>NC_082709.1:91720520-92340829 GCF_030144855.1 Hypanus sabinus | reverse complement strand
GGGGGGGTGATGAACAAGTGGATCCTGGTGAGGGGGGGTGTCAGACAGGTGGATCCTGGTGAGGGGGGTGACGGACAGGTGGATCCTGTTGAGGGGGGGTGATGAACAGGTGGATCCTGGTGAGGGGGGGTGTCAGACAGGTGGATCCTGGTGAGGGGGGTGACGGACAGGTGGATCCTGGTGAGGGGGGGTGATGAACTGGTGGATCCTGGTGAGGGGGGGTGTCAGACAGGTGGATCCTGGTGAGGTGGGTGTTCGACAGGTGGATCCTGGTGAGGTGGGGTCAGGAACTGGTGGATCCTGGTGAGGGGGGGGGGTGATGAAATGGTGGATTCTGGTGGGGGGGGGTGATGAACGGGTGGATCCTGGTGAGGGGGGGTGATGAACGGGTGGATCCTGGTGAGGGAGGCTGACAGACAGGTGGATCCTGGTGAGGGGGGGTGATGAACGGGTGGATCCTGGTGAGGGGGGGTGATGAACGGGTGGATCCTGCTGAGGGCGGGTGACAGACCGGTGGATCCTGGTGAGGGGGGGTGTCAGACAGGTGGATCCCGGTGAGGGGGGGGTGACGGACAGGTGGATCCTGGTGAGGGGGGGTGATGGACAGGTGGATCCTGGTGAGGGGGGGTGACGGACAGGTGGATCCTGGTGAGGGTGAGTGATGGACAGGTGGATCATGGTGAGGGTGAGTGATGGACAGGCGGATCCTGGTGAGGGGGGGGGTGACGGACAGGTGGATCCTGGTGAGGGGGGGTGATGAACGGGTGGATCCTGGTGAGGGGGGGTGATGAACGGGTGGATCCTGGTGAGGTGGGGTCATAAACTGGTGGATCCTGGTGAGGGGGGGTGATGAACGGATGGATCCTGTTGAGGGGGGGTGATGGACAGGCGGATCCTGGTGAGGGGGGGTGATGAACGGGAGGATCCTGGTGAGGGGGGTGATGAACAGGTCGATCCTGGTGAGGGGGGGTGTCAGACAGGTGGATCCTGGTGAGTGGGTTGTCAGACAGGTGGATCCTGGTCAGGGGGGGTCATAAACTGGTGGATCCTGGTGAGGGGGGTGATGAACGGATGGATCCTGGTGAGGGGGGGTGATGAACGGGTGGATCCTGGTGAGGGGGAGTGACAGACAGGTGGATCCTGGTGAGGGGGGTGATGAACAGGTCGATCCTGGTGAGGGGGGGTGTCAGACAGGTGGATCCTGGTGAGTGGGTTGTCAGACAGGTGGATCCTGGTCAGGGGGGGTCATAAACTGGTGGATCCTGGTGAGGGGGGTGATGAACGGATGGATCCTGGTGAGGGGGGGTGATGAACGGGTGGATACTGGTGAGGGAGGGGTGACAGACAGGTGGATCCTGGTGATGGGGGGGGTGATGAACAGGAGGATCCTGGTGAGGGGGCGTGATGAACAGGTGGATCCTGGTGAGGGAGGGGTGACAGACAGGTGGATCCTGGTGAAGGGGGTGATGAACAGGAGGATCCTGGTGAGTGGGGCTGATGAACGGGTGGATCCTGGTGAGGGGGGGTGACGGACAGGTGGATCCTGGTGAGGGGGGGTGATGAACAGGTGGATACTGGTGAGGGAGGGGTGACAGACAGGTGGATCCTGGTGAAGGGGGCTGATGAACGGGTGGATCCTGGTGAGGGGGGGTGACGGACAGGTGGATCCTGGTGAGGGGGGGTTACAGACAGGTGGATCCTGGTGAGGGGGGGTGATGAACAGGAGGATCCTGGTGAGTGGGGCTGATGAACGGGTGGATCCTGGTGAGGGGGGGTGACGGACAGGTGGATCCTGGTGAGGGGGGGTTACAGACAGGTGGATCCTGGTGAGGGGGGGTTACAGACAGGAGGATCCTGGTGAGGGGGGGTGATGAACGGGTGGATCCTGGTGAGGGGGGGTGATGAACAGGTGGATCCTGGTCAGGGGGGGTGACGGACAGGTGGATCCTGGTGGGGGGGGGTGACGGGCAGGTGGATCCTGGTGAGGGGGGGGTGATGAACAGGTGGATCCTGGTGAAGGGGGTGATGAACGGGTTTATCCTGGTGAGGGGGGGTGATGAACAGGTGGATCCTGGTGAGGTGGGTGATGGGCAGGTGGATCCTGGTGAGGGGGGGGTGATGAACAGGTGGATCCTGGTGAGGGGGGTGATGAACAGTTGGATCCTGGTGAGGGGGGGTGATGAACGGGTGGATCCTGGTGAGGGGGGGTGATGAACGGATGGATCCTGGTGAGGGGGGTGATGAACAGGTGGATTCTGGTGAGGGGGGGGTGATGAACGGGTGGATCCTGGTGAGGGGGGGTGATGAACGGATGGATCCTGGTGAGGGGGGTGATGAACAGGTGGATCCTGGTGAGGTGGGTGATGGGCAGGTGGATCCTGGTGAGGGGGGTGATGAACAGGTGGATCCTGGTGAGGGGGGGTGATGAACAGTTGGATCCTGGTGAGGGGGGGTGATGAACAGGTGGATCCTGGTGAGGTGTGTGATGAACAGGTGGATCCTGGTGAGGGGGGGTGATGAACGGGTGGATCCTGGTGAGGGTTGGTGATGGACAGGTGGATCCTGGTGACGGGGGGTGATGAACAGGTGGATACTGGTGTGGGGGGGTGATGAACGGGTGGATCCTGGTGAGGTGGGTGATGGGCAGGAGGATCCTGGTGAGGGGGGGTGATGAACGGGTGGATCCTGGTGAGGTGGGTGATGGGCAGGTGGATCCTGGTGAGGGGGGGTGATGAACAGGTGGATCCTGGTGAGGGGGGGTGATGAACGGGTGGATCCTGTTGAGGTGGGTGATGGGCAGGTGGATCCTGGTGAGGGGGGGTGATGAACAGGTGGATCCTGGTGAGGGGGGGTGATGAACGGGTGGATCCTGGTGAGGTGGGTGATGGGCAGGTGGATCCTGGTGAGGGGGGGTGATGAACAGGTGGATCCTGGTGAGGTGGGTGATGGGCAGGTGGATCCTGGTGAGGGGGGGTGATGAACAGGTGGATCCTGGTGAGGTGGGTGATGGGCAGGTGGATCCTGGTGAGGGGGGGTGACGGACTGGTGGATCCTGGTGAGGGGGGGGTAATGAACGGATGGATCCTGGTGAGGGGGGGTGATGGACAGGGGGATCCTGGTGAGGGTTGGGTGATGGACAGGGGGATCCTGGTGAGGGCGGGTGATGGACAGGGGGATCCTGGTGAGGGTTGGGTGATGAACGGGTGGATCCTGGTGAGGGGGGGTGATGAACGGGTGGATCCTGGTGAGGGGGGGTGATGAACAGGTGGATCCTGGTGAGGTGGGGTCATAAACTGGTGGATCCTGGTGAGGAGGGGTGATGAACGGGTGGATCCTGGTGAGGGGGGGTGTCAGACAGGTGGATCCTGGTGAGGTGGGGTCATAAACTGGTGGATCCTGGTGAGGAGGGGTGATGAACGGGTGGATCCTGGTGAGGGGGGTGATGAACGGGTGGATCCTGGTGAGGGGGGGTGATGAACAGGTGGATCCTGGTGAGGGGGGTGGTGTCAGACAGGTGGATCCTGGTGAGGGGGGTGATGAATGGTTGGATCCTGGTGAGGGGGGGTGATGAACAAGTGGATCCTGGTGAGGTGGGTGGACGGACAGGTGGATCCTGGTGAGGGGGGGGGGGGTGTTGGACTGGTAGATCCTGGTGAGGGGGGGGTGATGAACGGGTGGATCCTGGTGAGGGGGGGGGTGTCAGACAGGTGGATCCTATTGAGGGGGGGTGATGAACGGGTGGATCCTGGTGAGGTGGGTGATGGGCAGGTGGATCCTGGTGAGGGGGGGTGATGGACAGGTGGATCCTGGTGAGGGGGAGTGATGAACGGGTGGATCCTGGTGAGGGGGAGTGATGAACGGGTGGATCCTGGTGAGGGGGTGTGATGAACGGGTGGATCCTGGTGAAGGGGGTGATGAACAGGTGGATCCTGGTGAGGGTGGGTGTCAGACAGGTGGATCCTGTTGAGGGGGGGGGGGTGTCAGAGAGGTGGATCCTGGTGAGGGGGGTGTCCGACAGGTGGATCCGGGTGAGGAGGGGTCATGAACTGGTGGATCCTGGTGAGGGGGTGGGGGTGATGAACGGATGGATCCTGATGAGGGGGGGGTGATGAACGGGTGGATCCTGGTGAGAGGGGGGGGGTGACGGATAGGTGTATCCTGGTGAGGGGGGGGGGTGATGAACGGGTGGATCCTGGTGAGGGGGGGTGATGGACAGGTGGATCCTGGTGCGGGGGGGTGATGGACAGGTGGATTCTGGTGAGGGGGGTGATGAACAGTTGGATCCTGGTGAGGGGGGTGATGAACAGGTGGATCCTGGTGAGGGGGGTGATGAACAGTTGGATCCTGGTGAGGGGGGGTGATGAACAGGTGGATGCTGGTGAGGGGGGGTGATGAACGGGTGGATCCTGGTGAGGGGGGGTGATGAACAGGTGGATCCTGGTGAGGGGGGGTGACGGACAGGTGGATCCTGGTGAGGGGGGGTGACAGACAGGTGGATCCTGGTGATGGGGGGGTGATGAACACGTGGATCCTGGTCAGGGGGGGTGACGGACAGGTGGATCCTGGTGAGGGGGGATGATGGGCAAGGGGATCCTGGTGAGGGGGGATGATGGGCAGGGGGATCCTGGTGAGGGGGGGTGATGAACAGGTGGATCCTGGTGAGGGGGGGTGATGAACAGGTCGATCCTGGTGAGGGGGGCTGATGAACGGGTGGATCCTGGTGAAGGGGGGTGATGAACGGGTGGTTCCTGGTGGGGTGGGTGATGGGCAGGTGGATCCTGGTGAGGGGGGTGATGAACAGGTGGATCCTGGTGAGGGGGGGTGATGAACAGGTCGATCCTGGTGAGGGGGGCTGATGAACGGGTGGATCCTGGTGAAGGGGGGTGATGAACGGGTGGTTCCTGGTGGGGTGGGTGATGGGCAGGTGGATCCTGGTGAGGGGGGGTGATGAACTGGTGGATCCTGGTGAGGTGGGTGATGGGCAGGTGGATCCTGGTGAGGGGGGGTGATGGACAGGTGGATCCTGGTGAGGGGGGTGCCAGACAGGTGGATCCTGGTGAGGGGGGATGATGGGCAGGGGGATCCTGGTGAGGGGGGGTGATGAACAGGTGGATCCTGGTGAGGGGGGGGGGTGTCAGACAAGTGGATCCTGGTGAGGGGGGGTGATGAACAGGTGGATCCTGGTGAGGGGGGGTGTCAGACAGGTGGATCCTGGTAAGGGGGGCTGATGAACGGGTGGATCCTGGTGAGGGGGGTGATGAACAGGTGGATCCTGGTGAGGGGGGTGTCAGACAGGTGGATCCTAGTGGGGGGGGGTGTCAGACAGGTGGATCCTGGTGAGGGGGGTGATGAATGGATGGATCCTGGTGAGGGGGGTGACGGACAGGTGGATCCTGGTGAGGGGGGGTGATGAACTGGTGGATCCTGGTGAGGGGGGGGGTGATGAACAGGTGGATCCTGGTGAGGGGGGTGACGGACTGGTGGATCCTGGTGAGGGGGGTGATGAACGGATGGATCCTGGTGAGGGGGGGGGTGATGAACAGGTGGATCCTGGTGAGGGGGGGTGATGGACTGGTGGATCCTGGTGAGGGGGGTGATGAACAGGTGGATCCTGGTGGGGGGGTGATGAACAGGTGGATCCTGGTGAAGTGGGGGTGACGGACAGGTGGATCCTGGTGAGGGGGGGTGTTGGACAGGTGGATCCTGGTGAGGGGGGGTGACGGACAGGTGGATCCTGGTGAGGGGGGGTGACGGACAGGTGGATCCTGGTGAGGGGGGGGTGATGAACGGATGGATCCTGGTGAGGGGGGGGGTGACGGACAGGTGGATCCTGGTGAGGGGGGGTGATGGACAGGTGGATCCTGGTGAGGGGGGTGTCAGATAGGTGGATCCTGGTGAGGGGGGGTGATGAACGGGTGGATCCTGGTGAGGGAGTGTGATGGACAGGTGGATCCTGGTGAGGGGGGTTGATGAACAGGTGGATCCTGGTGAGGGGGGGTGATGAACGGGTGGATCCTGGTGAGGGGGGGTGATGGACAGGTGGATCCTGTTGAGGGGGGGTGATGATCAGGTGGATCATGGTGAGGGGGGGTGATGAACGGGTGGATCCTGGTGAGGGGGGTTGACGGACAGGTGGATCCTGTTGAGGGGGGGTGATGATCAGGTGGATCATGGTGAGGGTGGGTGATGAACGGGTGGATCCTGGTGAGGGGGGGGTGTTGGACAGTTGGATCCTGGTGAGGGGGGGTGATGAACGGGTGGATCCTGGTGAGGGGGGGTGATGAACGGGTGGATCCTGGTGAGGGGGGTGATGGACAGTTGGATCCTGGTGAGGGTGGGGTTGACGGACAGGGGGATCCTGGTGAGGGGGGGTGATGGACAGGTGGATCCTGGTGAGGGGGGGGGTGATGGACAGGTGGATCCTGGTGAGGGGGGGTGATGAACGGATGGATCCTGGTGATGGGGGGTGACAGACAGGTGGATCCTTGTGAGTGGGGGTGTCAGACAGGTGGATCCTGGTGAGGGGGTGGTGATGAACAGGTGGATCCTGGTGAGGGGGGGTGATGAACGGGTGGATCCTGGTGAGGGTTGGTGATGGACAGGTGGATCCTGGTGAGTGGGGTCTATGAACGGGTGGATCCTGGTGAGGGGGGGGTGATGAACGGGTGGATCCTGGTGAGGGGGGGTGATGAACAGGTGGATCCTGGTGAGGGGGGATGTCAGACAGGTGGATCCTGGTGAGGGGTGGTCATAAACTGGTGGATCCTGGTGAGGGGGGTGATGAACGTGTGGATTCTGGTGAGGGGGGGGAATGAACAGATGGATCCTGGTGTGGGGGGTGATGAACAGGAGGATCCTGGTGAGGGGGGGTGATGAACGGGTGGATCCTGGTGAGGGGGGGTGATGAACAGGTGGATACTGGTGAGGGAGGGGGGGGTGATCAACGGGTCGATCCTGGTGAGGGGGGGTGATGGACAGGTGGATCCTGGTGAGAGGGGGGTGATGAACGGGTGGATTCTGGTGATGGGGGGTGACGGACAGGTGGATCCTGGTGAGGGGGGTGATGAACAGGTGGATCCTGGTGAGGGGGGGTGATGAACAGGTGGATCCTGGTGAGGGGGGGGTGATGAACAGGTGGATCCTGGTGAGGGGGGTTGATGAACAGGTGGATCCTGGTGAGGGGGGGTGATGGACAGGGGGATCCTGGTGAGGGGGGGTGATGGACAGGTGGATCCTGGTGAGGGGGGGGGGTGATGGACAGGTGGATCCTGGTGAGGGGGGGTGATGAACGGATGGATCCTGGTGATGGGGGGTGACAGACAGGTGGATCCTTGTGAGTGGGGGTGATGGACAGTTGGATCCTGGTGAGGGTGGGGTTGACGGACAGGGGGATCCTGGTGAGGGGGGGTGATGGACAGGTGGATCCTGGTGAGGGGGGGGGTGATGGACAGGTGGATCCTGGTGAGGGGGGGTGATGAACGGATGGATCCTGGTGATGGGGGGTGACAGACAGGTGGATCCTTGTGAGTGGGGGTGTCAGACAGGTGGATCCTGGTGAGGGGGTGGTGATGAACAGGTGGATCCTGGTGAGGGGGGGTGTCAGACAGGTGGATCCTGGTGAGGGGGGTTGATGAACAGGTGGATCCTGGTGAGGGGGCGTGATGAACAGGTGGATCCTGGTGAGGGGGGATGTCAGACAGGTGGATCCTGGTGAGGGGGGGTGTCAGACAGGTGGATCCTGGTGAGGTGTGGTCATAAACTGGTGGATCCTGGTGAGGGGGGTGATGAACGTGTGGATTCTGGTGAGGGGGGGGAATGAACAGATGGATCCTGGTGTGGGGGGTGATGAACAGGAGGATCCTGGTGAGGGGGGGTGATGAACGGGTGGATCCTGGTGAGGGGGGGTGATGGACAGGTGGATCCTGGTGAGGGGGGGTGATGAACGGGTGGATCCTGGTGAGGGGGGTTGATGAACAGGTGGATCCTGGTGAGGGGGGGTGATGGACAGGGGGATCCTGGTGAGGGGGGGTGATGGACAGGTGGATCCTGGTGAGGGGGGGGGTGATGGACAGGTGGATCCTGGTGAGGGGGGGTGATGAACGGATGGATCCTGGTGATGGGGGGTGACAGACAGGTGGATCCTTGTGAGTGGGGGTGATGGACAGTTGGATCCTGGTGAGGGTGGGGTTGACGGACAGGGGGATCCTGGTGAGGGGGGGTGATGGACAGGTGGATCCTGGTGAGGGGGGGGGTGATGGACAGGTGGATCCTGGTGAGGGGGGGTGATGAACGGATGGATCCTGGTGATGGGGGGTGACAGACAGGTGGATCCTTGTGAGTGGGGGTGTCAGACAGGTGGATCCTGGTGAGGGGGTGGTGATGAACAGGTGGATCCTGGTGAGGGGGGGTGTCAGACAGGTGGATCCTGGTGAGGGGGGTTGATGAACAGGTGGATCCTGGTGAGGGGGCGTGATGAACAGGTGGATCCTGGTGAGGGGGGATGTCAGACAGGTGGATCCTGGTGAGGGGGGGTGTCAGACAGGTGGATCCTGGTGAGGTGTGGTCATAAACTGGTGGATCCTGGTGAGGGGGGTGATGAACGTGTGGATTCTGGTGAGGGGGGGGAATGAACAGATGGATCCTGGTGTGGGGGGTGATGAACAGGAGGATCCTGGTGAGGGGGGGTGATGAACGGGTGGATCCTGGTGAGGGGGGGTGATGAACGGGTGGATCCTGGTGAGGGGGGGTGTTGAACGGATGGATCCTGGTGAGGGGGGGTGATGGACAGGTGGATCCTGGTGAGGGGGGGTGATGAACGGGTGGATCCTGGTGAGGGGGGGTGATGAACAGGTGGATCCTGGTGAGGGGGGTACTGTCTGTCTACTTGACCCATGCCACCCATAATCTTGTACCCCTCTATCAGATCTCCTCTCAGCCTCCGCCACTCCAGAGAAAACAACCCAAGTTTCTCCAATGCCCCTTAATCCAGGCAACATCCTGGTAAACCAGTTGCACTCTGTCTCCAACGCCTCAACATCCTTCCTATAATGGGGTGACTAGAACTGTATGCAATAATTCAGATACAGCCTGATTAGAGCTGCAATGCAGAGGGGATTAGTTTAGCTGGCCGTTTGATTGCTAATTTAATTGGTTCAGCACGAAACTGTGGGCTAAAGGGCCTGTTCCTGTGCTGTACTGTTACATGTTCCATGTTCCGTGTTCCATGTTTTGTGTTTCATGTTCTATGTTCTATGTTCCTTGTTCTATGTTCTAGGAATCCAGAGGTTGAGAATTTGTTAAATTCCTCAACAATAAGTACTCCATTTTGAGTACTGTTGAGGGGGAACCCAAACTTGGAGGAAGCAACAGTGACCGTGCCTCTGGCATTGAGTCTGGCCCTGTGGCTCAGGAGGCCAGGAAACTGAAGAAGTTGGCAGCAGTTATGGGGGACTCTATAGTCAGGGGGACAGACAGGCGATCCTATGGACACAAAAAGGAAACATGGATGGTGGTTTTCCTCCCAGGTGCCAGGGTCCGAGAAGTTTCTGGACGCATCCACAAAATCCTGAAAAGGGAGGGTGAGCCTCCAGAGGTTGTGGTCCATATTGTTACCAATGACATAGGTAGAAGAAGGGAGGAGTTCCTGAAAACAGAATATAGGGAGTTAGGAAGGAATCAGAGAAGCAGAACCTCAAGAGTAGTAATCTCGGGATTGTTGCCTGTGGATAGGAATAGAATGAGGTGACAGATAAATACATGTCTGAAGAATTGGAGCAGGCAACAGGGATTCATATTCCTGGATAATTGGGACCATTCGCCAAATGGGTTCTGTACAAAAGGGATGGGTTACACTTGAATCTGAGAGGAACTAATATTCTTGCAGGCAGGCTGTTGGGAGTGGTTTAAACTAATATAGCAGGGGGATGGGAACAAGTATGATAGAGCTGAGGATGAACCTGCAGGGTTACAAGGAGATGATGGGTGTGAAGGATGGACTAGCCAATGATTGGGTACAAATGCAAACAGATCAAAGAGTTGTACCACTGAGGCAAAATTCAGAAGTCCGAAGAATGCTGGAAGTGCTGTATTATAATGCGTGTAGCGTTCGGAATAAGGTGGACAAACTCATGGTGCATTTACAGATTGGTCGGTATGACGTTGTGGGCATCATTGAGTCATGGCTGAAAGAAGACCATAGTTGGGGGCTTAATATCCAAGGATATACTTTGTATTGAAAGGACAGGCAGGAAGGCATAGGTGGTGGTGTGGCTCTGTTGGTAAGAGATAGAATTACATCTTCAGAAAGCGAGGACGTAGGGTCAGAGAATGTTGAATCATTGTGGATGGACTTAAGAAACTGCAAGGGTAAAAAAAAATTATGGGAATCAAATATAAGCTTCCAAATAATAGCCAGGATGTGTGGTTGCGATTGCAAAGGGAACTGGAAAAGGCATATAATAATGTAATACATCACAATTGTAATGGGGGGGCTTCAATATGCAAAGGAATTGGAAAAACCAGATTGGAGTCGGATTGCAAGAGAGGGAATTTATTGAATGCATACAAGATTGCTTTTTAAAACAGCTTTCATTTGAACCTACCCGGGGAAAGGCATCGAAGTGGCTAACATGAGAACACATAATTTACAGATGATTGGACGCAAGAATAAGGGTACTCTTATTCCGGTGTAGGTTTTTTTTACACAGAGAGGGGTGGGTGTGTGGAAAAGACTGTCAAGGGGTGGGTTTTTTACACAGAGAGGGGCGGATGTGTGGAAAACACTGTCAGTGGAGGGTTTTTAACACAGAGAGGGGTGGGTGTGTGGAAAACACTGTCAAGGGGTGGGTTTTTTACACAGAGAGGGGTGGATGAGTGGAACACGTTGTAAGTGGTGGGTTATTAACACAGAGAGGGGTGGGTGTGTGGAACACACTGTCAGGGGTGGGTTTTTTACACAGAGAGGGGTTTAGTATGGAACACATTGCCAGGGGTGGGTTTTTTACACAGACAGGGGTGGGTGTGTGGAACACACTGTCAGGGGTGGGTTTTTTACACAGAGAGGGGTGGGTGTCTGGAACACACTTTCAGTGGTGGGTTTTTAACACAGACATGGGTGGGTGTGTGGAACACCCTGTCAGGGGTGGGTTTTTTACACTGAGGGGTGGGTGTGTGGAACACACTATCAGGGGTGGGTGTATGGAACACACTGTCAGGGGTGGGTTTTTTACACAGGGAGGGGTGGGTGTGTGGAACACACTATCAGGGGTGGGTTTTTTACACAGGGAGTGGGTGTGTGCAACACACTGTCAGGGGTGGGTTTTTTACACTGAGAGGGGTGGGTGTATGGAACACACTGTCAGGGGTGGGTTTTTTACACAGGGAGGGGTGGGTGTGTGGAACACACTGTCATGGGTGGGTTTTTTAAACTGAGAGGGGTGGGTGTGTGGAAGACACTGTCAGGGGTGGGTTTTTCACACTGAGAGGGGTGGGTGTGTGGAACACACTGTCAGGGTTGGGTTTTTTACACAGAGAGGGGTGAGTGTGTGGAACACAGTGTCAGGGGTGGGTTTTTTACACAGAGAGGGGTGGGTGTGTGGAACACATTGTCAGGGGTGGGTTTGTTACACTGAGAGGGGCGGGTGTGTGGAAGACACTGTCAGGGGTGGGTTTTTTACACAGAGAGGGGTGAGTGTCTGGAACACACTGTCAGGGGTGGGTTTTTTACACAGGGAGGGGTGGGTGTGTGCAACACACTGTCAGGGGTGGGTATTTTACACTGAGAGGGGTGGGTGTGTGGAACACACTGTCAGGGGTGGGTTTTTTACACAGACAGGGGTGGGTGTGTGGAAAACACTGTCAGGGGTGGGTTTCTTACACAGACAGGGGTGGGTGTGTGGAACACACTGTCAGGGTGGGTTTTTTACACAGACAGGGGTGGGTGTGTGGAAAACACTGTCAGGGGTGGGTTTCTTACACAGACAGGGGTGGGTGTGTGGAACATACTGTCAGGGGTGGGTTTTTACACAGACAGGGGTGGGTGTGTGGAACACACTGTCATGGGTGTGTTTTTTACACAGAGATGTGTTCAGTGTGGAACACATTGTCAGGGGTGGGTTTTTTACACAGACAGGGGTGGGTGTGTGGAACACATTGTCAGGGGTGGGTTTTTTACACAGAGAGGGGTGGGTGTGTGGAAGACACTGTCAGGGATGGGTTTTTTACACAGAGAGGGGTGAGTGTCTGGAACACACTGTCAGTGGTGGGTTTTTAACACAGACAGGGGTGGGTGTGTGGAACACACTGTCAGGGGTGGGTTTTTTTACACAGAGAGAGGTGAGTGTCTGGAACACACTGTCAGTGGTGGGTTTTTAACACAGACAGGGGTGGGTGTCTGGAACACTCTTTCAGTGGTGTGTTTTTAACATAGACAGGGGTGGGTGTGTGGAACACACTGTCAGGGGTGGGTGTTTACACAGAGAGGGGTGGGTGTGTGGAACACACTGTCAGGGGTGGGTTTTTTACACAGAGAGGGGTTTAGTATGGAACACATTGCCAGGGGTGGGTTTTTTACACAGACAGGGGTGGGTGTGTGGAACACACTGTCAGGGGTGGGTTTTTTTACACAGAGAGGGGTGGGTGTATGGAACACACTGTCAGGGGTGGGTTTTTTACACAGACAGGGGTGGGTGTGTGGAAAACACTGTCAGGGGTGGGTTTCTTACACAGACAGGGGTGGGTGTGTGGAACACACTGTCAGGGGTGGGTTTTTTACACAGAGAGGGATGGGTGTGTGGAACATACTGTCAGGGGTGGGTTTTTTACACAGACAGGGGTGGGTGTGTGGAACACACTGTCATGGGTGTGTTTTTTACACAGAGATGTGTTCAGTGTGGAACACATTGTCAGGGGTGGGTTTTTTACACAGACAGGGGTGGGTGTGTGGAACACAGTGTCAGGGGTGGGTTTTTTTACACAGAGAGGGGTGAGTGTCTGGAACACACTGTCAGTGGTGGGTTTTTAACACAGACAGGGGTGGGTGTGTGGAACACCCTGTCAGGGGTGGGTTTTTTACACTGAGGGGTGGGTGTGTGTGACACACTATGAGGGGTGGGTTTTTCACACTGAGAGGGGTGGGTGTGTGGAACACACTGTCATGGGTGGGTTTTTTAAACTCTGAGGGGTCGGTGTGTGGAACACACTGTCAGGGGTGCTTTTTTTACACAGAGAGAGGTGGGTGTCTGGAACACACTGTCAGTGGCGGGTTTTTTACACAGGGAGGGGTGGGTGTGTGGAACACACTGTCAGGGGTGGGTTTTTAACACAGACAGGGGTGGGTGTGTGGAACACACTGTCAGGGGTGGGTTTTTTACACAGAGAGGGGTGGGTGTGTGGAACACATTGTCAGGGGTGGGTTTTTTACACAGAGAGGGTTTCAGTGTGGAACACACAGTCAGGGGTGGGTTTCTTACACAGACAGGGGTGGGTGTGTGGAACACACTGTCAGGGGTGGGTTTTTTACACAGACAGGGGTGGGTGTGTGGAAAACACTGTCAGGGGTGGGTTTCTTACACAGACAGGGGTGGGTGTGTGGAACATACTGTCAGGGGTGGGTTTTTACACAGACAGGGGTGGGTGTGTGGAACACACTGTCATGGGTGTGTTTTTTACACAGAGATGTGTTCAGTGTGGAACACATTGTCAGGGGTGGGTTTTTTACACAGACAGGGGTGGGTGTGTGGAACACATTGTCAGGGGTGGGTTTTTTACACAGAGAGGGGTGGGTGTGTGGAACACAGTGTCAGGGGTGGGTTTTCTACACAGAGAGGGGTGGGTGTGTGGAAGACACTGTCAGGGATGGGTTTTTTACACAGAGAGGGGTGAGTGTCTGGAACACACTGTCAGTGGTGGGTTTTTAACACAGACAGGGGTGGGTGTGTGGAACACAGTGTCAGGGGTGGGTTTTCTACACAGAGAGGGGTGGGTGTGTGGAAGACACTGTCAGGGATGGGTTTTTTTACACAGAGAGAGGTGAGTGTCTGGAACACACTGTCAGTGGTGGGTTTTTAACACAGACAGGGGTGGGTGTCTGGAACACTCTTTCAGTGGTGTGTTTTTAACATAGACAGGGGTGGGTGTGTGGAACACACTGTCAGGGGTGGGTGTTTACACAGAGAGGGGTGGGTGTGTGGAACACACTGTCAGGGGTGGGTTTTTTACACAGAGAGGGGTTTAGTATGGAACACATTGCCAGGGGTGGGTTTTTTACACAGACAGGGGTGGGTGTGTGGAACACACTGTCAGGGGTGGGTTTTTTACACAGAGAGGGGTGGGTGTCTGGAACACACTTTCAGTGGTGGGTTTTTAACACAGACATGGGTGGGTGTGTGGAACACCCTGTCAGGGGTGGGTTTTTTACACTGAGGGGTGGGTGTGTGGAACACACTATCAGGGGTGGGTGTATGGAACACACTGTCAGGGGTGGGTTTTTTACACAGGGAGGGGTGGGTGTGTGGAACACACTGTCAGGGGTGGGTTTTTTACACAGACAGGGGTGGGTGTGTGGAAAACACTGTCAGGGGTGGGTTTCTTACACAGACAGGGGTGGGTGTGTGGAACACACTGTCAGGGGTGGGTTTTTTACACAGACAGGGGTGGGTGTGTGGAAAACACTGTCAGGGGTGGGTTTCTTACACAGACAGGGGTGGGTGTGTGGAACACACTGTCAGGGGTGGGTTTTTTACACAGTCAGGGGTGGGTGTGTGGAAAACACTGTCAGGGGTGGGTTTCTTACACAGACAGGGGTGGGTGTGTGGAACATACTGTCAGGGGTGGGTTTTTACACAGACAGGGGTGGGTGTGTGGAACACATTGTCAGGGGTGGGTTTGTTACACTGAGAGGGGTGGGTGTGTGGAAGACACTGTCAGGGGTGGGTTTTTTACACAGAGAGGGGTGAGTGTCTGGAACACACTGTCAGGGGTGGGTTTTTTACACAGGGAGGGGTGGGTGTGTGCAACACACTGTCAGGGGTGGGTATTTTACACTGAGAGGGGTGGGTGTGTGGAACACACTGTCAGGGGTGGGTTTTTTACACAGACAGGGGTGGGTGTGTGGAAAACACTGTCAGGGGTGGGTTTTTACACAGACAGGGGTGGGTGTGTGGAACATACTGTCAGGGGTGGGTTTTTACACAGACAGGGGTGGGTGTGTGGAACATACTGTCAGGGGTTGGTTTTTTACACAGAGAGGGGTGGGTGTCTGGAACACACTGTCAGTGGTGGGTTTTTACACAGACAGGGGTGGGTGTGTGGAACACACTGTCATGGGTGGGTTTTTTACACAGAGAGGGGTGGGTGTGTGGAACACACTGTCATGGGTGGGTTTTTTACACAGAGATGTGTTCAGTGTGGAACACATTGTCAGGGGTGGGTTTTTTACACAGACAGGGGTGGGTGTGTGGAACACACTGTCATGGGTGGGTTTTTACACAGACAGGGGTGGGTGTGTGGAACACACTGTCATGGGTGGGTTTTTTACACAGAGATGTGTTCAGTGTGGAACACATTGTCAGGGGTGGGTTTTTTACACAGACAGGGGTGGGTGTGTGGAACACATTGTCAGGGGTGGGTTTTTTACACAGAGAGGGGTGGGTGTGTGGAACACACTGTCAGGGGTGGGTTTTCTACACAGAGAGGGGTGGGTGTGTGGAAGACACTGTCATGGGTGGGTTTTTTAAACTGAGAGGGGTGGGTGTCTGGAACACACTGTCAGGGGTGGGTTTTTTACACAGGGAGGGGTGGGTGTGTGCAACACACTGTCAGGGGTGGGTATTTTACACTGAGAGGGGTGGGTGTGTGGAACACACTGTCAGGGGTGGGTTTTTTACACAGACAGGGGTGGGTGTGTGGAAAACACTGTCAGGGGTGGGTTTCTTACACAGACAGGGGTGGGTGTGTGGAACACACTGTCAGGGTGGGTTTTTTACACAGACAGGGGTGGGTGTGTGGAAAACACTGTCAGGGGTGGGTGTGTGGAACATACTGTCAGGGGTGGGTTTTTACACAGACAGGGGTGGGTGTGTGGAACACACTGTCATGGGTGTGTTTTTTACACAGAGATGTGTTCAGTGTGGAACACATTGTCAGGGGTGGGTTTTTTACACAGACAGGGGTGGGTGTGTGGAACACATTGTCAGGGGTGGGTTTTTTACACAGAGAGGGGTGGGTGTGTGGAACACAGTGTCAGGGGTGGGTTTTCTACACAGAGAGGGGTGGGTGTGTGGAAGACACTGTCAGGGATGGGTTTTTTACACAGAGAGGGGTGAGTGTCTGGAACACACTGTCAGTGGTGGGTTTTTAACACAGACAGGGGTGGGTGTGTGGAACACACTGTCAGGGGTGGGTTTTTTTACACAGAGAGAGGTGAGTGTCTGGAACACACTGTCAGTGGTGGGTTTTTAACACAGACAGGGGTGGGTGTCTGGAACACTCTTTCAGTGGTGTGTTTTTAACATAGACAGGGGTGGGTGTGTGGAACACACTGTCAGGGGTGGGTGTTTACACAGAGAGGGGTGGGTGTGTGGAACACACTATCAGGGGTGGGTGTATGGAACACACTGTCAGGGGTGGGTTTTTTACACAGACAGGGGTGGGTGTGTGGAACACCCTGTCAGGGGTGGGTTTTTTACACTGAGGGGTGGGTGTGTGGAACACACTATCAGGGGTGGGTGTATGGAACACACTGTCAGGGGTGGGTTTTTTACACAGACAGGGGTGGGTGTGTGGAAAACACTGTCAGGGGTGGGTTTCTTACACAGACAGGGGTGGGTGTGTGGAACACACTGTCAGGGGTGGGTTTTTTACACAGAGAGGGATGGGTGTGTGGAACATACTGTCAGGGGTGGGTTTTTTACACAGACAGGGGTGGGTGTGTGGAACACACTGTCATGGGTGTGTTTTTTACACAGAGATGTGTTCAGTGTGGAACACATTGTCAGGGGTGGGTTTTTTACACAGACAGGGGTGGGTGTGTGGAACACATTGTCAGGGGTGGGTTTTTTACACAGAGAGGGGTGGGTGTGTGGAACACAGTGTCAGGGGTGGGTTTTCTACACAGAGAGGGGTGGGTGTGTGGAACACATTGTCAGGGGTGGGTTTTTTACACAGATGGGGTGGGTGTGTGGAACACACTGTCGGATGGGTTTTTTACACAGAGAGGGGTGAGTGTCTGGAACACACTGTCAGTGGTGGGTTTTTAACACAGACAGGGGTGGGTGTGTGGAACACACTGTCAGGGGTGGGTTTTTTTACACAGAGAGAGGTGAGTGTCTGGAACACACTGTCAGTGGTGGGTTTTTAACACAGACAGGGGTGGGTGTGTGGAACACCCTGTCAGGGGTGGGTTTTTTACACTGAGGGGTGGGTGTGTGTGACACACTATGAGGGGTGGGTTTTTCACACTGAGAGGAGTGGGTGTGTGGAACACACTGTCATGGGTGGGTTTTTTAAACTCTGAGGGGTCGGTGTGTGGAACACACTGTCAGGGGTGCTTTTTTTACACAGAGAGAGGTGGGTGTCTGGAACACACTGTCAGTGGCGGGTTTTTTACACAGGGAGGGGTGGGTGTGTGGAACACACTGTCAGGGGTGGGTTTTTAACACAGACAGGGGTGGGTGTGTGGAACACACTGTCAGGGGTGGGTTTTTTACACAGAGAGGGGTGGGTGTGTGGAACACATTGTCAGGGGTGGGTTTTTTACACAGAGAGGGTTTCAGTGTGGAACACACTGTCAGGGGTGGGTTTTTTACACAGAGAGGGTTGGGTGTGTGGAACACATTGTCAGGGGTGGGTTTTTTACACAGAGAGGGTTTCAGTGTGGAACACACAGTCAGGGGTGGGTTTCTTACACAGACAGGGGTGGGTGTGTGGAAAACACTGTCAGGGGTGGGTTTTTTACACAGACAGGGGTGGGTGTGTGGAAAACACTGTCAGGGGTGGGTTTCTTACACAGACAGGGGTGGGTGTGTGGAACATACTGTCAGGGGTGGGTTTTTACACAGACAGGGGTGGGTGTGTGGAACACACTGTCATGGGTGTGTTTTTTACACAGAGATGTGTTCAGTGTGGAACACATTGTCAGGGGTGGGTTTTTTACACAGACAGGGGTGGGTGTGTGGAACACATTGTCAGGGGTGGGTTTTTTACACAGAGAGGGGTGGGTGTGTGGAACACAGTGTCAGGGGTGGGTTTTCTACACAGAGAGGGGTGGGTGTGTGGAAGACACTGTCAGGGATGGGTTTTTTACACAGAGAGGGGTGAGTGTCTGGAACACACTGTCAGTGGTGGGTTTTTAACACAGACAGGGGTGGGTGTGTGGAACACACTGTCAGGGGTGGGTTTTTTTACACAGAGAGAGGTGAGTGTCTGGAACACACTGTCAGTGGTGGGTTTTTAACACAGACAGGGGTGGGTGTCTGGAACACTCTTTCAGTGGTGTGTTTTTAACATAGACAGGGGTGGGTGTGTGGAACACACTGTCAGGGGTGGGTGTTTACACAGAGAGGGGTGGGTGTGTGGAACACACTGTCAGGGGTGGGTTTTTTACACAGAGAGGGGTTTAGTATGGAACACATTGCCAGGGGTGGGTTTTTTACACAGACAGGGGTGGGTGTGTGGAACACACTGTCAGGGGTGGGTTTTTTACACAGAGAGGGGTGGGTGTCTGGAACACACTTTCAGTGGTGGGTTTTTAACACAGACATGGGTGGGTGTGTGGAACACCCTGTCAGGGGTGGGTTTTTTACACTGAGGGGTGGGTGTGTGGAACACACTATCAGGGGTGGGTGTATGGAACACACTGTCAGGGGTGGGTTTTTTACACAGGGAGGGGTGGGTGTGTGGAACACACTGTCAGGGGTGGGTTTTTTACACAGACAGGGGTGGGTGTGTGGAAAACACTGTCAGGGGTGGGTTTCTTACACAGACAGGGGTGGGTGTGTGGAACACACTGTCAGGGGTGGGTTTTTTACACAGACAGGGGTGGGTGTGTGGAAAACACTGTCAGGGGTGGGTTTCTTACACAGAGAGAGGTGAGTGTCTGGAACACACTGTCAGTGGTGGGTTTTTAACACAGACAGGGGTGGGTGTGTGGAACACCCTGTCAGGGGTGGGTTTTTTACACTGAGGGGTGGGTGTGTGTGACACACTATGAGGGGTGGGTTTTTCACACTGAGAGGAGTGGGTGTGTGGAACACACTGTCATGGGTGGGTTTTTTAAACTCTGAGGGGTCGGTGTGTGGAACACACTGTCAGGGGTGCTTTTTTTACACAGAGAGAGGTGGGTGTCTGGAACACACTGTCAGTGGCGGGTTTTTTACACAGGGAGGGGTGGGTGTGTGGAACACACTGTCAGGGGTGGGTTTTTAACACAGACAGGGGTGGGTGTGTGGAACACACTGTCAGGGGTGGGTTTTTTACACAGAGAGGGGTGGGTGTGTGGAACACATTGTCAGGGGTGGGTTTTTTACACAGAGAGGGTTTCAGTGTGGAACACACTGTCAGGGGTGGGTTTTTTACACAGAGAGGGGTGGGTGTGTGGAACACATTGTCAGGGGTGGGTTTTTTACACAGAGAGGGTTTCAGTGTGGAACACACAGTCAGGGGTGGGTTTCTTACACAGACAGGGGTGGGTGTGTGGAAAACACTGTCAGGGGTGGGTTTTTTACACAGACAGGGGTGGGTGTGTGGAAAACACTGTCAGGGGTGGGTTTCTTACACAGACAGGGGTGGGTGTGTGGAACATACTGTCAGGGGTGGGTTTTTACACAGACAGGGGTGGGTGTGTGGAACACACTGTCATGGGTGTGTTTTTTACACAGAGATGTGTTCAGTGTGGAACACATTGTCAGGGGTGGGTTTTTTACACAGACAGGGGTGGGTGTGTGGAACACATTGTCAGGGGTGGGTTTTTTACACAGAGAGGGGTGGGTGTGTGGAACACAGTGTCAGGGGTGGGTTTTCTACACAGAGAGGGGTGGGTGTGTGGAAGACACTGTCAGGGATGGGTTTTTTACACAGAGAGGGGTGAGTGTCTGGAACACACTGTCAGTGGTGGGTTTTTAACACAGACAGGGGTGGGGTGTGTGGAACACACTGTCAGGGGTGGGTTTTTTTACACAGAGAGAGGTGAGTGTCTGGAACACACTGTCAGTGGTGGGTTTTTAACACAGACAGGGGTGGGTGTCTGGAACACTCTTTCAGTGGTGTGTTTTTAACATAGACAGGGGTGGGTGTGTGGAACACACTGTCAGGGGTGGGTGTTTACACAGAGAGGGGTGGGTGTGTGGAACACACTGTCAGGGGTGGGTTTTTTACACAGAGAGGGGTTTAGTATGGAACACATTGCCAGGGGTGGTTTTTTAACACAGACAGGGGTGGGTGTGTGGAACACACTGTCAGGGGTGGGTTTTTTACACAGAGAGGGGTGGGTGTCTGGAACACACTTTCAGTGGTGGGTTTTTAACACAGACATGGGTGGGTGTGTGGAACACCCTGTCAGGGGTGGGTTTTTTACACTGAGGGGTGGGTGTGTGGAACACACTATCAGGGGTGGGTGTATGGAACACACTGTCAGGGGTGGGTTTTTTACACAGGGAGGGGTGGGTGTGTGGAACACACTGTCAGGGGTGGGTTTTTTACACAGACAGGGGTGGGTGTGTGGAAAACACTGTCAGGGGTGGGTTTCTTACACAGACAGGGGTGGGTGTGTGGAACACACTGTCAGGGGTGGGTTTTTTACACAGACAGGGGTGGGTGTGTGGAAAACACTGTCAGGGGTGGGTTTCTTACACAGACAGGGGGTGGGTGTGTGGAACACACTGTCAGGGGTGGGTTTTTTACACAGACAGGGGTGGGTGTGTGGAAAACACTGTCAGGGGTGGGTTTCTTACACAGACAGGGGTGGGTGTGTGGAACATACTGTCAGGGGTGGGTTTTTACACAGACAGGGGTGGGTGTGTGGAACACATTGTCAGGGGTGGGTTTGTTACACTGAGAGGGGTGGGTGTGTGGAAGACACTGTCAGGGGTGGGTTTTTTTACACAGAGAGGGGTGAGTGTCTGGAACACACTGTCAGGGGTGGGTTTTTTACACAGGGAGGGGTGGGTGTTGCAACACACTGTCAGGGGTGGGTATTTTACACTGAGAGGGGTGGGTGTGTGAACACACTGTCAGGGGTGGGTTTTTTACACAGACAGGGGTGGGTGTGTGGAAAACACTGTCAGGGTGGGTTTCTTACACAGAGAGGGGTGGGTGTGTGGAACATACTGTCAGGGGTGGGTTTTTTACACAGAGAGGGGTGGGTGTGTGGAACACAGTGTCAGGGGTGGGTTTTCTACACAGAGAGGGGTGGGTGTGTGGAAGACACTGTCAGGGATGTGGTTTTTTACACAGAGAGGGGTGAGTGTCTGGAACACACTGTCAGGGGTGGGTTTTTTACACAGAGAGGGGTGGGTGTCTGGAACACACTGTCAGTGGTGGGTTTTTAACACAGACAGGGGTGGGTGTGTGGAACACACTGTCAGGGGTGGGTTTTTTTACACAGAGAGAGGTGAGTGTCTGGAACACACTGTCAGTGGTGGGTTTTTAACACAGACAGGGGTGGGTGTCTGGAACACTCTTTCAGTGGTGTGTTTTTAACATAGACAGGGGTGGGTGTGTGGAACACACTGTCAGGGGTGGGTTTTTTACACAGAGAGGGGTGGGTGTGTGGAACACACTGTCAGGGGTGGGTTTTTTACACAGAGAGGGGTTTAGTATGGAACACATTGCCAGGGGTGGGTTTTTTACACAGACAGGGGTGGGTGTGGGGAACACCCTGTCAGGGGTGGGTTTTTTACACTGAGGGGTGGGTGTGTGGAACACACTATCAGGGGTGGGTGTATGGAACACACTGTCAGGGGTGGGTTTTTTACACAGACAGGGGTGGGTGTGTGGAAAACACTGTCAGGGGTGGGTTTTTTACACAGAGAGGGATGGGTGTGTGGAACATACTGTCAGGGGTGGGTTTTTACACAGACAGGGGTGGGTGTGTGGAACACACTGTCATGGGTGTGTTTTTTACACAGAGATGTGTTCAGTGTGGAACACATTGTCAGGGGTGGGTTTTTTACACAGACAGGGGTGGGTGTGTGGAACACATTGTCAGGGGTGGGTTTTTTACACAGAGAGGGGTGGGTGTGTGGAACACAGTGTCAGGGGTGGGTTTTCTACACAGAGAGGGGTGGGTGTGTGGAACACACTGTCAGTGGTCGGTTTTTAACACAGACAGGGGTGGGTGTGTGGAACACACTGTCAGGGGTGGGTTTTTTTACACAGAGAGAGGTGAGTATCTGGAACACACTGTCAGTGGTGGGTTTTTAACACAGACAGGGGTGGGTGTGTGGAACACCCTGTCAGGGGTGGGTTTTTTACACTGAGGTGTGGGTGTGTGTGACACACTATGAGGGGTGGGTTTTTCCACACTGAGAGGGGTGGGTGTGTGGAACACACTGTCATGGGTGGGTTTTTTAAACTCTGAGGGGTCGGTGTGTGGAACACACTGTCAGGGGTGCTTTTTTTTACACAGAGAGAGGTGGGTGTCTGGAACACACTGTCAGTGGTGGGTTTTTTACACAGGGAGGGGTGGGTGTGTGGAACACACTGTCAGGGGTGGGTTTTTAACACAGACAGGGGTGGGTGTGTGGAACACACTGTCATGGGTGGGTTTTTTAAACTCTGAGGGGTGGGTGTGTGGAACATACTGTCAGGGTGGGTTTTTTACACAGACAGGGGTGGGTGTGTGGAACACATTGTCAGGGGTGGGTTTTTTACACAGAGAGGGGTGGGTGTGTGGAACACACTGTCAGGGGTGGGTTTTTTACACAGACAGGGGTGGGTGTGTGGAAAACACTGTCAGGGGTGGGTTTCTTACACAGACAGGGGTGGGTGTGTGGAACATACTGTCAGGGGTGGGTTTTTACACAGACAGGGGTGGGTGTGTGGAACACACTGTCATGGGTGTGTTTTTTACACAGAGATGTGTTCAGTGTGGAACACACTGTCAGGGGTGGGTTTTTTACACAGAGAGGGGTGGGTGTCTGGAACACACTTTCAGTGGTGGGTTTTTAACACAGACATGGGTGGGTGTGTGGAACACCCTGTCAGGGGTGGGTTTTTTACACTGAGGGGTGGGTGTGTGGAACACACTATCAGGGGTGGGTGTATGGAACACACTGTCAGGGGTGGGTTTTTTACACAGGGAGGGGTGGGTGTGTGGAACACACTGTCAGGGGTGGGTTTCTTACACAGACAGGGGTGGGTGTGTGGAACACACTGTCAGGGGTGGGTTTTTTACACAGACAGGGGTGGGTGTGTGGAAAACACTGTCAGGGGTGGGTTTCTTACACAGACAGGGGTGGGTGTGTGGACCACACTGTCAGGGGTGGGTTTTTTACACAGACAGGGGTGGGTGTGTGGAAAACACTGTCAGGGGTGGGTTTCTTACACAGACAGGGGTGGGTGTGTGGAACATACTGTCAGGGGTGGGTTTTTACACAGACAGGGGTGGGTGTGTGGAACATACTGTCATGGGTGTGTTTTTTACACAGAGATGTGTTCAGTGTGGAACACATTGTCAGGGGTGGGTTTTTTACACAGACAGGGGTGGGTGTGTGGAACACATTGTCAGGGGTGGATTTTTTACACAGAGAGGGGTGGGTGTGTGGAACACAGTGTCAGGGGTGGGTTTTCTACACAGAGAGGGGTGGGTGTGTGGAAGACACTGTCAGGGATGGGTTTTTTACACAGAGAGGGGTGAGTGTCTGGAACACACTGTCAGTGGTGGGTTTTTAACACAGACAGGGGTGGGTGTGTGGAACACACTGTCAGGGGTGGGTTTTTTTACACAGAGAGAGGTGAGTGTCTGGAACACACTGTCAGTGGTGGGTTTTTAACACAGACAGGGGTGGGTGTCTGGAACACTCTTTCAGTGGTGTGTTTTTAACATAGACAGGGGTGGGTGTGTGGAACACACTGTCAGGGGTGGGTTTTTTACACAGAGAGGGGTTTAGTATGGAACACATTGCCAGGGGTGGGTTTTTTACACAGACAGGGGTGGGTGTGGGGAACACCCTGTCAGGGGTGGGTTTTTTACACTGAAGGGTGGGTGTATGGAACACACTGTCAGGGGTGGGTTTTTTACACAGGGAGGGGTGGGTGTGTGCAACACACTGTCAGGGGTGGGTGTGTGGAACACACTGTCAGGGGTGGGTTTTTTACACAGACAGGGGTGGGTGTGTGGAAAACACTGTCAGGGGTGGGTTTCTTACACAGACAGGGGTGGGTGTGTGGAACACACTGTCAGGGGTGGGTTTTTTACACAGAGAGGGATGGGTGTGTGGAACATACTGTCAGGGGTGGGTTTTTACACAGACAGGGGTGGGTGTGTGGAACACACTGTCATGGGTGTGTTTTTTACACAGAGATGTGTTCAGTGTGGAACACATTGTCAGGGGTGGGTTTTTTACACAGACAGGGGTGGGTGTGTGGAACACATTGTCAGGGGTGGGTTTTTTACACAGAGAGGGGTGGGTGTGTGGAACACAGTGTCAGTGGTGGGTTTTTAACACAGACAGGGGTGGGTGTGTGGAACACACTGTCAGGGGTGGGTTTTTTTACACAGAGAGAGGTGAGTGTCTGGAACACACTGTCAGTGGTGGGTTTTTAACACAGACAGGGGTGGGTGTGTGGAACACACTGTCAGGGGTGGGTTTTTTTACACAGAGAGAGGTGAGTGTCTGGAACACACTGTCAGTGGTGGGTTTTTAACACAGACAGGGGTGGGTGTCTGGAACACTCTTTCAGTGGTGTGTTTTTAACATAGACAGGGGTGGGTGTGTGGAACACACTGTCAGGGGTGGGTGTTTACACAGAGAGGGGTGGGTGTGTGGAACACACTGTCAGGGGTGGGTTTTTTACACAGAGAGGGGTTTAGTATGGAACACATTGCCAGGGGTGGGTTTTTTACACAGACAGGGGTGGGTGTGTGGAACACACTGTCAGGGGTGGGTTTTTTACACAGAGAGGGGTGGGTGTCTGGAACACACTTTCAGTGGTGGGTTTTTAACACAGACATGGGTGGGTGTGTGGAACACCCTGTCAGGGGTGGGTTTTTTACACTGAGGGGTGGGTGTGTGGAACACACTATCAGGGGTGGGTGTATGGAACACACTGTCAGGGGTGGGTTTTTTACACAGGGAGGGGTGGGTGTGTGGAACACACTGTCAGGGGTGGGTTTTTTACACAGACAGGGGTGGGTGTGTGGAAAACACTGTCAGGGGTGGGTTTCTTACACAGACAGGGGTGGGTGTGTGGAACACACTGTCAGGGGTGGGTTTTTTACACAGACAGGGGTGGGTGTGTGGAAAACACTGTCAGGGGTGGGTTTCTTACACAGAGAGAGGTGAGTGTCTGGAACACACTGTCAGTGGTGGGTTTTTAACACAGACAGGGGTGGGTGTGTGGAACACCCTGTCAGGGGTGGGTTTTTTACACTGAGGGGTGGGTGTGTGTGACACACTATGAGGGGTGGGTTTTTCACACTGAGAGGAGTGGGTGTGTGGAACACACTGTCATGGGTGGGTTTTTTAAACTCTGAGGGGTCGGTGTGTGGAACACACTGTCAGGGGTGCTTTTTTTACACAGAGAGAGGTGGGTGTCTGGAACACACTGTCAGTGGCGGGTTTTTTACACAGGGAGGGGTGGGTGTGTGGAACACACTGTCAGGGGTGGGTTTTTAACACAGACAGGGGTGGGTGTGTGGAACACACTGTCAGGGGTGGGTTTTTTACACAGAGAGGGGTGGGTGTGTGGAACACATTGTCAGGGGTGGGTTTTTTACACAGAGAGGGTTTCAGTGTGGAACACACTGTCAGGGGTGGGTTTTTTACACAGAGAGGGGTGGGTGTGTGGAACACATTGTCAGGGGTGGGTTTTTTACACAGAGAGGGTTTCAGTGTGGAACACACAGTCAGGGGTGGGTTTCTTACACAGACAGGGGTGGGTGTGTGGAAAACACTGTCAGGGGTGGGTTTTTTACACAGACAGGGGTGGGTGTGTGGAAAACACTGTCAGGGGTGGGTTTCTTACACAGACAGGGGTGGGTGTGTGGAACATACTGTCAGGGGTGGGTTTTTACACAGACAGGGGTGGGTGTGTGGAACACACTGTCATGGGTGTGTTTTTTACACAGAGATGTGTTCAGTGTGGAACACATTGTCAGGGGTGGGTTTTTTACACAGACAGGGGTGGGTGTGTGGAACACATTGTCAGGGGTGGGTTTTTTACACAGAGAGGGGTGGGTGTGTGGAACACAGTGTCAGGGGTGGGTTTTCTACACAGAGAGGGGTGGGTGTGTGGAAGACACTGTCAGGGATGGGTTTTTTACACAGAGAGGGGTGAGTGTCTGGAACACACTGTCAGTGGTGGGTTTTTAACACAGACAGGGGTGGGTGTGTGGAACACACTGTCAGGGGTGGGTTTTTTTACACAGAGAGAGGTGAGTGTCTGGAACACACTGTCAGTGGTGGGTTTTTAACACAGACAGGGGTGGGTGTCTGGAACACTCTTTCAGTGGTGTGTTTTTAACATAGACAGGGGTGGGTGTGTGGAACACACTGTCAGGGGTGGGTGTTTACACAGAGAGGGGTGGGTGTGTGGAACACACTGTCAGGGGTGGGTTTTTTACACAGAGAGGGGTTTAGTATGGAACACATTGCCAGGGGTGGGTTTTTTACACAGACAGGGGTGGGTGTGTGGAACACACTGTCAGGGGTGGGTTTTTTACACAGAGAGGGGTGGGTGTCTGGAACACACTTTCAGTGGTGGGTTTTTAACACAGACATGGGTGGGTGTGTGGAACACCCTGTCAGGGGTGGGTTTTTTACACTGAGGGGTGGGTGTGTGGAACACACTATCAGGGGTGGGTGTATGGAACACACTGTCAGGGGTGGGTTTTTTACACAGGGAGGGGTGGGTGTGTGGAACACACTGTCAGGGGTGGGTTTTTTACACAGACAGGGGTGGGTGTGTGGAAAACACTGTCAGGGGTGGGTTTCTTACACA
This sequence comes from Hypanus sabinus, assembly GCF_030144855.1. Taxonomy (NCBI): domain Eukaryota; kingdom Metazoa; phylum Chordata; class Chondrichthyes; order Myliobatiformes; family Dasyatidae; genus Hypanus; species Hypanus sabinus. Next base: position 92,313,673 of record NC_082709.1, on the reverse strand, counting down.
GACAGGGGTGGGTGTGTGGAACACACTGTCAGGGGTGGGTTTTTTACACAGACAGGGGTGGGTGTGTGGAAAACACTGTCAGGGGTGGGTTTCTTACACAGACAGGGGTGGGTGTGTGGAACACACTGTCAGGGGTGGGTTTTTTACACAGACAGGGGTGGGTGTGTGGAAAACACTGTCAGGGGTGGGTTTCTTACACAGACAGGGGTGGGTGTGTGGAACATACTGTCAGGGGTGGGTTTTTACACAGACAGGGGTGGGTGTGTGGAACACATTGTCAGGGGTGGGTTTGTTACACTGAGAGGGGTGGGTGTGTGGAAGACACTGTCAGGGGTGGGTTTTTTACACAGAGAGGGGTGAGTGTCTGGAACACACTGTCAGGGGTGGGTTTTTTACACAGGGAGGGGTGGGTGTGTGCAACACACTGTCAGGGGTGGGTATTTTACACTGAGAGGGGTGGGTGTGTGGAACACACTGTCAGGGGTGGGTTTTTTACACAGACAGGGGTGGGTGTGTGGAAAACACTGTCAGGGGTGGGTTTCTTACACAGAGAGGGGTGGGTGTGTGGAACATACTGTCAGGGGTGGGTTTTTTACACAGAGAGGGGTGGGTGTGTGGAACACAGTGTCAGGGGTGGGTTTTCTACACAGAGAGGGGTGGGTGTGTGGAAGACACTGTCAGGGATGGGTTTTTTACACAGAGAGGGGTGAGTGTCTGGAACACACTGTCAGGGGTGGGTTTTTTACACAGAGAGGGGTGGGTGTCTGGAACACACTGTCAGTGGTGGGTTTTTAACACAGACAGGGGTGGGTGTGTGGAACACACTGTCAGGGGTGGGTTTTTTTACACAGAGAGAGGTGAGTGTCTGGAACACACTGTCAGTGGTGGGTTTTTAACACAGACAGGGGTGGGTGTCTGGAACACTCTTTCAGTGGTGTGTTTTTAACATAGACAGGGGTGGGTGTGTGGAACACACTGTCAGGGGTGGGTTTTTTACACAGAGAGGGGTGGGTGTGTGGAACACACTGTCAGGGGTGGGTTTTTTACACAGAGAGGGGTTTAGTATGGAACACATTGCCAGGGGTGGGTTTTTTACACAGACAGGGGTGGGTGTGGGGAACACCCTGTCAGGGGTGGGTTTTTTACACTGAGGGGTGGGTGTGTGGAACACACTATCAGGGGTGGGTGTATGGAACACACTGTCAGGGGTGGGTTTTTTACACAGACAGGGGTGGGTGTGTGGAAAACACTGTCAGGGGTGGGTTTTTTACACAGAGAGGGATGGGTGTGTGGAACATACTGTCAGGGGTGGGTTTTTACACAGACAGGGGTGGGTGTGTGGAACACACTGTCATGGGTGTGTTTTTTACACAGAGATGTGTTCAGTGTGGAACACATTGTCAGGGGTGGGTTTTTTACACAGACAGGGGTGGGTGTGTGGAACACATTGTCAGGGGTGGGTTTTTTACACAGAGAGGGGTGGGTGTGTGGAACACAGTGTCAGGGGTGGGTTTTCTACACAGAGAGGGGTGGGTGTGTGGAACACACTGTCAGTGGTCGGTTTTTAACACAGACAGGGGTGGGTGTGTGGAACACACTGTCAGGGGTGGGTTTTTTTACACAGAGAGAGGTGAGTATCTGGAACACACTGTCAGTGGTGGGTTTTTAACACAGACAGGGGTGGGTGTGTGGAACACCCTGTCAGGGGTGGGTTTTTTACACTGAGGTGTGGGTGTGTGTGACACACTATGAGGGGTGGGTTTTTCACACTGAGAGGGGTGGGTGTGTGGAACACACTGTCATGGGTGGGTTTTTTAAACTCTGAGGGGTCGGTGTGTGGAACACACTGTCAGGGGTGCTTTTTTTACACAGAGAGAGGTGGGTGTCTGGAACACACTGTCAGTGGTGGGTTTTTTACACAGGGAGGGGTGGGTGTGTGGAACACACTGTCAGGGGTGGGTTTTTAACACAGACAGGGGTGGGTGTGTGGAACACACTGTCATGGGTGGGTTTTTTAAACTCTGAGGGGTGGGTGTGTGGAACATACTGTCAGGGGTGGGTTTTTTACACAGACAGGGGTGGGTGTGTGGAACACATTGTCAGGGGTGGGTTTTTTACACAGAGAGGGGTGGGTGTGTGGAACACACTGTCAGGGGTGGGTTTTTTACACAGACAGGGGTGGGTGTGTGGAAAACACTGTCAGGGGTGGGTTTCTTACACAGACAGGGGTGGGTGTGTGGAACATACTGTCAGGGGTGGGTTTTTACACAGACAGGGGTGGGTGTGTGGAACACACTGTCATGGGTGTGTTTTTTACACAGAGATGTGTTCAGTGTGGAACACACTGTCAGGGGTGGGTTTTTTACACAGAGAGGGGTGGGTGTCTGGAACACACTTTCAGTGGTGGGTTTTTAACACAGACATGGGTGGGTGTGTGGAACACCCTGTCAGGGGTGGGTTTTTTACACTGAGGGGTGGGTGTGTGGAACACACTATCAGGGGTGGGTGTATGGAACACACTGTCAGGGGTGGGTTTTTTACACAGGGAGGGGTGGGTGTGTGGAACACACTGTCAGGGGTGGGTTTCTTACACAGACAGGGGTGGGTGTGTGGAACACACTGTCAGGGGTGGGTTTTTTACACAGACAGGGGTGGGTGTGTGGAAAACACTGTCAGGGGTGGGTTTCTTACACAGACAGGGGTGGGTGTGTGGACCACACTGTCAGGGGTGGGTTTTTTACACAGACAGGGGTGGGTGTGTGGAAAACACTGTCAGGGGTGGGTTTCTTACACAGACAGGGGTGGGTGTGTGGAACATACTGTCAGGGGTGGGTTTTTACACAGACAGGGGTGGGTGTGTGGAACATACTGTCATGGGTGTGTTTTTTACACAGAGATGTGTTCAGTGTGGAACACATTGTCAGGGGTGGGTTTTTTACACAGACAGGGGTGGGTGTGTGGAACACATTGTCAGGGGTGGATTTTTTACACAGAGAGGGGTGGGTGTGTGGAACACAGTGTCAGGGGTGGGTTTTCTACACAGAGAGGGGTGGGTGTGTGGAAGACACTGTCAGGGATGGGTTTTTTACACAGAGAGGGGTGAGTGTCTGGAACACACTGTCAGTGGTGGGTTTTTAACACAGACAGGGGTGGGTGTGTGGAACACACTGTCAGGGGTGGGTTTTTTTACACAGAGAGAGGTGAGTGTCTGGAACACACTGTCAGTGGTGGGTTTTTAACACAGACAGGGGTGGGTGTCTGGAACACTCTTTCAGTGGTGTGTTTTTAACATAGACAGGGGTGGGTGTGTGGAACACACTGTCAGGGGTGGGTTTTTTACACAGAGAGGGGTTTAGTATGGAACACATTGCCAGGGGTGGGTTTTTTACACAGACAGGGGTGGGTGTGGGGAACACCCTGTCAGGGGTGGGTTTTTTACACTGAAGGGTGGGTGTATGGAACACACTGTCAGGGGTGGGTTTTTTACACAGGGAGGGGTGGGTGTGTGCAACACACTGTCAGGGGTGGGTGTGTGGAACACACTGTCAGGGGTGGGTTTTTTACACAGACAGGGGTGGGTGTGTGGAAAACACTGTCAGGGGTGGGTTTCTTACACAGACAGGGGTGGGTGTGTGGAACACACTGTCAGGGGTGGGTTTTTTACACAGAGAGGGATGGGTGTGTGGAACATACTGTCAGGGGTGGGTTTTTACACAGACAGGGGTGGGTGTGTGGAACACACTGTCATGGGTGTGTTTTTTACACAGAGATGTGTTCAGTGTGGAACACATTGTCAGGGGTGGGTTTTTTACACAGACAGGGGTGGGTGTGTGGAACACATTGTCAGGGGTGGGTTTTTTACACAGAGAGGGGTGGGTGTGTGGAACACAGTGTCAGGGGTGGGTTTTCTACACAGAGAGGGGTGGGTGTGTGGAAGACACTGTCAGGGATGGGTTTTTTACACAGAGAGGGGTGAGTGTCTGGAACACACTGTCAGTGGTGGGTTTTTAACACAGACAGGGGTGGGTGTGTGGAACACCCTGTCAGGGGTGGGTTTTTTACACTGAGGTGTGGGTGTGTGTGACACACTATGAGGGGTGGGTTTTTCACACTGAGAGGGGTGGGTGTGTGGAACACACTGTCATGGGTGGGTTTTTTAAACTCTGAGGGGTCGGTGTGTGGAACACACTGTCAGGGGTGCTTTTTTTACACAGAGAGAGGTGGGTGTCTGGAACACACTGTCAGTGGCGGGTTTTTTACACAGGGAGGGGTGGGTGTGTGGAACACACTGTCAGGGGTGGGTTTTTTACACAGAGAGGGGTGGGTGTGTGGAACACATTGTCAGGGGTGGGTTTTTTACACAGAGAGGGTTTCAGTGTGGAACACACAGTCAGGGGTGGGTTTTTTACACAGACAGGGGTGGGTGTGTGGAAAACACTGTCAGGGGTGGGTTTCTTACACAGACAGGGGTGGGTGTGTGGAACACACTGTCAGGGGTGGGTTTTTTACACAGACAGGGGTGGGTGTGTGGAAAACACTGTCAGGGGTGGGTTTCTTACACAGACAGGGGTGGGTGTGTGGAACATACTGTCAGGGGTGGGTTTTTACACAGACAGGGGTGGGTGTGTGGAACACACTGTCATGGGTGTGTTTTTTACACAGAGATGTGTTCAGTGTGGAACACATTGTCAGGGGTGGGTTTTTTACACAGACAGTGGTGGGTGTGTGGAACACATTGTCAGGGGTGGGTTTTTTACACAGAGAGGGGTGGGTGTGTGGAACACAGTGTCAGGGGTGGGTTTTCTACACAGAGAGGGGTGGGTGTGTGGAAGACACTGTCAGGGATGGGTTTTTTACACAGAGAGGGGTGAGTGTCTGGAACACACTGTCAGTGGTGGGTTTTTAACACAGACAGGGGTGGGTGTCTGGAACACTCTTTCAGTGGTGTGTTTTTAACATAGACAGGGGTGGGTGTGTGGAACACACTGTCAGGGGTGGGTGTTTACACAGAGAGGGGTGGGTGTGTGGAACACACTGTCAGGGGTGGGTTTTTTACACAGAGAGGGGTTTAGTATGGAACACATTGCCAGGGGTGGGTTTTTTACACAGACAGGGGTGGGTGTGTGGAACACACTGTCAGGGGTGGGTTTTTTACACAGAGAGGGGTGGGTGTCTGGAACACACTTTCAGTGGTGGGTTTTTAACACAGACATGGGTGGGTGTGTGGAACACCCTGTCAGGGGTGGGTTTTTTACACTGAGGGGTGGGTGTGTGGAACACACTATCAGGGGTGGGTGTATGGAACACACTGTCAGGGGTGGGTTTTTTACACAGGGAGGGGTGGGTGTGTGGAACACACTGTCAGGGGTGGGTTTTTTACACAGACAGGGGTGGGTGTGTGGAAAACACTGTCAGGGGTGGGTTTCTTACACAGACAGGGGTGGGTGTGTGGAACACACTGTCAGGGGTGGGTTTTTTACACAGACAGGGGTGGGTGTGTGGAAAACACTGTCAGGGGTGGGTTTCTTACACAGACAGGGGTGGGTGTGTGGAACACACTGTCAGGGGTGGGTTTTTTACACAGACAGGGGTGGGTGTGTGGAAAACACTGTCAGGGGTGGGTTTCTTACACAGACAGGGGTGGGTGTGTGGAACATACTGTCAGGGGTGGGTTTTTACACAGACAGGGGTGGGTGTGTGGAACACACTGTCATGGGTGTGTTTTTTACACAGAGATGTGTTCAGTGTGGAACACATTGTCAGGGGTGGGTTTTTTACACAGACAGGGGTGGGTGTGTGGAACACATTGTCAGGGGTGGGTTTTTTACACAGAGAGGGGTGGGTGTGTGGAACACAGTGTCAGGGGTGGGTTTTCTACACAGAGAGGGGTGGGTGTGTGGAAGACACTGTCAGGGATGGGTTTTTTACACAGAGAGGGGTGAGTGTCTGGAACACACTGTCAGTGGTGGGTTTTTAACACAGACAGGGGTGGGTGTGTGGAACACACTGTCAGGGGTGGGTTTTTTTACACAGAGAGAGGTGAGTGTCTGGAACACACTGTCAGTGGTGGGTTTTTAACACAGACAGGGGTGGGTGTCTGGAACACTCTTTCAGTGGTGTGTTTTTAACATAGACAGGGGTGGGTGTGTGGAACACACTGTCAGGGGTGGGTTTTTAACACAGACAGGGGTGGGTGTGTGGAACACACTGTCAGGGGTGGGTTTTTTACACAGAGAGGGGTGGGTGTGTGGAACACATTGTCAGGGGTGGGTTTTTTACACAGAGAGGGTTTCAGTGTGGAACACACTGTCAGGGGTGGGTTTTTTACACAGAGAGGGGTGGGTGTGTGGAACACATTGTCAGGGGCGGGTTTTTTTACACAGAGAGGGTTTCAGTGTGGAACACATTGTCAGGGGTGGGTTTTTTACACAGACAGGGGTGGGTGTGTGGAACACATTGTCAGGGGTGGGTTTTTTACACAGAGAGGGGTGGGTGTGTGGAACACAGTGTCAGGGGTGGGTTTTCTACACAGAGAGGGGTGGGTGTGTGGAAGACACTGTCAGGGATGGGTTTTTTACACAGAGAGGGGTGAGTGTCTGGAACACACTGTCAGTGGTGGGTTTTTAACACAGAGAGGGGTGGGTGTGTGGAACACACTGTCAGGGGTGGGTTTTTAACACAGACAGGGGTGGGTGTGTGGAACACACTGTCAGGGGTGGGTTTTTTTACACAGAGAGAGGTGAGTGTCTGGAACACACTGTCAGTGGTGGGTTTTTTACACAGACAGGGGTGGGTGTGTGGAACACACTGTCAGGGGTGGGTTTTTTTACACAGAGAGAGGTGAGTGTCTGGAACACACTGTCAGTGGTGGGTTTTTAACACAGACAGGGGTGGGTGTCTGGAACACTCTTTCAGTGGTGTGTTTTTAACATAGACAGGGGTGGGTGTGTGGAACACACTGTCAGGGGTGGGTGTTTACACAGAGAGGGGTGGGTGTGTGGAACACACTGTCAGGGGTGGGTTTTTTACACAGAGAGGGGTTTAGTATGGAACACATTGCCAGGGGTGGGTTTTTTACACAGACAGGGGTGGGTGTGTGGAACACACTGTCAGGGGTGGGTTTTTTACACAGAGAGGGGTGGGTGTCTGGAACACACTTTCAGTGGTGGGTTTTTAACACAGACATGGGTGGGTGTGTGGAACACACAGTCAGGGGTGGGTTTTTTACACAGACAGGGGTGGGTGTGTGGAAAACACTGTTAGGGGTGGGTTTCTTACACAGACAGGGGTGGGTGTGTGGAACACACTGTCAGGGGTGGGTTTTTTACACAGAGAGGGATGGGTGTGTGGAACATACTGTCAGGGGTGGGTTTTTACACAGACAGGGGTGGGTGTGTGGAACACACTGTCATGGGTGGGTTTTTTACACAGAGATGTGTTCAGTGTGGAACACATTGTCAGGGGTGGGTTTTTTACACAGACAGGGGTGGGTGTGTGGAACACAGTGTCAGGGGTGGGTTTTCTACACAGAGAGGGGTGGGTGTGTGGAAGACACTGTCAGGGGTGGGTTTTTTACACAGAGATGTGTTCAGTGTGGAACACATTGTCAGGGGTGGGTTTTTTACACAGACAGGGGTGGGTGTGTGGAACACAGTGTCAGGGGTGGGTTTTCTACACAGAGAGGGGTGGGTGTGTGGAAGACACTGTCAGGGGTGGGTTTTTTACACAGAGAGGGGTGAGTGTCTGGAACACACTGTCAGTGGTGGGTTTTTAACACAGACAGGGGTGGGTGTGTGGAACACACTGTCAGGGGTGGGTTTTTTTACACAGAGAGAGGTGAGTGTCTGGAACACACTGTCAGTGGTGGGTTTTTAACACAGACAGGGGTGGGTGTGTGGAACACCCTGTCAGGGGTGGGTTTTTTACACTGAGGGGTGGGTGTGTGTGACACACTATGAGGGGTGGGTTTTTCACACTGAGAGGGGTGGGTGTGTGGAACACACTGTCATGGGTGGGTTTTTTAAACTCTGAGGGGTCGGTGTGTGGAACACACTGTCAGGGGTGCTTTTTTTACACAGAGAGAGGTGGGTGTCTGGAACACACTGTCAGTGGCGGGTTTTTTACACAGGGAGGGGTGGGTGTGTGGAACACACTGTCGGGGGTGCTTTTTTTACACAGAGAGAGGTGGGTGTCTGGAACACACTGTCAGTGGCGGGTTTTTTACACAGGGAGGGGTGGGTGTGTGGAACACATTGTCAGGGGTGGGTTTTTTACACAGAGAGGGGTGGGTGTGTGGAACACAGTGTCAGGGGTGGGTTTTCTACACAGAGAGGGGTGGGTGTGTGGAAGACACTGTCAGGGATGGGTTTTTTACACAGAGAGGGGTGAGTGTCTGGAACACACTGTCAGTGGTGGGTTTTTAACACAGACAGGGGTGGGTGTGTGGAACACACTGTCAGGGGTGGGTTTTTTTACACAGAGAGAGGTGAGTGTCTGGAACACACTGTCAGTGGTGGGTTTTTAACACAGACAGGGGTGGGTGTCTGGAACACTCTTTCAGTGGTGTGTTTTTAACATAGACAGGGGTGGGTGTGTGGAACACACTGTCAGGGGTGGGTTTTTAACACAGACAGGGGTGGGTGTGTGGAACACACTGTCAGGGGTGGGTTTTTTACACAGAGAGGGGTGGGTGTGTGGAACACATTGTCAGGGGTGGGTTTTTTACACAGAGAGGGTTTCAGTGTGGAACACACTGTCAGGGGTGGGTTTTTTACACAGAGAGGGGTGGGTGTGTGGAACACATTGTCAGGGGCGGGTTTTTTTACACAGAGAGGGTTTCAGTGTGGAACACATTGTCAGGGGTGGGTTTTTTACACAGACAGGGGTGGGTGTGTGGAACACATTGTCAGGGGTGGGTTTTTTACACAGAGAGGGGTGGGTGTGTGGAACACAGTGTCAGGGGTGGGTTTTCTACACAGAGAGGGGTGGGTGTGTGGAAGACACTGTCAGGGATGGGTTTTTTACACAGAGAGGGGTGAGTGTCTGGAACACACTGTCAGTGGTGGGTTTTTAACACAGAGAGGGGTGGGTGTGTGGAACACACTGTCAGGGGTGGGTTTTTAACACAGACAGGGGTGGGTGTGTGGAACACACTGTCAGGGGTGGGTTTTTTTACACAGAGAGAGGTGAGTGTCTGGAACACACTGTCAGTGGTGGGTTTTTTACACAGACAGGGGTGGGTGTGTGGAACACACTGTCAGGGGTGGGTTTTTTTACACAGAGAGAGGTGAGTGTCTGGAACACACTGTCAGTGGTGGGTTTTTAACACAGACAGGGGTGGGTGTCTGGAACACTCTTTCAGTGGTGTGTTTTTAACATAGACAGGGGTGGGTGTGTGGAACACACTGTCAGGGGTGGGTGTTTACACAGAGAGGGGTGGGTGTGTGGAACACACTGTCAGGGGTGGGTTTTTTACACAGAGAGGGGTTTAGTATGGAACACATTGCCAGGGGTGGGTTTTTTACACAGACAGGGGTGGGTGTGTGGAACACACTGTCAGGGGTGGGTTTTTTACACAGAGAGGGGTGGGTGTCTGGAACACACTTTCAGTGGTGGGTTTTTAACACAGACATGGGTGGGTGTGTGGAACACACAGTCAGGGGTGGGTTTTTTACACAGACAGGGGTGGGTGTGTGGAAAACACTGTTAGGGGTGGGTTTCTTACACAGACAGGGGTGGGTGTGTGGAACACACTGTCAGGGGTGGGTTTTTTACACAGAGAGGGATGGGTGTGTGGAACATACTGTCAGGGGTGGGTTTTTACACAGACAGGGGTGGGTGTGTGGAACACACTGTCATGGGTGGGTTTTTTACACAGAGATGTGTTCAGTGTGGAACACATTGTCAGGGGTGGGTTTTTTACACAGACAGGGGTGGGTGTGTGGAACACAGTGTCAGGGGTGGGTTTTCTACACAGAGAGGGGTGGGTGTGTGGAAGACACTGTCAGGGGTGGGTTTTTTACACAGAGATGTGTTCAGTGTGGAACACATTGTCAGGGGTGGGTTTTTTACACAGACAGGGGTGGGTGTGTGGAACACAGTGTCAGGGGTGGGTTTTCTACACAGAGAGGGGTGGGTGTGTGGAAGACACTGTCAGGGGTGGGTTTTTTACACAGAGAGGGGTGAGTGTCTGGAACACACTGTCAGTGGTGGGTTTTTAACACAGACAGGGGTGGGTGTGTGGAACACACTGTCAGGGGTGGGTTTTTTTACACAGAGAGAGGTGAGTGTCTGGAACACACTGTCAGTGGTGGGTTTTTAACACAGACAGGGGTGGGTGTGTGGAACACCCTGTCAGGGGTGGGTTTTTTACACTGAGGGGTGGGTGTGTGTGACACACTATGAGGGGTGGGTTTTTCACACTGAGAGGGGTGGGTGTGTGGAACACACTGTCATGGGTGGGTTTTTTAAACTCTGAGGGGTCGGTGTGTGGAACACACTGTCAGGGGTGCTTTTTTTACACAGAGAGAGGTGGGTGTCTGGAACACACTGTCAGTGGCGGGTTTTTTACACAGGGAGGGGTGGGTGTGTGGAACACACTGTCGGGGGTGCTTTTTTTACACAGAGAGAGGTGGGTGTCTGGAACACACTGTCAGTGGCGGGTTTTTTACACAGGGAGGGGTGGGTGTGTGGAACACACTGTCAGGGGTGGGTTTTTAACACAGACAGGGGTGGGTGTGTGGAACACACTGTCAGGGGTGGGTTTTTTACACAGAGAGGGGTGGGTGTGTGGAACACATTGTCAGGGGTGGGTTTTTTACACAGAGAGGGTTTCAGTGTGGAACACACTGTCAGGGGTGGGTTTTTTACACAGAGAGGGGTGGGTGTGTGGAACACATTGTCAGGGGCGGGTTTTTTACACAGAGAGGGTTTCAGTGTGGAACACACAGTCAGGGGTGGGTTTTTTTACACAGAGAGGGTTTCAGTGTGGAACACATTGTCAGGGGTGGGTTTTTTACACAGACAGGGGTGGGTGTGTGGAACACATTGTCAGGGGTGGGTTTTTTACACAGAGAGGGGTGGGTGTGTGGAACACAGTGTCAGGGGTGGGTTTTCTACACAGAGAGGGGTGGGTGTGTGGAAGACACTGTCAGGGATGGGTTTTTTACACAGAGAGGGGTGAGTGTCTGGAACACACTGTCAGTGGTGGGTTTTTAACACAGACAGGGGTGTGTGTGTGGAACACACTGTCAGGGGTGGGTTTTTTTACACAGAGAGAGGTGAGTGTCTGGAACACACTGTCAGTGGTGGGTTTTTAACACAGACAGGGGTGGGTGTCTGGAACACTCTTTCAGTGGTGGGTTTTTAACATAGACAGGGGTGGGTGTGTGGAACACACTGTCAGTGGTGTGTTTTTAACATAGACAGGGGTGGGTGTGTGGAACACACTGTCAGGGGTGGGTGTTTACACAGAGAGGGGTGGGTGTGTGGAACACACTGTCAGGGGTGGGTTTTTTACACAGAGAGGGGTTTAGTATGGAAAACATTGCCAGGGGTGGGTTTTTTACACAGACAGGGGTGGGTGTGTGGAACACACTGTCAGGGGTGGGTTTTTTACACAGAGAGGGGTGGGTGTCGGGAACACACTTTCAGTGGTGGGTTTTTAACACAGACATGGGTGGGTGTGTGGAACACCCTGTCAGGGGTGGGTTTTTTACACTGAGGGGTGGGTGTGTGGAACACACTATCAGGGGTGGGTGTATGGAACACACTGTCAGGGGTGGGTTTTTTACACAGGGAGGGGTGGGTGTGTGCAACACACTGTCAGGGGTGGGTGTGTGGAACACACTGTCAGGGGTGGGTTTCTTACACAGACAGGGGTGGGTGTGTGGAACACACTGTCAGGGGTGGGTTTTTTACACAGAGAGGGATGGGTGTGTGGAACACACTGTCAGGGGTGGGTTTCTTACACAGACAGGGGTGGGTGTGTGGAACATACTGTCAGGGGTGGGTTTTTACACAGACAGGGGTGGGTGTGTGGAACACACTGTCATGGGTGTGTTTTTTACACAGAGATGTGTTCAGTGTGGAACACATTGTCAGGGGTGGGTTTTTTACACAGACAGGGGTGGGTGTGTGGAACACAGTGTCAGGGGTGGGTTTTCTACACAGAGAGGGGTGGGTGTGTGGAAGACACTGTCAGGGATGGGTTTTTTACACAGAGAGGGGTGAGTGTCTGGAACACACTGTCAGTGGTGGGTTTTTAACACAGACAGGGGTGGGTGTGTGGAACACACTGTCAGGGGTGGGTTTTTTTACACAGAGAGGGGTGAGTGTCTGGAACACACTGTCAGTGGTGGGTTTTTAACACAGACAGGGGTGGGTGTGTGGAACACCCTGTCAGGGGTGGGTTTTTTACACTGAGGGGTGGGTGTGTGTGACACACTATGAGGGGTGGGTTTTTCACACAGAGAGGGGTGGGTGTGTGGAACACACTGTCATGGGTGGGTTTTTTAAACTCTGAGGGGTCGGTGTGTGGAACACACTGTCAGGGGTGCTTTTTTTACACAGAGAGAGGTGGGTGTCTGGAACACACTGTCAGTGGCGGGTTTTTTACACAGGGAGGGGTGGGTGTGTGGAACACACTGTCAGGGGTGGGTTTTTAACACAGACAGGGGTGGGTGTGTGGAACACACTGTCAGGGGTGGGTTTTTTACACAGAGAGGGGTGGGTGTGTGGAACACATTGTCAGGGGTGGGTTTTTTACACAGAGAGGGTTTCAGTGTGGAACACACTGTCAGGGGTGGGTTTTTTACACAGAGAGGGGTGGGTGTGTGGAACACATTGTCAGGGGCGGGTTTTTTACACAGAGAGGGTTTCAGTGTGGAACACACAGTCAGGGGTGGGTTTTTTTACACAGAGAGGGTTTCAGTGTGGAACACATTGTCAGGGGTGGGTTTTTTACACAGACAGGGGTGGGTGTGTGGAACACATTGTCAGGGGTGGGTTTTTTACACAGAGAGGGGTGGGTGTGTGGAACACAGTGTCAGGGGTGGGTTTTCTACACAGAGAGGGGTGGGTATGTGAAACACCCTGTCAGGGGTGGGTTTTTTACACAGAGAGGGGTGGGTGTGTGGAACACACTGTCAGGGGTGGGTTTTTTATACAGACAGGGGTGGGTGTGTGGAACACAGTGTCAGGGGTGGGTTTTTTACACAGGGAGGGGTGGGTGTGTGGAAAACACTGTCAGGGGTGGGTTTTTTACACAGACAGGGGTGGGTGTGTGGAACACCCGGTCAGGGGTGGGTTTTTTACACAGAGAGGGGTGGGTGTGTGGAACACACTGTCAGGGGTGGGATTTTTACACAGAGAGGGGTTCAGTGTGGAACAGACTGTCAGTGTTGGGTATTTTACACTGAGAGGGGTGGGTGTGTGGAACACAGTGTCAGGGGTGGGTTTTTCACACAGAGAGGGGTGGGTGTGTGGAAAACACTGTCAGGGGTGGGTTTCTTACACAGACAGGGGTGGGTGTGTGGAACACACTGTCAGGGGTGGGTTTTTTACACAGAGAGGGGTTCAGTGTGGAACACATTGTCAGGGGTGTTTTTTTACACAGACAGGGGTGGGTGTGTGGAAAACACTGTCAGGGGTGGGTTTTTTACACAGAGAGGGATGGGTGTGTGGAACATACTGTCAGGGGTGGGTTTTTTACACAGACAGGGGTGGGTGTGTGGAAAACACTGTCAGGGGTGGGTTTCTTACACAGACAGGGGTGGGTGTGTGGAACACACTGTCAGGGGTGGGTTTTTTACACAGAGAGGGATGGGTGTGTGGAACATACTGTCAGGGGTGGGTTTTTACACAGACAGGGGTGGGTGTGTGGAACACACTGTCATGGATGGGTTTTTTACACAGGGAGGGGTGGGTGTGTGGAAAACACTGTCAGGGGTGGGTTTTTTACACAGACAGGGGTGGGTGTGTGGAACACCCTGTCAGGGGTGGGTTTTTTACACAGAGAGGGGTGGGTGTGTGGAACACACTGTCAGGGGTGGGATTTTTACACAGAGAGGGGTGGGTGTGTGGAACACAGTGTCAGGGGTGGGTGTTTTACACAGAGAGGGGTGGGTGTGTGGAAAACACTGTCAGGGGTGGGTTTTTTACACAGACAAGGGTGGGTTTTTTACACAGGGAGGGGTGGGTCTGTGGAACACACTGTCAGGGGTCTGTTTTTTACAGAGAGAGGAGTTCAGTGTGGAACAGATTGTCAGGGGTTGGTTTTTTACACAGACAGGGGTAGGTGTGTGGAACACACTGTCAGGGGTGGGTTTTTCACACAGAGAGGGGTGGGTGTGTGGAACAAGTTGTAAGTGGTGCGTTATTAACACAGAGAGCGGTGGGTGTGTGGAACACACTGTCAGGGGTGGGTTTTTCACACAGAGAGGGGTGGGTGTGTGGAACACACTGTCAGGGGTGCGTTTTTTACACAGAGAGGGGTGAGTGTCTGGAACACACAGTCAGGGGAGGGTTTTTTACACAGAGAGGGGTGGATGTGTGGAACAAGTTGTAAGTGGTGCGTTATTAACACAGAGAGCGGTGGGTGTGTGGAACACACTGTCAGGGGTGGGTTTTTTACACAGAGAGGGGTGAGTGTGTGGAAAACCCTGTCAGTGGAGGGTTTTTAACACAGACAAGGGTGGGTGTGTGGAACACACAGTCAGGGGTGGTTTTTTTACACAGAGAGGGGGTGGGTATCTGGAACACCCTGTAAGGGGTGGGTTTTTTACCCAGAGAGGTGTGGGTGTGTGGAACACGTTGTAAGTGGTGCGTTATTAACACAGAGAGGGGTGGGTGTGTGGAACACAGTGTCAGGGGTGGGTTTTTCACACAGAGAGGGTGGGTGTGTGGAACACAGTGTCAGGGGTGGGTTTTTCACACAGACAGGGGCGGGTGTGTGGAAAACACTGTCAGGGGTGGGTTTTTTACACAGACAGGGGTGGGTGTGTGGAACACAATGTCAGGGGTGGGTTTTTTACACAGAGAGGGGTGGGTCTGTGGAACACACTGTCAGGGGTGGGTTTTTTACACAGAGAGGGGTGGGTCTGTGGAACACACTGTCTGGGGTGGGATTTTTCACAGAGAGGGGTTCAGTATGGAACACATTGTCAGGGGTGGGTTTTTTACACAGACAGGTGTGGGTGTGTGGAACACAATGTCAGGGGTGGGTTTTTTACACAGAGAGGGGTGGGTTTTTTCCACAGACAGGGGTAGGTGTGTGGAACACACTGTCAAGGGTGGGTTTTTTACACAGACAGGGGTGGGTGTGTGGAACACAGTGTCAGGGGTGGGTTTTTGACACAGAGAGGGATGGGTGTGTGGAACACAATGTCAGGGGTGGGTTTTTTACACAGAGAGAGGTGAGTGTCTGGAACACACTGTCAGTGGTGGGTTTTTAATATTGACAGGGGTGGGTGTGTGGAACACCCTGTCAGGGGTGGGTTTTTTACACTGAGAGGGGTGTGTGTGTGGAACACACTGTCAGGGGTGTGTTTTTTACACAGAGAGGGGTGAGGGTCTGGAACACACTGTCAGTGGTGGGTTTTTAACACAGAGAGGTGTTCACTGTGGAACACATTGTCAGGGGTGGGTTTTTTACACAGAGAGGGGTGGGTGTGTGGAACACCCTGTCAGGGGTGGGTTTTTTACACAGAGAGGGGTGGGTGTGTGGAACACCCTGTCAGGGGTGGGTCTGTGGAACACACTGTCAGGGGTGGGTTTTTACACAGAGAGGGGTTCAGTGTGGAACACATTGTCAGGGGTGGGTTTTTTACACAGACAGGTGTGGGTGTGTGGAACACAATGTCAGGGGTGGGTTTTTTACACAGAGAGGGGTGGGTTTTTTCCACAGACAGGGGTGGGTGTGTGGAACACACTGTCACGGGTGGGTTTTTTACACAGAGAGGGGTGGGTGTGTGGAACACACTGTCAGGGGTGGGTTTTTAATATTGACAGGGGTGGGTGTGTGGAACACATTGTCAGGGGTGGGTTTTTTACACAGACAGGGGTGGGTGTGTGGAACACAGTGTCAGGGGTGGGTTTTTGACACAGAGAGGGATGGGTGTGTGGAACACAATGTCAGGGGTGGGTTTTTTACACAGAGAGAGGTGAGTGTCTGGAACACACTGTCAGTGGTGGGTTTTTAATATTGACAGGGGTGGGTGTGTGGAACACATTGTCAGGGGTGGGTTTTTTACACAGACAGGGGTGGGTGTGTGGAACACAGTGTCAGGGGTGGGTTTTTGACAGAGAGAGGGGTGGGTCTGTGGAACACACTGTCAGGGGTCTGTTTTTTACAGAGAGAGGAGTTCAGTGTGGAACAGATTGTCAGGGGTTGGTTTTTTACACAGACAGGGGTAGGTGTGTGGAACACACTGTCAGGGGTGGGTTTTTCACACAGAGAGGGGTGGGTGTGTGGAACACACTGTCAGGGGTGGGTTTTTAACACAGAGAGGGGTGGGTGTGTGGAAAACACTGTCATGGGGTGGGTTTTTTACACAGAGAGGGGTGGATGTGTGGAACAAGTTGTAAGTGGTGCGTTATTAACACAGAGAGGGGTGGGTGTCTGGAACACACAGTCAGGGGTGGTTTTTCTACACAGAGAGGGGGTGGGTATGTGGAACACCCTGTAAGGGGTGGGTTTTTTACCCAGAGAGGTGTGGATGTGTGGAACACGTTGTAAGTGGTGCGTTATTAACACAGAGAGGGGTGGGTGTGTGGAACACAGTGTCAGGGGTGGGTTTTTCACACAGAGAGGGGTGGGTGTGTGGAACACAGTGTCAGGGGTGGGTTTTTCACACAGAGAGGGGTGGGTGTGTGGAAACACTGTCAGGGGTGGGTTTTTTACACAGACAGGGGTGGGTGTGTGGAACACCCTGTCAGGGGTGGGTTTTTTACACAGAGAGGGGTGGGTCTGTGGAACACACTGTCAGGGGTGGGATTTTTACACAGAGAGGGGTTCAGTATGGAACACATTGTCAGGGGTGGGTTTTTTACACAGACAGGTGTGGTTGTGTGGAACACACTGTCACGGGTGGGTTTTTTACACAGAGAGGGGTGAGTGTCTGGAACACACTGTCAGTGGTGGGTTTTTAATATTGACAGGGGTGGGTGTGTGGAACACCCTGTCAGGGGTGGGTTTTTTACACTGAGAGGGGTGGGTGTGTGGAACACACTGTCAGGGGTGTGTTTTTTACACAGAGAGGGGTGAGGGTCTGGAACACATTGTCAGGGGTGGGTTTTTTACACAGACAGGTGTGGGTGTGTGGAACACAATGTCAGGGGTGGGTTTTTTACACAGAGAGGTGTGGGTTTTTTCCACAGACAGGGGTGGGTGTGTGGAACACACTGTCACGGGTGGGTTTTTCACACAGAGAGGGCTGAGTGTCTGGAACACACTGTCAGTGGTGGGTTTTTAATATTGACAGGGGTGGGTGTGTGGAACACCTTGTCAGGGGTGGGTTTTTTACACAGAGAGGGGTGAGGGTCTGGAACACACTGTCAGTGGTGGGTTTTTAACACAGAGAGGTGTTCAGTGTGGAACACATTGTCAGGGGTGGGTTTTTTACACAGACAGGGGTGGGTGTGTGGAACACAGTGTCAGGGGTGGGTTTTTGACACAGAGAGGGGTGGGTGTGTTGAACACACTGTCAGGGGTGGGTTTTTGACACAGAGAGGGGTGGGTGTGTGGAACACAGTGTCAGGGGTGGGTTTTTGACACAGAGAGGGGTGGGTGTGTGGAACACACTGTCAGGGGTGGGTTTTTTACACATGGAGGGGTGGGTGTGTGGAACACACAGTCAGGGGTGGTTTTTTTACACAGAGAGGGGGTGGGTATGTGGATCACACTGTAAGGGGTGGGTTTTTTACGCAGAGAGGTGTGGATGTGTGGAACACGTTGTAAGTGGTGCGTTATTAACACAGAGAGGGGTGGGTGTCTGGAACACACTGTAAGGGGTGGGTTTTTCACACAGAGAGGGGTGGGTGTGTGGAACACAGTGTCAGGGGTGGGTTTTTCACACAGAGAGGGGTGGGTGTGTGGAAAACACTGTCAGGGGTGGGTTTTTTACACAGACGGGGTGGGTGTGTGGAACACACTGTCAGGGGTGGGATTTTTACACAGAGAGGGGTTCAGTATGGAACACATTGTCAGGGGTGGGTTTTTTACACAGACAGGTGTGGGTGTGTGGAACACAATGTCAGGGGTGGGTTTTTTACACAGAGAGGGGTGAGTGTCTGGAACACACTGTCAGTGGTGGGTTTTTAATATTGACAGGGGTGGGTGTGTGGAACACACTGTCAGGGGTGTGTTTTTTACACAGAGAGGGGTGAGGGTCTGGAACACACTGTCAGTGGTGGGTTTTTAACACAGAGAGGTGTTCACTGTGGAACACATTGTCAGGGGTGGGTTTTTTACACAGACAGGGGTGGGTGTGTGGAACACAGTGTCAGGGGTGGGGTTTTGACACAGAGAGGGGTGGGTGTGTGGAACACACTGTCATGGGTGGGTTTTTTACACATGGGAGGGGTGGGTGTGTGGAACACACTGTCAGGGGTGGGTTTTTTACACATGGGAGGGGTGGGTGTGTGGAACACATTGTCAGGGGTGGGTTTTTTACACAGAGAGGGGTGGGTGTGTGGAACACCCTGTCAGGGGTGGGTTTTTTACACAGAGTGGGGTGGGTCTGTGGAACACACTGTCAGGGGTGGGTTTTTAACACAGAGAGGTGTTCACTGTGGAACACATTGTCAGGGGTGGGTTTTTTACACAGAGAGGGGTGGGTGTGTGGAACACCCTGTCAGGGGTGGGTTTTTTACACAGAGAGGGGTGGGTGTGTGGAACACCCTGTCAGGGGTGGGTTTTTTACACAGAGAGGGGTGGGTCTGTGGAACACACTGTCAGGGGTGGGTTTTTACACAGAGAGAGGTTCAGTGTGGAACACATTGTCAGGGGTGGGTTTTTTACACAGACAGGTGTGGGTGTGTGGAACACAATGTCAGGGGTGGGTTTTTTACACAGAGAGGGGTGGGTTTTTTCCACAGACAGGGGTGGGTGTGTGGAACACACTGTCACGGGTGGGTTTTTTACACAGAGAGGGGTGGGTGTGTGGAACACACTGTCAGGGGTTGGTTTTTAATATTGACAGGGGTGGGTGTGTGGAACACATTGTCAGGGGTGGGTTTTTTACACAGACAGGGGTGGGTGTGTGGAACACAGTGTCAGGGGTGGGTTTTTGACACAGAGAGGGATGGGTGTGTGGAACACAATGTCAGGGGTGGGTTTTTTACACAGAGAGGGGTGGGTTTTTTCCACAGACAGGGGTGGGTGTGTGGAACACACTGTCACGGGTGGGTTTTTTACACAGAGAGAGGTGAGTGTCTGGAACACACTGTCAGTGGTGGGTTTTTAATATTGACAGGGGTGGGTGTGTGGAACACATTGTCAGGGGTGGGTTTTTTACACAGACAGGGGTGGGTGTGTGGAACACAGTGTCAGGGGTGGGTTTTTGACAGAGAGAGGGGTGGGTCTGTGGAACACACTGTCAGGGGTCTGTTTTTTACAGAGAGAGGAGTTCAGTGTGGAACAGATTGTCAGGGGTTGGTTTTTTACACAGACAGGGGTAGGTGTGTGGAACACACTGTCAGGGGTGGGTTTTTCACACAGAGAGGGGTGGGTGTGTGGAACACACTGTCAGGTGTGCGTTTTTTACACAGAGAGAGGTTGGTGTCTGGAAGTCACTGTCAGTGGTGGGTTTTTAACACAGAGAGGGGTGGGTGTGTGGAAAACACTGTCATGGGGTGGGTTTTTTACACAGAGAGGGGTGGGTGTCTGGAACACACTGTCATGGGGTGGGTTTTTTACACAGAGAGAGGTGAGTGTCTGGAACACACTGTCAGTGGTGGGTTTTTAATATTGACAGGGGTGGGTGTGTGGAACACATTGTCAGGGGTGGGTTTTTTACACAGACAGGGGTGGGTGTGTGGAACACAGTGTCAGGGGTGGGTTTTTGACAGAGAGAGGGGTGGGTCTGTGGAACACACTGTCAGGGGTCTGTTTTTTACAGAGAGAGGAGTTCAGTGTGGAACAGATTGTCAGGGGTTGGTTTTTTACACAGACAGGGGTAGGTGTGTGGAACACACTGTCAGGGGTGGGTTTTTCACACAGAGAGGGGTGGGTGTGTGGAACACACTGTCAGGTGTGCGTTTTTTACACAGAGAGAGGTTGGTGTCTGGAAGTCACTGTCAGTGGTGGGTTTTTAACACAGAGAGGGGTGGGTGTGTGGAAAACACTGTCATGGGGTGCGTTATTAACACAGAGAGGGGTGGGTGTGTGGAACACACTGTCACGGGTGGGTTTTTTACACAGAGAGGGGTGAGTGTCTGGAACACACTGTCAGTGGTGGGTTTTTAATATTGACAGGGGTGGGTGTGTGGAACACCTTGTCAGGGGTGGGTTTTTTACACAGAGAGGGGTGAGGGTCTGGAACACACTGTCAGTGGTGGGTTTTTAACACAGAGAGGTGTTCAGTGTGGAACACATTGTCAGGGGTGGGTTTTTTACACAGACAGGGGTGGGTGTGTGGAACACAGTGTCAGGGGTGGGTTTTTGACACAGAGAGGGGTGGGTGTGTTGAACACACTGTCAGGGGTGGGTTTTTGACACAGAGAGTGGTGGGTGTGTGGAACACAGTGTCAGGGGTGGGTTTTTGACACAGAGAGGGGTGGGTGTGTGGAACACACTGTCAGGGGTGGGTTTTTTACACATGGAGGGGTGGGTGTGTGGAACACACAGTCAGGGGTGGTTTTTTTACACAGAGAGGGGGTGGGTATGTGGATCACACTGTAAGGGGTGTGTTTTTTACGCAGAGAGGTGTGGATGTGTGGAACACGTTGTAAGTGGTGCGTTATTAACACAGAGAGGGGTGGGTGTCTGGAACACACTGTAAGGGGTGGGTTTTTCACACAGAGAGGGGTGGGTGTGTGGAACACAGTGTCAGGGGTGGGTTTTTCACACAGAGAGGGGTGGGTGTGTGGAAAACACTGTCAGGGGTGGGTTTTTTACACAGACGGGGTGGGTGTGTGGAACACACTGTCAGGGGTGGGATTTTTACACAGAGAGGGGTTCAGTATGGAACACATTGTCAGGGGTGGGTTTTTTACACAGACAGGTGTGGGTGTGTGGAACACAATGTCAGGGGTGGGTTTTTTACACAGAGAGGGGTGAGTGTCTGGAACACACTGTCAGTGGTGGGTTTTTAATATTGACAGGGGTGGGTGTGTGGAACACACTGTCAGGGGTGTGTTTTTTACACAGAGAGGGGTGAGGGTCTGGAACACACTGTCAGTGGTGGGTTTTTAACACAGAGAGGTGTTCACTGTGGAACACATTGTCAGGGGTGGGTTTTTTACACAGACAGGGGTGGGTGTGTGGAACACAGTGTCAGGGGTGGGGTTTTGACACAGAGAGGGGTGGGTGTGTGGAACACACTGTCATGGGTGGGTTTTTTACACATGGGAGGGGTGAGTGTGTGGAACACACTGTCAGGGGTGGGTTTTTTACACATGGGAGGGGTGGGTGTGTGGAACACATTGTCAGGGGTGGGTTTTTTACACAGAGAGGGGTGGGTGTGTGGAACACCCTGTCAGGGGTGGGTTTTTTACACAGAGTGGGGTGGGTCTGTGGAACACACTGTCAGGGGTGGGTTTTTAACGCAGAGAGGTGTTCACTGTGGAACACATTGTCAGGGGTGGGTTTTTTACACAGAGAGGGGTGGGTGTGTGGAACACCCTGTCAGGGGTGGGTTTTTTACACAGAGAGGGGTGGGTGTGTGGAACACCCTGTCAGGGGTGGGTTTTTTACACAGAGAGGGGTGGGTCTGTGGAACACACTGTCAGGGGTGGGTTTTTACACAGAGAGAGGTTCAGTGTGGAACACATTGTCAGGGGTGGGTTTTTTACACAGACAGGTGTGGGTGTGTGGAACACAATGTCAGGGGTGGGTTTTTTACACAGAGAGGGGTGGGTTTTTTCCACAGACAGGGGTGGGTGTGTGGAACACACTGTCACGGGTGGGTTTTTTACACAGAGAGGGGTGGGTGTGTGGAACACACTGTCAGGGGTGGGTTTTTAATATTGACAGGGGTGGGTGTGTGGAACACATTGTCAGGGGTGGGTTTTTTACACAGACAGGGGTGGGTGTGTGGAACACAGTGTCAGGGGTGGGTTTTTGACACAGAGAGGGATGGGTGTGTGGAACACAATGTCAGGGGTGGGTTTTTTACACAGAGAGGGGTGGGTTTTTTCCACAGACAGGGGTGGGTGTGTGGAACACACTGTCACGGGTGGGTTTTTTACACAGAGAGAGGTGAGTGTCTGGAACACACTGTCAGTGGTGGGTTTTTAATATTGACAGGGGTGGGTGTGTGGAACACATTGTCAGGGGTGGGTTTTTTACACAGACAGGGGTGGGTGTGTGGAACACAGTGTCAGGGGTGGGTTTTTGACAGAGAGAGGGGTGGGTCTGTGGAACACACTGTCAGGGGTCTGTTTTTTACAGAGAGAGGAGTTCAGTGTGGAACAGATTGTCAGGGGTTGGTTTTTTACACAGACAGGGGTAGGTGTGTGGAACACACTGTCAGGGGTTGGTTTTTTACACAGAGAGGGGTGTGTGTGTGGAACACACTGTCAGGGGTGGGTTTTTTACACAGACAGGGGTGGGTGTGTGGAACACACTGTCAGGGGTTGGTTTTTTACACAGAGAGGGGTGTGTGTGTGGAACACACTGTCAGGGGTGGGTTTTTCACACAGAGAGGGGTGGGTGTGTGGAACACACTGTCAGGGGTGCGTTTTTTACACAGAGAGAGGTTGGTGTCTGGAAGTCACTGTCAGTGGTGGGTTTTTAACACAGAGAGGGGTGGGTGTGTGGAAAACACTGTCATGGGGTGGGTTTTTTACACAGAGAGGGGTGGATGTGTGGAACAAGTTGTAAGTGGTGCGTTATTAACACAGAGAGGGGTGGGTGTCTGGAACACACAGTCAGGGGTGGTTTTTCTACACAGAGAGGGGGTGGGTATGTGGAACACCCTGTAAGGGGTGGGTTTTTTACCCAGAGAGGTGTGGATGTGTGGAACACGTTGTAAGTGGTGCGTTATTAACACAGAGAGGGGTGGGTGTGTGGAACACAGTGTCAGGGGTGGGTTTTTCACACAGAGAGGGGTGGGTGTGTGGACCACAGTGTCAGGGGTGGGTTTTTCACACAGAGAGGGGTGGGTGTGTGGAAACACTGTCAGGGGTGGGTTTTTTACACAGACAGGGGTGGGTGTGTGGAACACCCTGTCAGGGGTGGGTTTTTTACACAGAGAGGGGTGGGTCTGTGGAACACACTGTCAGGGGTGGGATTTTTACACAGAGAGGGGTTCAGTATGGAACACATTGTCAGGGGTGGGTTTTTTACACAGACAGGTGTGGGTGTGTGGAACACAATGTCAGGGGTGCTTTTTTTATACAGAGAGAGGTGGGTGTCTGGAACACACTGTCAGTGGCGGGTTTTTTACACAGAGAGGGGTGGGTGTGTGGAACACACTGTCACGGGTGGGTTTTTTACACAGAGAGGGGTGAGTGTCTGGAACACACTGTCAGTGGTGGGTTTTTAATATTGACAGGGGTGGGTGTGTGGAACACCCTGTCAGGGGTGGGTTTTTTACACTGAGAGGGGTGGGTGTGTGGAACACACTGTCAGGGGTGTGTTTTTTACACAGAGAGGGGTGAGGGTCTGG
The DNA here is from genome assembly GCF_030144855.1 of Hypanus sabinus. Lineage (NCBI taxonomy): Eukaryota > Metazoa > Chordata > Chondrichthyes > Myliobatiformes > Dasyatidae > Hypanus > Hypanus sabinus. The sequence continues at coordinate 92,289,845 of NC_082709.1, read as the reverse complement.
AACACATTGTCAGGGGTGGGTTTTTTACACAGACAGGTGTGGGTGTGTGGAACACAATGTCAGGGGTGGGTTTTTTACACAGAGAGGTGTGGGTTTTTTCCACAGACAGGGGTGGGTGTGTGGAACACACTGTCACGGGTGGGTTTTTTACACAGAGAGGGGTGAGTGTCTGGAACACACTGTCAGTGGTGGGTTTTTAATATTGACAGGGGTGGGTGTGTGGAACACCTTGTCAGGGGTGGGTTTTTTACACAGAGAGGGGTGAGGGTCTGGAACACACTGTCAGTGGTGGGTTTTTAACACAGAGAGGTGTTCAGTGTGGAACACATTGTCAGGGGTGGGTTTTTTACACAGACAGGGGTGGGTGTGTGGAACACAGTGTCAGGGGTGGGTTTTTGACACAGAGAGGGGTGGGTGTGTTGAACACACTGTCAGGGGTGGGTTTTTGACACAGAGAGGGGTGGGTGTGTGGAACACACAGTCAGGGGTGGTTTTTTTACACAGAGAGGGGGTGGGTATGTGGATCACACTGTAAGGGGTGGGTTTTTTACGCAGAGAGGTGTGGATGTGTGGAACACGTTGTAAGTGGTGCGTTATTAACACAGAGAGGGGTGGGTGTCTGGAACATACTGTCAGGGGTGGGCTTTTCACACAGAGAGGGGTGGGTGTGTGGAACACAGTGTCAGGGGTGGGTTTTTCACACAGAGAGGGGCGGGTGTGTGGAAAACACTGTCAGGGGTGGGTTTTTTACACAGACGGGGTGGGTGTGTGGAACACACTGTCAGGGGTGGGATTTTTACACAGAGAGGGGTTCAGTATGGAACACATTGTCAGGGGTGGGTTTTTTACACAGACAGGTGTGGGTGTGTGGAACACAATGTCAGGGGTGGGTTTTTTACACAGAGAGGGGTGAGTGTCTGGAACACACTGTCAGTGGTGGGTTTTTAATATTGACAGGGGTGGGTGTGTGGAACACACTGTCAGGGGTGGGTTTTTAACACAGAGAGGTGTTCACTGTGGAACACATTGTCAGGGGTGGGTTTTTTACACAGACAGGGGTGGGTGTGTGGAACACAGTGTCAGGGGTGGGGTTTTGACACAGAGAGGGGTGGGTGTGTGGAACACACTGTCAGGGGTGGGTTTTTAACACAGAGAGGTGTTCAGTGTGGAACACATTGTCAGGGGTGGGTTTTTTACACTGAGAGGGGTGGGTGTGTGGAAGACACTGTCAGGGGAGGGTTTTTTACACAGAGAGGGGCGGGTGTGTGGAAAACCTTGTCAGTGGAGGGTTTTTAACACAGACAAGGGTGGGTGTCTGGAACACACTGTCAGGGGTGGGTTTTTAACACAGAGAGGTGTTCAGTGTGGAACACATTGTCAGGGGTGGGTTTTTTACACTGAGAGGGGGTGGGTATGTGGAACACCCTGTAAGGGGTGGGTTTTTTACCCAGAGAGGTGTGGATGTGTGGAACACGTTGTTAGTGGTGCGTTATTAACACAGAGAGGGGTGGGTGTGTGGAACACACTGTCAGTGGTGGGTTTTTTACACAGACATGGGTGGGTGTGTGGAACACAGTGTCAGGGGTGGGTTTTTCACACACTGAGGGATGGGTGTGTGGAAAACACTGTCAGGGGTGTGTTTTTTACACAGAGAGGGGTGGGTGTGTGGAACACCCTGTCAGGGGTGGGTTTTTTACACAGAGAGGGGTGGGTCTGTGGAACACACTGTCAGGGGTGGGATTTTTACACAGAGAGGGGTTCAGTGTGGAACACATTGTCAGGGGTGGGTTTTTTACACAGACAGGTGTGGGTGTGTGGAACACAATGTCAGGGGTGGGTTTTTTACACAGAGAGGGGTGGGTTTTTTCCACAGACAGGGGTGGGTGTGTGGAACACCTTGTCACGGGTGGGTTTTTTACACAGAGAGGGGTGAGGGTCTGGAACACACTGTCAGTGGTGGGTTTTTAACACAGAGAGGTGTTCAGTGTGGAACACATTGTCAGGGGTGGGTTTTTTACACAGACAGGGGTGGGTGTGTGGAACACAGTGTCAGGGGTGGGTTTTTGACACAGAGAGGGGTGGGTGTGTTGAACACACTGTCAGGGGTGGGTTTTTGACACAGAGAGGGGTGGGTGTGTGGAACACACAGTCAGGGGTTGTTTTTTACGCAGAGAGGTGTGGATGTGTGGAACACGTTGTAAGTGGTGCGTTATTAACACAGAGAGGGGTGGGTGTCTGGAACATACTGTCAGGGGTGGGTTTTTCACACAGAGAGGGGTGGGTGTGTGCAACACAGTGTCAGGGGTGGGTTTTTCACACAGAGAGGGGCGGGTGTGTGGAAAACACTGTCAGGGGTGGGTTTTTTACACAGACGGGGTGGGTGTGTGGAACACACTGTCAGGGGTGGGATTTTTACACAGAGAGGGGTTCAGTATGGAACACATTGTCAGGGGTGGGTTTTTTACACAGACAGGTGTGGGTGTGTGGAACACAATGTCAGGGGTGCTTTTTTTATACAGAGAGAGGTGGGTGTCTGGAACACACTGTCAGTGGCGGGTTTTTTACACAGAGAGGGGTGGGTGTGTGGAACACACTGTCACGGGTGGGTTTTTTACACAGAGAGGGGTGAGTGTCTGGAACACACTGTCAGTGGTGGGTTTTTAATATTGACAGGGGTGGGTGTGTGGAACACCCTGTCAGGGGTGGGTTTTTTACACTGAGAGGGGTGGGTGTGTGGAACACACTGTCAGGGGTGTGTTTTTTACACAGAGAGGGGTGAGGGTCTGGAACACATTGTCAGGGGTGGGTTTTTTACACAGACAGGTGTGGGTGTGTGGAACACAATGTCAGGGGTGGGTTTTTTACACAGAGAGGTGTGGGTTTTTTCCACAGACAGGGGTGGGTGTGTGGAACACACTGTCACGGGTGGGTTTTTTACACAGAGAGGGGTGAGTGTCTGGAACACACTGTCAGTGGTGGGTTTTTAATATTGAGAGGGGTGGGTGTGTGGAACACCTTGTCAGGGGTGGGTTTTTTACACAGAGAGGGGTGAGGGTCTGGAACACACTGTCAGTGGTGGGTTTTTAACACAGAGAGGTGTTCAGTGTGGAACACATTGTCAGGGGTGGGTCTTTTACACAGACAGGGGTGGGTGTGTGGAACACAGTGTCAGGGGTGGGTTTTTGACACAGAGAGGGGTGGGTGTGTTGAACACACTGTCAGGGGTGGGTTTTTGACACAGAGAGGGGTGGGTGTGTGGAACACACAGTCAGGGGTGGTTTTTTTTACACAGAGAGGGGGTGGGTATGTGGATCACACTGTAAGGGGTGGGTTTTTTACGCAGAGAGGTGTGGATGTGTGGAACACGTTGTAAGTGGTGCGTTATTAACACAGAGAGGGGTGGGTGTCTGGAACATACTGTCAGGGGTGGGTTTTTCACACAGAGAGGGGTGGGTGTGTGGAACACAGTGTCAGGGGTGGGTTTTTCACACAGAGAGGGGCGGGTGTGTGGAAAACACTGTCAGGGGTGGGTTTTTTACACAGACAGGTGTGGGTGTGTGGAACACAATGTCAGGGGTGGGTTTTTTACACAGAGAGGGGTGAGTGTCTGGAACACACTGTCAGTGGTGGGTTTTTAATATTGACAGGGGTGGGTGTGTGGAACACACTGTCAGGGGTGGGTTTTTAACACAGAGAGGTGTTCACTGTGGAACACATTGTCAGGGGTGGGTTTTTTACACAGACAGGGGTGGGTGTGTGGAACACAGTGTCAGGGGTGGGGTTTTGACACAGAGAGGGGTGGGTGTGTGGAACACACTGTCAGGGGTGGGTTTTTAACACAGAGAGGTGTTCAGTGTGGAACACATTGTCAGGGGTGGGTTTTTTACACTGAGAGGGGTGGGTGTGTGGAAGACACTGTCAGGGGAGGGTTTTTTACACAGAGAGGGGCGGGTGTGTGGAAAACCTTGTCAGTGGAGGGTTTTTAACACAGACAAGGGTGGGTGTCTGGAACACACTGTCAGGGGTGGGTTTTTAACACAGAGAGGTGTTCAGTGTGGAACACATTGTCAGGGGTGGGTTTTTTACACTGAGAGGGGGTGGGTATGTGGAACACCCTGTAAGGGGTGGGTTTTTTACCCAGAGAGGTGTGGATGTGTGGAACACGTTGTTAGTGGTGCGTTATTAACACAGAGAGGGGTGGGTGTGTGGAACACACTGTCAGTGGTGGGTTTTTTACACAGACATGGGTGGGTGTGTGGAACACAGTGTCAGGGGTGGGTTTTTCACACACTGAGGGATGGGTGTGTGGAAAACACTGTCAGGGGTGTGTTTTTTACACAGAGAGGGGTGGGTGTGTGGAACACCCTGTCAGGGGTGGGTTTTTTACACAGAGAGGGGTGGGTCTGTGGAACACACTGTCAGGGGTGGGATTTTTACACAGAGAGGGGTTCAGTGTGGAACACATTGTCAGGGGTGTGTTTTTTACACAGACAGGTGTGGGTGTGTGGAACACAATGTCAGGGGTGGGTTTTTTACACAGAGAGGGGTGGGTTTTTTCCACAGACAGGGGTGGGTGTGTGGAACACACTGTCACGGGTGGGTTTTTTACACAGAGAGGGGTGAGTGTCTGGAACACACTGTCAGTGGTGGGTTTTTAATATTGACAGGGGTGGGTGTGTGGAACACCCTGTCAGGGGTGGGTTTTTTACACTGAGAGGGGTGGGTGTGTGGAAGACAATGTCAGGGGTGGGTTTTTTACACAGATAGGGGTGGGTGTGTGGAACACACTGTCAGGGGTGTGTTTTTTACACAGAGAGGGGTGAGGGTCTGGAACACACTGACAGTGGTGGGTTTTTAACACAGAGAGGTGTTCAGTGTGGAACACATTGTCAGGGGTGGGTTTTTTACACAGACAGGGGTGGGTGTGTGGAACACACTTCCAGTGGTGGGTTTTTAACACAGACATGGGTGGGTGTGTGGAACACCCTGTCAGGGGTGGGTTTTTTACACTGAGGGGTGGGTGTGTGGAACACACTATCAGGGGTGGGTGTATGGAACACACTGTCAGGGGTGGGTTTTTTACACAGACAGGGGTGGGTGTGTGCAACACACTGTCAGGGGTGGGTTTTTTACACAGAGAGGGGTGAGTGTATGGAAGACACTGTCAGGGGTGGGTTTTTTACACAGAGAGGGGTGAGTGTCTGGAACACACTGTCAGGGGTGGGTGTTTACACAGAGAGGGGTGAGTGTGTGGAACACACAGTCAGGGGTGGGTTTTTTACATAGAGAGGGGTGGATGTGTGGAACACGTTGTAAGTGGTGAGTTATTAACACAGAGAGCGGTGGGTATGAGGAACACCCTGTCAGGGGTGGGTTTTTTACATAGAGAGGGGTGGATGTGTGGAACACGTTGTAAGTGGAACGTTATTAACACAGACAGGGGTGGGTGTGTGGAACACAGTGTCAAAGGTGGGTATTTTACACAGAGAGGGGTGGGTGTGTGGAAAACACTGTCAGGGGAGGGTTTTTTACACAGACAGGGGTGGGTGTGTGGAACACCCTGTCAGGGGTGGGTTTTTTACACAGAGAGGGGTGGGTGTGTGGAACACACTATCAGGGGTGGGTTTTTTACACACACAGGGGTGGGTGTGTGGAACACACTGTCAGGGGTGGGTTTTTTACACAGAGAGGTGTTCATTGTGGAACATACAGTCAGCGGAGGGTTTTTTACACAGACAGGGGTGGTTGTGTGGAACACAGTGTCAGGGGTGGATTTTTTACACAGAGAGGGGTGGGTTTGTGGAAAACACTGTCAGGGGAGGGTTTTTTACACAGACAGGGGTGGGTGTGTGGAACACCCTGTCAGGGGTGGGTTTTTTACACAGAGAGGGGTGGGTGTGTGGAACACACTATCAGGGGTGGGTTTTTTTCACACACAGGGGTGGGTGTGTGGAACACACTGTCAGGGGTGGGTTTTTTACACAGAGAGGTGTTCATTGTGGAACACACAGTCAGGGGAGGATTTTTAACACAGACAGGGGTGGGTGTGTGGAACGCATTGTCAGGGGTGGGTTTTTTACACAGAGGGGGTGGGTGTGTGGAACACACTGTCAGGGGTGGGTTTTTTACACAGAGAGGGGTGGGGGTCTGGAACACACTGTCAGTGGTGGGTTTTTAACACAGACAGGGGTGAGTGTCTGGAACACATTGTCAGGGGTGTGTTTTTTACACAGAGAGGGGTGTGTGTGTGGAACACACTGTCAGGGGTGGGTTTTTTACACAGAGAGGGGTGAGTGTCTGGAACACACAGTCAGGGGAGGGTTTTTTACACAGACAGGGGTGGGTGTGTGGAACACATTGTCAGGGGTTGGTTTTTTACACAGACAGGGGTGGGTGTGTGGAACACAGTGTCAAAGGTGGGTATTTTACACAGAGAGGGGTGGGTGTGTGGAAAACACTGTCAGGGGAGGGTTTTTTACACAGACGGGGGTGGGTGTGTGGAACACCCTGTCAGGGGTGGGTTTTTTACACAGAGAGGGGTGGGTGTGTGGAACACACTATCAGGGGTGGGTTTTTTACACAGACAGAGGTGGGTGTGTGGAACACACTGTCAGGGGTGGGTTTTTTACACAGAGAGGTGTTCATTGTGGAACACATTGTCAGTGGTGGGTTTTTTACACAGAGAGGGGTGGGTGTGTGGAACACACTGTCAGGGGTGGGTTTTTCACACAGAGAGGGGTGGGTGTGTGGAACACACTGTCAGGGGTGGGTTTTTTACACAGAGAGGTGTTCATTGTGGAACACATTGTCAGTGGTGGGTTTTTAACACAGACAGGGGTGAGTGTCTGGAACACATTGACAGGGGTGTGTTTTTTACACAGGCAGGGGTGTGTGTGTGGAACACACTGTCAGGGGTGTGTTTTTTACACAGAGAGGGGTGAGTGTCTGGAACACACAGTCAGGGGAGGGTTTTTTACACAGAGAGGGGCGGGTGTGTGGAAAACCCTGTCAGTGGAGGGTTTTTAACACAGACAAGGGTGGGTGTGTGGAACACACAGTCAGGGGTGGTTCTTTTACACAGAGAGGGGGTGGTTATGTGGAACACCCTGTAAGGGGTGGGTTCTTTACCCAGAGAGGTGTGGATGTGTGGAACACGTTGTAAGTGGTGCTTTATTAACACAGAGAGGGGTGGGTGTGTGGAACACCCTGTCAGGGGTGGGTTTTTTACACAGAGAGGGGTGGGTCTGTGGAACACACTGTCAGGGGTGGGATTTTTACAAAGAGAGGGGTTCAGTGTGGAACACATTGTCAGGGGTGGGTTTTTTACACAGACAGGTGTGGGTGTGTGGAACACAATGTCAGGGGTGGGTCTTTTACACAGAGAGGGGTGGGTTTTTTCCACAGACAGGGGTGGGTGTGTGGAACACCCTGTCAGGGGTGGGTTTTTTACACAGAGAGGGGTGGGTGTGTGGAACACACTATCAGGGGTGGGTTTTTTTACACAGAGAGGGGTGGGTGTGTGGAACACACTGTCAGGGGTGTGTTTTATACACATGGTGGGGTGGGTGTGTGGAACACACTGTCAGGGGTGTGTTTTATACACATGGTGGGGTGGGTGTGTGGAACACACTGTCAGGGGTGGGTTTTTTACACAGAGAGGTGTTCATTGTGGAACATACAGTCAGGGGAGGGTTTTTTACACAGACAGGGGTGGTTGTGTGGAACACAGTGTCAGGGGTGGGTTTTTTACACAGAGAGGGGTGGGTGTCTGGAAGTCACTGTCAGTGGGGTGGGTTTTTTACACAGAGAGGGGTGAGTGTGTGGAACACACAGTCAGGGGTGGGTTTTTTACATAGAGAGGGGTGGATGTGTGGAACACGTTGTAAGTGGTGAGTTATTAACACAGAGAGCGGTGGGTATGAGGAACACCCTGTCAGGGGTGGGTTTTTTACATAGAGAGGGGTGGATGTGTGGAACACGTTGTAAGTGGAACGTTATTAACACAGACAGTGGTGCGTGTGTGGAACACCCTGTCAGGGGTGGGTTTTTTACACAGAGAGGGGTGGGTGTGTGGAACACACTGTCAGGGGTGGGATTTTTACACAGAGAGGGGTTCAGTGTGGAACACATTGTCAGGGGTTGGTTTTTTACACAGACAGGGGTGGGTGTGTGGAACACAGTGTCAAAGGTGGGTATTTTACACAGAGAGGGGTGGGTGTGTGGAAAACACTGTCAGGGGAGGGTTTTTTACACAGACAGGGGTGGGTGTGTGGAACACCCTGTCAGGGGTGGGTTTTTTACACAGAGAGGGGTGGGTGTGTGGAACACACTATCAGGGGTGGGTTTTTTACACACACAGGGGTGGGTGTGTGGAACACACTGTCAGGGGTGGGTTTTTTACACAGAGAGGTGTTCATTGTGGAACATACAGTCAGCGGAGGGTTTTTTACACAGACAGGGGTGGTTGTGTGGAACACAGTGTCAGGGGTGGGTTTTTTACACAGAGAGGGGTGGGTGTGTGGAAAACACTGTCAGGGGAGGGTTTTTTACACAGACAGGGGTGGGTGTGTGGAACACCCTGTCAGGGGTGGGTTTTTTTCACAGAGAGGGGTGGGTGTGTGGAACACACTATCAGGGGTGGGTTTTTTTCACACACAGGGGTGGGTGTGTGGAACACACTGTCAGGGGTGGGTTTTTTACACAGAGATGTGTTCATTGTGGAACACACAGTCAGGGGAGGATTTTTAACACAGACAGGGGTGGGTGTGTGGAACGCATTGTCAGGGGTGGGTTTTTTACACAGAGGGGGTGGGTGTGTGGAACACACTGTCAGGGGTGGGTTTTTTACACAGAGAGGGGTGGGGGTCTGGAACACACTGTCAGTGGTGGGTTTTTAACACAGACAGGGGTGAGTGTCTGGAACACATTGTCAGGGGTGTGTTTTTTACACAGAGAGGGGTGTGTGTGTGGAACACACTATCATGGGTGGGTTTTTTACACAGAGAGGGGTGAGTGTCTGGAACACACAGTCAGGGGAGGGTTTTTTACACAGACAGGGGTGGGTGTGTGGAACACATTGTCAGGGGTTGGTTTTTTACACAGACAGGGGTGGGTGTGTGGAACACAGTGTCAAAGGTGGGTATTTTACACAGAGAGGGTTGGGTGTGTGGAAAACACTGTCAGGGGAGGGTTTTTTACACAGACAGGGGTGGGTGTGTGGAACACCCTGTCAGGGGTGGGTTTTTTACACAGAGAGGGGTGGGTGTGTGGAACACACTATCAGGGGTGGGTTTTTTACACAGACAGGGGTGGGTGTGTGGAACACACTGTCAGGGGTGGGTTTTTTACACAGAGAGGTGTTCATTGTGGAACACATTGTCAGTGGTGGGTTTTTTACACAGAGAGGGGTGGGTGTGTGGAACACACTGTCAGGGGTGGGTTTTTCACACAGAGAGGGGTGGGTGTGTGGAACACACTGTCAGGGGTGGGTTTTTTACACAGAGAGGTGTTCATTGTGGAACACATTGTCAGTGGTGGGTTTTTAACACAGACAGGGGTGAGTGTCTGGAACACATTGACAGGGGTGTGTTTTTTACACAGGCAGGGGTGTGTGTGTGGAACACACTGTCAGGGGTGTGTTTTTTACACAGAGAGGGGTGAGTGTCTGGAACACACAGTCAGGGGAGGGTTTTTTACACAGAGAGGGGCGGGTGTGTGGAAAACCCTGTCAGTGGAGGGTTTTTAACACAGACAAGGGTGGGTGTGTGGAACACACAGTCAGGGGTGGTTCTTTTACACAGAGAGGGGGTGGTTATGTGGAACACCCTGTAAGGGGTGGGTTCTTTACCCAGAGAGGTGTGGATGTGTGGAACACGTTGTAAGTGGTGCTTTATTAACACAGAGAGGGGTGGGTGTGTGGAACACCCTGTCAGGGGTGGGTTTTTTACACAGAGAGGGGTGGGTCTGTGGAACACACTGTCAGGGGTGGGATTTTTACAAAGAGAGGGGTTCAGTGTGGAACACATTGTCAGGGGTGGGTTTTTTACACAGACAGGTGTGGGTGTGTGGAACACAATGTCAGGGGTGGGTTTTTTACACAGAGAGGGGTGGGTTTTTTCCACAGACAGGGGTGGGTGTGTGGAACACCCTGTCAGGGGTGGGTTTTTTACACAGAGAGGGGTGGGTGTGTGGAACACACTATCAGGGGTGGGTTTTTTACACAGACAGGGGTGGGTGTGTGGAACACACTGTCAGGGGTGGGTTTTTTACACAGAGAGGTGTTCATTGTGGAACACATTGTCAGTGGTGGGTTTTTTACACAGAGAGGGGTGGGTGTGTGGAACACACTGTCAGGGGTGGGTTTTTCACACAGAGAGGGGTGGGTGTGTGGAACACACTGTCAGGGGTGGGTTTTTTACACAGAGAGGTGTTCATTGTGGAACACATTGTCAGTGGTGGGTTTTTAACACAGACAGGGGTGAGTGTCTGGAACACATTGACAGGGGTGTGTTTTTTACACAGGCAGGGGTGTGTGTGTGGAACACACTGTCAGGGGTGTGTTTTTTACACAGAGAGGGGTGAGTGTCTGGAACACACAGTCAGGGGAGGGTTTTTTACACAGAGAGGGGCGGGTGTGTGGAAAACCCTGTCAGTGGAGGGTTTTTAACACAGACAAGGGTGGGTGTGTGGAACACACAGTCAGGGGTGGTTCTTTTACACAGAGAGGGGGTGGTTATGTGGAACACCCTGTAAGGGGTGGGTTCTTTACCCAGAGAGGTGTGGATGTGTGGAACACGTTGTAAGTGGTGCTTTATTAACACAGAGAGGGGTGGGTGTGTGGAACACCCTGTCAGGGGTGGGTTTTTTACACAGAGAGGGGTGGGTCTGTGGAACACACTGTCAGGGGTGGGATTTTTACAAAGAGAGGGGTTCAGTGTGGAACACATTGTCAGGGGTGGGTTTTTTACACAGACAGGTGTGGGTGTGTGGAACACAATGTCAGGGGTGGGTTTTTTACACAGAGAGGGGTGGGTTTTTTCCACAGACAGGGGTGGGTGTGTGGAACACACTGTCAGGGGTGGGTTTTTTACACAGAGAGGTGTTCATTGTGGAACACATTGTCAGTGGTGGGTTTTTAACACAGACAGGGGTGAGTGTCTGGAACACATTGACAGGGGTGTGTTTTTTACACAGGCAGGGGTGTGTGTGTGGAACACACTGTCAGGGGTGTGTTTTTTACACAGAGAGGGGTGAGTGTCTGGAACACACAGTCAGGGGAGGGTTTTTTACACAGAGAGGGGCGGGTGTGTGGAAAACCCTGTCAGTGGAGGGTTTTTAACACAGACAAGGGTGGGTGTGTGGAACACACAGTCAGGGGTGGTTCTTTTACACAGAGAGGGGGTGGTTATGTGGAACACCCTGTAAGGGGTGGGTTCTTTACCCAGAGAGGTGTGGATGTGTGGAACACGTTGTAAGTGGTGCTTTATTAACACAGAGAGGGGTGGGTGTGTGGAACACCCTGTCAGGGGTGGGTTTTTTACACAGAGAGGGGTGGGTCTGTGGAACACACTGTCAGGGGTGGGATTTTTACAAAGAGAGGGGTTCAGTGTGGAACACATTGTCAGGGGTGGGTTTTTTACACAGACAGGTGTGGGTGTGTGGAACACAATGTCAGGGGTGGGTTTTTTACACAGAGAGGGGTGGGTTTTTTCCACAGACAGGGGTGGGTGTGTGGAACACCCTGTCAGGGGTGGGTTTTTTACACAGAGAGGGGTGGGTGTGTGGAACACACTATCAGGGGTGGGTTTTTTACACAGACAGGGGTGGGTGTGTGGAACACACTGTCAGGGGTGGGTTTTTTACACAGAGAGGTGTTCATTGTGGAACACATTGTCAGTGGTGGGTTTTTTACACAGAGAGGGGTGGGTGTGTGGAACACACTGTCAGGGGTGGGTTTTTCACACAGAGAGGGGTGGGTGTGTGGAACACACTGTCAGGGGTGGGTTTTTTACACAGAGAGGTGTTCATTGTGGAACACATTGTCAGTGGTGGGTTTTTAACACAGACAGGGGTGAGTGTCTGGAACACATTGACAGGGGTGTGTTTTTTACACAGGCAGGGGTGTGTGTGTGGAACACACTGTCAGGGGTGTGTTTTTTACACAGAGAGGGGTGAGTGTCTGGAACACACAGTCAGGGGAGGGTTTTTTACACAGAGAGGGGCGGGTGTGTGGAAAACCCTGTCAGTGGAGGGTTTTTAACACAGACAAGGGTGGGTGTGTGGAACACACAGTCAGGGGTGGTTCTTTTACACAGAGAGGGGGTGGTTATGTGGAACACCCTGTAAGGGGTGGGTTCTTTACCCAGAGAGGTGTGGATGTGTGGAACACGTTGTAAGTGGTGCTTTATTAACACAGAGAGGGGTGGGTGTTTGGAACACCCTGTCAGGGGTGGGTTTTTTACACAGAGAGGGGTGGGTCTGTGGAACACACTGTCAGGGGTGGGATTTTTACAAAGAGAGGGGTTCAGTGTGGAACACATTGTCAGGGGTGGGTTTTTTACACAGACAGGTGTGGGTGTGTGGAACACAATGTCAGGGGTGGGTTTTTTACACAGAGAGGGGTGGGTTTTTTCCACAGACAGGGGTGGGTGTGTGGAACACACTGTCATGGGTGGGTTTTTTACACAGAGAGGGGTGAGTGTCTGGAACACACTGTCAGTGGTGGGTTTTTAATATTGACAGGGGTGGGTGTGTGGAACACCCTGTCAGGGGTGGGTTTTTTACACTGAGAGGGGTGGGTCTGTGGAACACACTGTCAGGGGTGTGTTTTTTACACAGAGAGGGGTGAGGGTCTGGAACACACTGTCAGTGGTGGGTTTTTAACACAGAGAGGTGTTCAGTGTGGAACACATTGTCAGGGGTGGGTTTTTTACACAGAGAGGGGTGGGTCTGTGGAACACACTGTCAGGGGTGGGATTTTTACACAGAGAGGGGTTCAGTGTGGAACACATTGTCAGGGGTGGGTTTTTTACACAGACAGGTGTGGGTGTGTGGAACACAATGTCAGGGGTGGGTTTTTTACACAGAGAGGGGTGGGTGTGTGGAAGACACTGTCAGGGGTGGGTTTTTTACACAGATGGGGTGGGTGTGTGGAACACACTGTCAGGGGTGTGTTTTTTACACAGAGAGGGGTGAGGGTCTGGAACACACTGTCAGTGGTGGGTTTTTAACACAGACAGGGGTGGGTGTGTGGAACACAGTGTCAGGGGTGGGTTTTTTACACAGACAGGGGTGGGTGTGTGGAACACAGTGTCAGGGGTGGGTTTTTGACACAGAGAGGGGTGGGTGTGTTGAACACACTGTCAGGGGTGGGTTTTTTACACAGGTAGGGGTGGGTGTCTGGAACACACTGTCAGTGGTGGGTTTTTAACACAGACAGGGGTGGGTGTGTGGAACACATTGTCAGGGGTGGGTTTTTTACACAGATAGGGGTGGGTGTCTGGAACACACTGTCAGTGGTGGGTTTTTAACACAGACAGGGGTGGGTGTGTGGAACACATTGTCAGTGGAGGGTTTTTAACACAGAGAGGGGTGGGTGTGTGGAAAACACAGTGAAGGGGTGGGTTTTTTACACAGAGAGGGGTGGATGAGTGGAACACGTTGTAAGTGGTGGGTTATTAACACAGAGAGGGGTGGGTGTGTGGAACACACTGTCAGGGGTGGGTTTTTTACACAGAGAGGGGTTTAGTATGGAACACATTGCCAGGGGTGGGTTTTTTACACAGACAGGGGTGGGTGTGTGGAACACAGTATCAGGGGTGGGTTTTTTACACAGAGAGGGGTGGGTGTGTGGAACACACTGTCAGGGGTGGGTTTTTTTCACAGACAGGGGTGGGTGTGTGGAACACAGTATCAGGGGTGGGTTTCTTACACAGAGAGGGGTGGGTGTGTGGAACACACTGTCAGGGGTGGGTTTTTTACACAGAGAGGGGTGGGTGTCTGGAACACACTTTCAGTGGTGGGTTTTTAACACAGACATGGGTGGGTGTGTGGAACACCCTGTCAGGGGTGGGTTTTTTACACTGAGGGGTGGGTGTGTGGAACACACTGTCAGGGGTGGGTTTTTTACACAGAGAGGGGTGGGTGTCTGGAACACACTTTCAGTGGTGGGTTTTTAACACAGACATGGGTGGGTGTGTGGAACACCCTGTCAGGGGTGGGTTTTTTACACTGAGGGGTGGGTGTGTGGAACACACTATCAGGGGTGGGTGTATGGAACACACTGTCAGGGGTGGGTTTTTTACACAGGGAGGGGTGGGTGTGTGCAACACACTGTCAGGGGTGGGTATTTTACACTGAGAGGGGTGGGTGTGTGGAACACACTGTCATGGGTGGGTTTTTTACACTGAGAGGGGTGGGTGTGTGGAAGACACTGTCAGGGGTGGGTTTTTCACACTGAGAGGGGTGGGTGTGTGGAACACACTGTCAGGGTTGGGTTTTTTACACAGAGTGGGGTGGGTGTGTGGAACACATTGTCAGGGGTGGGTTTGTTACACTGAGAGTGGTGGGTGTGTGGAACACACTGTCAGGGGTGGGTTTTTAACACAGACAGGGGTGGGTGTGTGGAACACATTGTCAGGGGTGGGTTTTTTACACAGAGAGGGGTGGGTGTGTGGAAGACACTGTCAGGGGTGGGTTTTTTACACAGAGAGGGGTGAGTGTCTGGAACACACTGTCAGGGGTGGGTTTTTTACACAGAGAGGGGTGGGTGTCTGGAACACACTTTCAGTGGTGGGTTTTTAACACAGACATGGGTGGGTGTGTGGAACACCCTGTCAGGGGTGGGTTTTTTACACTGAGGGGTGGGTGTGTGGAAGACACTGTCAGGGGTGGGTTTTTTACACAGAGAGGGGTGAGTGTCTGGAACACACTGTCAGGGGTGGGTTTTTTACACAGACAGGGGTGGGTGTGTGGAAAACACTGTCAGGGGTGTGTTTTTTACACATGGAGTGGTGGGTTTGTGGAACACACTGTCAGGGGTGGGTTTTTTACACAGAGAGGGGTTCAGTGTGGAACACATTGTCAGGGGTGTTTTTTTACACAGACAGGGGTGGGTGTGTTGAAAACACTGTCAGGGGTGGGCTTTTTACACAGAGAGGGATGGGTTTGTGGAACATACTGTCAGGGGTGGGTTTTTTACACAGAGAGGGGTGAGTGTGTGGAACACAGTGTCAGGTGTGGGTTTTTTACACAGACAGGGGTGGGTGTGTGGAACACATTGCCAGGGGTGGGTTTTTACACATGGAGGGGTGGGTGTGTGGAACACACTGTCATGGGTGGGTTTTTTACACAGAGAGGGGTGGGTGTCTGGAACACATTGTCAGGGGTGGGTTTTTTTACACATGGAGGGGTGGGTGTCTGGAACACACTGTCAGTGGTGGGTTTTTAACACAGACAGGGGTGGGTGTCTGGAACACACTGTCAGTGGTGGGTTTTTTTACACAGACAGGGGTGGGTGTCTGGAACACTCTTTCAGTGGTGTGTTTTTAACATAGACAGGGGTGGGTGTGTGGACCACATTGTCAGGGGTGGGTTTTTTACACAGAGAGGGGTGGGTGTGTGGAACACACTGTCAGGGGTGGGTTTTCTACACAGAGAGGGGTGGGTGTGTGGAAGACACTGTCAGAGGTGGGTTTTTTACACAGACCGGGGTGGGTGTGTGGAACACAGTGTCAGGGGTGGGTTTTTGACACAGAGAGGGGTGGGTGTGTGGAAGACACTGTCAGGGGTGGGTTTTTACACAGACAGGGGTGGGTGTGTGGAACACACTGTCATGGGTGGGTTTTTTACACAGAGATGTGTTCAGTGTGGAACACATTGTCAGGGGTGGGTTTTTCACACTGAGAGGGGTGGGTGTCTGGAACACACTGTCAGGGGTGGGTTTTTTTACACAGAGAGGGGTGGGTGTCTGGAACACACTGTCAGTGGTGGGTTTTTAACACAGACAGGGGTGGGTGTCTGGAACACACTGTCAGTGGTGGGTTTTTTACACAGACAGGGGTGGGTGTCTGGAACACTCTTTCAGTGGTGTGTTTTTAACATAGACAGGGGTATGTGTGTGGACCACATTGTCAGGGGTGGGTTTTTTACACAGAGAGGGGTGGGTGTGTGGAACACACTGTCAGGGGTGGGTTTTCTACACAGAGAGGGGTGGGTGTGTGGAAGACACTGTCAGGGGTGGGTTTTTTACACAGACAGGGGTGGGTGTGTGGAACACAGTGTCAGGGGTGGGTTTTTGACACAGAGAGGGGTGGGTGTCTGGAACACACTGTCAGTGGTGGGTTTTTAACACAGACAGGGGTGGGTGTCTGGAACACACTGTCAGTGGTGGGTTTTTTACACAGACAGGGGTGGGTGTGTGGAACACATTGTCAGGGGTGGGTTTTTTACACAGAGAGGCGTGGGTGTGTGGAACACACTGTCAGGGGTGGGTTTTCTACACAGAGAGGGGTGGGTGTGTGGAAGACACTGTCAGGGATGGGTTTTTTACACAGACAGGGGTGGGTGTGTGGAACACAGTGTCAGGGGTGGGTTTTTTACACAGAGATGTGTTCAGTGTGGAACACATTGTCAGGGGTGGGTTTTTTACACAGACAGGGGTGGGTGTGTGGAACACCCTGTCAGGGGTGGGTTTTTTACACTGAGGGGTGGGTGTGTGGAACACACAGTCAGGGGTGGGTTTTTTACACAGGGAGGGGTGGGTGTGTGGAACACACTGTCATGGGTGGGTTTTTTAAACTGAGAGGGGTGGGTGTGTGGAAGACACTGTCAGGGGTGGGTTTTTCACACTGAGAGGGGTGGGTGTGTGGAACACACTGTCAGGGGTGGGTTTGTTACACTGAGAGTGGTGGGTGTGTGGAACACACTGTCAGGGGTGGGTTTTTAACACAGACAGGGGTGGGTGTGTGGAACACACTGTCAGGGGTGGGTTTTTAACACAGACAGGGGTGGGTGTGTGGAACACATTGTCAGGGGTGGGTTTTTTACACAGAGAGGGGTGGGTGTGTGGAAGACACTGTCAGGGGTGGGTTTTTTACACAGAGAGGGTGATGCACCATCAATAACTCACTCTGAGACGTAGGCGAGATATCGGCTTTTATTGACTGGAAGAAGGAACCAGGAGTGAGTGTCTATCATACAAGGTCCTGGAGACTGAGGCCGATCTTCAGGCCGCAGGTCTCCTTTATACAGGGGCCTGTTGGAGGAGCCACAGGAGCAGTCAGCAGGGGCGTGTCCCGACAGGCACATAGTTCACCACATTCACCCCCCCTTCGTTTGAAAAAGTCCTCATGTAGCGAAGGTTCTTACAAGTCAAGCCGATCAGGCGGTCGAATCTGTCGCTGTGATCTACGTAGCACCGGCTGTGACCGCATAGGTGCCGGCAACATTGGCGATTGCACAGGGGACGGGGGTTGCACGTGTTCTTGCCCACTAGGCGCCGGTGATCCCTCATGCATGTGCGAGGCGCCTGGTATAAATGCGTACGAAACGCCCGGTATACAAGTGTCGTGAGGAGTCTGTGTAGGGCCTGGTGAGTACGGTGTCACCTCTGGTGCAGGGTTCACAGTTACCGGAGAGCCTTCAGGGTAGTGGTCTGCTGCACCTGCGGGTGCCAGGTCGCGGATGGAGACCGTGTCCTCCCGCCCATCAGGTAAGACCACGTAAGCATACTGGGGGTTCGCATGGAGAAGGTGAACCCTCTCCACCAGCGGGGAGTATTTATTGCTCCTCACATGTTTCCGGAGCAGCACTGGCCCCGGGGACGTCAGCCAAACTGGTAGGGTGGTCCCAGTGACAGACTTTCTGGGAAAAGAGAATAGGCGTTCGTGAGGGGTGGCATTGGTGGACGTACATAACAGAGAGCGGATAGAGTGCAGTGCCTCAGGGAGGACCTCCTGCCATCGAGAGACCGGCAACCCTTTGGACTTGAGGGCTAAAAGTGTGGCCTTCCACACTGTGGCATTCTCCCGCTCTACCTGGCCATTACCCCGGGGATTATAACTCGTGGTCCGACTGGTAGCAATGCCCCTAGCTAGCAAGTACTGGCGCAGCTCTTCACTCATAAAGGAGGACCCTCTATCACTGTGGATATAGCAGGGATACCCGAACAGAGTGAAGAGCTGGCGCAGGGCTTTTATGACGGACGTGGCAGTGGTGTCGGGGCAGGGGATGGCAAAGGGGAACCGTGAGAACTCGTCAATAACACTGAGAAAATAGACATTGCGGTCAGTGGAGGGAAGGGGGCCCTTAAAGTCAACACTCAGGCGTTCAAAAGGGCGGGTGGCCTTGACAAGTTGTGCCGTGTCAGGACAGTAGAAGTGCGGTTTGCACTCGGCACAAATTTGGCAGTCCCTGGTCATCGTCCTGATGTCCTCCAGGGAGTACGGCAGGTTCCGAGCTTTCACAAAATGGTAAAATCGGGTGACCCCCGGATGGCAAAGTTGTGCATGAAGGGCGTACAGCTGGTCGAGCTGTGTGCTAGCACATGTTCCCCGGGATAGGGCATCAGGGGGCTCATTGAGTCTGCCAGGCCGGTACAGGATATCATAGGTGTAGGTGGAGAGTTCTATCCTCCACCGCAAAATCTTATCATTTTTGATCTTGCCCCGCTGTTGGTTGCTGAACAGGAACGCAACCGAGCGCTGGTCGGTCAGCACAGTGAATCTTTTGCCAGCAAGATAGTGCCTCCAGTGCCTAACAGCCTCCACTATGGCCTGGGCTTCTTTCTCCACCGCGGAGTGCCGAATTTCAGAGCCTTGGAGGGTGCGAGAAAAGAATGCTACTGGTCTGCCTTCCTGATTAAGGGTAGCAGCCAGAGCGAAATCGGAGGCATCACACTCCACTTGGAAGGGAGCGGTCTCGTCCACTGCATGCATCGTAGCTTTGGCAATGTCCGCTTTAATGCAGTTGAAGGCCGCGCAGGCCTCAGCAGAGAGGGGAAACGAGGTAGACTTGACCAGGGGGCGAGCCTTGTCTGCGTAATGGGGGACCCATTGGGCGTAATAGGAAAAAAACCCCAGGCACCGTCTGAGGGCCTTAAGAGTGGTGGGAAGAGGGAGCTCTAACAGGGGGCGCATACGTTCGGGATCAGGCCCAATAACCCCGTTTTCCACGACATACCCAAGTATAGCAAGGCGGGTGGTACCAAAAACACACTTGTCCCTGTTATAAGTAAGGTTCAGAGCTGCGGCCACTTGGAGAAACCGTTGGAGGTTGGCGTCGTGATCTGGCCTGTCATGACCACAGATGGTGATGTTATCCAGATAGGGAAATGTGGCCTGCAGTTGGTACTGGTCCACCATCCGGTCCATTTCCCTCTGGAAGACAGAGACACCATTCGTGACACCGAAAGGGACGCGCAGGAAGTGATAGAGCCGGCCGCCCGCCTCGAAGGCGGTGTAGGGGCGGTCCTCTGGGCAGATGGGGAGCTGGTGATAAGCGGATTTCAGATCTATTGTCGAGTACACCTTATACTGAGCAATCTGGTTGACCATATCCGCGATGCGGGGTAGGGGGTATGCGTCAAGCTGCGTAAACCTATTGATGGTTTGACTATAGTCCACCACCATCCTATTTTTCTGCCCAGTCCGAACAACAACCACCTGGGCCCTCCAAGGGCTTGTGCTCGGCTCAATGATCCCCTCCCTGAGCAGCCGCTGCACCTCCGACCGAATGAAGGCCCGGTCCCCCGCGCTGTACCTCCTGCTTTTGGTTGCCACAGGTTTACAGTCGGGGGTCAGGTTGGCGAACAGCGGTGGGGGAGGGATCTTGAGAGTGGAGAGGCTGCAAGTGTCGGTAGCGCAGCTGTTGGCCTGGTTCTGGATGGGATGTGTGTGTCCGTGTGTGTGTGTGGTCAGTAGCGGGGTATGTGAAGAAGTCCCACAAAACTGAGGATTCTTGACAGTGAGTGGTGGGAGGGGCCCGTCGTATACCATAGTCACACTTTCGAGATGGCTCTGGAAGTCCAGCCCCAATAGCACAGGTGCACACAGATTAGGCATGACCAGCAGTTCAAAGTCCCGATATACTGTGCCTTGCACCACCAAAGTCGCTACACAACCCGCCCGGATGTCTGCGGACTGCGACCCAGAGGCCAAATGGAACCTCCGACTGACCGGCCGCGTTGCAAGTCCGCAGCGTTGCACTGTGTCCGGGTGAATAAAACTCCCAGTGCTGCCCATGTCAAACAGGCATCCAGTCCAATGCCCCTCCACCTGGATGTCCATCATGGATCTTGCAAGCTGGTGCGGGGCGCTTTGGTCGAGGGTCACAGTGGCCAGAGTTGGATCGTCGGGGTACCCGGTCAGCATCGGAGGGTCGGGGGCGGGGCATGCTGACGCCGACAAAGATGGCCGCTCACATCCGGGGTACCCGGTCAGCATCCGAGGATCGGGGGCGGGGCATGCTGACGTCGACAAAGATGGCCGCCCACATCCCGGCATGCAAGATGGCGGCCCCCACGTTTCACCCGCAGCGCTGCACTCCGCTCGAGGTTGAGACTTACAGACCTTGGCGAAATGGCCCCGCTTTCCGCAGCTGGAGCAGGTCGCTTCCCGCGCTGGACAGCGTTGTCGAGGATGTTTCTTTTGGCCACAGAAATAACAAGGCACGAGTTGCTTACGGGCCACAGCCGTGGTCTGGGTCGGGGAGCTCGTGGAATGGCGACTGGCGGCGGCGTTGGCGAATTCGCTCCCGGGAGCCGGCGGTGGCGGGGTCTGAGGCGTCCACGAAACCGGCGGGGAATCGCGCGACTGGACAGCGTCGGCGTTATGCCGCGCAGCTTCTAGAGCGTTGGCCTTCTCTATCGCCGAGCTTAAGGTAAGGTCGGCATTTTCCAGCAGCCGCTGGCGCATGTACACTGACCTCAGTCCCGTCACAAAGGCGTCTCGCACCAGCAGCTCCGCATGCTGTTCTGCCGTGAGCGTCTTGCAGTCACAAGCTCGGACGAGTGTCTGTAGTGCTCGGAGAAACTCAGCGCACGATTCGCCAGGCCGCTGTTGCCGGGTAGCTAAACGATGTCTTTCGTAGACGGTGTTCACCGGCCGCAGGTACTGTCGTTTGAGGGCGTCCAGTGCCCCTTCGTAGGTCGGCAGGTCCCGGATAAAGGAGTAAACTTTGGAGGAGACCCTCGAGAGTAGGATTCTGTGCATAACGGCGGGTTCAGTCGCACGAAGCTCCGCCAAGTACGATTGGAAGCATGCAAGCCAGTGTTCAAAAGCGAGAGCCGCGTCAGGGTCTTGAGGGTCCAAATCCAACCGGTCCGGACGCAAAACGGGTTCCATGTTTTAAAACTTCCAGTCAATAAAATTGATGCACCATCAATAACTCACTCTGAGACGTAGGCGAGATATCGGCTTTTATTGACTGGAAGAAGGAACCAGGAGTGAGTGTCTATCATACAAGGTCCTGGAGACTGAGGCCGATCTTCAGGCCGCAGGTCTCCTTTATACAGGGGCCTGTGGGAGGAGCCACAGGAGCAGTCAGCAGGGGCGTGTCCCGACAGGCACATAGTTCACCACAGAGGGGTGAGTGTCTGGAACACACTGTCAGGGGTGGGTTTTTTACACAGATAGGGGTGGGTGTCTGGAACACACTGTCAGTGGTGGGTTTTTAACACAGACAGGGGTGGGTGTGTGGAACACATTGTCAGGGGTGGGTTTTTTACACAGATAGGGGTGGGTGTCTGGAACACACTGTCAGTGGTGGGTTTTTAACACAGACAGGGGTGGGTGTGTGGAACACATTGTCAGTGGAGGGTTTTTAACACAGAGAGGGGTGGGTGTGTGGAAAACACAGTGAAGGGGTGGGTTTTTTACACAGAGAGGGGTGGATGAGTGGAACACGTTGTAAGTGGTGGGTTATTAACACAGAGAGGGGTGGGTGTGTGGAACACACTGTCAGGGGTGGGTTTTTTACACAGAGAGGGGTTTAGTATGGAACAGATTTCCAGGGGTGGGTTTTTTACACAGACAGGGGTGGGTGTGTGGAACACAGTATCAGGGGTGGGTTTTTTACACAGAGAGGGGTGGGTGTGTGGAACACACAGTCAGGGGTGGGTTTTTTACACAGACAGGGGTGGGTGTGTGGAACACAGTATCAGGGGTGGGTTTCTTACACAGAGATGGGTGGGTGTGTGGAACACACTGTCAGGGGTGGGTTTTTTACACAGAGAGGGGTGGGTGTCTGGAACACACTTTCAGTGGTGGGTTTTTAACACAGACATGGGTGGGTGTGTGGAACACCCTGTCAGGGGTGGGTTTTTTACACTGAGGGGTGGGTGTGTGGAACACACTGTCAGGGGTGGGTTTTTTACACAGAGAGGGGTGGGTGTCTGGAACACACTTTCAGTGGTGGGTTTTTAACACAGACATGGGTGGGTGTGTGGAACACCCTGTCAGGGGTGGGTTTTTTACACTGAGGGGTGGGTGTGTGGAACACACTATCAGGGGTGGGTGTATGGAACACACTGTCAGGGGTGGGTTTTTTACACAGGGAGGGGTGGGTGTGTGCAACACACTGTCAGGGGTGGGTTTTTAACACAGACAGGGGTTGGTGTGTGGAACACACTGTCAGGGGTGGGTTTTTAACACAGACAGGGGTGGGTGTGTGGAACACACTGTCAGGGGTGGGTTTTTAACACAGACAGGGGTGGGTGTGTGGAACACACTGTCAGGGGTGGGTTTTTAACACAGACAGGGGTGGGTGTGTGGAACACATTGTCAGGGGTGGGTTTTTAACACAGACAGGGGTGGGTGTGTGGAACACACTGTCAGGGGTGGGTTTTTAACACAGACAGGGGTGGGTGTGTGGAACACACTGTCAGGGGTGGGTTTTTAACACAGACAGGGGTGGGTGTGTGGAACACACTGTCAGGGGTGGGTTTTTAACACAGACAGGGGTGGGTGTGTGGAACACATTGTCAGGGGTGGGTGTATGGAACACACTGTCAGGGGTGGGTTTTTTACACAGGGAGGGGTGGGTGTGTGCAACACACTGTCAGGGGTGGGTTTTTAACACAGACAGGGGTGGGTGTGTGGAACACACTGTCAGGGGTGGGTTTTTAACACAGACAGGGGTGGGTGTGTGGAACACACTGTCAGGGGTGGGTTTTTAACACAGACAGGGGTGGGTGTGTGGAACACACTGTCAGGGGTGGGTTTTTAACACAGACAGGGGTGGGTGTGTGGAACACATTGTCAGGGGTGGGTTTCTTACACAGACAGGGGTGGGTTTGTGGAACACACTGTCAGGGGTGGGTTTTTTACACAGAGAGGGGTTCAGTGTGGAACACATTGTCAGGGGTGTTTTTTTACACAGACAGGGGTGGGTGTGTTGAAAACACTGTCAGGGGTGGGTTTTTGACACAGAGAGGGGTGGGTGTCTGGAACACACTGTCAGTGGTGGGTTTTTAACACAGACAGGGGTGGGTGTCTGGAACACACTGTCAGTGGTGGGTTTTTTACACAGACAGTGGTGGGTGTGTGGAACACATTGTCAGGGGTGGGTTTTTTACACAGAGAGGGGTGGGTGTGTGGAACACACTGTCAGGGGTGGGTTTTCTACACAGAGAGGGGTGGGTGTGTGGAAGACACTGTCAGGGATGGGTTTTTTACACAGACAGGGGTGGGTGTGTGGAACACAGTGTCAGGGGTGGGTTTTTTACACAGAGATGTGTTCAGTGTGGAACACATTGTCAGGGGTGGGTTTTTTACACAGACAGGGGTGGGTGTGTGGAACACCCTGTCAGGGGTGGGTTTTTTACACTGAGGGGTGGGTGTGTGGAACACACAGTCAGGGGTGGGTTTTTTACACAGGGAGGGGTGGGTGTGTGGAACACACTGTCATGGGTGGGTTTTTTAAACTGAGAGGGGTGGGTGTGTGGAAGACACTGTCAGGGGTGGGTTTTTTACACAGAGAGGGGTGGGTGTGTGGAAGACACTGTCAGGGGTGGGTTTTTTACACAGAGAGGGGTGAGTGTCTGGAACACACTGTCAGGGGTGGGTATTTTACACTGAGAGGGGTGGGTGTGTGGAACACACTGTCATGGGTGGGTTTTTTAAACTGAGAGGGGTGGGTGTGTGGAAGACACTGTCAGGGGTGGGTTTTTCACACTGAGAGGGGTGGGTGTGTGGAACACACTGTCAGGGGTGGGTTTGTTACACTGAGAGTGGTGGGTGTGTGGAACACACTGTCAGGGGTGGGTTTTTAACACAGACAGGGGTGGGTGTGTGGAACACACTGTCAGGGGTGGGTTTTTAACACAGACAGGGGTGGGTGTGTGGAACACATTGTCAGGGGTGGGTTTTTTACACAGAGAGGGGTGGGTGTGTGGAAGACACTGTCAGGGGTGGGTTTTTTACACAGAGAGGGGTGAGTGTCTGGAACACACTGTCAGGGGTGGGTTTTTTACACAGATAGGGGTGGGTGTCTGGAACACACTGTCAGTGGTGGGTTTTTAACACAGACAGGGGTGGGTGTGTGGAACACATTGTCAGGGGTGGGTTTTTTACACAGATAGGGGTGGGTGTCTGGAACACACTGTCAGTGGTGGGTTTTTAACACAGACAGGGGTGGGTGTGTGGAACACATTGTCAGTGGAGGGTTTTTAACACAGAGAGGGGTGGGTGTGTGGAAAACACAGTGAAGGGGTGGGTTTTTTACACAGAGAGGGGTGGATGAGTGGAACACGTTGTAAGTGGTGGGTTATTAACACAGAGAGGGGTGGGTGTGTGGAACACACTGTCAGGGGTGGGTTTTTTACACAGAGAGGGGTTTAGTATGGAACAGATTGCCAGGGGTGGGTTTTTTACACAGACAGGGGTGGGTGTGTGGAACACAGTATCAGGGGTGGGTTTTTTACACAGAGAGGGGTGGGTGTGTGGAACACACTGTCAGGGGTGGGTTTTTTACACAGACAGGGGTGGGTGTGTGGAACACAGTATCAGGGGTGGGTTTCTTACACAGAGAGGGGTGGGTGTGTGGAACACACTGTCAGGGGTGGGTTTTTTACACAGAGAGGGGTGGGTGTCTGGAACACACTTTCAGTGGTGGGTTTTTAACACAGACATGGGTGGGTGTGTGGAACACCCTGTCAGGGGTGGGTTTTTTACACTGAGGGGTGGGTGTGTGGAACACACTGTCAGGGGTGGGTTTTTTACACAGAGAGGGGTGGGTGTCTGGAACACACTTTCAGTGGTGGGTTTTTAACACAGACATGGGTGGGTGTGTGGAACACCCTGTCAGGGGTGGGTTTTTTACACTGAGGGGTGGGTGTGTGGAACACACTATCAGGGGTGGGTGTATGGAACACACTGTCAGGGGTGGGTTTTTTACACAGGGAGGGGTGGGTGTGTGCAACACACTGTCAGGGGTGGGTTTTTAACACAGACAGGGGTGGGTGTGTGGAACACACTGTCAGGGGTGGGTTTTTAACACAGACAGGGGTGGGTGTGTGGAACACACTGTCAGGGGTGGGTTTTTAACACAGACAGGGGTGGGTGTGTGGAACACACTGTCAGGGGTGGGTTTTTAACACAGACAGGGGTGGGTGTGTGGAACACACTGTCAGGGGTGGGTTTTTAACACAGACAGGGGTGGGTGTGTGGAACACATTGTCAGCGGTGGGTTTTTAACACAGACAGGGGTGGGTGTGTGGAACACACTGTCAGGGGTGGGTTTTTAACACAGACAGGGGTGGGTGTGTGGAACACACTGTCAGGGGTGGGTTTTTAACACAGACAGGGGTGGGTGTGTGGAACACACTGTCAGGGGTGGGTTTTTAACACAGACAGGGGTGGGTGTGTGGAACACATTGTCAGGGGTGGGTTTTTTACACAGAGAGGGGTGGGTGTGTGGAAGACACTGTCAGGGGTGGGTTTTTTACACAGAGAGGGGTGAGTGTCTGGAACACACTGTCAGTGGTGGGTTTTTTACACAGACAGGGGTGGGTGTGTGGAAAACACTGTCAGGGGTGGGTTTCTTACACAGACAGGGGTGGGTTTGTGGAACACACTGTCAGGGGTGGGTTTTTTACACAGAGAGGGGTTCAGTGTGGAACACATTGTCAGGGGTGTTTTTTTACACAGACAGGGGTGGGTGTGTGGAACACACTGTCAGGGGTGGGTTTTTTACACAGAGAGGGATGGGTTTGTGGAACATACTGTCAGGGGTGGGTTTTTACACAGACAGGGGTGGGTGTGTGGAACACATTGTCAGGGGTGGGTTTTTTACACAGAGAGGGGTGGGTGTGTGGAACACACTGTCAGGGGTGGGTTTTCTACACAGAGAGGGGTGGGTGTGTGGAAGACACTGTCAGGGATGGGTTTTTTACACAGAGAGGGGTGAGTGTCTGGAACACACTGTCAGTGGTGGGTTTTTAACACAGACAGGGGTGGGTGTGTGGAACACACTGTCAGTGGTGGGCTTTTTTACACAGAGAGGGGTGAGTGTCTGGAACACACTGTCAGAGGTGGGTTTTTAACACAGACAGGGGTGGGTGTCTGGAACACACTGTCAGTGGTGGGTTTTTTACACAGACAGGGGTGGGTGTCTGGAACACTCTTTCAGTGGTGTGTTTTTAACATAGACAGGGGTGGGTGTGTGGACCACACTGTCAGGGGTGGGTGTTTACACAGAGAGGGGTGGGTGTGTGGAAGACACTGTCAGGGGTGGATTTTTTACACTGAGAGGAGTGGGTGTATGGAACACACTGTCAGGGGTGGGTTTTTTACACAGAGAGGGGTGAGTGTCTGGAACACACTGTCAGTGGTGGGTTTTTAATATTGACAGGGGTGGGTGTGTGGAACACCCTGTCAGGGGTGGGTTTTTTACACTGAGAGGGGTGGGTCTGTGGAACACACTGTCAGGGGTGTGTTTTTTACACAGAGAGGGGTGAGGGTCTGGAACACACTGTCAGTGGTGGGTTTTTAACACAGAGAGGTGTTCAGTGTGGAACACATTGTCAGGGGTGGGTTTTTTACACAGGCAGGGGTGTGTGTGTGGAACACACTGTCAGGGGTGGGTTTTTTACACAGAGAGGGGTGGGTGTGTGGAACACCCTGTCAGGGGTGGGTTTTTTACACAGAGAGGGGTGGGTCTGTGGAACACACTGTCAGGGGTGGGATTTTTACACAGAGAGGGGTTCAGTGTGGAACACATTGTCAGGGGTGGGTTTTTTACACAGACAGGTGTGGGTGTGTGGAACACAATGTCAGGGGTGGGTTTTTTACACAGAGAGGGGTGGGTGTGTGGAAGACACTGTCAGGGGTGGGTTTTTTACACAGATGGGGTGGGTGTGTGGAACACACTGTCAGGGGTGTGTTTTTTACACAGAGAGGGGTGAGGGTCTGGAACACACTGTCAGTGGTGGGTTTTTAACACAGAGAGGTGTTCAGTGTGGAACACATTGTCAGGGGTGGGTTTTTTACACAGACAGGGGTGGGTGTGTGGAACACAGTGTCAGGGGTGGGTTTTTGACACAGAGAGGGGTGGGTGTGTTGAACACAGTGTCAGGGGTGGGATTTTTACACAGGTAGGGGTGGGTGTCTGGAACACACTGTCAGTGGTGGGTTTTTAACACAGACAGGGGTGGGTGTGTGGAACACATTGTCAGGGGTGGGTTTTTTACACAGATAGGGGTGGGTGTCTGGAACACACTGTCAGTGGTGGGTTTTTAACACAGACAGGGGTGGGTGTGTGGAACACATTGTCAGTGGAGGGTTTTTAACACAGAGAGGGGTGGGTGTGTGGAAAACACAGTGAAGGGGTGGGTTTTTTACACAGAGAGGGGTGGATGAGTGGAACACGTTGTAAGTGGTGGGTTATTAACACAGAGAGGGGTGGGTGTGTGGAACACACTGTCAGGGGTGGGTTTTTTACACAGAGAGGTGCTTAGTATGGAACACATTGCCAGGGGTGGGTTTTTTACACAGACAGGGGTGGGTGTGTGGAACACAGTATCAGGGGTGGGTTTTTTACACAGAGAGGGGTGGGTGTGTGGAACACACTGTCAGGGGTGGGTTTTTTACACAGACAGGGGTGGGTGTGTGGAACACAGTATCAGGGGTGGGTTTCTTACACAGAGAGGGGTGGGTGTGTGGAACACACTGTCAGGGGTGGGTTTTTTACACAGAGAGGGGTGGGTGTCTGGAACACACTTTCAGTGGTGGGTTTTTAACACAGACATGGGTGGGTGTGTGGAACACCCTGTCAGGGGTGGGTTTTTTACACTGAGGGGTGGGTGTGTGGAACACACTGTCAGGGGTGGGTTTTTTACACAGAGAGGGGTGGGTGTCTGGAACACACTTTCAGTGGTGGGTTTTTAACACAGACATGGGTGGGTGTGTGGAACACCCTGTCAGGGGTGGGTTTTTTACACTGAGGGGTGGGTGTGTGGAACACACTATCAGGGGTGGGTGTATGGAACACACTGTCAGGGGTGGGTTTTTTACACAGGGAGGGGTGGGTGTGTGGAACACACTATCAGGGGTGGGTGTATGGAACACCCTGTCAGGGGTGGGTTTTTTACACTGAGGGGTGGGTGTGTGGAACACACTATCAGGGGTGGGTGTATGGAACACACTGTCAGGGGTGGGTTTTTTACACAGGGAGGGGTGGGTGTGTGGAACACACTGTCAGGGTTGGGTATTTTACACTGAGAGGGGTGGGGGTGTGGAACACACTGTCAGGGGTGGGTATTTTACACTGAGAGGGGTGGGTGTGTGGAACACACTGTCATGGGTGGGTTTTTTACACTGAGAGGGGTGGGTGTGTGGAAGACACTGTCAGGGGTGGGTTTTTCACACTGAGAGGGGTGGGTGTGTGGAACACACTGTCAGGGGTGGGTTTTTAACACAGACAGGGGTGGGTGTGTGGAACACACTGTCAGGGGTGGGTTTTTAACACAGACAGGGGTGGGTGTGTGGAACACATTGTCAGGGGTGGGTTTTTTACACAGAGAGGGGTGGGTGTGTGGAAGACACTGTCAGGGGTGGGTTTTTTACACAGAGAGGTGTGAGTGTCTGGAACACTCTGTCAGGGGTGGGTTTTTTACACAGAGAGGGGTGGGTGTCTGGAACACACTTTCAGTGGTGGGTTTTTAACACAGACATGGGTGGGTGTGTGGAACACCCTGTCAGGGGTGGGTTTTTTACACTGAGGGGTGGGTGTGTGGAAGACACTGTCAGGGGTGGGTTTTTTACACAGAGAGGGGTGGGTGTGTGGAAAACACTGTCAGGGGTGGGTTTTTTACACAGACAGGGGTGGGTGTGTGGAAAACACTGTCAGGGGTGGGTTTCTTACACAGACAGTGGTGGGTTTGTGGAACACACTGTCAGGGGTGGGTTTTTTACACAGAGAGGGGTTCAGTGTGGAACACATTGTCAGGGGTGTTTTTTTACACAGACATGGGTGGGTGTGTTGAAAACACTGTCAGGGGTGGGTTTTTTACACAGAGAGGGATGGGTTTGTGGAACACACTGTCAGGGGTGGGTTTTTACACAGACAGGGGTGGGTGTGTGGAACACACTGTCATGGGTGGGTTTTTTACACAGAGAGGGGTGGGTGTCTGGAACACACTGTCAGGGGTGGGTTTTTTTACACAGAGAGGGGTGGGTGTCTGGAACACACTGTCAGTGGTGGGTTTTTAACACAGACAGGGGTGGGTGTGTGGAACACATTGTCAGGGGTGGGTTTTTTACACAGATAGGGGTGGGTGTCTGGAACACACTGTCAGTGGTGGGTTTTTAACACAGACAGGGGTGGGTGTGTGGAACACATTGTCAGTGGAGGGTTTTTAACACAGAGAGGGGTGGGTGTGTGGAAAACACAGTGAAGGGGTGGGTTTTTTACACAGAGAGGGGTGGATGAGTGGAACACGTTGTAAGTGGTGGGTTATTAACACAGAGAGGGGTGGGTGTGTGGAACACACTGTCAGGGGTGGGTTTTTTACACAGAGAGGTGTTTAGTATGGAACACATTGCCAGGGGTGGGTTTTTTACACAGACAGGGGTGGGTGTGTGGAACACAGTATCAGGGGTGGGTTTTTTACACAGAGAGGGGTGGGTGTGTGGAACACACTGTCAGGGGTGGGTTTTTTACACAGACAGGGGTGGGTGTGTGGAACACAGTATCAGGGGTGGGTTTCTTACACAGAGAGGGGTGGGTGTGTGGAACACACTGTCAGGGGTGGGTTTTTTACACAGAGAGGGGTGGGTGTCTGGAACACACTTTCAGTGGTGGGTTTTTAACACAGACATGGGTGGGTGTGTGGAACACCCTGTCAGGGGTGGGTTTTTTACACTGAGGGGTGGGTGTGTGGAACACACTGTCAGGGGTGGGTTTTTTACACAGAGAGGGGTGGGTGTCTGGAACACACTTTCAGTGGTGGGTTTTTAACACAGACATGGGTGGGTGTGTGGAACACCCTGTCAGGGGTGGGTTTTTTACACTGAGGGGTGGGTGTGTGGAACACACTATCAGGGGTGGGTGTATGGAACACACTGTCAGGGGTGGGTTTTTTACACAGGGAGGGGTGGGTGTGTGGAACACACTATCAGGGGTGGGTGTATGGAACACCCTGTCAGGGGTGGGTTTTTTACACTGAGGGGTGGGTGTGTGGAACACCCTGTCAGGGGTGGGTTTTTTACACTGAGGGGTGGGTGTGTGGAAGACACTGTCAGGGGTGGGTTTTTTACACAGAGAGGGGTGAGTGTCTGGAACACACTGTCAGGGGTGGGTTTTTTACACAGACAGGGGTGGGTGTGTGGAAAACACTGTCAGGGGTGGGTTTCTTACACAGACAGTGGTGGGTTTGTGGAACACACTGTCAGGGGTGGGTTTTTTACACAGAGAGGGGTTCAGTGTGGAACACATTGTCAGGGGTGTTTTTTTACACAGACATGAGTGGGTGTGTTGAAAACACTGTCAGGGGTGTTTTTTTACACAGACATGGGTGGGTGTGTTGAAAACACTGTCAGGGGTGGGTATTTTACACTGAGAGGGGTGGGTGTGTGGAACACACTGTCATGGGTGGGTTTTTTACACAGAGAGGGGTGGGTGTCTGGAACACACTGTCAGGGGTGGGTTTTTTTACACAGAGAGGGGTGGGTGTCTGGAACACACTGTCAGTGGTGGGTTTTTAACACAGACAGGGGTGGGTGTCTGGAACACACTGTCAGTGGTGGGTTTTTAACACAGACAGGGGTGGGTGTGTGGAACACATTGTCAGGGGTGGGTTTTTTACACAGATAGGGGTGGGTGTCTGGAACACACTGTCAGTGGTGGGTTTTTAACACAGACAGGGGTGGGTGTGTGGAACACATTGTCAGTGGAGGGTTTTTAACACAGAGAGGGGTGGGTGTGTGGAAAACACAGTGAAGGGGTGGGTTTTTTACACAGAGAGGGGTGGATGAGTGGAACACGTTGTAAGTGGTGGGTTATTAACACAGAGAGGGGTGGGTGTGTGGAACACACTGTCAGGGGTGGGTTTTTTACACAGAGAGGTGTTTAGTATGGAACACATTGCCAGGGGTGGGTTTTTTACACAGAGAGGGGTGGGTGTCTGGAACACACTGTCAGTGGTGGGTTTTTAACACAGACAGGGGTGGGTGTCTGGAACACACTGTCAGTGGTGGGTTTTTAACACAGACAGGGGTGGGTGTGTGGAACACATTGTCAGGGGTGGGTTTTTTACACAGATAGGGGTGGGTGTCTGGAACACACTGTCAGTGGTGGGTTTTTAACACAGACAGGGGTGGGTGTGTGGAACACATTGTCAGTGGAGGGTTTTTAACACAGAGAGGGGTGGGTGTGTGGAAAACACAGTGAAGGGGTGGGTTTTTTACACAGAGAGGGGTGGATGAGTGGAACACGTTGTAAGTGGTGGGTTATTAACACAGAGAGGGGTGGGTGTGTGGAACACACTGTCAGGGGTGGGTTTTTTACACAGAGAGGTGTTTAGTATGGAACACATTGCCAGGGGTGGGTTTTTTACACAGACAGGGGTGGGTGTGTGGAACACAGTATCAGGGGTGGGTTTTTTACACAGAGAGGGGTGGGTGTGTGGAACACACTGTCAGGGGTGGGTTTTTTACACAGACAGGGGTGGGTGTGTGGAACACAGTATCAGGGGTGGGTTTCTTACACAGAGAGGGGTGGGTGTGTGGAACACACTGTCAGGGGTGGGTTTTTTACACAGAGAGGGGTGGGTGTCTGGAACACACTTTCAGTGGTGGGTTTTTAACACAGACATGGGTGGGTGTGTGGAACACCCTGTCAGGGGTGGGTTTTTTACACTGAGGGGTGGGTGTGTGGAACACACTGTCAGGGGTGGGTTTTTTACACAGAGAGGGGTGGGTGTCTGGAACACACTTTCAGTGGTGGGTTTTTAACACAGACATGGGTGGGTGTGTGGAACACCCTGTCAGGGGTGGGTTTTTTACACTGAGGGGTGGGTGTGTGGAACACACTATCAGGGGTGGGTGTATGGAACACACTGTCAGGGGTGGGTTTTTTACACAGGGAGGGGTGGGTGTGTGGAACACACTATCAGGGGTGGGTGTATGGAACACCCTGTCAGGGGTGGGTTTTTTACACTGAGGGGTGGGTGTGTGGAACACACTATCAGGGGTGGGTGTATGGAACACACTGTCAGGGGTGGGTTTTTTACACAGGGAGGGGTGGGTGTGTGGAACACACTGTCAGGGTTGGGTATTTTACACTGAGAGGGGTGGGTGTGTGGAACACACTGTCAGGGGTGGGCATTTTACACTGAGAGGGGTGGGTGTGTGGAACACACTGTCATGGGTGGGTTTTTTACACTGAGAGGGGTGGGTGTGTGGAAGACACTGTCAGGGGTGGGTTTTTCACACTGAGAGGGGTGGGTGTGTGGAACACACTGTCAGGGTTGGGTTTCTTACACAGAGTGGGGTGGGTGTGTGGAACACATTGTCAGGGGTGGGTTTGTTACACTGAGAGTGGTGGGTGTGTGGAACACGCTGTCAGGGGTGGGTTTTTAACACAGACAGGGGTGGGTGTGTGGAACACACTGTCAGGGGTGGGTTTTTAACACAGACAGGGGTGGGTGTGTGGAACACATTGTCAGGGGTGGGTTTTTTACACAGAGAGGGGTGGGTGTGTGGAAGACACTGTCAGGGGTGGGTTTTTTACACAGAGAGGTGTGAGTGTCTGGAACACACTGTCAGGGGTGGGTTTTTTACACAGAGAGGGGTGGGTGTCTGGAACACACTTTCAGTGGTGGGTTTTTAACACAGACATGGGTGGGTGTGTGGAACACCCTGTCAGGGGTGGGTTTTTTACACTGAGGGGTGGGTGTGTGGAAGACACTGTCAGGGGTGGGTTTTTTACACAGAGAGGGGTGAGTGTCTGGAACACACTGTCAGGGGTGGGTTTTTTACACAGACAGGGGTGGGTGTGTTGAAAACACTGTCAGGGGTGGGTATTTTACACTGAGAGGGGTGGGTGTGTGGAACACACTGTCATGGGTGGGTTTTTTACACAGAGAGGGGTGGGTGTCTGGAACACACTGTCAGGGGTGGGTTTTTTTACACAGAGAGGGGTGGGTGTCTGGAACACACTGTCAGTGGTGGGTTTTTAACACAGACAGGGGTGGGTGTCTGGAACACACTGTCAGTGGTGGGTTTTTAACACAGACAGGGGTGGGTGTGTGGAACACATTGTCAGGGGTGGGTTTTTTACACAGATAGGGGTGGGTGTCTGGAACACACTGTCAGTGGTGGGTTTTTAACACAGACAGGGGTGGGTGTGT
Organism: Hypanus sabinus; assembly: GCF_030144855.1. Classification (NCBI taxonomy): domain Eukaryota; kingdom Metazoa; phylum Chordata; class Chondrichthyes; order Myliobatiformes; family Dasyatidae; genus Hypanus; species Hypanus sabinus. The sequence goes on along the minus strand of NC_082709.1, from coordinate 92,256,001 downwards.
GGAACACATTGTCAGTGGAGGGTTTTTAACACAGAGAGGGGTGGGTGTGTGGAAAACACAGTGAAGGGGTGGGTTTTTTACACAGAGAGGGGTGGATGAGTGGAACACGTTGTAAGTGGTGGGTTATTAACACAGAGAGGGGTGGGTGTGTGGAACACACTGTCAGGGGTGGGTTTTTTACACAGAGAGGTGTTTAGTATGGAACACATTGCCAGGGGTGGGTTTTTTACACAGACAGGGGTGGGTGTGTGGAACACAGTATCAGGGGTGGGTTTTTTACACAGAGAGGGGTGGGTGTGTGGAACACACTGTCAGGGGTGGGTTTTTTACACAGACAGGGGTGGGTGTGTGGAACACAGTATCAGGGGTGGGTTTCTTACACAGGGAGGGGTGGGTGTGTGGAACACACTATCAGGGGTGGGTGTATGGAACACACTGTCAGGGGTGGGTTTTTTACACAGGGAGGGGTGGGTGTGTGGAACACACTATCAGGGGTGGGTGTATGGAACACCCTGTCAGGGGTGGGTTTTTTACACTGAGGGGTGGGTGTGTGGAACACACTATCAGGGGTGGGTGTATGGAACACACTGTCAGGGGTGGGTTTTTTACACAGGGAGGGGTGGGTGTGTGGAACACACTGTCAGGGTTGGGTATTTTACACTGAGAGGGGTGGGTGTGTGGAACACACTGTCAGGGGTGGGCATTTTACACTGAGAGGGGTGGGTGTGTGGAACACACTGTCATGGGTGGGTTTTTTACACTGAGAGGGGTGGGTGTGTGGAAGACACTGTCAGGGGTGGGTTTTTCACACTGAGAGGGGTGGGTGTGTGGAACACACTGTCAGGGTTGGGTTTCTTACACAGAGTGGGGTGGGTGTGTGGAACACATTGTCAGGGGTGGGTTTGTTACACTGAGAGTGGTGGGTGTGTGGAACACGCTGTCAGGGGTGGGTTTTTAACACAGACAGGGGTGGGTGTGTGGAACACACTGTCAGGGGTGGGTTTTTAACACAGACAGGGGTGGGTGTGTGGAACACATTGTCAGGGGTGGGTTTTTTACACAGAGAGGGGTGGGTGTGTGGAAGACACTGTCAGGGGTGGGTTTTTTACACAGAGAGGTGTGAGTGTCTGGAACACACTGACAGGGGTGGGTTTTTTACACAGAGAGGGGTGGGTGTCTGGAACACACTTTCAGTGGTGGGTTTTTAACACAGACATGGGTGGGTGTGTGGAACACCCTGTCAGGGGTGGGTTTTTTACACTGAGGGGTGGGTGTGTGGAAGACACTGTCAGGGGTGGGTTTTTTACACAGAGAGGGGTGAGTGTCTGGAACACACTGTCAGGGGTGGGTTTTTTACACAGACAGGGGTGGGTGTGTGGAAAACACTGACAGGGGTGGGTTTTTCACACAGAGAGGGGTGGGTCTGTGGAACACACTGTCAGGGGTGGGTTTTTTACACAGAGAGGGGTTCAGTGTGGAACACATTGTCAGGGGTGTTTTTTTACACAGACATGGGTGGGTGTGTTGAAAACACTGTCAGGGGTGGGTTTTTTACACAGAGAGGGATGGGTTTGTGGAACACACTGTCAGGGGTGGGTTTTTACACAGACAGGGGTGGGTGTGTGGAACACACTGTCAGTGGTGGGTTTTTAACACAGACAGGGGTGGGTGTGTGGAACACATTGTCAGTGGAGGGTTTTTAACACAGAGAGGGGTGGGTGTGTGGAAAACACAGTGAAGGGGTGGGTTTTTTACACAGAGAGGGGTGGATGAGTGGAACACGTTGTAAGTGGTGGGTTATTAACACAGAGAGGGGTGGGTGTGTGGAACACACTGTCAGGGGTGGGTTTTTTACACAGAGAGGTGTTTAGTATGGAACACATTGCCAGGGGTGGGTTTTTTACACAGACAGGGGTGGGTGTGTGGAACACAGTATCAGGGGTGGGTTTTTTACACAGAGAGGGGTGGGTGTGTGGAACACACTGTCAGGGGTGGGTTTTTTACACAGACAGGGGTGGGTGTGTGGAACACAGTATCAGGGGTGGGTTTCTTACACAGAGAGGGGTGGGTGTGTGGAACACACTGTCAGGGGTGGGTTTTTTACACAGAGAGGGGTGGGTGTCTGGAACACACTTTCAGTGGTGGGTTTTTAACACAGACATGGGTGGGTGTGTGGAACACCCTGTCAGGGGTGGGTTTTTTACACTGAGGGGTGGGTGTGTGGAACACACTGTCAGGGGTGGGTTTTTTACACAGAGAGGGGTGGGTGTCTGGAACACACTTTCAGTGGTGGGTTTTTAACACAGACATGGGTGGGTGTGTGGAACACCCTGTCAGGGGTGGGTTTTTTACACTGAGGGGTGGGTGTGTGGAACACACTATCAGGGGTGGGTGTATGGAACACACTGTCAGGGGTGGGTTTTTTACACAGGGAGGGGTGGGTGTGTGGAACACACTATCAGGGGTGGGTGTATGGAACACCCTGTCAGGGGTGGGTTTTTTACACTGAGGGGTGGGTGTGTGGAACACACTATCAGGGGTGGGTGTATGGAACACACTGTCAGGGGTGGGTTTTTTACACAGGGAGGGGTGGGTGTGTGGAACACACTGTCAGGGTTGGGTATTTTACACTGAGAGGGGTGGGTGTGTGGAACACACTGTCAGGGGTGGGTATTTTACACTGAGAGGGGTGGGTGTGTGGAACACACTGTCATGGGTGGGTTTTTTACACTGAGAGGGGTGGGTGTGTGGAAGACACTGTCAGGGGTGGGTTTTTCACACTGAGAGGGGTGGGTGTGTGGAACACACTGTCAGGGTTGGGTTTCTTACACAGAGTGGGGTGGGTGTGTGGAACACATTGTCAGGGGTGGGTTTGTTACACTGAGAGTGGTGGGTGTGTGGAACACGCTGTCAGGGGTGGGTTTTTAACACAGACAGGGGTGGGTGTGTGGAACACACTGTCAGGGGTGGGTTTTTAACACAGACAGGGGTGGGTGTGTGGAACACATTGTCAGGGGTGGGTTTTTTACACAGAGAGGGGTGGGTGTGTGGAAGACACTGTCAGGGGTGGGTTTTTTACACAGAGAGGTGTGAGTGTCTGGAACACACTGTCAGGGGTGGGTTTTTTACACAGAGAGGGGTGGGTGTCTGGAACACACTTTCAGTGGTGGGTTTTTAACACAGACATGGGTGGGTGTGTGGAACACCCTGTCAGGGGTGGGTTTTTTACACTGAGGGGTGGGTGTGTGGAAGACACTGTCAGGGGTGGGTTTTTTACACAGAGAGGGGTGAGTGTCTGGAACACACTGTCAGGGGTGGGTTTTTTACACAGACAGGGGTGGGTGTGTGGAAAACACTGACAGGGGTGGGTTTTTCACACAGAGAGGGGTGGGTCTGTGGAACACACTGTCAGGGGTGGGTTTTTTACACAGAGAGGGGTTCAGTGTGGAACACATTGTCAGGGGTGTTTTTTTACACAGACATGGGTGGGTGTGTTGAAAACACTGTCAGGGGTGGGTTTTTTACACAGAGAGGGATGGGTTTGTGGAACACACTGTCAGGGGTGGGTTTTTACACAGACAGGGGTGGGTGTGTGGAACACACTGTCAGGGGTGGGTTTTTTTACACAGAGAGGGGTGGGTGTCTGGAACACACTGTCAGTGGTGGGTTTTTAACACAGACAGGGGTGGGTGTCTGGAACACACTGTCAGGGGTGGGTTTTTTACACAGAGAGGGGTGGGTGTGTGGAACACATTGTCAGGGGTGGGTTTTTTACACAGAGAGGGGTGGGTGTGTGGAACACACTGTCAGGGGTGGGTTTTCTACACAGAGAGGGGTGGGTGTGTGGAAGACACTGTCAGGGGTGGGTTTTTTACACAGACAGGGGTGGGTGTCTGGAACACACTGTCAGTGGTGGGTTTTTAACACAGACAGGGGTGGGTGTCTGGAACATACTGTCAGTGGTGGGTTTTTTACACAGACAGGGGTGGGTGTGTGGAAGACACTGTCAGGGGTGGGTTTTTTACACAGATGGGGTGGGTGTGTGGAACACACTGTCAGGGGTGTGTTTTTTACACAGAGAGGCGTGAGGGTCTGGAACACACTGTCAGTGGTGGGTTTTTAACACAGAGAGGTGTTCAGTGTGGAACACATTGTCAGGGGTGGGTTTTTTACACAGACAGGGGTGGGTGTGTGGAACACAGTGTCAGTGGTGGGTTTTTGACACAGAGAGGGGTGGGTGTGTGGAACACACTGTCAGGGGTGGGTTTTTTACACAGGTAGGGGTGGGTGTCTGGAACACACTGTCAGTGGTGGGTTTTTAACACAGACAGCGGTGGGTGTGTGGAAGACACTGTCAGGGATGGGTTTTTTACACAGACAGGGGTGGGGTGTGTGGAACACACTGTCAGGGGTGGGTTTTTGACACAGATAGGGGTGACTGTCTGGAACACACTGTCAGTGGTGGGTTTTTAACACAGACAGGGGTGGGTGTGTGGAACACATTGTCAGGGGTGGGTTTTTTACACAGATAGGGGTGGGTGTCTGGAACACACTGTCAGTGGTGGGTTTTTAACACAGACAGGGGTGGGTGTGTGGAACACATTGTCAGTGGAGGGTTTTTAACACAGAGAGGGGTGGGTGTGTGGAAAACACAGTGAAGGGGTGGGTTTTTTACACAGAGAGGGGTGGATGAGTGGAACACGTTGTAAGTGGTGGGTTATTAACACAGAGAGGGGTGGGTGTGTGGAACACACTGTCAGGGGTGGGTTTTTTACACAGAGAGGGGTTTAGTATGGAACACATTGCCAGGGGTGGGTTTTTTACACAGACAGGGGTGGGGTGTGTGGAACACAGTATCAGGGGTGGGTTATTAACACAGAGAGGGGTGGGTGTGTGGAACACACTGTCAGGGGTGGGTTTTTTACACAGACAGGGGTGGGTGTGTGGAACACAGTATCAGGGGTGGGTTTCTTACACAGAGAGGGGTGGGTGTGTGGGAACACACTGTCAGGGGTGGGTGTTTTTACACAGAGAGGGGTGGGTGTCTGGAACACACTTTCAGTGGTGGGTTTTTAACACAGACATGGGTGGGTGGAACACCCTGTCAGGGGTGGGTTTTTTACACTGAGGGGTGGGTGTGTGGAACACACTGTCAGGGGTGGGTTTTTTACACAGAGAGGGGTGGGTGTCTGGAACACACTTTCAGTGGTGGGTTTTTAACACAGACATGGGTGGGTGTGTGGAACACCCTGTCAGGGGTGGGTTTTTTACACTGAGGGGTGGGTGTGTGGAACACACTATCAGGGGTGGGTTTTTTACACAGGGAGGGGTGGGTGTGTGCAACACACTGTCAGGGGTGGGTATTTTACACTGAGAGGGGTGGGTGTGTGGAACACACTGTCATGGGTGGGTTTTTTAAACTGAGAGGGGTGGGTGTGTGGAAGACACTGTCAGGGGTGGGTTTTTCACACTGAGAGGGGTGGGTGTGTGGAACACACTGTCAGGGTTGGGTTTTTTACACAGAGTGGGGTGGGTGTGTGGAACACACTGTCAGGGTTGGGTTTTTTACACAGAGTGGGGTGGGTGTGTGGAACACACTGTCAGGGGTGGGTTTTTTACACTGAGAGGGGTGGGTGTGTGGAACACATTGTCAGGGGTGGGTTTTTAACACAGACAGGGGTGGGTGTGTGGAACACACTGTCAGGGGTGGGTTTTTAACACAGACAGGGGTGGGTGTGTGGAACACATTGTCAGGGGTGGGTTTTTTACACAGAGAGGGGTGGGTGTGTGGAAGACACTGTCAGGGGTGGGTTTTTTACACAGATAGGGGTGAGTGTCTGGAACACACTGTCAGGGGTGGGTTTTTTACACAGATAGGGGTGGGTGTCTGGAACACACTGTCAGTGGTGGGTTTTTAACACAGACAGGGGTGGGTGTGTGGAACACATTGTCAGGGGTGGGTTTTTTACACAGATAGGGGTGGGTGTCTGGAACACACTGTCAGTGGTGGGTTTTTAACACAGACAGGGGTGGGTGTGTGGAACACATTGTCAGTGGAGGGTTTTTAACACAGAGAGGGGTGGGTGTGTGGAAAACACAGTGAAGGGGTGGGTTTTTTACACAGAGAGGGGTGGATGAGTGGAACACGTTGTAAGTGGTGGGTTATTAACACAGAGAGGGGTGGGTGTGTGGAACACACTGTCAGGGGTGGGTTTTTTACACAGAGAGGGGTTTAGTATGGAACACATTGCCAGGCGTGGGTTTTTTACACAGACAGGGGTGGGTGTGTGGAACACAGTATCAGGGGTGGGTTTTTTACACAGAGAGGGGTGGGTGTGTGGAACACACTGTCAGGGGTGGGTTTTTTACACAGACAGGGGTGGGTGTGTGGAACACAGTATCAGGGGTGGGTTTCTTACACAGAGAGGGGTGGGTGTGTGGAACACACTGTCAGGGGTGGGTTTTTTACACAGAGAGGGGTGGGTGTCTGGAACACACTTTCAGTGGTGGGTTTTTAACACAGACATGGGTGGGTGTGTGGAACACCCTGTCAGGGGTGGGTTTTTTACACTGAGGGGTGGGTGTGTGGAACACACTGTCAGGGGTGGGTTTTTTACACAGAGAGGGGTGGGTGTCTGGAACACACTTTCAGTGGTGGGTTTTTAACACAGACATGGGTGGGTGTGTGGAACACCCTGTCAGGGGTGGGTTTTTTACACTGAGGGGTGGGTGTGTGGAACACACTATCAGGGGTGGGTGTATGGAACACACTGTCAGGGGTGGGCATTTTACACTGAGAGGGGTGGGTGTGTGGAACACACTGTCATGGGTGGGTTTTTTACACTGAGAGGGGTGGGTGTGTGGAAGACACTGTCAGGGGTGGGTTTTTCACACTGAGAGGGGTGGGTGTGTGGAACACACTGTCAGGGTTGGGTTTCTTACACAGAGTGGGGTGGGTGTGTGGAACACATTGTCAGGGGTGGGTTTGTTACACTGAGAGTGGTGGGTGTGTGGAACACGCTGTCAGGGGTGGGTTTTTAACACAGACAGGGGTGGGTGTGTGGAACACACTGTCAGGGGTGGGTTTTTAACACAGACAGGGGTGGGTGTGTGGAACACATTGTCAGGGGTGGGTTTTTTACACAGAGAGGGGTGGGTGTGTGGAAGACACTGTCAGGGGTGGGTTTTTTACACAGAGAGGTGTGAGTGTCTGGAACACACTGTCAGGGGTGGGTTTTTTACACAGAGAGGGGTGGGTGTCTGGAACACACTTTCAGTGGTGGGTTTTTAACACAGACATGGGTGGGTGTGTGGAACACCCTGTCAGGGGTGGGTTTTTTACACTGAGGGGTGGGTGTGTGGAAGACACTGTCAGGGGTGGGTTTTTTACACAGAGAGGGGTGAGTGTCTGGAACACACTGTCAGGGGTGGGTTTTTTACACAGACAGGGGTGGGTGTGTGGAAAACACTGACAGGGGTGGGTTTTTCACACAGAGAGGGGTGGGTCTGTGGAACACACTGTCAGGGGTGGGTTTTTTACAGAGAGAGGGGTTCAGTGTGGAACACATTGTCAGGGGTGTTTTTTTACACAGACATGGGTGGGTGTGTTGAAAACACTGTCAGGGGTGGGTTTTTTACACAGAGAGGGATGGGTTTGTGGAACACACTGTCAGGGGTGGGTTTTTACACAGACAGGGGTGGGTGTGTGGAACACACTGTCAGTGGTGGGTTTTTAACACAGACAGGGGTGGGTGTGTGGAACACATTGTCAGTGGAGGGTTTTTAACACAGAGAGGGGTGGGTGTGTGGAAAACACAGTGAAGGGGTGGGTTTTTTACACAGAGAGGGGTGGATGAGTGGAACACGTTGTAAGTGGTGGGTTATTAACACAGAGAGGGGTGGGTGTGTGGAACACACTGTCAGGGGTGGGTTTTTTACACAGAGAGGTGTTTAGTATGGAACACATTGCCAGGGGTGGGTTTTTTACACAGACAGGGGTGGGTGTGTGGAACACAGTATCAGGGGTGGGTTTTTTACACAGAGAGGGGTGGGTGTGTGGAACACACTGTCAGGGGTGGGTTTTTTACACAGACAGGGGTGGGTGTGTGGAACACAGTATCAGGGGTGGGTTTCTTACACAGAGAGGGGTGGGTGTGTGGAACACACTGTCAGGGGTGGGTTTTTTACACAGAGAGGGGTGGGTGTCTGGAACACACTTTCAGTGGTGGGTTTTTAACACAGACATGGGTGGGTGTGTGGAACACCCTGTCAGGGGTGGGTTTTTTACACTGAGGGGTGGGTGTGTGGAACACACTGTCAGGGGTGGGTTTTTTACACAGAGAGGGGTGGGTGTCTGGAACACACTTTCAGTGGTGGGTTTTTAACACAGACATGGGTGGGTGTGTGGAACACCCTGTCAGGGGTGGGTTTTTTACACTGAGGGGTGGGTGTGTGGAACACACTATCAGGGGTGGGTGTATGGAACACACTGTCAGGGGTGGGTTTTTTACACAGGGAGGGGTGGGTGTGTGGAACACACTATCAGGGGTGGGTGTATGGAACACCCTGTCAGGGGTGGGTTTTTTACACTGAGGGGTGGGTGTGTGGAACACACTATCAGGGGTGGGTGTATGGAACACACTGTCAGGGGTGGGTTTTTTACACAGGGAGGGGTGGGTGTGTGGAACACACTGTCAGGGTTGGGTATTTTACACTGAGAGGGGTGGGTGTGTGGAACACACTGTCAGGGGTGGGTATTTTACACTGAGAGGGGTGGGTGTGTGGAACACACTGTCATGGGTGGGTTTTTTACACTGAGAGGGGTGGGTGTGTGGAAGACACTGTCAGGGGTGGGTTCTTCACACTGAGAGGGGTGGGTGTGTGGAACACACTGTCAGGGTTGGGTTTCTTACACAGAGTGGGGTGGGTGTGTGGAACACATTGTCAGGGGTGGGTTTGTTACACTGAGAGTGGTGGGTGTGTGGAACACGCTGTCAGGGGTGGGTTTTTAACACAGACAGGGGTGGGTGTGTGGAACACACTGTCAGGGGTGGGTTTTTAACACAGACAGGGGTGGGTGTGTGGAACACATTGTCAGGGGTGGGTTTTTTACACAGAGAGGGGTGGGTGTGTGGAAGACACTGTCAGGGGTGGGTTTTTTACACAGAGAGGTGTGAGTGTCTGGAACACACTGTCAGGGGTGGGTTTTTTACACAGAGAGGGGTGGGTGTCTGGAACACACTTTCAGTGGTGGGTTTTTAACACAGACATGGGTGGGTGTGTGGAACACCCTGTCAGGGGTGGGTTTTTTACACTGAGGGGTGGGTGTGTGGAAGACACTGTCAGGGGTGGGTTTTTTACACAGAGAGGGGTGAGTGTCTGGAACACACTGTCAGGGGTGGGTTTTTTACACAGACAGGGGTGGGTGTGTGGAAAACACTGACAGGGGTGGGTTTTTCACACAGAGAGGGGTGGGTCTGTGGAACACACTGTCAGGGGTGGGTTTTTTACACAGAGAGGGGTTCAGTGTGGAACACATTGTCAGGGGTGTTTTTTTACACAGACATGGGTGGGTGTGTTGAAAACACTGTCAGGGGTGGGTTTTTTACACAGAGAGGGATGGGTTTGTGGAACACACTGTCAGGGGTGGGTTTTTACACAGACAGGGGTGGGTGTGTGGAACACACTGTCAGGGGTGGGTTTTTTTACACAGAGAGGGGTGGGTGTCTGGAACACACTGTCAGGGGTGGGTTTTTTACACAGAGAGGGGTGGGTGTGTGGAACACATTGTCAGGGGTGGGTTTTTTACACAGAGAGGGGTGGGTGTGTGGAACACACTGTCAGGGGTGGGTTTTCTACACAGAGAGGGGTGGGTGTGTGGAAGACACTGTCAGGGGTGGGTTTTTTACACAGACAGGGGTGGGTGTCTGGAACACACTGTCAGTGGTGGGTTTTTAACACAGACAGGGGTGGGTGTCTGGAACATACTGTCAGTGGTGGGTTTTTTACACAGACAGGGGTGGGTGTGTGGAAGACACTGTCAGGGGTGGGTTTTTTACACAGATGGGGTGGGTGTGTGGAACACACTGTCAGGGGTGTGTTTTTTACACAGAGAGGCGTGAGGGTCTGGAACACACTGTCAGTGGTGGGTTTTTAACACAGAGAGGTGTTCAGTGTGGAACACATTGTCAGGGGTGGGTTTTTTACACAGACAGGGGTGGGTGTGTGGAACACAGTGTCAGTGGTGGGTTTTTGACACAGAGAGGGGTGGGTGTGTGGAACACACTGTCAGGGGTGGGTTTTTTACACAGGTAGGGGTGGGTGTCTGGAACACACTGTCAGTGGTGGGTTTTTAACACAGACAGGGGTGGGTGTGTGGAAGACACTGTCAGGGATGGGTTTTTTACACAGACAGGGGTGGGTGTGTGGAACACACTGTCAGGGGTGGGTTTTTGACACAGATAGGGGTGACTGTCTGGAACACACTGTCAGTGGTGGGTTTTTAACACAGACAGGGGTGGGTGTGTGGAACACATTGTCAGGGGTGGGTTTTTTACACAGATAGGGGTGGGTGTCTGGAACACACTGTCAGTGGTGGGTTTTTAACACAGACAGGGGTGGGTGTGTGGAACACATTGTCAGTGGAGGGTTTTTAACACAGAGAGGGGTGGGTGTGTGGAAAACACAGTGAAGGGGTGGGTTTTTTACACAGAGAGGGGTGGATGAGTGGAACACGTTGTAAGTGGTGGGTTATTAACACAGAGAGGGGTGGGTGTGTGGAACACACTGTCAGGGGTGGGTTTTTTACACAGAGAGGGGTTTAGTATGGAACACATTGCCAGGGGTGGGTTTTTTACACAGACAGGGGTGGGTGTGTGGAACACAGTATCAGGGGTGGGTTATTAACACAGAGAGGGGTGGGTGTGTGGAACACACTGTCAGGGGTGGGTTTTTTACACAGACAGGGGTGGGTGTGTGGAACACAGTATCAGGGGTGGGTTTCTTACACAGAGAGGGGTGGGTGTGTGGAACACACTGTCAGGGGTGGGTTTTTTACACAGAGAGGGGTGGGTGTCTGGAACACACTTTCAGTGGTGGGTTTTTAACACAGACATGGGTGGGTGTGTGGAACACCCTGTCAGGGGTGGGTTTTTTACACTGAGGGGTGGGTGTGTGGAACACACTGTCAGGGGTGGGTTTTTTACACAGAGAGGGGTGGGTGTCTGGAATACACTTTCAGTGGTGGGTTTTTAACACAGACATGGGTGGGTGTGTGGAACACCCTGTCAGGGGTGGGTTTTTTACACTGAGGGGTGGGTGTGTGGAACACACTATCAGGGGTGGGTGTATGGAACACACTGTCAGGGGTGGGTTTTTTACACAGGGAGGGGTGGGTGTGTGCAACACACTGTCAGGGGTGGGTATTTTACACTGAGAGGGGTGGGTGTGTGGAACACACTGTCATGGGTGGGTTTTTTAAACTGAGAGGGGTGGGTGTGTGGAAGACACTGTCAGGGGTGGGTTTTTCACACTGAGAGGGGTGGGTGTGTGGAACACACTGTCAGGGTTGGGTTTTTTACACAGAGTGGGGTGGGTGTGTGGAACACACTGTCAGGGTTGGGTTTTTTACACAGAGTGGGGTGGGTGTGTGGAACACACTGTCAGGGGTGGGTTTTTTACACTGAGAGGGGTGGGTGTGTGGAACACATTGTCAGGGGTGGGTTTTTAACACAGACAGGGGTGGGTGTGTGGAACACACTGTCAGGGGTGGGTTTTTAACACAGACAGGGGTGGGTGTGTGGAACACATTGTCAGGGGTGGGTTTTTTACACAGAGAGGGGTGGGTGTGTGGAAGACACTGTCAGGGGTGGGTTTTTTACACAGATAGGGGTGAGTGTCTGGAACACACTGTCAGGGGTGGGTTTTTTACACAGATAGGGGTGGGTGTCTGGAACACACTGTCAGTGGTGGGTTTTTAACACAGACAGGGGTGGGTGTGTGGAACACATTGTCAGGGGTGGGTTTTTTACACAGATAGGGGTGGGTGTCTGGAACACACTGTCAGTGGTGGGTTTTTAACACAGACAGGGGTGGGTGTGTGGAACACATTGTCAGTGGAGGGTTTTTAACACAGAGAGGGGTGGGTGTGTGGAAAACACAGTGAAGGGGTGGGTTTTTTACACAGAGAGGGGTGGATGAGTGGAACACGTTGTAAGTGGTGGGTTATTAACACAGAGAGGGGTGGGTGTGTGGAACACACTGTCAGGGGTGGGTTTTTTACACAGAGAGGGGTTTAGTATGGAACACATTGCCAGGCGTGGGTTTTTTACACAGACAGGGGTGGGTGTGTGGAACACAGTATCAGGGGTGGGTTTTTTACACAGAGAGGGGTGGGTGTGTGGAACACACTGTCAGGGGTGGGTTTTTTACACAGACAGGGGTGGGTGTGTGGAACACAGTATCAGGGGTGGGTTTCTTACACAGAGAGGGGTGGGTGTGTGGAACACACTGTCAGGGGTGGGTTTTTTACACAGAGAGGGGTGGGTGTCTGGAACACACTTTCAGTGGTGGGTTTTTAACACAGACATGGGTGGGTGTGTGGAACACCCTGTCAGGGGTGGGTTTTTTACACTGAGGGGTGGGTGTGTGGAACACACTGTCAGGGGTGGGTTTTTTACACAGAGAGGGGTGGGTGTCTGGAACACACTTTCAGTGGTGGGTTTTTAACACAGACATGGGTGGGTGTGTGGAACACCCTGTCAGGGGTGGGTTTTTTACACTGAGGGGTGGGTGTGTGGAACACACTATCAGGGGTGGGTGTATGGAACACACTGTCAGGGGTGGGTTTTTTACACAGGGAGCGGTGGGTGTGTGGAACACACTGTCAGGGGTGGGTTTTTAACACAGACAGGGGTGGGTGTGTGGAACACACTGTCAGGGGTGGGTTTTTAACACAGACAGGGGTGGGTGTGTGGAACACATTGTCAGGGGTGGGTTTTTTACACAGAGAGGGGTGGGTGTGTGGAGGACACTGTCAGGGGTGGGTTTTTTACACAGAGAGGGGTGAGTGTCTGGAACACACTGTCAGGGGTGGGTGTATGGAACACACTGTCAGGGGTGGGTTTTTTACACAGGGAGCGGTGGGTGTGTGGAACACACTGTCAGGGGTGGGTTTTTAACACAGACAGGGGTGGGTGTGTGGAACACACTGTCAGGGGTGGGTTTTTAACACAGACAGGGGTGGGTGTGTGGAACACATTGTCAGGGGTGGGTTTTTTACACAGAGAGGGGTGGGTGTGTGGAGGACACTGTCAGGGGTGGGTTTTTTACACAGAGAGGGGTGAGTGTCTGGAACACACTGTCAGGGGTGGGTTTTTTACACAGAGAGGGGTGGGTGTCTGGAACACACTTTCAGTGGTGGGTTTTTTACACTGAGAGGGGTGGGTGTGTGGAAGACACTGTCAGGGGTGGGTTTTTTACACAGAGAGGGGTGAGTGTCTGGAACACACTGTCAGGGGTGGGTATTTTACACTGAGAGGGGTGGGTGTGTGGAACACACTGTCAGGGGTGGGTTTTTTACACAGACAGGGGTGGGTGTGTGGAACACCCTGTCAGGGGTGGGTATTTTACACTGAGAGGGGTGGGTGTGTGGAACACACTGTCAGGGGTGGGTTTTTTACACAGACAGGGGTGGGTGTGTGGAAAACACTGTCAGGGGTGGGTTTCTTACACAGACAGGGGTGGGTTTGTGGAACACACTGTCAGGGGTGGGTTTTTTACACAGAGAGGGGTTCAGTGTGGAACACATTGTCAGGGGTGTTTTTTTACACAGACAGGGGTGGGTGTGTTGAAAACACTGTCAGGGGTGGGTTTTTACACAGACAGGGGTGGGTGTGTGGAACACACTGTCATGGGTGGGTTTTTTACACAGAGATGTGTTCAGTGTGGAACACATTGTCAGGGGTCGGTTTTTTACACAGACAGGGGTGGGTGTGTGGAACACACTGTCAGGGGTGGGTTTCTACACAGAGAGGGGTGGGTGTGTGGAAGACACTGTCAGGGATGGGTTTTTTACACAGAGAGGGGTGAGTGTCTGGAACACACTGTCAGTGGTGGGTTTTTAACACAGACAGGGGTGGGTGTCTGGAACACACTGTCAGTGGTGGGTTTTTTACACAGACAGGGGTGGGTGTCTGGAACACTCTTTCAGTGGTGTGTTTTTAACATAGACAGGGGTGGGTGTGTGGACCACACTGTCAGGGGTGGGTGTTTACACAGAGAGGGGTGGGTGTGTGGAAGACACTGTCAGGGGTGGATTTTTTACACTGAGAGGAGTGGGTGTATGGAACACACTGTCAGGGGTGGGTTTTTTACACAGGGAGGGGTGGGTGTGTGGAACACACTGTCAGGGGTGGGTATTTGACACAGAGGGGTGGGTGTGTGGAACACACTGTCATGAGTGGGCTTTTAAAACTGAGAGGGGTGGGTGTGTGGAAGAAACTGTCAGGGCTGGGTTTTTTACACAGAGAGATGGGTGGTTGTGTGGAACACAATGTCAGGGGTGGGTTTTTTACACAGAGAGGGGTGGGTGTCTGGAACACACTGTCAGAGGTGGGTTTTTAACACAGACAGGGGTAGGTGTGTGGAACACATTGTCAGGGGTGGGTTTTTTACACAGAGAGGGGTGGGTGTGTGGAACACACTGTCAGGGGTGGGTTTTTTACACAGAGAGGGGTGGGTGTGTGGAACACCCTGTCAGGGGTGGGTTTTTTACACAGAGCGGGGTGGGTATGTGGAACACACAGTCAGGTGTGGTTTTACACAGAGAGGGTTTCAGTGTGGAACACATTGTCAGGGGTGGGTTTTTTACAAAGACAGGTGTGGGTGTGTGGAACACAATGTCAGGGGTGGGTTTTTTACACAGAGAGGGGTGAGTGTCTGGAACACACTGTCAGTGGTGGGTTTTTAATATTGACAGGGGTGGGTGTGTGGAACACACTGTCAGGGGTGGGTTTTTTACACAGAGAGGGGTTTAGTATGGAACACATTGCCAGGGGTGGGTTTTTTACACAGACAGGGGTGGGTGTGTGGAACACAGTATCAGGGGTGGGTTATTAACACAGAGAGGGGTGGGTGTGTGGAACACACTGTCAGGGGTGGGTTTTTTACACAGACAGGGGTGGGTGTGTGGAACACAGTATCAGGGGTGGGTTTCTTACACAGAGAGGGGTGGGTGTGTGGAACACACTGTCAGGGGTGGGTTTTTTACACAGAGAGGGGTGGGTGTCTGGAACACACTTTCAGTGGTGGGTTTTTAACACAGACATGGGTGGGTGTGTGGAACACCCTGTCAGGGGTGGGTTTTTTACACTGAGGGGTGGGTGTGTGGAACACACTGTCAGGGGTGGGTTTTTTACACAGAGAGGGGTGGGTGTCTGGAACACACTTTCAGTGGTGGGTTTTTAACACAGACATGGGTGGGTGTGTGGAACACCCTGTCAGGGGTGGGTTTTTTACACTGAGGGGTGGGTGTGTGGAACACACTATCAGGGGTGGGTGTATGGAACACACTGTCAGGGGTGGGTTTTTTACACAGGGAGGGGTGGGTGTGTGCAACACACTGTCAGGGGTGGGTATTTTACACTGAGAGGGGTGGGTGTGTGGAACACACTGTCATGGGTGGGTTTTTTAAACTGAGAGGGGTGGGTGTGTGGAAGACACTGTCAGGGGTGGGTTTTTCACACTGAGAGGGGTGGGTGTGTGGAACACACTGTCAGGGTTGGGTTTTTTACACAGAGTGGGGTGGGTGTGTGGAACACACTGTCAGGGTTGGGTTTTTTACACAGAGTGGGGTGGGTGTGTGGAACACACTGTCAGGGGTGGGTTTTTTACACTGAGAGGGGTGGGTGTGTGGAACACATTGTCAGGGGTGGGTTTTTAACACAGACAGGGGTGGGTGTGTGGAACACACTGTCAGGGGTGGGTTTTTAACACAGACAGGGGTGGGTGTGTGGAACACATTGTCAGGGGTGGGTTTTTTACACAGAGAGGGGTGGGTGTGTGGAAGACACTGTCAGGGGTGGGTTTTTTACACAGATAGGGGTGAGTGTCTGGAACACACTGTCAGGGGTGGGTTTTTTACACAGATAGGGGTGGGTGTCTGGAACACACTGTCAGTGGTGGGTTTTTAACACAGACAGGGGTGGGTGTGTGGAACACATTGTCAGGGGTGGGTTTTTTACACAGATAGGGGTGGGTGTCTGGAACACACTGTCAGTGGTGGGTTTTTAACACAGACAGGGGTGGGTGTGTGGAACACATTGTCAGTGGAGGGTTTTTAACACAGAGAGGGGTGGGTGTGTGGAAAACACAGTGAAGGGGTGGGTTTTTTACACAGAGAGGGGTGGATGAGTGGAACACGTTGTAAGTGGTGGGTTATTAACACAGAGAGGGGTGGGTGTGTGGAACACACTGTCAGGGGTGGGTTTTTTACACAGAGAGGGGTTTAGTATGGAACACATTGCCAGGCGTGGGTTTTTTACACAGACAGGGGTGGGTGTGTGGAACACAGTATCAGGGGTGGGTTTTTTACACAGAGAGGGGTGGGTGTGTGGAACACACTGTCAGGGGTGGGTTTTTTACACAGACAGGGGTGGGTGTGTGGAACACAGTATCAGGGGTGGGTTTCTTACACAGAGAGGGGTGGGTGTGTGGAACACACTGTCAGGGGTGGGTTTTTTACACAGAGAGGGGTGGGTGTCTGGAACACACTTTCAGTGGTGGGTTTTTAACACAGACATGGGTGGGTGTGTGGAACACCCTGTCAGGGGTGGGTTTTTTACACTGAGGGGTGGGTGTGTGGAACACACTGTCAGGGGTGGGTTTTTTACACAGAGAGGGGTGGGTGTCTGGAACACACTTTCAGTGGTGGGTTTTTAACACAGACATGGGTGGGTGTGTGGAACACCCTGTCAGGGGTGGGTTTTTTACACTGAGGGGTGGGTGTGTGGAACACACTATCAGGGGTGGGTGTATGGAACACACTGTCAGGGGTGGGTTTTTTACACAGGGAGCGGTGGGTGTGTGGAACACACTGTCAGGGGTGGGTTTTTAACACAGACAGGGGTGGGTGTGTGGAACACACTGTCAGGGGTGGGTTTTTAACACAGACAGGGGTGGGTGTGTGGAACACATTGTCAGGGGTGGGTTTTTTACACAGAGAGGGGTGGGTGTGTGGAGGACACTGTCAGGGGTGGGTTTTTTACACAGAGAGGGGTGAGTGTCTGGAACACACTGTCAGGGGTGGGTGTATGGAACACACTGTCAGGGGTGGGTTTTTTACACAGGGAGCGGTGGGTGTGTGGAACACACTGTCAGGGGTGGGTTTTTAACACAGACAGGGGTGGGTGTGTGGAACACACTGTCAGGGGTGGGTTTTTAACACAGACAGGGGTGGGTGTGTGGAACACATTGTCAGGGGTGGGTTTTTTACACAGAGAGGGGTGGGTGTGTGGAGGACACTGTCAGGGGTGGGTTTTTTACACAGAGAGGGGTGAGTGTCTGGAACACACTGTCAGGGGTGGGTTTTTTACACAGAGAGGGGTGGGTGTCTGGAACACACTTTCAGTGGTGGGTTTTTTACACTGAGAGGGGTGGGTGTGTGGAAGACACTGTCAGGGGTGGGTTTTTTACACAGAGAGGGGTGAGTGTCTGGAACACACTGTCAGGGGTGGGTATTTTACACTGAGAGGGGTGGGTGTGTGGAACACACTGTCAGGGGTGGGTTTTTTACACAGACAGGGGTGGGTGTGTGGAACACCCTGTCAGGGGTGGGTATTTTACACTGAGAGGGGTGGGTGTGTGGAACACACTGTCAGGGGTGGGTTTTTTACACAGACAGGGGTGGGTGTGTGGAAAACACTGTCAGGGGTGGGTTTCTTACACAGACAGGGGTGGGTTTGTGGAACACACTGTCAGGGGTGGGTTTTTTACACAGAGAGGGGTTCAGTGTGGAACACATTGTCAGGGGTGTTTTTTTACACAGACAGGGGTGGGTGTGTTGAAAACACTGTCAGGGGTGGGTTTTTACACAGACAGGGGTGGGTGTGTGGAACACACTGTCATGGGTGGGTTTTTTACACAGAGATGTGTTCAGTGTGGAACACATTGTCAGGGGTCGGTTTTTTACACAGACAGGGGTGGGTGTGTGGAACACACTGTCAGGGGTGGGTTTCTACACAGAGAGGGATGGGTGTGTGGAAGACACTGTCAGGGATGGGTTTTTTACACAGAGAGGGGTGAGTGTCTGGAACACACTGTCAGTGGTGGGTTTTTAACACAGACAGGGGTGGGTGTCTGGAACACACTGTCAGTGGTGGGTTTTTTACACAGACAGGGGTGGGTGTCTGGAACACTCTTTCAGTGGTGTGTTTTTAACATAGACAGGGGTGGGTGTGTGGACCACACTGTCAGGGGTGGGTGTTTACACAGAGAGGGGTGGGTGTGTGGAAGACACTGTCAGGGGTGGATTTTTTACACTGAGAGGAGTGGGTGTATGGAACACACTGTCAGGGGTGGGTTTTTTACACAGGGAGGGGTGGGTGTGTGGAACACACTGTCAGGGGTGGGTATTTGACACAGAGGGGTGGGTGTGTGGAACACACTGTCATGAGTGGGCTTTTAAAACTGAGAGGGGTGGGTGTGTGGAAGAAACTGTCAGGGCTGGGTTTTTTACACAGAGAGATGGGTGGTTGTGTGGAACACAATGTCAGGGGTGGGTTTTTTACACAGAGAGGGGTGGGTGTCTGGAACACACTGTCAGAGGTGGGTTTTTAACACAGACAGGGGTAGGTGTGTGGAACACATTGTCAGGGGTGGGTTTTTTACACAGAGAGGGGTGGGTGTGTGGAACACACTGTCAGGGGTGGGTTTTTTACACAGAGAGGGGTGGGTGTGTGGAACACCCTGTCAGGGGTGGGTTTTTTACACAGAGCGGGGTGGGTATGTGGAACACACAGTCAGGTGTGGTTTTACACAGAGAGGGTTTCAGTGTGGAACACATTGTCAGGGGTGGGTTTTTTACAAAGACAGGTGTGGGTGTGTGGAACACAATGTCAGGGGTGGGTTTTTTACACAGAGAGGGGTGAGTGTCTGGAACACACTGTCAGTGGTGGGTTTTTAATATTGACAGGGGTGGGTGTGTGGAACACCCTGTCAGGGGTGGGTTTTTTACACAGAGAGGGGTGGGTGTGTGGAACACACTGTCACGGGTGGGTTTTTTACACAGAGAGGGGTGAGTGTCTGGAACACACTGTCAGTGGTGGGTTTTTAATATTGACAGGGGTGGGTGTGTGGAACACCCTGTTAGGGGTTGGTTTTTTACACTGACAGGGGTGGGTCTGTGGAACACACAGTCAGGGGTGTGTTTTTTACACAGAGAGGGGTGAGGGTCTGGAACACACTGTCAGTGGTGGGTTTTTAACACAGAGAGGTGTTCAGTGTGGAACACATTGTCAGGGGTGGGTTTTTTACACAGGCAGGGGTGGGTGTGTGGAACACAGTGTCAGGGGTGGGTTTTTGACACAGAGAGGGGTGGGTGTGTGGAACACACTGTCAGGGGTGGGTTTTTTACACAGAGAGGGGTTGGTGTGTGGAACACCCTGTCAGGGGTGGGTTTTTTACACAGAGAGGGGTGGGTCTGTGGAACACACTGTCAGGGGTGGGATTTTTACACAGAGAGGGGTTCAGTGTGGAACACATTGTCAGGGGTGGGTTTTTTACACAGACAGGTGTGGGTGTGTGGAACACAATGTCAGGGGTGGGTTTTTTACACAGAGAGGGGTGGGTGTGTGGAAGACACTGTCAGGGGTGGGTTTTTTACACAGATAGGGGTCGGTGTGTGGAACACACTGTCAGGGGTGTGTTTTTTACACAGAGAGGGGTGAGGGTCTGGAACACACTGTCAGTGGTGGGTTTTTAACACAGAGAGGTGTTCAGTGTGGAACACATTGTCAGGGGTGGGTTTTTTACACAGACAGGGGTGGGTGTGTGGAACACAGTGTCAGGGGTGGGTTTTTGACACAGATAGGGGTGGGTGTCTGGAACACACTGTCAGTGGTGGGTTTTTAACACAGACAGGGGTGGGTGTGTGGAACACATTGTCAGGGGTGGGTTTTTTACACAGAGAGGGGTGGGTGTGTGGAACACATTGTCAGGGGTGGGTTTTTTACACAGATAGGGGTGGGTGTCTGGAACACACTGTCAGTTGTGGGTTTTTAACACAGACAGGGGTGGGTGTGTGGAACACATTGTCAGTGGAGGGTTTTTAACACAGAGAGGGGTGGGTGTTTGGAAAACACTGTCAAGGGGTGGGTTTTTTACACAGAGAGGTGTGGATGAGTGGAACACGTTGTAAGTGGTAGGTAATTATCACAGAGAGGGGTGGGTGTGTGGAACACACTGTCAGGGGTGGGTTTTTTACACAGAGAGGGGTTTAGTATGGAACACATTGCCAGGGGTGGGTTTTTTACACAGACAGGGGTGGGTGTGTGGAACACAGTATCAGGGGTGGGTTTTTTACACAGAGAGGGGTGGGTGTGTGGAACACACTGTCAGGGGTGGGTTTTTTACACAGACAGGGGTGGGTGTGTGGAACACAGTATCAGGGGTGGGTTTCTTACACAGAGAGGGGTGGGTGTGTGGAACACACTGTCAGGGGTGGGTTTTTTACACAGAGAGGGGTGGGTGTCTGGAACACACTTTCAGTGGTGGGTTTTTAACACAGACATGGGTGGGTGTGTGGAACACCCTGTCAGGGGTGGGTTTTTTACACTGAGGGGTGGGTGTGTGGAACACACTGTCAGGGGTGGGTTTTTTACACAGGGAGGGGTGGGTGTGTGGAACACACTGTCAGGGGTGGGTTTTTCACACTGAGAGGGGTGGGTGTGTGGAACACACTGTCAGGGGTGGGTTTTTTACACAGGCAGGGGTGGGTGTCTGGAACACACTGTCAGGGGTGGGTTTTTTACACAGAGAGGGGTGGGTGTCTGGAACACACTGTCAGTGGTGGGTTTTTTACACAGACAGGGGTGGGTGTCTGGAACACTCTTTCAGTGGTGTGTTTTTAACATAGACAGGGGTGGGTGTGTGGACCACACTGTCAGGGGTGGGTGTTTACACAGAGAGGGGTGGGTGTGTGGAAGACACTGTCAGGGGTGGATTTTTTACACTGAGAGGAGTGGGTGTATGGAACACACTGTCAGGGGTGGGTTTTTTACACAGGGAGGGGTGGGTGTGTGGAACACACTGTCAGGGGTGGGTATTTGACACAGAGGGGTGGGTGTGTGGAACACACTGTCATGAGTGGGCTTTTAAAACTGAGAGGGGTGGGTGTGTGGAAGAAACTGTCAGGGCTGGGTTTTTTACTCAGAGAGGGGTGGTTGTGTGGAACACAATGTCAGGGGTGGGTTTTTTACACAGAGAGGGGTGGGTGTGTGGAACACTCAGAGGTGGGTTTTTAACACAGACAGGGGTAGGTGTGTGGAACACATTGTCAGGGGTGGGTTTTTTACACAGAGAGGGGTGGGTGTGTGGAACACACTGTCAGGGGTGGGTTTTTTACACAGAGAGGGGTGGGTGTGTGGAACACCCTGTCAGGGGTGGGTTTTTTACACAGAGCGGGGTGGGTATGTGGAACACACAGTCAGGGGTGGTTTTACACAGAGAGGGTTTCAGTGTGGAACACATTGTCAGGGGTGGGTTTTTTACAAAGACAGGTGTGGGTGTGTGGAACACAATGTCAGGGGTGGGTTTTTTACACAGAGAGGGGTGGGTGTGTGGAACACAGTGTCACGGGTGGATTTTTTACATAGAGAGGGGTGAGTGTCTGGAACACACTGTCAGTGGTGGGTTTTTAATATTGACAGGGGTGGGTGTGTGGAACACCCTGTCAGGGGTGGGTTTTTTACACTGAGAGGGGTGGGTCTGTGGAACACACAGTCAGGGGTGTGTTTTTTACACAGAGAGGGGTGAGGGTCTGGAACACACTGTCAGTGGTGGGTTTTTAACACAGAGATGTGTTCAGTGTGGAACACATTGTCAGGGGTGGGTTTTTTACTCAGGCAGGGGTGGGTGTGTGGAACACAGTGTCAGGGGTGGGTTTTTGACACAGAGAGGGGTGGGTGTGTGGAACACACTGTCAGGGGTGGGTTTTTTACACAGAGAGGGGTTGGTGTGTGGAACACCCTGTCAGGGGTGGGTTTTTTACACAGAGAGGGGTGGGTCTGTGGAACACACTGTCAGGGGTGGGATTTTTACACAGAGAGGGGTTCAGTGTGGAACACATTGTCAGGGGTGGGTTTTTTACACAGACAGGTGTGGGTGTGTGGAACACAATGTCAGGGGTGGGTTTTTTACACAGAGAGGGGTGGGTGTGTGGAAGACACTGTCAGGGGTGGGTTTTTTACACAGATAGGGGTCGGTGTGTGGAACACACTGTCAGGGGTGTGTTTTTTACACAGAGAGGGGTGAGGGTCTGGAACACACTGTCAGTGGTGGGTTTTTAACACAGAGAGGTGTTCAGTGTGGAACACATTGTCAGGGGTGGGTTTTTTACACAGACAGGGGTGGGTGTGTGGAACACAGTGTCAGGGGTGGGTTTTTGACATAGACAGGGGTGGGTGTGTGGACCACACTGTCAGGGGTGGGTGTTTACACAGAGAGGGGTGGGTGTGTGGAACACACTGTCAGGGGTGGGTGTTTACACAGAGAGGGGTGGGTGTGTGGAAGACACTGTCAGGGGTGGATTTTTTACACTGAGAGGAGTGGGTGTATGGAACACACTGTCAGGGGTGGGTTTTTTACACAGGGAGGGGTGGGTGTGTGGAACACACTGTCAGGGGTGGGTATTTGACACAGAGGGATGGGTGTGTGGAACACACTGTCATGAGTGGGCTTTTAAAACTGAGAGGGTTGGGTGTGTGGAAGAAACTGTCAGAGCTGGGTTTTTTACACAGAGAGATGGGTGGGTGTGTGGAACACAATGTCAGGGGTGGGTTTTTTACACAGAGATGGGTGGGTGTCTGGAACACACTGTCAGAGGTGGGTTTTTAACACAGACAGGGGTAGGTGTGTGGAACACATTGTCAGGGGTGGGTTTTTTACACAGAGAGGGGTGGGTGTGTGGAACACACTGTCAGGGGTGGGTTTTTTACACAGAGAGGGGTGGGTGTGTGGAACACCCTGTCAGGGGTGGGTTTTTTACACAGAGCGGGGTGGGTATGTGGAACACACAGTCAGGTGTGGTTTTACACAGAGAGGGTTTCAGTGTGGAACACATTGTCAGGGGTGGGTTTTTTACAAAGACAGGTGTGGGTGTGTGGAACACAATGTCAGGGGTGGGTTTTTTACACAGAGAGGGGTGAGTGTCTGGAACACACTGTCAGTGGTGGGTTTTTAATATTGACAGGGGTGGGTGTGTGGAACACCCTGTCAGGGGTGGGTTTTTTACACAGAGAGGGGTGGGTGTGTGGAACACACTGTCACGGGTGGGTTTTTTACACAGAGAGGGGTGAGTGTCTGGAACACACTGTCAGTGGTGGGTTTTTAATATTGACAGGGGTGGGTGTGTGGAACACCCTGTCAGGGGTGGGTTTTTTACACTGAGAGGGGTGGGTCTGTGGAACACACAGTCAGGGGTGTGTTTTTTACACAGAGAGGGGTGAGGGTCTGGAACACACTGTCAGTGGTGGGTTTTTAACACAGAGAGGTGTTCAGTGTGGAACACATTGTCAGGGGTGGGTTTTTTACACAGGCAGGGGTGGGTGTGTGGAACACAGTGTCAGGGGTGGGTTTTTGACACAGAGAGGGGTGGGTGTGTGGAACACACTGTCAGGGGTGGGTTTTTTACACAGAGAGGGGTGGGTCTGTGGAACACACTGTCAGGGGTGGGATTTTTACACAGAGAGGGGTTCAGTGTGGAACACATTGTCAGGGGTGGGTTTTTTACACAGACAGGTGTGGGTGTGTGGAACACAATGTCAGGGGTGGGTTTTTTACACAGAGAGGGGTGGGTGTGTGGAAGACACTGTCAGGGGTGGGTTTTTTACACAGATAGGGGTCGGTGTGTGGAACACACTGTCAGGGGTGTGTTTTTTACACAGAGAGGGGTGAGGGTCTGGAACACACTGTCAGTGGTGGGTTTTTAACACAGAGAGGTGTTCAGTGTGGAACACATTGTCAGGGGTGGGTTTTTTACACAGACAGGGGTGGGTGTGTGGAACACAGTGTCAGGGGTGGGTTTTTGACACAGATAGGGGTGGGTGTCTGGAACAGACTGTCAGTGGTGGGTTTTTAACACAGACAGGGGTGGGTGTGTGGAACACATTGTCAGGGGTGGGTTTTTTACACAGAGAGGGGTGGGTGTGTGGAACACATTGTCAGGGGTGGGTTTTTTACACAGATAGGGGTGGGTGTCTGGAACACACTGTCAGTGGTGGGTTTTTAACACAGACAGGGGTGGGTGTGTGGAACACATTGTCAGTGGAGGGTTTTTAACACAGAGAGGGGTGGGTGTGTGGAAAACACTGTCAAGGGGTGGGTTTTTTACACAGAGAGGTGTGGATGAGTGGAGCACGTTGTAAGTGGTGGGTAATTATTACAGAGAGGGGTGGGTGTGTGGAACACACTGTCAGGGGTGGGTTTTTTACACAGAGAGGGGTTTAGTATGGAACACATTGCCAGGGGTGGGTTTTTTACACAGACAGGGGTGGGTGTGTGGAACACAGTATCAGGGGTGGGTTTTTTACACAGAGAGGGGTGGGTGTGTGGAACACACTGTCAGGGGTGGGTGTGTGGAACACAGTATCAGGGGTGGGTTTCTTACACAGAGAGGGGTGGGTGTGTGGAACACACTGTCAGGGGTGGGTTTTTTACACAGAGAGGGGTGGGTGTCTGGAACACACTTTCAGTGGTGGGTTTTTAACACAGACATGGGTGGGTGTGTGGAACACCCTGTCAGGGGTGGGTTTTTTACACTGAGGGGTGGGTGTGTGGAACACACTGTCAGGGGTGGGTTTTTTACACAGAGAGGGGTGGGTGTCTGGAACACACTTTCAGTGGTGGGTTTTTAACACAGACATGGGTGGGTGTGTGGAACACCCTGTCAGGGGTGGGTGTGTGGAACACACTATCAGGGGTGGGTGTGTGGAACACACTGTCAGGGGTGGGTTTTTAACACAGACAGGGGTGGGTGTGTGGAACACACTGTCAGGGGTGGGTTTTTAAGACAGACAGGGGTGGGTGTGTGGAACACATTGTCAGGGGTGGGTTTTTTACACAGAGAGGGGTGGGTGTGTGGAGGACACTGTCAGGGGTGGGTTTTTTACACAGAGAGGGGTGGGTGTCTGGAACACACTTTCAGTGGTGGGTTTTTAACACAGACATGGGTGGGTGTGTGGAACACCCTGTCAGGGGTGGGTTTTTTACACAGAGAGGGGTGGGTGTGTGGAAGACACTGTCAGGGGTGGGTTTTTTACACAGAGAGGGGTGAGTGTCTGGAACACACTGTCAGGGGTGGGTTTTTTACACAGGGAGGGGTGGGTGTGTGGAACACACTGTCAGGGGTGGGTTTTTTACACTGAGAGGGGTGGGTGTGTGGAAGACACTGTCAGGGGTGGGTTTTTTACACAGAGAGGGGTGAGTGTCTGGAACACACTGTCAGGGGTGGGTATTTTACACTGAGAGGGGTGGGTGTGTGGAACACACTGTCAGGGGTGGGTTTTTTACACAGACAGGGGTGGGTGTGTGGAACACCCTGTCAGGGGTGGGTATTTTACACTGAGAGGGGTGGGTGTGTGGAACACACTGTCAGGGGTGGGTTTCTTACACAGACAGCGGTGGGTTTGTGGAACACACTGTCAGGGGTGGGTTTTTTACACAGAGAGTGGTTCAGTGTGGAACACATTGTCAGGGGTGTTTTTTTACACAGACAGGGGTGGGTGTGTTGAAAACACTGTCAGGGGTGGGTTTTTTACACAGAGAGGGATGGGTTTGTGGAACATACTGTCAGGGGTGGGTTTTTTACACAGAGAGGGATGGGTTTGTGGAACATACTGTCAGGGGTGGGTTTTTTACACAGACAGGGGTGGGTGTGTGGAACACACTGTCAGGGGTGGGTTTTTACACAGACAGGGGTGGGTGTGTGGAACACACTGTCATGGGTGGGTTTTTTACACAGAGATGTGTTCAGTGTGGAACACATTGTCAGGGGTCGGTTTTTTACACAGACAGGGGTGGGTGTGTGGAACACATTGTCAGGGGTGGGTTTTTCACACATGGGTGGGGTGGGTGTGTGGAAGACACTGTCAGGGATGGGTTTTTTACACAGAGAGGGGTGGGTGTGTGGAACACACTGTCAGGGGTGGGTTTTTAACACAGACAGGGGTGGGTGTGTGGAACACACTGTCAGAGGTGGGTTTTTAACACAGACAGGGGTGGGTGTCTGGAACACACTGTCAGTGGTGGGTTTTTTACACAGACAGGGGTGGGTGTCTGGAACACACTGTCAGGGGTGGGTTTTTAACACAGACAGGGGTGGGTGTGTGGAACACACTGTCAGAGGTGGGTTTTTAACACAGACAGGGGTGGGTGTCTGGAACACTCTTTCAGTGGTGTGTTTTTAACATAGACAGGGGTGGGTGTGTGGACCACACTGTCAGGGGTGGGTGTTTACACAGAGAGGGGTGGGTGTGTGGAAGACACTGTCAGGGGTGGATTTTTTACACTGAGAGGAGTGGGTGTATGGAACACACTGTCAGGGGTGGGTTTTTTACACAGGGAGGGGTGGGTGTGTGGAACACACTGTCAGGGGTGGGTATTTGACACAGAGGGGTGGGTGTGTGGAACACACTGTCATGAGTGGGCTTTTAAAACTGAGAGGGGTGGGTGTGTGGAAGAAACTGTCAGGGCTGGGTTTTTTACACAGAGAGATGGGTGGGTGTGTGGAACACAATGTCAGGGGTGGGTTTTTTACACAGAGATGGGTGGGTGTCTGGAACACACTGTCAGAGGTGGGTTTTTAACACAGACAGGGGTAGGTGTGTGGAACACATTGTCAGGGGTGGGTTTTTTACACAGAGAGGGGTGAGTGTGTGGAACACACTGTCAGGGGTGGGTTTTTTACACAGAGAGGGGTGGGTGTGTGGAACACCCTGTCAGGGGTGGGTTTTTTACACAGAGCGGGGTGGGTATGTGGAACACACAGTCAGGTGTGGTTTTACACAGAGAGGGTTTCAGTGTGGAACACATTGTCAGGGGTGGGTTTTTTACAAAGACAGGTGTGGGTGTGTGGAACACAATGTCAGGGGTGGGTTTTTTACACAGAGAGGGGTGAGTGTCTGGAACACACTGTCAGTGGTGGGTTTTTAATATTGACAGGGGTGGGTGTGTGGAACACCCTGTCAGGGGTGGGTTTTTTACACAGAGAGGGGTGGGTGTGTGGAACACACTGTCACGGGTGGGTTTTTTACACAGAGAGGGGTGAGTGTCTGGAACACACTGTCAGTGGTGGGTTTTTAACACAGAGAGGTGTTCAGTGTGGAACACATTGTCAGGGGTGGGTTTTTTACACAGGCAGGGGTGGGTGTGTGGAACACAGTGTCAGGGGTGGGTTTTTGACACAGAGAGGGGTGGGTGTGTGGAACACACTGTCAGGGGTGGGTTTTTTACACAGAGAGGGGTTGGTGTGTGGAACACCCTGTCAGGGGTGGGTTTTTTACACAGAGAGGGGTGGGTCTGTGGAACACACTGTCAGGGGTGGGATTTTTACACAGAGAGGGGTTCAGTGTGGAACACATTGTCAGGGGTGGGTTTTTTACACAGACAGGTGTGGGTGTGTGGAACACAATGTCAGGGGTGGGTTTTTTACACAGAGAGGGGTGGGTGTGTGGAAGACACTGTCAGGGGTGGGTTTTTTACACAGATAGGGGTCGGTGTGTGGAACACACTGTCAGGGGTGTGTTTTTTACACAGAGAGGGGTGAGGGTCTGGAACACACTGTCAGTGGTGGGTTTTTAACACAGAGAGGTGTTCAGTGTGGAACACATTGTCAGGGGTGGGTTTTTTACACAGACAGGGGTGGGTGTGTGGAACACAGTGTCAGGGGTGGGTTTTTGACACAGATAGGGGTGGGTGTCTGGAACACACTGTCAGTGGTGGGTTTTTAACACAGACAGGGGTGGGTGTGTGGAACACATTGTCAGGGGTGGGTTTTTTACACAGAGAGGGGTGGGTGTGTGGAACACATTGTCAGGGGTGGGTTTTTTACACAGATAGGGGTGGGTGTCTGGAACACACTGTCAGTGGTGGGTTTTTAACACAGACAGGGGTGGGTGTGTGGAACACATTGTCAGTGGAGGGTTTTTAACACAGAGAGGGGTGGGTGTTTGGAAAACACTGTCAAGGGGTGGGTTTTTTACACAGAGAGGTGTGGATGAGTGGAACACGTTGTAAGTGGTGGGTAATTATCACAGAGAGGGGTGGGTGTGTGGAACACACTGTCAGGGGTGGGTTTTTTACACAGAGAGGGGTTTAGTATGGAACACATTGCCAGGGGTGGGTTTTTTACACAGACAGGGGTGGGTGTGTGGAACACAGTATCAGGGGTGGGTTTTTTACACAGAGAGGGGTGGGTGTGTGGAACACACTGTCAGGGGTGGGTTTTTTACACAGACAGGGGTGGGTGTGTGGAACACAGTATCAGGGGTGGGTTTCTTACACAGAGAGGGGTGGGTGTGTGGAACACACTGTCAGGGGTGGGTTTTTTACACAGAGAGGGGTGGGTGTCTGGAACACACTTTCAGTGGTGGGTTTTTAACACAGACATGGGTGGGTGTGTGGAACACCCTGTCAGGGGTGGGTTTTTTACACTGAGGGGTGGGTGTGTGGAACACACTGTCAGGGGTGGGTTTTTCACACTGAGAGGGGTGGGTGTCTGGAACACACTGTCAGTGGTGGGTTTTTTACACAGACAGGGGTGGGTGTCTGGAACACTCTTTCAGTGGTGTGTTTTTAACATAGACAGGGGTGGGTGTGTGGACCACACTGTCAGGGGTGGGTGTTTACACAGAGAGGGGTGGGTGTGTGGAAGACACTGTCAGGGGTGGATTTTTTACACTGAGAGGAGTGGGTGTATGGAACACACTGTCAGGGGTGGGTTTTTTACACAGGGAGGGGTGGGTGTGTGGAACACACTGTCAGGGGTGGGTATTTGACACAGAGGGGTGGGTGTGTGGAACACACTGTCATGAGTGGGCTTTTAAAACTGAGAGGGGTGGGTGTGTGGAAGAAACTGTCAGGGCTGGGTTTTTTACACAGAGAGATGGGTGGTTGTGTGGAACACAATGTCAGGGGTGGGTTTTTTACACAGAGAGGGGTGGGTGTGTGGAACACTCAGAGGTGGGTTTTTAACACAGACAGGGGTAGGTGTGTGGAACACATTGTCAGGGGTGGGTTTTTTACACAGAGAGGGGTGGGTGTGTGGAACACACTGTCAGGGGTGGGTTTTTTACACAGAGAGGGGTGGGTGTGTGGAACACCCTGTCAGGGGTGGGTTTTTTACACAGAGCGGGGTGGGTATGTGGAACACACAGTCAGGGGTGGTTTTACACAGAGAGGGTTTCAGTGTGGAACACATTGTCAGGGGTGGGTTTTTTACAAAGACAGGTGTGGGTGTGTGGAACACAATGTCAGGGGTGGGTTTTTTACACAGAGAGGGGTGGGTGTGTGGAACACAGTGTCACGGGTGGGTTTTTTACACAGAGAGGGGTGAGTGTCTGGAACACACTGTCAGTGGTGGGTTTTTAATATTGACAGGGGTGGGTGTGTGGAACACCCTGTCAGGGGTGGGTTTTTTACACTGAGAGGGGTGGGTCTGTGGAACACACAGTCAGGGGTGTGTTTTTTACACAGAGAGGGGTGAGGGTCTGGAACACACTGTCAGTGGTGGGTTTTTAACACAGAGATGTGTTCAGTGTGGAACACATTGTCAGGGGTGGGTTTTTTACTCAGGCAGGGGTGGGTGTGTGGAACACAGTGTCAGGGGTGGGTTTTTGACACAGAGAGGGGTGGGTGTGTGGAACACCCTGTCAGGGGTGGGTTTTTTACACAGAGAGGGGTGGGTGTGTGGAAGACACTGTCAGGGGTGGGTTTTTTACACGGGGTGGTGGGTGTGTGGAACACCCTGTCAGGGGTGGGTTTTTTACACAGAGAGGGGTGGGTCTGTGGAACACACTGTCAGGGGTGGGATTTTTACACAGTGAGGGGTTCAGTGTGGAACACATTGTCAGGGGTGGGTTTTTTACACAGACAGGTGTGGGTGTGTGGAACACAATGTCAGGGGTGGGTTTTTTACACAGAGAGGGGTGGGTGTGTGGAAGACACTGTCAGGGGTGGGTTTTTTACACAGATAGTGGTCGGTGTGTGGAACACACTGTCAGGGGTGTGTTTTTTACACAGAGAGGGGTGAGGGTCTGGAACACACTGTCAGTGGTGGGTTTTTAACACAGAGAGGTGTTCAGTGTGGAACACATTGTCAGGGGTGGGTTTTTTACACAGACAGGGGTGGGTGTGTGGAACACAGTGTCAGGGGTGGGTTTTTGACATAGACAGGGGTGGGTGTGTGGACCACACTGTCAGGGGTGGGTGTTTACACAGAGAGGGGTGGGTGTGTGGAAGACACTGTCAGGGGTGGATTTTTTACACTGAGAGGAGTGGGTGTATGGAACACACTGTCAGGGGTGGGTTTTTTACACAGGGAGGGGTGGGTGTGTGGAACACACTGTCAGGGGTGGGTATTTGACACAGAGGGGTGGGTGTGTGGAACACACTGTCATGAGTGGGCTTTTAAAACTGAGAGGGTTGGGTGTGTGGAAGAAACTGTCAGGGCTGGGTTTTTTACACAGAGAGATGGGTGGGTGTGTGGAACACAATGTCAGGGGTGGGTTTTTTACACAGAGATGGGTGGGTGTCTGGAACACACTGTCAGAGGTGGGTTTTTAACACAGACAGGGGTAGGTGTGTGGAACACATTGTCAGGGGTGGGTTTTTTACACAGAGAGGGGTGGGTGTGTGGAACACACTGTCAGGGGTGGGTTTTTTACACAGAGAGGGGTGGGTGTGTGGAACACCCTGTCAGGGGTGGGTTTTTTACACAGAGCGGGGTGGGTATGTGGAACACACAGTCAGGTGTGGTTTTACACAGAGAGGGTTTCAGTGTGGAACACATTGTCAGGGGTGGGTTTTTTACAAAGACAGGTGTGGGTGTGTGGAACACAATGTCAGGGGTGGGTTTTTTACACAGAGAGGGGTGAGTGTCTGGAACACACTGTCAGTGGTGGGTTTTTAATATTGACAGGGGTGGGTGTGTGGAACACCCTGTCAGGGGTGGGTTTTTTACACAGAGAGGGGTGGGTGTGTGGAACACACTGTCACGGGTGGGTTTTTTACACAGAGAGGGGTGAGTGTCTGGAACACACTGTCAGTGGTGGGTTTTTAATATTGACAGGGGTGGGTGTGTGGAACACCCTGTCAGGGGTGGGTTTTTTACACTGAGAGGGGTGGGTCTGTGGAACACACAGTCAGGGGTGTGTTTTTTACACAGAGAGGGGTGAGGGTCTGGAACACACTGTCAGTGGTGGGTTTTTAACACAGAGAGGTGTTCAGTGTGGAACACATTGTCAGGGGTGGGTTTTTTACACAGGCAGGGGTGGGTGTGTGGAACACAGTGTCAGGGGTGGGTTTTTGACACAGAGAGGGGTGGGTGTGTGGAACACACTGTCAGGGGTGGGTTTTTTACACAGAGAGGGGTTGGTGTGTGGAACACCCTGTCAGGGGTGGGTTTTTTACTCAGAGAGGGGTGGGTCTGTGGAACACACTGTCAGGGGTGGGATTTTTACACAGAGAGGGGTTCAGTGTGGAACACATTGTCAGGGGTGGGTTTTTTACACAGACAGGTGTGGGTGTGTGGAACACAATGTCAGGGGTGGGTTTTTTACACAGAGAGGGGTGGGTGTGTGGAAGACACTGTCAGGGGTGGGTTTTTTACACAGATAGGGGTCGGTGTGTGGAACACACTGTCAGGGGTGTGTTTTTTACACAGAGAGGGGTGAGGGTCTGGAACACACTGTCAGTGGTGGGTTTTTAACACAGAGAGGTGTTCAGTGTGGAACACATTGTCAGGGGTGGGTTTTTTACACAGACAGGGGTGGGTGTGTGGAACACAGTGTCAGGGGTGGGTTTTTGACACAGATAGGGGTGGGTGTCTGGAACACACTGTCAGTGGTGGGTTTTTAACACAGACAGGGGTGGGTGTGTGGAACACATTGTCAGGGGTGGGTTTTTTACACAGAGAGGGGTGGGTGTGTGGAACACATTGTCAGGGGTGGGTTTTTTACACAGATAGGGGTGGGTGTCTGGAACACACTTTCAGTGGTGGGTTTTTAACACAGACAGGGGTGGGTGTGTGGAACACATTGTCAGTGGAGGGTTTTTAACACAGAGAGGGGTGGGTGTGTGGAAAACACTGTCAAGGGGTGGGTTTTTTACACAGAGAGGTGTGGATGAGTGGAACACGTTGTAAGTGGTGGGTAATTATCACAGAGAGGGGTGGGTGTGTGGAACACACTGTCAGGGGTGGGTTTTTTACACAGAGAGGGGTTTAGTATGGAACACATTGCCAGGGGTGGGTTTTTTACACAGACAGGGGTGGGTGTGTGGAACACAGTATCAGGGGTGGGTTTTTTACACAGAGAGGGGTGGGTGTGTGGAACACACTGTCAGGGGTGGGTTTTTTACACAGACAGGGGTGGGTGTGTGGAACACAGTATCAGGGGTGGGTTTCTTACACAGAGAGGGGTGGGTGTGTGGAACACACTGTCAGGGGTGGGTTTTTTACACAGAGAGGGGTGGGTGTCTGGAACACACTTTCAGTGGTGGGTTTTTAACACAGACATGGGTGGGTGTGTGGAACACCCTGTCAGGGGTGGGTTTTTTACACTGAGGGGTGGGTGTGTGGAACACACTGTCAGGGGTGGGTTTTTTACACAGGGAGGGGTGGGTGTGTGGAACACACTGTCAGGGGTGGGTTTTTCACACTGAGAGGGGTGGGTGTCTGGAACACACTGTCAGTGGTGGGTTTTTTACACAGACAGGGGTGGGTGTCTGGAACACTCTTTCAGTGGTGTGTTTTTAACATAGACAGGGGTGGGTGTGTGGACCACACTGTCAGGGTTGGGTGTTTACACAGAGAGGGGTGGGTGTGTGGAAGACACTGTCAGGGGTGGATTTTTTACACTGAGAGGAGTGGGTGTATGGAACACACTGTCAGGGGTGGGTTTTTTACACAGGGAGGGGTGGGTGTGTGGAACACACTGTCAGGGGTGGGTATTTGACACAGAGGGGTGGGTGTGTGGAACACACTGTCATGAGTGGGCTTTTAAAACTGAGAGGGGTGGGTGTGTGGAAGAAACTGTCAGGGCTGGGTTTTTTACACAGAGAGATGGGTGGTTGTGTGGAACACAATGTCAGGGGTGGGTTTTTTACACAGAGAGGGGTGGGTGTGTGGAACACTCAGAGGTGGGTTTTTAACACAGACAGGGGTAGGTGTGTGGAACACATTGTCAGGGGTGGGTTTTTTACACAGAGAGGGGTGGGTGTGTGGAACACACTGTCAGGGGTGGGTTTTTTACACAGAGAGGGGTGGGTGTGTGGAACACCCTGTCAGGGGTGGGTTTTTTACACAGAGCGGGGTGGGTATGTGGAACACACAGTCAGGGGTGGTTTTACACAGAGAGGGTTTCAGTGTGGAACACATTGTCAGGGGTGGGTTTTTTACAAAGACAGGTGTGGGTGTGTGGAACACAATGTCAGGGGTGGGTTTTTTACACAGAGAGGGGTGGGTGTGTGGAACACAGTGTCACGGGTGGGTTTTTTACACAGAGAGGGGTGAGTGTCTGGAACACACTGTCAGTGGTGGGTTTTTAATATTGACAGGGGTGGGTGTGTGGAACACCCTGTCAGGGGTGGGTTTTTTACACTGAGAGGGGTGGGTCTGTGGAACACACAGTCAGGGGTGTGTTTTTTACACAGAGAGGGGTGAGGGTCTGGAACACACTGTCAGTGGTGGGTTTTTAACACAGAGATGTGTTCAGTGTGGAACACATTGTCAGGGGTGGGTTTTTTACTCAGGCAGGGGTGGGTGTGTGGAACACAGTGTCAGGGGTGGGTTTTGACACAGAGAGGGGTGGGTGTGTGGAACACACTGTCAGGGGTGGGTTTTTTACACAGAGAGGGGTTGGTGTGTGGAACACCCTGTCAGGGGTGGGTTTTTTACACAGAGAGGGGTGGGTCTGTGGAACACACTGTCAGGGGTGGGATTTTTACACAGTGAGGGGTTCAGTGTGGAACACATTGTCAGGGGTGGGTTTTTTACACAGACAGGTGTGGGTGTGTGGAACACAATGTCAGGGGTGGGTTTTTTACACAGAGAGGGGTGGGTGTGTGGAAGACACTGTCAGGGGTGGGTTTTTTACACAGATAGTGGTCGGTGTGTGGAACACACTGTCAGGGGTGTGTTTTTTACACAGAGAGGGGTGAGGGTCTGGAACACACTGTCAGTGGTGGGTTTTTAACACAGAGAGGTGTTCAGTGTGGAACACATTGTCAGGGGTGGGTTTTTTACACAGACAGGGGTGGGTGTGTGGAACACAGTGTCAGGGGTGGGTTTTTGACATAGACAGGGGTGGGTGTGTGGACCACACTGTCAGGGGTGGGTGTTTACACAGAGAGGGGTGGGTGTGTGGAAGACACTGTCAGGGGTGGATTTTTTACACTGAGAGGAGTGGGTGTATGGAACACACTGTCAGGGGTGGGTTTTTTACACAGGGAGGGGTGGGTGTGTGGAACACACTGTCAGGGGTGGGTATTTGACACAGAGGGGTGGGTGTGTGGAACACACTGTCATGAGTGGGCTTTTAAAACTGAGAGGGTTGGGTGTGTGGAAGAAACTGTCAGGGCTGGGTTTTTTACACAGAGAGATGGGTGGGTGTGTGGAACACAATGTCAGGGGTGGGTTTTTTACACAGAGATGGGTGGGTGTCTGGAACACACTGTCAGAGGTGGGTTTTTAACACAGACAGGGGTAGGTGTGTGGAACACATTGTCAGGGGTGGGTTTTTTACACAGAGAGGGGTGGGTGTGTGGAACACACTGTCAGGGGTGGGTTTTTTACACAGAGAGGGGTGGGTGTGTGGAACACCCTGTCAGGGGTGGGTTTTTTACACAGAGCGGGGTGGGTATGTGGAACACACAGTCAGGTGTGGTTTTACACAGAGAGGGTTTCAGTGTGGAACACATTGTCAGGGGTGGGTTTTTTACAAAGACAGGTGTGGGTGTGTGGAACACAATGTCAGGGGTGGGTTTTTTACACAGAGAGGGGTGAGTGTCTGGAACACACTGTCAGTGGTGGGTTTTTAATATTGACAGGGGTGGGTGTGTGGAACACCCTGTCAGGGGTGGGTTTTTTACACAGAGAGGGGTGGGTGTGTGGAACACACTGTCACGGGTGGGTTTTTTACACAGAGAGGGGTGAGTGTCTGGAACACACTGTCAGTGGTGGGTTTTTAATATTGACAGGGGTGGGTGTGTGGAACACCCTGTCAGGGGTGGGTTTTTTACACTGAGAGGGGTGGGTCTGTGGAACACACAGTCAGGGGTGTGTTTTTTACACAGAGAGGGGTGAGGGTCTGGAACACACTGTCAGTGGTGGGTTTTTAACACAGAGAGGTGTTCAGTGTGGAACACATTGTCAGGGGTGGGTTTTTTACACAGGCAGGGGTGGGTGTGTGGAACACAGTGTCAGGGGTGGGTTTTTGACACAGAGAGGGGTGGGTGTGTGGAACACACTGTCAGGGGTGGGTTTTTTACACAGAGAGGGGTTGGTGTGTGGAACACCCTGTCAGGGGTGGGTTTTTTACTCAGAGAGGGGTGGGTCTGTGGAACACACTGTCAGGGGTGGGATTTTTACACAGAGAGGGGTTCAGTGTGGAACACATTGTCAGGGGTGGGTTTTTTACACAGACAGGTGTGGGTGTGTGGAACACAATGTCAGGGGTGGGTTTTTTACACAGAGAGGGGTGGGTGTGTGGAAGACACTGTCAGGGGTGGGTTTTTTACACAGATAGGGGTCGGTGTGTGGAACACACTGTCAGGGGTGTGTTTTTTACACAGAGAGGGGTGAGGGTCTGGAACACACTGTCAGTGGTGGGTTTTTAACACAGAGAGGTGTTCAGTGTGGAACACATTGTCAGGGGTGGGTTTTTTACACAGACAGGGGTGGGTGTGTGGAACACAGTGTCAGGGGTGGGTTTTTGACACAGATAGGGGTGGGTGTCTGGAACACACTGTCAGTGGTGGGTTTTTAACACAGACAGGGGTGGGTGTGTGGAACACATTGTCAGGGGTGGGTTTTTTACACAGAGAGGGGTGGGTGTGTGGAACACATTGTCAGGGGTGGGTTTTTTACACAGATAGGGGTGGGTGTCTGGAACACACTGTCAGTGGTGGGTTTTTAACACAGACAGGGGTGGGTGTGTGGAACACATTGTCAGTGGAGGGTTTTTAACACAGAGAGGGGTGGGTGTGTGGAAAACACTGTCAAGGGGTGGGTTTTTTACACAGAGAGGTGTGGATGAGTGGAACACGTTGTAAGTGGTGGGTAATTATCACAGAGAGGGGTGGGTGTGTGGAACACACTGTCAGGGGTGGGTTTTTTACACAGAGAGGGGTTTAGTATGGAACACATTGCCAGGGGTGGGTTTTTTACACAGACAGGGGTGGGTGTGTGGAACACAGTATCAGGGGTGGGTTTTTTACACAGAGAGGGGTGGGTGTGTGGAACACACTGTCAGGGGTGGGTTTTTTACACAGACAGGGGTGGGTGTGTGGAACACAGTATCAGGGGTGGGTTTCTTACACAGAGAGGGGTGGGTGTGTGGAACACACTGTCAGGGGTGGGTTTTTTACACAGAGAGGGGTGGGTGTCTGGAACACACTTTCAGTGGTGGGTTTTTAACACAGACATGGGTGGGTGTGTGGAACACCCTGTCAGGGGTGGGTTTTTTACACTGAGGGGTGGGTGTGTGGAACACACTGTCAGGGGTGGGTTTTTTACACAGGGAGGGGTGGGTGTGTGGAACACACTGTCAGGGGTGGGTTTTTCACACTGAGAGGGGTGGGTGTCTGGAACACACTGTCAGTGGTGGGTTTTTTACACAGACAGGGGTGGGTGTCTGGAACACTCTTTCAGTGGTGTGTTTTTAACATAGACAGGGGTGGGTGTGTGGACCACACTGTCAGGGTTGGGTGTTTACACAGAGAGGGGTGGGTGTGTGGAAGACACTGTCAGGGGTGGATTTTTTACACTGAGAGGAGTGGGTGTATGGAACACACTGTCAGGGGTGGGTTTTTTACACAGGGAGGGGTGGGTGTGTGGAACACACTGTCAGGGGTGGGTATTTGACACAGAGGGGTGGGTGTGTGGAACACACTGTCATGAGTGGGCTTTTAAAACTGAGAGGGGTGGGTGTGTGGAAGAAACTGTCAGGGCTGGGTTTTTTACACAGAGAGATGGGTGGTTGTGTGGAACACAATGTCAGGGGTGGGTTTTTTACACAGAGAGGGGTGGGTGTGTGGAACACTCAGAGGTGGGTTTTTAACACAGACAGGGGTAGGTGTGTGGAACACATTGTCAGGGGTGGGTTTTTTACACAGAGAGGGGTGGGTGTGTGGAACACACTGTCAGGGGTGGGTTTTTTACACAGAGAGGGGTGGGTGTGTGGAACACCCTGTCAGGGGTGGGTTTTTTACACAGAGCGGGGTGGGTATGTGGAACACACAGTCAGGGGTGGTTTTACACAGAGAGGGTTTCAGTGTGGAACACATTGTCAGGGGTGGGTTTTTTACAAAGACAGGTGTGGGTGTGTGGAACACAATGTCAGGGGTGGGTTTTTTACACAGAGAGGGGTGGGTGTGTGGAACACAGTGTCACGGGTGGGTTTTTTACACAGAGAGGGGTGAGTGTCTGGAACACACTGTCAGTGGTGGGTTTTTAATATTGACAGGGGTGGGTGTGTGGAACACCCTGTCAGGGGTGGGTTTTTTACACTGAGAGGGGTGGGTCTGTGGAACACACAGTCAGGGGTGTGTTTTTTACACAGAGAGGGGTGAGGGTCTGGAACACACTGTCAGTGGTGGGTTTTTAACACAGAGATGTGTTCAGTGTGGAACACATTGTCAGGGGTGGGTTTTTTACTCAGGCAGGGGTGGGTGTGTGGAACACAGTGTCAGGGGTGGGTTTTGACACAGAGAGGGGTGGGTGTGTGGAACACACTGTCAGGGGTGGGTTTTTTACACAGAGAGGGGTTGGTGTGTGGAACACCCTGTCAGGGGTGGGTTTTTTACACAGAGAGGGGTGGGTCTGTGGAACACACTGTCAGGGGTGGGATTTTTACACAGAGAGGGGTTCAGTGTGGAACACATTGTCAGGGGTGGGTTTTTTACACAGACAGGTGTGGGTGTGTGGAACACAATGTCAGGGGTGGGTTTTTTACACAGAGAGGGGTGGGTGTGTGGAAGACACTGTCAGGGGTGGGTTTTTTACACAGATAGGGGTCGGTGTGTGGAACACACTGTCAGGGGTGTGTTTTTTACACAGAGAGGGGTGAGGGTCTGGAACACACTGTCAGTGGTGGGTTTTTAACACAGAGAGGTGTTCAGTGTGGAACACATTGTCAGGGGTGGGTTTTTTACACAGACAGGGGTGGGTGTGTGGAACACAGTGTCAGGGGTGGGTTTTTGACACAGAGAGGGGTGGGTGTATGGAACACACTGTCAGGGGTGGGTTTTTTACACAGATAGGGGTGGGTGTCTGGAACACACTGTCAGTGGTGGGTTTTTAACACAGACAGGGGTGGGTGTGTGGAACACATTGTCAGGGGTGGGTTTTTTACACAGATAGGGGTGGGTGTCTGGAACACACTGTCAGTGGTGGGTTTTTAACACAGACAGGGGTGGGTGTGTGGAACACATTGTCAGTGGAGGGTTTTTAACACAGAGAGGGGTGGGTGTGTGGAAAACACTGTCAAGGGGTGGGTTTTTTACACAGAGAGGGGTGGATGAGTGGAACACGTTGTAAGTGGTGGGTAATTATCACAGATTGGGGTGGGTGTGTGGAAGACACTGTCAGGGGTGGGTTTTTTACACAGAGAGGGGTTTAGTATGGAACACATTGCCAGGGGTGGGTTTTTTACACAGACAGGGGTGGGTGTGTGGAACACAGTATCAGGGGTGGGTTTTTTACACAGAGAGGGGTGGGTGTGTGGAACACACTGTCAGGGGTGGGTTTTTTACACAGACAGGGGTGGGTGTGTGGAACACAGTATCAGGGGTGGGTTTCTTACACAGAGAGGGGTGGGTGTGTGGAACACACTGTCAGGGGTGGGTTTTTTACACAGAGAGGGGTGGGTGTCTGGAACACACTTTCAGTGGTGGGTTTTTAACACAGACATGGGTGGGTGTGTGGAACACCCTGTCAGGGGTGGGTTTTTTACACTGAGGGGTGGGTGTGTGGAACACACTATCAGGGGTGGGTGTATGGAACACACTGTCAGGGGTGGGTTTTTTACACAGGGAGGGGTGGGTGTGTGCAACACACTGTCAGGGGTGGGTGTTTTACACTGAGAGTGGTGGGTGTGTGGAACAAACTGTCATGGGTGGGTTTTTTAAACTGAGAGGGGTGGGTGTGTGGAAGACACTGTCAGGGGTGGGTTTTTCACACTGAGAGGGGTGGGTGTGTGGAACACACTGTCAGGGTTGGGTTTTTTACACAGAGAGGGATGAGTGTGTGGTACACAGTGTCAGGTGTGGGATTTTTACACAGAGAGGGGTGGGTGTGTGGAACACATTGTCAGGGGTGGGTTTGTTACACTGAGAGTGGTGGGTGTGTGGAACACAGTGTCAGGGGTGGGTGTATGGAACACATTGTCAGGGGTGGGTTTTTAACACAGACAGGGGTGGGTGTGTGGAACACACTGTCAGGGGTGGGTTTTTAACACAGACAGGGGTGGGTGTGTGGAACACACTGTCAGGGGTGGGTTTTTAACACAGACGGGGTGGGTGTGTGGAACACATTGTCAGGGGTGGGTTTTTAACACAGACAGGGGTGGGTGTGTGGAACACACTGTCAGGGGTGGGTTTTTAACACAGACAGGGGTGGGTGTGTGGAACACATTGTCAGGGGTGGGTTTTTTACACAGATAGGGGTGGGTGTCTGGAACACACTGTCAGGGGTGGGTTTTTTACACAGAGAGGGATGGGTGTGTGGAAGACACTGTCAGGGGTGGGTTTTTTACACAGAGAGGGGTGAGTGTCTGGAACACACTGTCAGGGGTGGGTTTTTTACACAGGGAGGGGTGGGTGTCTGGAACACACTTTCAGTGGTGGGTTTTTAACACAGACAGGGGTAGGTGTGTGCAACACACTGTCAGGGGTGGGTATTTTACACTGAGAGGGGTGGGTGTGTGGAACACACTGTCAGGGGTGGGTTTTTTACACAGACAGGGGTGGGTGTGTGGAAAACACTGTCAGGGGTGGGTTTCTTACACAGACAGGGGTGGGTGTGTGGAACACACTGTCAGGGGTGGGTTTGTTTACACAGAGAGGGGTGGGTGTGTGGAACACACTGTCATGGGTGGGTTTTTTAAACTCTGAGGGGTGGGTGTCTGGAACACACTGTCAGGGGTGGGTTTTTTACACTCAGAGGGGTGGGTGTGTGGAACACACTGTCAGGGGTGGATTTTTTACACAGATAGGGGTGGGTGTGTGGAACACATTGTCAGGGGTGGGTTTTTTACACAGATAGGGGTGGGTGTGTGGAACACACTGTCAGGGGTGGGTTTTTTACACAGATAGGAGTGGGTGTGTGGAACACACTGTCAGGGGTGGGTTATTTACACTCAGAGGGGTGGGTGTGTGGAACACATTGTCAGGGGTGGTTTTTTTACACAGATAGGGGTGGGTGTGTGGAAAACACTGTCAAGGGGTGGGTTTTTTACACAGATAGGGGTGGGTGTGTGGAACACACTGTCAGGGGTGGGTTTTTTACACAGATAGGGGTGGGTGTGTGGAACACACTGTCAGGGGTGGATTTTTTACACAGCGAGGGGTGGGTGTGTGGAACACACTGTCAGGGGTGGGTTTTTTACACAGGGAGGGGTGGGTGTGTGGAACACACTGTCAGGGGTGGGTTTTTTACACTCAGAGGGGTGGGTGTGTGGAACACACTGTCAGGGGTGGATTTTTTACACAGGGAGGGGTGGGTTTGTGGAACACACTGTCAGTGGAGGGTTTTTAACTCAGAGAGGGGTGGGTGTGTGGAAAACACTGTCAAGGGGTGGGTTTTTTACACAGAGAGGGGTGGATGAGTGGAACACGTTGTAAGTGGTGGGTAATTATCACAGAGAGGGGTGGGTGTGTGGAACACACTGTCAAGGGTGGGTTTTTTACACAGAGAGGGGTTTAGTATGGAACACATTGCCAGGGGTGGGTTTTTTACACAGACAGGGGTGGGTGTGTGGAACACAGTATCAGGGGTGGGTATTTTACACTGAGAGGGGTGGGTGTGTGGAACACACTGTCAGGGGTGGGTTTTTTACACAGACAGGGGTGGGTGTGTGGAAAACACTGTCAGGGGTGGGTTTCTTACACAGACAGGGGTGGGTGTGTGGAACACACTGTCAGGGGTGGGTTTGTTTACACAGAGAGGGGTGGGTGTGTGGAACACACTGTCATGGGTGGGTTTTTTAAACTCTGAGGGGTGGGTGTCTGGAACACACTGTCAGGGGTGGGTTTTTTACACTCAGAGGGGTGGGTGTGTGGAACACACTGTCAGGGGTGGATTTTTTACACAGATAGGGGTGGGTGTGTGGAACACATTGTCAGGGGTGGGTTTTTTACACAGATAGGGGTGGGTGTGTGGAACACACTGTCAGGGGTGGGTTTTTTACACAGATAGGAGTGGGTGTGTGGAACACACTGTCAGGGGTGGGTTATTTACACTCAGAGGGGTGGGTGTGTGGAACACATTGTCAGGGGTGGTTTTTTTACACAGATAGGGGTGGGTGTGTGGAAAACACTGTCAAGGGGTGGGTTTTTTACACAGATAGGGGTGGGTGTGTGGAACACACTGTCAGGGGTGGGTTTTTTACACAGATAGGGGTGGGTGTGTGGAACACACTGTCAGGGGTGGATTTTTTACACAGCGAGGGGTGGGTGTGTGGAACACACTGTCAGGGGTGGGTTTTTTTACACAGGGAGGGGTGGGTGTGTGGAACACACTGTCAGGGGTGGGTTTTTTACACTCAGAGGGGTGGGTGTGTGGAACACACTGTCAGGGGTGGATTTTTTACACAGGGAGGGGTGGGTTTGTGGAACACACTGTCAGTGGAGGGTTTTTAACTCAGAGAGGGGTGGGTGTGTGGAAAACACTGTCAAGGGGTGGGTTTTTTACACAGAGAGGGGTGGATGAGTGGAACACGTTGTAAGTGGTGGGTAATTATCACAGAGAGGGGTGGGTGTGTGGAACACACTGTCAAGGGTGGGTTTTTTACACAGAGAGGGGTTTAGTATGGAACACATTGCCAGGGGTGGGTTTTTTACACAGACAGGGGTGGGTGTGTGGAACACAGTATCAGGGGTGGGTTTTTTACACAGAGAGGGGTGGGTGTGTGGAACACACTGTCAGGGGTGGGTTTTTTACACAGACAGGGGTGGGTGTGTGGAACACAGTATCAGGGGTGGGTTTTTTACACAGAGAGGGGTGGTTGTCTGGAACACACTTTCAGTGGTGGGTCTTTAACACAGACATGGGTGGGTGTGTGGAACACCCTGTCAGGGGTGGGTTTTTTACACTGAGGGGTGGGTGTGTGGAACACACTATCAGGGGTGGGTGTATGGAACACACTGTCAGGGGTGGGTTTTTTACACAGGGAGGGGTGGGTGTGTGGAACACACTGTCAGGGGTGGGTATTTTACACTGAGAGGGGTGGGTGTGTGGAACACACTGTCATGGGTGGGTTTTTTAAACTGAGAGGGGTGGGTGTGTGGAAGACACTGTCAGGGGTGGGGTTTTTCACACTGAGAGGGGTGGGTGTGTGGAACACACTGTCAGGGTTGGGTTTTTTACACAGAGAGGGATGAGTGTGTGGAACACAGTGTCAGGTGTGGGTTTTTTACACAGAGAGGGGTGGGTGTGTGGAACACATTGTCAGGGGTGGGTTTGTTACACTGAGAGTGGTGGGTGTGTGGAACACACTGTCAGGGGTGGGTTTTTAACACAGACAGGGGTGGGTGTGTGGAACACACTGTTAGGGGTGGGTTTTTAACACAGACAGGGGTGGGTGTGTGGAACACATTGTCAGGGGTGGGTTTTTTACACAGAGAGGGGTGGGTGTGTGGAAGACACTGTCAGGGGTGGGTTTTTTACACAGAGAGGGGTGGGTGTGTGGAACACACTGTCAGCGGTGGGTTTTTTACACAGACAGGGGTGGGTGTGTGGAACACACTGTCAGGGGTGGGTTTTTTACACAGAGAGGGGTGGGTGTCTGGAACACACTTTCAGTGGTGGGTTTTTAACACAGACATGGGTGGGTGTGTGGAACACCCTGTCAGGGGTGGGTTTTTTACACTGAGGGGTGGGTGTGTGGAACACACTATCAGGGGTGGGTGTATGGAACACACTGTCAGGGGTGGGTTTTTTACACAGGGAGG
The DNA here is from genome assembly GCF_030144855.1 of Hypanus sabinus. Classification (NCBI taxonomy): domain Eukaryota; kingdom Metazoa; phylum Chordata; class Chondrichthyes; order Myliobatiformes; family Dasyatidae; genus Hypanus; species Hypanus sabinus. The sequence goes on along the minus strand of NC_082709.1, from coordinate 92,212,126 downwards.
GGTGGGTGTGTGCAACACACTGTCAGGGGTGGGTGTTTTACACTGAGAGTGGTGGGTGTGTGGAACAAACTGTCATGGGTGGGTTTTTTAAACTGAGAGGGGTGGGTGTGTGGAAGACACTGTCAGGGGTGGGTTTTTCACACTGAGAGGGGTGGGTGTGTGGAACACACTGTCAGGGTTGGGTTTTTTACACAGAGAGGGATGAGTGTGTGGTACACAGTGTCAGGTGTGGGATTTTTACACAGAGAGGGGTGGGTGTGTGGAACACATTGTCAGGGGTGGGTTTGTTACACTGAGAGTGGTGGGTGTGTGGAACACAGTGTCAGGGGTGGGTGTATGGAACACATTGTCAGGGGTGGGTTTTTAACACAGACAGGGGTGGGTGTGTGGAACACACTGTCAGGGGTGGGTTTTTAACACAGACAGGGGTGGGTGTGTGGAACACACTGTCAGGGGTGGGTTTTTAACACAGACAGGGGTGGGTGTGTGGAACACATTGTCAGGGGTGGGTTTTTAACACAGACAGGGGTGGGTGTGTGGAACACACTGTCAGGGGTGGGTTTTTAACACAGACAGGGGTGGGTGTGTGGAACACATTGTCAGGGGTGGGTTTTTTACACAGATAGGGGTGGGTGTCTGGAACACACTGTCAGGGGTGGGTTTTTTACACAGAGAGGGGTGGGTGTGTGGAAGACACTGTCAGGGGTGGGTTTTTTACACAGAGAGGGGTGAGTGTCTGGAACACACTGTCAGGGGTGGGTTTTTTACACAGGGAGGGGTGGGTGTCTGGAACACACTTTCAGTGGTGGGTTTTTAACACAGACAGGGGTAGGTGTGTGCAACACACTGTCAGGGGTGGGTTTTTTACACAGAGAGGGGTTTAGTATGGAACACATTGCCAGGGGTGGGTTTTTTACACAGACAGGGGTGGGTGTGTGGAACACAGTATCAGGGGTGGGTTTTTTACACAGAGAGGGGTGGGTGTGTGGAACACACTGTCAGGGGTGGGTTTTTTACACAGACAGGGGTGGGTGTGTGGAACACAGTATCAGGGGTGGGTTTCTTACACAGAGAGGGGTGGGTGTGTGGAACACACTGTCAGGGGTGGGTTTTTTACACAGAGAGGGGTGGGTGTCTGGAACACACTTTCAGTGGTGGGTTTTTAACACAGACATGGGTGGGTGTGTGGAACACCCTGTCAGGGGTGGGTTTTTTACACTGAGGGGTGGGTGTGTGGAACACACTATCAGGGGTGGGTGTATGGAACACACTGTCAGGGGTGGGTTTTTTACACAGGGAGGGGTGGGTGTGTGCAACACACTGTCAGGGGTGGGTGTTTTACACTGAGAGTGGTGGGTGTGTGGAACAAACTGTCATGGGTGGGTTTTTTAAACTGAGAGGTGTGGGTGTGTGGAAGACACTGTCAGGGGTGGGTTTTTCACACTGAGAGGGGTGGGTGTGTGGAACACACTGTCAGGGTTGGGTTTTTTACACAGAGAGGGATGAGTGTGTGGTACACAGTGTCAGGTGTGGGATTTTTACACAGAGAGGGGTGGGTGTGTGGAACACATTGTCAGGGGTGGGTTTGTTACACTGAGAGTGGTGGGTGTGTGGAACACAGTGTCAGGGGTGGGTGTATGGAACACATTGTCAGGGGTGGGTTTTTAACACAGACAGGGGTGGGTGTGTGGAACACACTGTCAGGGGTGGGTTTTTAACACAGACAGGGGTGGGTGTGTGGAACACACTGTCAGGGGTGGGTTTTTAACACAGACGGGGTGGGTGTGTGGAACACATTGTCAGGGGTGGGTTTTTAACACAGACAGGGGTGGGTGTGTGGAACACACTGTCAGGGGTGGGTTTTTAACACAGACAGGGGTGGGTGTGTGGAACACATTGTCAGGGGTGGGTTTTTTACACAGATAGGGGTGGGTGTCTGGAACACACTGTCAGGGGTGGGTTTTTTACACAGAGAGGGGTGGGTGTGTGGAAGACACTGTCAGGGGTGGGTTTTTTACACAGAGAGGGGTGAGTGTCTGGAACACACTGTCAGGGGTGGGTTTTTTACACAGGGAGGGGTGGGTGTCTGGAACACACTTTCAGTGGTGGGTTTTTAACACAGACAGGGGTAGGTGTGTGCAACACACTGTCAGGGGTGGGTATTTTACACTGAGAGGGGTGGGTGTGTGGAACACACTGTCAGGGGTGGGTTTTTTACACAGACAGGGGTGGGTGTGTGGAAAACACTGTCAGGGGTGGGTTTCTTACACAGACAGGGGTGGGTGTGTGGAACACACTGTCAGGGGTGGGTTTGTTTACACAGAGAGGGGTGGGTGTGTGGAACACACTGTCATGGGTGGGTTTTTTAAACTCTGAGGGGTGGGTGTCTGGAACACACTGTCAGGGGTGGGTTTTTTACACTCAGAGGGGTGGGTGTGTGGAACACACTGTCAGGGGTGGATTTTTTACACAGATAGGGGTGGGTGTGTGGAACACATTGTCAGGGGTGGGTTTTTTACACAGATAGGGGTGGGTGTGTGGAACACACTGTCAGGGGTGGGTTTTTTACACAGATAGGAGTGGGTGTGTGGAACACACTGTCAGGGGTGGGTTATTTACACTCAGAGGGGTGGGTGTGTGGAACACATTGTCAGGGGTGGTTTTTTTACACAGATAGGGGTGGGTGTGTGGAAAACACTGTCAAGGGGTGGGTTTTTTACACAGATAGGGGTGGGTGTGTGGAACACACTGTCAGGGGTGGGTTTTTTACACAGATAGGGGTGGGTGTGTGGAACACACTGTCAGGGGTGGATTTTTTACACAGCGAGGGGTGGGTGTGTGGAACACACTGTCAGGGGTGGGTTTTTTACATAGGGAGGGGTGGGTGTGTGGAACACACTGTCAGGGGTGGGTTTTTTACACTCAGAGGGGTGGGTGTGTGGAACACACTGTCAGGGGTGGATTTTTTACACAGGGAGGGGTGGGTTTGTGGAACACACTGTCAGTGGAGGGTTTTTAACTCAGAGAGGGGTGGGTGTGTGGAAAACACTGTCAAGGGGTGGGTTTTTTACACAGAGAGGGGTGGATGAGTGGAACACGTTGTAAGTGGTGGGTAATTATCACAGAGAGGGGTGGGTGTGTGGAACACACTGTCAAGGGTGGGTTTTTTACACAGAGAGGGGTTTAGTATGGAACACATTGCCAGGGGTGGGTTTTTTACACAGACAGGGGTGGGTGTGTGGAACACAGTATCAGGGGTGGGTTTTTTACACAGAGAGGGGTGGGTGTGTGGAACACACTGTCAGGGGTGGGTTTTTTACACAGACAGGGGTGGGTGTGTGGAACACAGTATCAGGGGTGGGTTTTTTACACAGAGAGGGGTGGTTGTCTGGAACACACTTTCAGTGGTGGGTCTTTAACACAGACATGGGTGGGTGTGTGGAACACCCTGTCAGGGGTGGGTTTTTTACACTGAGGGGTGGGTGTGTGGAACACACTATCAGGGGTGGGTGTATGGAACACACTGTCAGGGGTGGGTTTTTTACACAGGGAGGGGTGGGTGTGTGGAACACACTGTCAGGGGTGGGTATTTTACACTGAGAGGGGTGGGTGTGTGGAACACACTGTCATGGGTGGGTTTTTTAAACTGAGAGGGGTGGGTGTGTGGAAGACACTGTCAGGGGTGGGTTTTTCACACTGAGAGGGGTGGGTGTGTGGAACACACTGTCAGGGTTGGGTTTTTTACACAGAGAGGGATGAGTGTGTGGAACACAGTGTCAGGTGTGGGTTTTTTACACAGAGAGGGGTGGGTGTGTGGAACACATTGTCAGGGGTGGGTTTGTTACACTGAGAGTGGTGGGTGTGTGGAACACACTGTCAGGGGTGGGTTTTTAACACAGACAGGGGTGGGTGTGTGGAACACACTGTTAGGGGTGGGTTTTTAACACAGACAGGGGTGGGTGTGTGGAACACATTGTCAGGGGTGGGTTTTTTACACAGAGAGGGGTGGGTGTGTGGAAGACACTGTCAGGGGTGGGTTTTTTACACAGAGAGGGGTGGGTGTGTGGAACACACTGTCAGGGGTGGGTTTTTTACACAGACAGGGGTGGGTGTGTGGAAAACACTGTCAGGGGTGGGTTTCTTACACAGACAGGGGTGGGTGTGTGGAACAGATTGTCAGGGGTGGGTTTTTTACACAGAGAGGGGTGGGTGTGTGGAACACACTGTCAGTGGTGGGTTTTTAACACAGACAGGGGTGGGTGTGTGGAACACACTGTCAGGGGTGGGTTTTTTTACACAGAGAGGGGTGGGTGTCTGGAACACACTGTCAGTGGTGGGTTTTTTACACAGACAGGGGTGGGTGTGTGGAAGACACTGTCAGGGGTGGGTTTTTTACACAGAGAGGGGTGGGTATGTGGAAGACACTGTCAGGGGTGGGTGTTTACACAGAGAGGGGTGGGTGTGTGGAAGACACTGTCAGGGGTGGGTTTTTTACACAGAGAGGGGTGAGTGTCTGGAACACACTGTCAGTGGTGGGTTTTTAACACAGACAGGGGTGGGTGTGTGGAACACCCTGTCAGGGGTGGGTTTTTTACACTGAGGGGTGGGTGTGTGGGACACACTATGAGGGGTGGGTTTTTCACACTGAGAGGGGTGGGTGTGTGGAACACACTGTCATGGGTGGGTTTTTTAAACTCTGAGGGGTCGGTGTGTGGAACACACTGTCAGGGGTGGGTTTTTTACACTCAGAGGTGTGGGTGTGTGGAACACACTGTCAGGGGTGGGTTTTTTACACAGAGAGGGGTGGGTGTGTGGAACACACTGTCAGGGGTGGGTTTTTTACACAGGGAGGGGTGGGTGTGTGGAACACACTGTCAGGGGTGGGTATTTGACACAGAGGGGTGGGTGTGTGGAACACACTGTCATGAGTGGGCTTTTAAAACTGAGAGGGGTGGGTGTGTGGAACACAATGTCAGGGGTGGGTTTTTTACACAGAGTGGTGTTCAGTGTGGAACACACTGTCAGGGGTGGGTTTTTTACACAGAGTGGTGTTCAGTGTGGAACACACTGTCAGAGGTGGGTTTTTAACACAGACAGGGGTGGGTGTGTGGAACACACTGTCAGGGGTGGGTTTCTTACACAGACAGGGGTGGGTGTGTGGAACACATTGTCAGGGGTGGGTTTTTTACACAGAGAGGGTTTCAGTATGGAACACATTGTCAGGGGTGGGTTTTTTACACAGAGCGGGGTGGGTGTGTGGAACACATTGTCAGGGGTGGTTTTACACAGAGAGGGTTTGAGTGTGGAACATATTGTCAGGGGTGGGTTTTTTACTCAGAGAGGGGTGGGTGTGTGGAACACACAGTCAGGGGTGGGTTTTTTACACAAAGACATGTGGGTGTGTGGAACACACTGTCAGGGGTGGGTTTTTTACACAGAGAGGGTTTCAGTATGGAACACATTGTCAGGGGTGGGTTTTTTACACAGAGCGGGGTGGATGTGTGGAACACATTGTCAGGGGTGGTTTTACACAGAGAGGGTTTGAGTGTGGAACATATTGTCAGGGGTGGGTTTTTTACTCAGAGAGGGGTGGGTCTGTGGAACACACAGTCAGGGGTGGGTTTTTTACACAGAGAGGGTTTCACTGTGGAACACATTGTCAGGGGTGGGTTTTTTACTCAGAGAGGGGTAGGTGTGTGGAACACACTGTCAGGGGTGGGTTTTTTTACACAGAGAGGGGTGGGTGTGTGGAACACATTGTCAGGGGTGGGTTTTTTACTCAGAGAGGGGTGGGTGTGTGGAACACCCTGTCAGGGGTGGGTTTTTTACACAGAGAGGGGTGGGTCTGTGGAACACACTGTCCGGGGTGGGTTTTTTACACAGAGAGGGGTGGATCTGTGGAACACACTGTCAATGGTGGGTTTTTTACACGTGTAGTGGTGGGTGTGTGGAACACACTGACAAGGGTGGGTTTTTCATACAGAGAGGGGTGGGTGTCTGGAAGTCACTGTCAGTGGTGGGTTTTTAACACAGAGAGCGGTGGGTGTGTGGAAAACACTGTCATGGGGTGGGTTTTTTACACAGAGAGGGGTGGGTGTGTGGAAAACACTGTCAGGGGTGGGTTTTTTACACAGACAGGGGTGGGTGTGTGGAACACCCTGTCAGGGGTGGGTTTTTTACACAGAGAGGGGTGGGTCTGTGGAACACACTGTCCGGGGTGGGATTTTTACACAGAGAGGGGTTCAGTGTGGAACACATTGTCAGGGGTGGGTTTTTTACACAGACAGGTGTGGGTGTGTGGAACACAATGTCAGGGGTGGGTTTTTTACACAGAGAGGGGTGGGTTTTTTCCACAGACAGGGGTGGGTGTGTGGAACACACTGTCACGGGTGGGTTTTTTACAAAGAGAGGGGTGAGTGTCTGGAACACACTGTCAGTGGTGGGTTTTTAATATTCACAGGGGTGGGTGTGTGGAACACCCTGTCAGGGATGGGTTTTTTACACTGTGAGGGGTGGGTGTGTGGAACACACTGTCAAGGGGTGGGTTTTTGACACAGAGAGGGGTGGGTGTGTGGAACACACTGTCAGGGGTGGGTTTTTTACACAGAGAGGGGTGTGGGTCTGGAACACACTGTCAGTGGTGGGTTTTTAACACAGAGAGGTGTTCAGTGTGGAACACATTGTCAGGGGTGGGTTTTTTACACAGAGAGGGGTGGGTGTGTGGAACACAGTGTCAGGGGTGGGTTTTTGACACAGAGAGGGGTGGGTGTGTTGAACACACTGTCAGGGGTGGGTTTTTTACACAGAGAGGGGTTCAGTGTGGAACACATTGTCAGGGGTGGGTTTTTTACACAGACAGGGGTGGGTGTGTGGAACACCCTGTCAGGGGTGGGTTTTTTACACAGAGAGGGGTGGGTCTGTGGAACACCCTGTCAGGGGTGGGATTTTTACACAGAGAGGGGTTCAGTGTGGAACACAATGTCAGGGGTGGGTTTTTTACACAGAGAGGGGTGGGTTTTTTCCACAGACAGGGGTGGGTGTGTGGAACACACTGTCACGGGTGGGTTATTTACACAGAGAGGGGTGAGTGTCTGGAACACACTGTCAGTGGTGGGTTTTTAATATTGACAGGGGTGGGTGTGTGGAACACACTGTCAGGGGTGGGTTTTTTACACAGAGAGGGGTGAGGGTCTGGAACACACTGTCAGTGGTGGGTTTTTAACACAGAGAGGTGTTCAGTGTGGAACACATTGTCAGGGGTGGGTTTTTTACACAGACAGGGGTGGGTGTGTGGAACACAGTGTCAGGGGTGGGTTTTTGACACGGAGAGGGGTGGGTGTGTGGAACACACTATCAGGGGTTGGTTTTTTACACAGACAGGGGTGGGTGTGTGGAACACACTATCAGGGGTGGGTTTTTTACACAGAGAGGTGTTCATTGTGGAACACCTTGTCAGTGGTGGGTTTTTTACACAGACAGGGGTGCGTGTGTGGAACACACTGTCAGGGGTGGGTTTTTTACACAGAGAGGGGTGGGTGTCTGGAACACACTGTCAGTGGTGGGTTTTTAACACAGACAGGGGTGAGTGTCTGGAACACACTGTCAGGGGTGTGTTTTTTACTCAGAGAGGGGTGAGTGTCTGGAACACCCTGTCAGGTGTGTGTTTTTTACACTGAGAGGGGTGGGTGTGTGGAACACACTGTCAGGGGTGGGTTATTTACACTCAGAGGGGTGGGTGTGTGGAACACATTGTCAGGGGTGGGTTTTTTACACAGATAGGGGTGGGTGTGTGGAAAACACTGTCAAGGGGTGGGTTTTTTACACAGATAGGGGTGGGTGTGTGGAACACACTGTCAGGGGTGGGTTTTTTACACAGATAGGGGTGGGTGTGTGGAACACACTGTCAGGGGTGGATTTTTTACACAGGGAGGGGTGGGTGTGTGGAACACACTGTCAGGGGTGGGTTTTTTACATAGGGAGGGGTGGGTGTGTGGAACACACTGTCAGGGGTGGGTTTTTTACACTCAGAGGGGTGGGTGTGTGGAACACACTGTCAGGGGTGGATTTTTTACACAGGGAGGGGTGGGTGTGTGGAACACACTGTCAGTGGTGGGTTTTTAACTCAGAGAGGGGTGGGTGTGTGGAAAACACTGTCAAGGGGTGGGTTTTTTACACAGAGAGGGGTGGATGAGTGGAACACGTTGTAAGTGGTGGGTAATTATCACAGAGAGGGGTGGGTGTGTGGAACACACTGTCAAGGGTGGGTTTTTTACACAGAGAGGGGTTTAGTATGGAACACATTGCCAGGGGTGGGTTTTTTACACAGACAGGGGTGGGTGTGTGGAACACAGTATCAGGGGTGGGTTTTTTACACAGAGAGGGGTGGGTGTGTGGAACACACTGTCAGGGGTGGGTTTTTTACACTGAGGGGTGGGTGTGTGGAACACACTATCAGGGGTGGGTGTATGGAACACACTGTCAGGGGTGGGTTTTTTACACAGGGAGGGGTGGGTGTGTGGAACACACTGTCAGGTGTGGGTAGTTTACACTGAGAGGGGTGGGTGTGTGGAACACACTGTCATGGGTGGGTTTTTTAAACTGAGAGGGGTGGGTGTGTGGAAGACACTGTCAGGGGTGGGTTTTTCACACTGAGAGGGGTGGGTGTGTGGAACACACTGTCAGGGTTGGGTTTTTTACACAGAGAGGGATGAGTGTGTGGAACACAGTGTCAGGTGTGGGTTTTTTACACAGAGAGGGGTGGGTGTGTGGAACACATTGTCAGGGGTGGGTTTGTTACACTGAGAGTGGTGGGTGTGTGGAACACACTGTCAGAGGTGGGTTTTTAACACAGACAGGGGTGGGTGTGTGGAACACACTGTTAGGGGTGGGTTTTTAACACAGACAGGGGTGCGTGTGTGGAACACATTGTCAGGGGTGGGTTTCTTACACAGAGAGGGGTGGGTGTGTGGAACACACTGTCAGTGGTGGGTTTTTAACACAGACAGGGGTGGGTGTGTGGAACACACTGTCAGGGGTGGGTTTTTTTACACAGAGAGGGGTGAGTGTCTGGAACACACTGTCAGAGGTGGGTTTTTAACACAGACAGGGGTGGGTGTCTGGAACACACTGTCAGTGGTGGGTTTTTTACACAGACAGGGGTGGGTGTGTGGAAGACACTGTCAGGGGTGGGTTTTTTACACAGAGAGGGGTGGGTGTGTGGAAGACACTGTCAGGGGTGGGTGTTTACACAGAGAGGGGTGGGTGTGTGGAAGACACTGTCAGGGGTGGGTTTTTTACACTCAGAGGGGTGGGTGTGTGGAACACACTGTCAGGGGTGGGTTTTTTACACAGAGAGGGGTGGGTGTGTGGAACACACTGTCAGGGGTGGGTTTTTTACACAGGGAGGGGTGGGTGTGTGGAACACACTGTCAGGGGTGGGTATTTGACACAGACAGGGGTGGGTGTGTGGAACACAATGTCAGGGGTGGGTTTTTTACACAGAGTGGTGTTCAGTGTGGAACACACTGTCAGGGGTGGGTTTTTTACACAGATAGGGGTGGGTGTGTGGAAGACACTGTCAGGGGTGGGTGTTTACACAGAGAGGGGTGGGTGTGTGGAACACACTGTCAGGGGTGGGTTATTTACACAGACAGGGGTGGGTGTGTGGAACACCCTGTCAGGGGTGGGTTTTTTACACTGAGGGGTGGGTGTGTGGGACACACTATGAGGGGTGGGTTTTTCACACTGAGAGGGGTGGGTGTGTGGAACACACTGTCATGGGTGGGTTTTTTAAACTCTGAGGGGTCGGTGTGTGGAACACACTGTCAGGGGTGCTTTTTTTACACAGACAGGGGTGGGTGTGTGGAACACACTGTCAGGGGTGGGTTTTTTACACAGAGTGGTGTTCAGTGTGGAACACACTGTCAGAGGTGGGTTTTTAACACAGACAGGGGTGGGTGTGTGGAACACATTGTCAGGGGTGGGTTTTTTACACAGAGAGGGGTGGGTGTGTGGAACACACTGTAAGGGGTGGGTTTTTTACACAGAGAGATGTGGGTGTGTGGAACACACTGTCAGGGGTGGGTTTTTTACACAGAGAGGGTTTCAGTATGGAACACATTGTCAGGGGTGGGTTTTTTACACAGAGCGGGGTGGGTGTGTGGAACACATTGTCAGGGGTGGTTTTACACAGAGAGGGTTTGAGTGTGGAACATATTGTCAGGGGTGGGTTTTTTACTCAGAGAGGGGTGGGTGTGTGGAACACACAGTCAGGGGTGGGTTTTTTACACAGAGAGGGTTTCACTGTGGAACACATTGTCAGGGGTGGGTTTTTTACTCAGAGAGGGGTAGGTGTGTGGAACACACTGTCAGGGGTGGGTTTTTTACACAGAGAGGGGTGAGTGTCTGGAACACACTGTCAGTGGTGGGTTTTTAACACAGACACGGGTGGGTGTGTGGAACACACTGTCAGGGGTGGGTTTTTTTACACAGAGAGGGGTGGGTGTGTGGAACACATTGTCAGGGGTGGGTTTTTTACTCAGAGAGGGGTGGGTGTGTGGAACACCCTGTCAGGGGTGGGTTTTTTACACAGAGAGGGGTGGGTCTGTGGAACACACTGTCCGGGGTGGGTTTTTTACACAGAGAGGGGTGGGTCTGTGGAACACACTGTCAATGGTGGGTTTTTTACACGTGTAGTGGTGGGTGTGTGGAACACACTGACAAGGGTGGGATTTTCATACAGAGAGGGGTGGGTGTCTGGAAGTCACTGTCAGTGGTGGGTTTTTAACACAGAGAGCGGTGGGTGTGTGGAAAACACTGTCATGGGGTGGGTTTTTTACACAGAGAGGGGTGGGTGTGTGGAAAACACTGTCAGGGGTGGGTTTTTTACACAGACAGGGGTGGGTGTGTGGAACACCCTGTCAGGGGTGGGTTTTTTACACAGAGAGGGGTGGGTCTGTGGAACACACTGTCCGGGGTGGGATTTTTACACAGAGAGGGGTTCAGTGTGGAACACATTGTCAGGGGTGGGTTTTTTACACAGACAGGTGTGGGTGTGTGGAACACAATGTCAGGGGTGGGTTTTTTACACAGAGAGGGATGGGTGTTTTCCACAGACAGGGGTGGGTGTGTGGAACACACTGTCACGGGTGGGTTTTTTACAAAGAGAGGGGTGAGTGTCTGGAACACACTGTCAGTGGTGGGTTTTTAATATTGACAGGGGTGGGTGTGTGGAACACCCTGTCAGGGATGGGTTTTTTACACTGTGAGGGGTGGGTGTGTGGAACACACTGTCAAGGGTGTGTTTTTTACACAGAGAGGGGTGTGGGTCTGGAACACACTGTCAGTGGTGGGTTTTTAACACAGAGAGGTGTTCAGTGTGGAACACATTGTCAGGGGTGGGTTTTTTACACAGAGAGGGGTGGGTGTGTGGAACACAGTGTCAGGGGTGGGTTTTTTACACAGAGAGGGGTGGGTGTGTGGAACACCCTGTCAGGGGTGGGTTTTTTACACAGAGAGGGGTGGGTCTGTGGAACACACTGTCAGGGGTGGGATTTTTACACAGAGAGGGGTTCAGTGTGGAACACAATGTCAGGGGTGGGTTTTTTACACAGAGAGGGGTGGGTTTTTTCCACAGACAGGGGTGGGTGTGTGGAACACACTGTCACGGGTGGGTTATTTACACAGAGAGGGGTGAGAGTCTGGAACACACTGTCAGTGGTGGGTTTTTAATATTGACAGGGGTGGGTGTGTGGAACACCCTGTCAGGGGTGGGTTTTTTACACAGAGAGGGGTGAGGGTCTGGAACACACTGTCAGTGGTGGGTTTTTAACACAGAGAGGTGTTCAGTGTGGAACACATTGTCAGGGGTGGGTTTTTTACACAGACAGGGGTGGGTGTGTGGAACACAGTGTCAGGGGTGGGTTTTTGACACAGAGAGGGGTGGGTGTGTGGAACACACTATCAGGGGTGGGTTTTTTACACAGACAGGGGTGGGTGTGTGGAACACACTATCAGGGATGGGTTTTTTACACAGAGAGGTGTTCATTGTGGAACACCTTGTCAGTGGTGGGTTTTTTACACAGACAGGGGTGCGTGTGTGGAACACAGTGTCAGGGGTGGGTTTTTTACACAGAGAGGGGTGGGTGTGTGGAACACACTGTCAGGGGTGGGTTTTTTACACAGAGAGGGGTGGGTGTCTGGAACACACTGTCAGTGGTGGGTTTTTAACACAGACAGGGGTGAGTGTCTGGAACACACTGTCAGGGGTGTGTTTTTTACTCAGAGAGGGGTGAGTGTCTGGAACACCCTGTCAGGTGTGTGTTTTTTACACTGAGAGGGGTGGGTGTGTGGAAGACACTGTCAGGGGTGGATTTTTTACACAGATAGGGGTGGGTGTGTGGAACACACAGTCAGGGGAGGGTTTTTTACACAGAGAGGGGCGGGTGTGTGGAAAACCCTGTCAGTGGAGGGTTTTTAACACAGACAAGGGTGGGTGTGTGGTACACACAGTCAGGGGTGGTTTTTTTACACAGAGAGTGGGTGGGTATGTGGAACACCCTGTAAGGGGTGGGTTTTTTACCCAGAGAGGTGTGGATGTGTGGAACACGTTGTAAGTGGTGCGTTATTAACACAGAGTGGGGTGGGTCTGTGGAACACACTGTCAGGGGTGGGATTTTTACACAGAGAGGGTTTCAGTGTGGAACACATTGTCAGGGGTGGGTTTTTTACACAGACAGGTGTGGGTGTGTGGAACACAATGTCAGGGGTGGGTTTTTTACACAGAGAGTGGTGGGTTTTTTCCACAGACAGGGGTGGGTGTGTGGAACAAACTGTCACGGTGGGTTTTTTACACAGAGAGGGGTGAGTGTCTGGAACACACTGTCAGTGGTGGGTTTTTAATATTGACAGGGGTGGGTGTGTGGAATACCCTGTCAGGGGTGGGTTTTTTACACTGAGACGGGTGTGTGTGTGGTTGACACTGTCAGGGGTGGGTTTTTTACACTGAGAGGGGTGGGTGTGTGGAACACACTGTCAGGGGTGGGTATTTTACACTGAGAGGGGTGGGTGTGTGGAACACACTGTCAGGGGTGGGTTTTTTACACAGACAGGGGTGGGTGTGTGGAAAACACTGTCAGGGGTGGGTTTTTAACACAGAGAGGGGTGGGTGTGTGGAACACACTGTCAGTGGTGGGTTTTTTACACAGACAGGGGTGGGTGTGTGGAACACAGTGTCAGGGGTGGGTTTTTCACACAGAGAGGGTTGGGTGTGTGGAAAACACTGTCAGGGGTGGGTCTTTTACACAGACAGGGGTGGGTGTGTGGAACACCCTGTCAGGGGTGGGTTTTTTACACAGAGAGGGGTGGGTCTGTGGAACACACTGTCAGCGGTGGGATTTTTACACAGAGAGGGGTTCAGTGTGGAACACATTGTCAGGGGTGGGTTTTTTACACAGACAGGTGTGGGTGTGTGGAACACAGTGTCAGGGGTGGGTTTTTTCCACAGACTGGGGTGGGTGTGTGGAACACCCTGTCAGGGGAGGGTTTTTTACACAGAGAGGGGTGGGTGTCTGGAACACACTGTCAGTGGTGGGTTTTTAACACAGACAGGGGTGAGTGTCTGGAACACACTGTCAGGCGTGTGTTTTTTACTCAGAGAGGGGTGAGTGTCTGGAACACACTGTCAGTGGTGGGTTTTTAACATAGACAGCGGTGGGTGTGTGGAACACCCTGTCAGGTGTGTGTTTTTTACACTGAGAGGGGTGGGTGTGTGGAAGACACTGTCAGGGGTGGATTTTTTACACAGACAGGGGTGGGTGTGTGGAACACAGTATCAGGGGTGGGTTTTTTACACAGAGAGGGGTGGTTGTCTGGAACACACTTTCAGTGGTGGGTCTTTAACACAGACATGGGTGGGTGTGTGGAACACCCTGTCAGGGGTGGGTTTTTTACACTGAGGGGTGGGTGTGTGGAACACACTATCAGGGGTGGGTGTATGGAACACACTGTCAGGGGTGGGTTTTTTACACAGGGAGGGGTGGGTGTGTGGAACACACTGTCAGGGGTGGGTATTTTACACTGAGAGGGGTGGGTGTGTGGAACACACTGTCATGGGTGGGTTTTTTAAACTGAGAGGGGTGGGTGTGTGGAAGACACTGTCAGGGGTGGGTTTTTCACACTGAGAGGGGTGGGTGTGTGGAACACACTGTCAGGGTTGGGTTTTTTACACAGAGAGGGATGAGTGTGTGGAACACAGTGTCAGGTGTGGGTTTTTTACACAGAGAGGGGTGGGTGTGTGGAACACATTGTCAGGGGTGGGTTTGTTACACTGAGAGTGGTGGGTGTGTGGAACACACTGTCAGGGGTGGGTTTTTAACACAGACAGGGGTGGGTGTGTGGAACACACTGTTAGGGGTGGGTTTTTAACACAGACAGGGGTGGGTGTGTGGAACACATTGTCAGGGGTGGGTTTTTTACACAGAGAGGGGTGGGTGTGTGGAAGACACTGTCAGGGGTGGGTTTTTTACACAGAGAGGGGTGGGTGTGTGGAACACACTGTCAGGGGTGGGTTTTTTACACAGACAGGGGTGGGTGTGTGGAAAACACTGTCAGGGGTGGGTTTCTTACACAGACAGGGGTGGGTGTGTGGAACAGATTGTCAGGGGTGGGTTTTTTACACAGAGAGGGGTGGGTGTGTGGAACACACTGTCAGTGGTGGGTTTTTAACACAGACAGGGGTGGGTGTGTGGAACACACTGTCAGGGGTGGGTTTTTTTACACAGAGAGGGGTGGGTGTCTGGAACACACTGTCAGTGGTGGGTTTTTTACACAGACAGGGGTGGGTGTGTGGAAGACACTGTCAGGGGTGGGTTTTTTACACAGAGAGGGGTGGGTATGTGGAAGACACTGTCAGGGGTGGGTGTTTACACAGAGAGGGGTGGGTGTGTGGAAGACACTGTCAGGGGTGGGTTTTTTACACAGAGAGGGGTGAGTGTCTGGAACACACTGTCAGTGGTGGGTTTTTAACACAGACAGGGGTGGGTGTGTGGAACACCCTGTCAGGGGTGGGTTTTTTACACTGAGGGGTGGGTGTGTGGGACACACTATGAGGGGTGGGTTTTTCACACTGAGAGGGGTGGGTGTGTGGAACACACTGTCATGGGTGGGTTTTTTAAACTCTGAGGGGTCGGTGTGTGGAACACACTGTCAGGGGTGGGTTTTTTACACTCAGAGGTGTGGGTGTGTGGAACACACTGTCAGGGGTGGGTTTTTTACACAGAGAGGGGTGGGTGTGTGGAACACACTGTCAGGGGTGGGTTTTTTACACAGGGAGGGGTGGGTGTGTGGAACACACTGTCAGGGGTGGGTATTTGACACAGAGGGGTGGGTGTGTGGAACACACTGTCATGAGTGGGCTTTTAAAACTGAGAGGGGTGGGTGTGTGGAACACAATGTCAGGGGTGGGTTTTTTACACAGAGTGGTGTTCAGTGTGGAACACACTGTCAGGGATGGGTTTTTTACACAGAGTGGTGTTCAGTGTGGAACACACTGTCAGAGGTGGGTTTTTAACACAGACAGGGGTGGGTGTGTGGAACACACTGTCAGGGGTGGGTTTCTTACACAGACAGGGGTGGGTGTGTGGAACACATTGTCAGGGGTGGGTTTTTTACACAGAGAGGGTTTCAGTATGGAACACATTGTCAGGGGTGGGTTTTTTACACAGAGCGGGGTGGGTGTGTGGAACACATTGTCAGGGGTGGTTTTACACAGAGAGGGTTTGAGTGTGGAACATATTGTCAGGGGTGGGTTTTTTACTCAGAGAGGGGTGGGTGTGTGGAACACACAGTCAGGGGTGGGTTTTTTACACAAAGACATGTGGGTGTGTGGAACACACTGTCAGGGGTGGGTTTTTTACACAGAGAGGGTTTCAGTATGGAACACATTGTCAGGGGTGGGTTTTTTACACAGAGCGGGGTGGATGTGTGGAACACATTGTCAGGGGTGGTTTTACACAGAGAGGGTTTGAGTGTGGAACATATTGTCAGGGGTGGGTTTTTTACTCAGAGAGGGGTGGGTCTGTGGAACACACAGTCAGGGGTGGGTTTTTTACACAGAGAGGGTTTCACTGTGGAACACATTGTCAGGGGTGGGTTTTTTACTCAGAGAGGTGTAGGTGTGTGGAACACACTGTCAGGGGTGGGTTTTTTTACACAGAGAGGGGTGGGTGTGTGGAACACATTGTCAGGGGTGGGTTTTTTACTCAGAGAGGGGTGGGTGTGTGGAACACCCTGTCAGGGGTGGGTTTTTTACACAGAGAGGGGTGGGTCTGTGGAACACACTGTCCGGGGTGGGTTTTTTACACAGAGAGGGGTGGATCTGTGGAACACACTGTCAATGGTGGGTTTTTTACACGTGTAGTGGTGGGTGTGTGGAACACACTGACAAGGGTGGGTTTTTCATACAGAGAGGGGTGGGTGTCTGGAAGTCACTGTCAGTGGTGGGTTTTTAACACAGAGAGCGGTGGGTGTGTGGAAAACACTGTCATGGGGTGGGTTTTTTACACAGAGAGGGGTGGGTGTGTGGAAAACACTGTCAGGGGTGGGTTTTTTACACAGACAGGGGTGGGTGTGTGGAACACCCTGTCAGGGGTGGGTTTTTTACACAGAGAGGGGTGGGTCTGTGGAACACACTGTCCGGGGTGGGATTTTTACACAGAGAGGGGTTCAGTGTGGAACACATTGTCAGGGGTGGGTTTTTTACACAGACAGGTGTGGGTGTGTGGAACACAATGTCAGGGGTGGGTTTTTTACACAGAGAGGGGTGGGTTTTTTCCACAGACAGGGGTGGGTGTGTGGAACACACTGTCACGGGTGGGTTTTTTACAAAGAGAGGGGTGAGTGTCTGGAACACACTGTCAGTGGTGGGTTTTTAATATTCACAGGGGTGGGTGTGTGGAACACCCTGTCAGGGATGGGTTTTTTACACTGTGAGGGGTGGGTGTGTGGAACACACTGTCAAGGGGTGGGTTTTTGACACAGAGAGGGGTGGGTGTGTGGAACACACTGTCAGGGGTGGGTTTTTTACACAGAGAGGGGTGTGGGTCTGGAACACACTGTCAGTGGTGGGTTTTTAACACAGAGAGGTGTTCAGTGTGGAACACATTGTCAGGGGTGGGTTTTTTACACAGAGAGGGGTGGGTGTGTGGAACACAGTGTCAGGGGTGGGTTTTTGACACAGAGAGGGGTGGGTGTGTTGAACACACTGTCAGGGGTGGGTTTTTTACACAGAGAGGGGTTCAGTGTGGAACACATTGTCAGGGGTGGGTTTTTTACACAGACAGGGGTGGGTGTGTGGAACACCCTGTCAGGGGTGGGTTTTTTACACAGAGAGGGGTGGGTCTGTGGAACACCCTGTCAGGGGTGGGATTTTTACACAGAGAGGGGTTCAGTGTGGAACACAATGTCAGGGGTGGGTTTTTTACACAGAGAGGGGTGGGTTTTTTCCACAGACAGGGGTGGGTGTGTGGAACACACTGTCACGGGTGGGTTATTTACACAGAGAGGGGTGAGTGTCTGGAACACACTGTCAGTGGTGGGTTTTTAATATTGACAGGGGTGGGTGTGTGGAACACACTGTCAGGGGTGGGTTTTTTACACAGAGAGGGGTGAGGGTCTGGAACACACTGTCAGTGGTGGGTTTTTAACACAGAGAGGTGTTCAGTGTGGAACACATTGTCAGGGGTGGGTTTTTTACACAGACAGGGGTGGGTGTGTGGAACACAGTGTCAGGGGTGGGTTTTTGACACGGAGAGGGGTGGGTGTGTGGAACACACTATCAGGGGTTGGTTTTTTACACAGACAGGGGTGGGTGTGTGGAACACACTATCAGGGGTGGGTTTTTTACACAGAGAGGTGTTCATTGTGGAACACCTTGTCAGTGGTGGGTTTTTTACACAGACAGGGGTGCGTGTGTGGAACACAGTGTCAGGGGTGGGTTTTTTACACAGAGAGGGGTGGGTGTGTGGAACACACTGTCAGGGGTGGGTTTTTTACACAGAGAGGGGTGGGTGTCTGGAACACACTGTCAGTGGTGGGTTTTTAACACAGACAGGGGTGAGTGTCTGGAACACACTGTCAGGGGTGTGTTTTTTACTCAGAGAGGGGTGAGTGTCTGGAACACCCTGTCAGGTGTGTGTTTTTTACACTGAGAGGGGTGGGTGTGTGGAACACACTGTCAGGGGTGGGTTATTTACACTCAGAGGGGTGGGTGTGTGGAACACATTGTCAGGGGTGGGTTTTTTACACAGATAGGGGTGGGTGTGTGGAAAACACTGTCAAGGGGTGGGTTTTTTTACACAGATAGGGGTGGGTGTGTGGAACACACTGTCAGGGGTGGGTTTTTTACACAGATAGGGGTGGGTGTGTGGAACACACTGTCAGGGGTGGATTTTTTACACAGGGAGGGGTGGGTGTGTGGAACACACTGTCAGGGGTGGGTTTTTTACATAGGGAGGGGTGGGTGTGTGGAACACACTGTCAGGGGTGGGTTTTTTACACTCAGAGGGGTGGGTGTGTGGAACACACTGTCAGGGGTGGATTTTTTACACAGGGAGGGGTGGGTGTGTGGAACACACTGTCAGTGGTGGGTTTTTAACTCAGAGAGGGGTGGGTGTGTGGAAAACACTGTCAAGGGGTGGGTTTTTTACACAGAGAGGGGTGGATGAGTGGAACACGTTGTAAGTGGTGGGTAATTATCACAGAGAGGGGTGGGTGTGTGGAACACACTGTCAAGGGTGGGTTTTTTACACAGAGAGGGGTTTAGTATGGAACACATTGCCAGGGGTGGGTTTTTTACACAGACAGGGGTGGGTGTGTGGAACACAGTATCAGGGGTGGGTTTTTTACACAGAGAGGGGTGGGTGTGTGGAACACACTGTCAGGGGTGGGTTTTTTACACTGAGGGGTGGGTGTGTGGAACACACTATCAGGGGTGGGTGTATGGAACACACTGTCAGGGGTGGGTTTTTTACACAGGGAGGGGTGGGTGTGTGGAACACACTGTCAGGTGTGGGTAGTTTACACTGAGAGGGGTGGGTGTGTGGAACACACTGTCATGGGTGGGTTTTTTAAACTGAGAGGGGTGGGTGTGTGGAAGACACTGTCAGGGGTGGGTTTTTCACACTGAGAGAGGTGGGTGTGTGGAACACACTGTCAGGGTTGGGTTTTTTACACAGAGAGGGATGAGTGTGTGGAATACAGTGTCAGGTGTGGGTTTTTTACACAGAGAGGGGTGGGTGTGTGGAACACATTGTCAGGGGTGGGTTTGTTACACTGAGAGTGGTGGGTGTGTGGAACACACTGTCAGAGGTGGGTTTTTAACACAGACAGGGGTGGGTGTGTGGAACACACTGTTAGGGGTGGGTTTTTAACACAGACAGGGGTGGGTGTGTGGAACACATTGTCAGGGGTGGGTTTCTTACACAGAGAGGGGTGGGTGTCTGGAACACCCTGTCAGGTGTGTGTTTTTTACACTGAGAGGGGTGGGTGTGTGGAACACACTGTCAGGGGTGGGTTATTTACACTCAGAGGGGTGGGTGTGTGGAACACATTGTCAGGGGTGGGTTTTTTACACAGATAGGGGTGGGTGTGTGGAAAACACTGTCAAGGGGTGGGTTTTTTACACAGATAGGGGTGGGTGTGTGGAACACACTGTCAGGGGTGGGTTTTTTACACAGATAGGGGTGGGTGTGTGGAACACACTGTCAGGGGTGGATTTTTTACACAGGGAGGGGTGGGTGTGTGGAACACACTGTCAGGGGTGGGTTTTTTACATAGGGAGGGGTGGGTGTGTGGAACACACTGTCAGGGGTGGGTTTTTTACACTCAGAGGGGTGGGTGTGTGGAACACACTGTCAGGGGTGGATTTTTTACACAGGGAGGGGTGGGTGTGTGGAACACACTGTCAGTGGTGGGTTTTTAACTCAGAGAGGGGTGGGTGTGTGGAAAACACTGTCAAGGGGTGGGTTTTTTACACAGAGAGGGGTGGATGAGTGGAACACGTTGTAAGTGGTGGGTAATTATCACAGAGAGGGGTGGGTGTGTGGAACACACTGTCAAGGGTGGGTTTTTTACACAGAGAGGGGTTTAGTATGGAACACATTGCCAGGGGTGGGTTTTTTACACAGACAGGGGTGGGTGTGTGGAACACAGTATCAGGGGTGGGTTTTTTACACAGAGAGGGGTGGGTGTGTGGAACACACTGTCAGGGGTGGGTTTTTTACACTGAGGGGTGGGTGTGTGGAACACACTATCAGGGGTGGGTGTATGGAACACACTGTCAGGGGTGGGTTTTTTACACAGGGAGGGGTGGGTGTGTGGAACACACTGTCAGGTGTGGGTAGTTTACACTGAGAGGGGTGGGTGTGTGGAACACACTGTCATGGGTGGGTTTTTTAAACTGAGAGGGGTGGGTGTGTGGAAGACACTGTCAGGGGTGGGTTTTTCACACTGAGAGGGGTGGGTGTGTGGAACACACTGTCAGGGTTGGGTTTTTTACACAGAGAGGGATGAGTGTGTGGAACACAGTGTCAGGTGTGGGTTTTTTACACAGAGAGGGGTGGGTGTGTGGAACACATTGTCAGGGGTGGGTTTGTTACACTGAGAGTGGTGGGTGTGTGGAACACACTGTCAGAGGTGGGTTTTTAACACAGACAGGGGTGGGTGTGTGGAACACACTGTTAGGGGTGGGTTTTTAACACAGACAGGGGTGGGTGTGTGGAACACATTGTCAGGGGTGGGTTTCTTACACAGAGAGGGGTGGGTGTGTGGAACACACTGTCAGTGGTGGGTTTTTAACACAGACAGGGGTGGGTGTGTGGAACACACTGTCAGGGGTGGGTTTTTTTACACAGAGAGGGGTGAGTGTCTGGAACACACTGTCAGAGGTGGGTTTTTAACACAGACAGGGGTGGGTGTCTGGAACACACTGTCAGTGGTGGGTTTTTTACACAGACAGGGGTGGGTGTGTGGAAGACACTGTCAGGGGTGGGTTTTTTACACAGAGAGGGGTGGGTGTGTGGAAGACACTGTCAGGGGTGGGTGTTTACACAGAGAGGGGTGGGTGTGTGGAAGACACTGTCAGGGGTGGGTTTTTTACACTCAGAGGGGTGGGTGTGTGGAACACACTGTCAGGGGTGGGTTTTTTACACAGAGAGGGGTGGGTGTGTGGAACACACTGTCAGGGGTGGGTTTTTTACACAGGGAGGGGTGGGTGTGTGGAACACACTGTCAGGGGTGGGTATTTGACACAGACAGGGGTGGGTGTGTGGAACACAATGTCAGGGGTGGGTTTTTTACACAGAGTGGTGTTCAGTGTGGAACACACTGTCAGGGGTGGGTTTTTTACACAGATAGGGGTGGGTGTGTGGAAGACACTGTCAGGGGTGGGTGTTTACACAGAGAGGGGTGGGTGTGTGGAACACACTGTCAGGGGTGGGTTTTTTACACAGACAGGGGTGGGTGTGTGGAACACCCTGTCAGGGGTGGGTTTTTTACACTGAGGGGTGGGTGTGTGGGACACACTATGAGGGGTGGGTTTTTCACACTGAGAGGGGTGGGTGTGTGGAACACACTGTCATGGGTGGGTTTTTTAAACTCTGAGGGGTCGGTGTGTGGAACACACTGTCAGGGGTGCTTTTTTTACACAGACAGGGGTGGGTGTGTGGAACACACTGTCAGGGGTGGGTTTTTTACACAGAGTGGTGTTCAGTGTGGAACACACTGTCAGAGGTGGGTTTTTAACACAGACAGGGGTGGGGTGTGTGGAACACATTGTCAGGGGTGGGTTTTTTACACAGAGAGGGGTGGGTGTGTGGAACACACTGTAAGGGGTGGGTTTTTTACACATAGAGATGTGGGTGTGTGGAACACACTGTCAGGGGTGGGTTTTTTACACAGAGAGGGTTTCAGTATGGAACACATTGTCAGGGGTGGGTTTTTTACACAGAGCGGGGTGGGTGTGTGGAACACATTGTCAGGGGTGGTTTTACACAGAGAGGGTTTGAGTGTGGAACATATTGTCAGGGGTGGGTTTTTTACTCAGAGAGGGGTGGGTGTGTGGAACACACAGTCAGGGGTGGGTTTTTTACACAGAGAGGGTTTCACTGTGGAACACATTGTCAGGGGTGGGTTTTTTACTCAGAGAGGGGTAGGTGTGTGGAACACACTGTCAGGGGTGGGTTTTTTACACAGAGAGGGGTGAGTGTCTGGAACACACTGTCAGTGGTGGGTTTTTAACACAGACAGGGGTGGGTGTGTGGAACACACTGTCAGGGGTGGGTTTTTTTACACAGAGAGGGGTGGGTGTGTGGAACACATTGTCAGGGGTGGGTTTTTTACTCAGAGAGGGGTGGGTGTGTGGAACACCCTGTCAGGGGTGGGTTTTTTACACAGAGAGGGGTGGGTCTGTGGAACACACTGTCCGGGGTGGGTTTTTTACACAGAGAGGGGTGGGTCTGTGGAACACACTGTCAATGGTGGGTTTTTTACACGTGTAGTGGTGGGTGTGTGGAACACACTGACAAGGGTGGGATTTTCATACAGAGAGGGGTGGGTGTCTGGAAGTCACTGTCAGTGGTGGGTTTTTAACACAGAGAGCGGTGGGTGTGTGGAAAACACTGTCATGGGGTGGGTTTTTTACACAGAGAGGGGTGGATGTGTGGAAAAACACTGTCAGGGGTGGGTTTTTTACACAGACAGGGGTGGGTGTGTGGAACACCCTGTCAGGGGTGGGTTTTTTACACAGAGAGGGGTGGGTCTGTGGAACACACTGTCCGGGGTGGGATTTTTACACAGAGAGGGGTTCAGTGTGGAACACATTGTCAGGGGTGGGTTTTTTACACAGACAGGTGTGGGTGTGTGGAACACAATGTCAGGGGTGGGTTTTTTACACAGAGAGGGATGGGTTTTTTCCACAGACAGGGGTGGGTGTGTGGAACACACTGTCACGGGTGGGTTTTTTACAAAGAGAGGGGTGAGTGTCTGGAACACACTGTCAGTGGTGGGTTTTTAATATTGACAGGGGTGGGTGTGTGGAACACCCTGTCAGGGATGGGTTTTTTACACTGTGAGGGGTGGGTGTGTGGAACACACTGTCAAGGGTGTGTTTTTTACACAGAGAGGGGTGTGGGTCTGGAACACACTGTCAGTGGTGGGTTTTTAACACAGAGAGGTGTTCAGTGTGGAACACATTGTCAGGGGTGGGGTTTTTTACACAGAGAGGGGTGGGTGTGTGGAACACAGTGTCAGGGGTGGGTTTTTTACACAGAGAGGGGTGGGTGTGTGGAACACCCTGTCAGGAGTGGGTTTTCTACACAGAGAGGGGTGGGTCTGTGGAACACACTGTCAGGGGTGGGATTTTTACACAGAGAGGGGTTCAGTGTGGAACACAATGTCAGGGGTGGGTTTTTTACACAGAGAGGGGTGGGTTTTTTCCACAGACAGGGGTGGGTGTGTGGAACACACTGTCACGGGTGGGTTATTTACACAGAGAGGGGTGAGAGTCTGGAACACACTGTCAGTGGTGGGTTTTAATATTGACAGGGGTGGGTGTGTGGAACACCCTGTCAGGGGTGGGTTTTTTACACAGAGAGGGGTGAGGGTCTGGAACACACTGTCAGTGGTGGGTTTTTAACACAGAGAGGTGTTCAGTGTGGAACACATTGTCAGGGGTGGGTTTTTTACACAGACAGGGGTGGGTGTGTGGAACACAGTGTCAGGGGTGGGTTTTTGACACAGAGAGGGGTGGGTGTGTGGAACACACTATCAGGGGTGGGTTTTTTACACAGACAGGGGTGGGTGTGTGGAACACACTATCAGGGATGGGTTTTTTACACAGAGAGGTGTTCATTGTGGAACACCTTGTCAGTGGTGGGTTTTTTACACAGACAGGGGTGCGTGTGTGGAACACAGTGTCAGGGGTGGGTTTTTTACACAGAGAGGGGTGGGTGTGTGGAACACACTGTCAGGGGTGGGTTTTTTACACAGAGAGGGGTGGGTGTCTGGAACACACTGTCAGTGGTGGGTTTTTAACACAGACAGGGGTGAGTGTCTGGAACACACTGTCAGGGGTGTGTTTTTTTACTCAGAGAGGGGTGAGTGTCTGGAACACCCTGTCAGGTGTGTGTTTTTTACACTGAGAGGGGTGGGTGTGTGGAAGACACTGTCAGGGGTGGATTTTTTACACAGATAGGGGGTGGGTGTGTGGAACACACAGTCAGGGGAGGGTTTTTTACACAGAGAGGGGCGGGTGTGTGGAAAACCCTGTCAGTGGAGGGTTTTTAACACAGACAAGGGTGGGTGTGTGGTACACACAGTCAGGGGTGGTTTTTTTACACAGAGAGTGGGTGGTATGTGGAACACCCTGTAAGGGGTGGGTTTTTTACCCAGAGAGGTGTGGATGTGTGGAACACGTTGTAAGTGGTGCGTTATTAACACAGAGTGGGGTGGGTCTGTGGAACACACTGTCAGGGGTGGGATTTTTACACAGAGAGGGTTTCAGTGTGGAACACATTGTCAGGGGTGGGTTTTTTACACAGACAGGTGTGGGTGTGTGGAACACAATGTCAGGGGTGGGTTTTTTACACAGAGAGTGGTGGGTTTTTTCCACAGACAGGGGTGGGTGTGTGGAACAAACTGTCACGGTGGGTTTTTTACACAGAGAGGGGTGAGTGTCTGGAACACACTGTCAGTGGTGGGTTTTTAATATTGACAGGGGTGGGTGTGTGGAATACCCTGTCAGGGGTGGGTTTTTTACACTGAGACGGGTGTGTGTGTGGTTGACACTGTCAGGGGTGGGTTTTTTACACTGAGAGGGGTGGGTGTGTGGAACACACTGTCAGGGGTGGGTATTTTACACTGAGAGGGGTGGGGTGTGTGGAACACACTGTCAGGGGTGGGTTTTTTACACAGACAGGGGTGGGTGTGTGGAAAACACTGTCAGGGTGGGTTTTTAACACAGAGAGGGGTGGGTGTGTGGAACACACTGTCAGTGGTGGGTTTTTAATATTGACAGGGGGTGGGTGTGTGGAATACCCTGTCAGGGGTGGGTTTTTTACACTGAGACGGGTGTGTGTGTGGTTGACACTGTCAGGGGTGGGTTTTTTACACTGAGGGGTGGGTGTGTGGAACACACTGTCAGGGGTGGGTTTTTTACACAGACAGGGGTGGGTGTGTGGGAACACCCTGTCAGGGGTGGGTTTTTTACACTGAGGGGTGGGTGTGTGGGACACACTATGAGGGGTGGGTTTTTCACACTGAGAGGGGTGGGTGTGTGGAACACACTGTCATGGGTGGGTTTTTTAAACTCTGAGGGGTCGGTGTGTGGAACACACTGTCAGGGGTGCTTTTTTTACACAGACAGGGGTGGGTGTGTGGAACACACTGTCAGGGGTGGGTTTTTTACACAGAGTGGTGTTCAGTGTGGAACACACTGTCAGAGGTGGGTTTTTAACACAGACAGGGGTGGGTGTGTGGAACACATTGTCAGGGGTGGGTTTTTTACACAGAGAGGGGTGGGTGTGTGGAACACACTGTAAGGGGTGGGTTTTTTACACAGAGAGATGTGGGTGTGTGGAACACACTGTCAGGGGTGGGTTTTTTACACAGAGAGGGTTTCAGTATGGAACACATTGTCAGGGGTGGGTTTTTTACACATGAGCGGGGTGGGTGTGTGGAACACATTGTCAGGGGTGGTTTTACACAGAGAGGGTTTGAGTGTGGAACATATTGTCAGGGGTGGGGTTTTTTACTCAGAGAGGGGTGGGTGTGTGGAACACACAGTCAGGGGTGGGTTTTTTACACAGAGAGGGTTTCACTGTGAACACATTGTCAGGGGTGGGTTTTTTACTCAGAGAGGGGTAGGTGTGTGGAACACACTGTCAGGGGTGGGTTTTTTACACAGAGAGGGGTGAGTGTCTGGAACACACTGTCAGTGGTGGGTTTTTAACACAGACAGGGGTGGGTGTGTGGAACACACTGTCAGGGGTGGGTTTTTTTACACAGAGAGGGGTGGGTGTGTGGAACACATTGTCAGGGGTGGGTTTTTTACTCAGAGAGGGGTGGGTGTGTGGAACACCCTGTCAGGGGTGGGTTTTTTACACAGAGAGGGGTGGGTCTGTGGAACACACTGTCCGGGGTGGGTTTTTTACACAGAGAGGGGTGGGTCTGTGGAACACACTGTCAATGGTGGGTTTTTTACACGTGTAGTGGTGGGTGTGTGGAACACACTGACAAGGGTGGGATTTTCATACAGAGAGGGGTGGGTGTCTGGAAGTCACTGTCAGTGGTGGGTTTTTAACACAGAGAGCGGTGGGTGTGTGGAAAACACTGTCATGGGGTGGGTTTTTTACACAGAGAGGGGTGGGTGTGTGGAAAACACTGTCAGGGGTGGGTTTTTTACACAGACAGGGGTGGGTGTGTGGAACACCCTGTCAGGGGTGGGTTTTTTACACAGAGAGGGGTGGGTCTGTGGAACACACTGTCCGGGGTGGGATTTTTACACAGAGAGGGGTTCAGTGTGGAACACATTGTCAGGGGTGGGTTTTTTACACAGACAGGTGTGGGTGTGTGGAACACAATGTCAGGGGTGGGTTTTTTACACAGAGAGGGATGGGTGTTTTCCACAGACAGGGGTGGGTGTGTGGAACACACTGTCACGGGTGGGTTTTTTACAAAGAGAGGGGTGAGTGTCTGGAACACACTGTCAGTGGTGGGTTTTTAATATTGACAGGGGTGGGTGTGTGGAACACCCTGTCAGGGATGGGTTTTTTACACTGTGAGGGGTGGGTGTGTGGAACAGACTGTCAAGGGTGTGTTTTTTACACAGAGAGGGGTGTGGGTCTGGAACACACTGTCAGTGGTGGGTTTTTAACACAGAGAGGTGTTCAGTGTGGAACACATTGTCAGGGGTGGGTTTTTTACACAGAGAGGGGTGGGTGTGTGGAACACAGTGTCAGGGGTGGGTTTTTTACACAGAGAGGGGTGGGTGTGTGGAACACCCTGTCAGGGGTGGGTTTTTTACACAGAGAGGGGTGGGTCTGTGGAACACACTGTCAGGGGTGGGATTTTTACACAGAGAGGGGTTCAGTGTGGAACACAATGTCAGGGGTGGGTTTTTTACACAGAGAGGGGTGGGTTTTTTCCACAGACAGGGGTGGGTGTGTGGAACACACTGTCACGGGTGGGTTATTTACACAGAGAGGGGTGAGAGTCTGGAACACACTGTCAGTGGTGGGTTTTTAATATTGACAGGGGTGGGTGTGTGGAACACCCTGTCAGGGGTGGGTTTTTTACACAGAGAGGGGTGAGGGTCTGGAACACACTGTCAGTGGTGGGTTTTTAACACAGAGAGGTGTTCAGTGTGGAACACATTGTCAGGGGTGGGTTTTTTACACAGACAGGGGTGGGTGTGTGGAACACAGTGTCAGGGGTGGGTTTTTGACACAGAGAGGGGTGGGTGTGTGGAACACACTATCAGGGGTGGGTTTTTTACACAGACAGGGGTGGGTGTGTGGAACACACTATCAGGGATGGGTTTTTTACACAGAGAGGTGTTCATTGTGGAACACCTTGTCAGTGGTGGGTTTTTTACACAGACAGGGGTGCGTGTGTGGAACACAGTGTCAGGGGTGGGTTTTTTACACAGAGAGGGGTGGGTGTGTGGAACACACTGTCAGGGGTGGGTTTTTTACACAGAGAGGGGTGGGTGTCTGGAACACACTGTCAGTGGTGGGTTTTTAACACAGACAGGGGTGAGTGTCTGGAACACACTGTCAGGGGTGTGTTTTTTACTCAGAGAGGGGTGAGTGTCTGGAACACCCTGTCAGGTGTGTGTTTTTTACACTGAGAGGGGTGGGTGTGTGGAAGACACTGTCAGGGGTGGATTTTTTACACAGATAGGGGTGGGTGTGTGGAACACACAGTCAGGGGAGGGTTTTTTACACAGAGAGGGGCGGGTGTGTGGAAAACCCTGTCAGTGGAGGGTTTTTAACACAGACAAGGGTGGGTGTGTGGTACACACAGTCAGGGGTGGTTTTTTTACACAGAGAGTGGGTGGGTATGTGGAACACCCTGTAAGGGTGGGTTTTTTACCCAGAGAGGTGTGGATGTGTGGAACACGTTGTAAGTGGTGCGTTATTAACACAGAGTGGGGTGGGTCTGTGGAACACACTGTCAGGGGTGGGATTTTTACACAGAGAGGGTTTCAGTGTGGAACACATTGTCAGGGGTGGGTTTTTTACACAGACAGGTGTGGGTGTGTGGAACACAATGTCAGGGGTGGGTTTTTTACACAGAGAGTGGTGGGTTTTTTCCACAGACAGGGGTGGGTGTGTGGAACAAACTGTCACGGTGGGTTTTTTACACAGAGAGGGGTGAGTGTCTGGAACACACTGTCAGTGGTGGGTTTTTAATATTGACAGGGGTGGGTGTGTGGAATACCCTGTCAGGGGTGGGTTTTTTACACTGAGACGGGTGTGTGTGTGGTTGACACTGTCAGGGGTGGGTTTTTTACACTGAGAGGGGTGGGTGTGTGGAACACACTGTCAGGGGTGGGTATTTTACACTGAGAGGGGTGGGTGTGTGGAACACACTGTCAGGGGTGGGTTTTTTACACAGACAGGGGTGGGTGTGTGGAAAACACTGTCAGGGGTGGGTTTTTAACACAGAGAGGGGTGGGTGTGTGGAACACACTGTCAGTGGTGGGTTTTTAATATTGACAGGGGTGGGTGTGTGGAATACCCTGTCAGGGGTGGGTTTTTTACACTGAGACGGGTGTGTGTGTGGTTGACACTGTCAGGGGTGGGTTTTTTACACTGAGAGGGGTGGGTGTGTGGAACACACTGTCAGGGGTGGGTATTTTACACTGAGAGGGGTGGGTGTGTGGAACACACTGTCAGGGGTGGGTTTTTTACACAGACAGGGGTGGGTGTGTGGAAAAACACTGTCAGGGTGGGTTTTTAACACAGAGAGGGGTGGGTGTGTGGAACACACTGTCAGTGGTGGGTTTTTTACACAGACAGGGGTGGGTGTGTGGAACACAGTGTCAGGGGTGGGTTTTTCACACAGAGAGGGTTGGGTGTGTGGAAAACACTGTCAGGGGTGGGTCTTTTACACAGACAGGGGTGGGTGTGTGGAACACCCTGTCAGGGGT
Organism: Hypanus sabinus; assembly: GCF_030144855.1. Lineage (NCBI taxonomy): Eukaryota > Metazoa > Chordata > Chondrichthyes > Myliobatiformes > Dasyatidae > Hypanus > Hypanus sabinus. The sequence continues at coordinate 92,182,920 of NC_082709.1, read as the reverse complement.
GGGTTTTTTACACAGAGAGGGGTGGGTCTGTGGAACACACTGTCAGGGGTGGGATTTTTACACAGAGAGGGGTTCAGTGTGGAACACATTGTCAGGGGTGGGTTTTTTACACAGACAGGTGTGGGTGTGTGGAACACAGTGTCAGGGGTGGGTTTTTTCCACAGACTGGGGTGGGTGTGTGGAACACCCTGTCAGGGGAGGGTTTTTTACACAGAGAGGGGTGGGTGTCTGGAACACACTGTCAGTGGTGGGTTTTTAACACAGACAGGGGTGAGTGTCTGGAACACACTGTCAGGCGTGTGTTTTTTACTCAGAGAGGGGTGAGTGTCTGGAACACACTGTCAGTGGTGGGTTTTTAACATAGACAGCGGTGGGTGTGTGGAACACCCTGTCAGGTGTGTGTTTTTTACACTGAGAGGGGTGGGTGTGTGGAAGACACTGTCAGGGGTGGATTTTTTACACAGATAGGGGTGGGTGTGTGGAACACACAGTCAGGGAGGGTTTTTTACACAGACAAGGGTGGGTGTGTGGAACACACAGTCAGGGGTGGTTTTTTTACACAGGGAGTGGTGGGTGTGTGCAACACACTGTCAGGGGTGGGTATTTTACACTGAGAGGGGTGGGTGTGTGGAACACACTGTCAGGGGTGGGTTTTTTACACAGACAGGGGTGGGTGTGTGGAACACAGTGTCAGGGGTGGGTTTTTTACACTGAGGGGTGGGTGTGTGGGACACACTATGAGGGGTGGGTTTTTCACACTGAGAGGGGTGGGGTGTGTGGAACATACTGTCAGTGGCAGGTTTTTTACACAGGGAGTTGTGGGTGTGTGGAACACACTGTCAGGGGTGTGTTTTTTACACTGAGAGGGGTGGGTGTGTGGAACACACTGTCAGGGGTACTTTTTTTACACAGAGAGAGGTGGTTGTCTGGAACATACTGTCAGTGGCTGGTTTTTTACACAGGGAGGGGTGGGTGTGTGGAACACAATGTCAGGGGTGTGTTTTTTACACTGAGAGGGGTGGGTGTATGGAACACACTGTCAGGGGTACTTTTTTACACAGAGAGAGGTGGTTGTCTGGAACACACTGACAGGGGTGGGTTTTTTACACAGGGAGGGGTGGGTGTGTGGAACACACTGTCAGGGGTGTGTTTTTTACACTGAGAGGGGTGGGTGTATGGAACACACTGACAGGGGTGGGTTTTTTACACAGAGAGGGGTGGGTGTGTGGAACACACTGTCAGGGGTGGGTATTTTACACTGAGAGGGGTGGGTGTGTGGAACACACTGTCAGGGGTGGGTTTTTTACACAGACAGGGGTGGGTGTGTGGAAAACACTGTCAGGGGTGGGTTTGTTACACAGCCAGGGGTGGGTGTGTGGGACACACTATGAGGGGTGGGTTTTTCACACTGAGAGGGGTGGGTGTATGGAAAACACTGTCAGGGGTGGGTTTTTTAAACAGGGTGGGGTCGGTGTGTGGAACACACTGTCATGGGTGGGTTTTTTAAACTCTGAGGGGTCGGTGTGTGGAACACACTGTCAGGGGTACTTCTTTTACACAGAGAGAGGTGTGTGACTGGAACATGCTGTCAGTGGCGGGTTTTTTACACAGGGAGGGGTGGGTGTGTGGAACACACTGTCAGGGGTATGTTTTTTACACTGAGAGGGGTGGGTGTGTGGAACACACTGTCAGGGGTGGGTTTTTTACACAGGGAGGGGTGGGTGTGTGGAACACACTGTCAGGGGTGGGTATTTGACACAGAGGGGTGGGTGTGTGGAATACACTGTCATGAGTGGGTTTTTAAAACTGAGAGGGGTGGGTGTGTGGAAGAAACTGTCAGGACTGGGTTTTTTACACAGAGAGGGGTGGGCGTGTGGAACACACTGTCAGGTGTGGCTTTTTTACACAGAGATGGGTGGGTGTCTGGAACACACTGTCAGAGGTGGGTTTTTAACACAGACAGGGGTGGGTGTGTGGAAGACACTGTCAGGGGTGGGTTTTTTACACAGAGAGTAGTGGGTGTGTGGAACACACTGTCAGGGGTGGGTTTTTAACACAGACAGGGGTGGGTGTATGGAACACCCTGTCAGGGGTGGGTTTTTTACACAGAGAGGGGTGAGTGTCTGGAACACACTGACAGTGGTGGTGTTTAACACAGACAGGGGTGGGTGTGTGGAACACAGTGTCAGGGGTGGGTTTTTTACACAGAGAGGGATGGGTGTGTGGAACACACTGTCAGGGCTGGGTTTTTTACACAGAGAGGGATGGGTGTGTGGAACACACTGTCAGGGGTGGGTTTTTTACACAGACAGGGGTGGGTGTGTGGAACACACTGTCAGGGGTGGGTTTTTTACACAGAGGGGGGTGAGTGTCTGGAACACACTGTCAGTGGTGGGTTTTTAACACAGACAGGGGTGGGTGTGTGGAACACCCTGTCAGGGGTGGGTTTTTTACACTGAGTGGTGGGTGTGGGGGACACACTATGAGGGGTGGGTTTTTCACACTGAGAGGGGTGGGTGTATGGAACACACTGTCATGGGTGGGTTTTTTACACAGACAGGGGTGGGTGTGTGGAACACACTGTCAGTGGCGGGTTTTTTACACAGGGAGGGATGGGTGTGTGGAACACACTGTCAGGGGTGGGTTTTTTACACAGACAGGGGTGGGTGTGTGGAACACACTGTCAGGGGTGGGTTTTTTACACAGACAGGGGTGGGTGTGTGGAACACACTGTCAGTGGCGGGTTTTTTACACAGAGAGGGGTGGGTGTCTGGAACACACTGTCAGGGGTGGGTTTTTTACACAGACAGGGGTGGGTGTGTGGAACACACTGTCAGGGGTGGGTTTTTTACACAGACAGGGGTGGGTGTGTGGAACACACTGTCAAGGGTGGGTTTTTTACACAGACAGGGGTGGGTGTTTGGAACACAGTGTCAAGGGTGGGTTTTTTACACTGAGAGGGGTGGGTCTGTGGAACACACTGTCAACGGTGGTTTTTTTACACAGGCAGGGGTGGGTAAGTGGAACACCCTGACAAGGGTGGGTTTTTTAAACTGAGAGGGGTGGGTGTGTGGAACACACTGTCAGGGGTGGGTTTTTTACACATGGAGGGGTGGGTGTGTGGAACACACTGTCAGGGGTGGGTTTTTTACAGTTTTTTACACAGAGAGGGGTGAGTGTCTGGAACACACTGTCAGTGGTGGGTTTTTAACATTGACAGGGGTGGGTGTGTGGAACACCCTGTCAGGGGTGGGTTTTTTACACAGATAGGGGTGTGTGTGTGTGGAACACACTGTCAGGGGTGGGTTTTTCACACTGAGAGTGGTGGGTGTGTGGAACACACTGTCAGGGGGTGGGTTTTTTACACGGGGTGGTGGGTGTGTGGAACACACTGTCAGGGGTGGGTTTTTTACACATGGAGTGGTGGGTGTGTGGAACACACTGTCAGGGGTGGGTTTTTTACACAGAGAGGGGTGGGTGTGTGGAACACACTGTCAGGGGTGGGTTTTTTACACATGGGGTGGTGGGTGTGTGGAACACACTGTCAGGGGTGCGTTTTTGACACAGAGAGAGGTTGGTGTCTGGAAGTCACTGTCAGTGGTGGGTTTTTAACACAGAGAGGGGTAGGTCTGTGGACCAAACTATCAGGGGTCGGTTTTTTACACAGAGAGGGGTGGGTGTTTGGAACACAGTGTCAAGGGTCGGTTTTTTACACGGAGAGGGGTGGGTGTGTGGAATACACTGTCAACGGTGGTTATTTTACACAGGCAGGGGTGGGTGTGTGGAACACACTGTCAGGGGTGGGTTTTTCACACTGAGAGGGGTGGGTGTATGTAACTCTGTCAAGGGTTGGTTTTTTACACAGAGATGGGTGGGTTTGTGGAACACATTGTCAGGGGTGGGTTTTTTACACGGGGTGGTGTGTGTGTGGAACACACTGTCAGGGGTGGGTTTTTTACACGGGGCGGTGGGTGTGTGGAACACACTGTCAGGGGTGGGTTTTTTACACATGGAGTGGTGGGTGTGTGGAACACACTGTCAGGGGTGGGTTTTTTACACGGGGTGGTGGGTGTGTGGAACACACTGTCAGGGGTGGGTTTTTTACGCAGAGAGGGGTGGGTGTGTGGAACACACTGTCAGGGGTGGGTTTTTTACACATGGAGTGGTGGGTGTGTGGAACACACAGTCAGGGGTGGGTTTTTTACACAGAGAGGGGTGAGTGTCTGGAACACACTGTCAGGGGTGGGTTTTTTACACATGGAGGGGTGGGTGTGTGGAACTCACTGTCAGGGTAGGTTTTTCACACAGAGAGGGGTGGGTGTGTGGAACACACTGTCAGGGGTGCGTTTTTTACACAGAGAGAGGTTGATGTCTGGAAGTCACTGTCAGTGGTGGGTTTTTAACACAGAGAGGGGTGGGTCTGTGGACCAAACTGTCAGGGGTGGGTTTTTTACACAGAGAGGTGTGGGTGTGTGGAACACACTGTCAAGGGTGGGTTTTTTACACAGGCAGGGGTGGGTATGTGGAAAACCCTGACAAGGGTGGGTTTTTTAAACTGAGAGGGGTGGGTGTGTGGAACACACTGTCAGGGGTGGGTTTTTTACACATGGAGGGGTGGGTGTGTGGAACACACTGTCAGGGGTGGGTTTTTTACACAGAGAGGGGTGGGGTGTCTGGTACACACTGTCAGTGGTGGGTTTTTAACACAGACAGGGGTGGGTGTGTGGAACACATTGTTAGGGGTGGGTTTTTTACACAGAGACGGGTGGGTGTGTGGAACACACTGTCACGGGTGGGTTTTTTACACAGAGAGGGGTGAGTGTCTGGAACACACTGTCAGTGGTGGGTTTTTAACATTGACAGGGGTGGGTGTGTGGAACACCCTGTCAGGGGTGGGTTTTTTACACTGAGAGGGGTGGGTGTGTGGAAGACACTGTCAGGGGTGGGTTTTTTACACAGATAGGGGTGGGTGTGTGGAACACACTGTCAGGGGTGGGTTTTTCATACTGAGAGGGGTGGGTGTATGGAACACTCTGTCAAGGGTTGGTTTTTTACACAGATAGGGGTGGGTGTGTGGAACACACTGTCAGGGGTGGGTTTTTCATACTGAGAGGGGTGGGTGCATGGAACACTCTGTCAAGGGTTGGTTTTTTACACAGAGATGGGTGGGTTTGTGGAACACTTTGTCAGGGGTGGGTTTTTTACACAGAGAGGGGTGGGTGTGTGGAACACACTGTCAGGGGTGGGTTTTTTACACAGGGTGGTGGGTGTGTGGAACACACTGTCAGGGGTGGGTTTTTTACACATGGAGTGGTGGGTGTGTGGAACACACTGTCAGGGGTGGGTTTTTTACACAGAGAGGGGTGAGTGTCTGGAACAGACTGTCAGGGGTGGGTTTTTTACACATGGAGGGGTGGGTGTGTGGAACACACTGTCAGGGGTGGGTTTTTTACACAGAGAGGGGTGAGTGTCTGGAACACACTGTCAGGGGTGGGTTTTTTACACAGAGAGGGGTGGGTGTGTGGAACACACTGTCAGGGGTGGGTTTTTTACACAGGGTGGTGGGTGTGTGGAACACACTGTCAGGGGTGGGTTTTTTACACATGGAGGGGTGGGTGTGTGGAACACACTGTCAGGGGTAGGTTTTTCACACTGAGAGTGGTGGGTGTGTGGAACACCCTGTCAGGGGTGGGTTTTTTACACAGAGAGGGGTGGGTGTGTGGAAGACACTGTCAGGGGTGGGTTTTTTACACGGGGTGGTGGGTGTGTGGAACACACTGTCAGGGGTGGGTTTTTCACACAGAGAGGGGTGGGTGTGTGGAACACACTGTCAGGGGTGCGTTTTTTACACAGAGAGAGGTTGGTGTCTGGAAGTCACTGTCAGTGGTGGGTTTTTAACACAGAGAGTGGTGGGTCTGTGGACCAAACTGTCAGGGGTGGGTTTTTTACACAGAGAGGGGTGGGTGTTTGGAACACACTGTCAACGGTGGTTTTTTTACACAGGCAGGGGTGGGTGTGTGGAACACACTGTCAGGGGTGGGTTTTTTACACGGGGCGGTGGGTGTGTGGAACACACTGTCAGGGGTGGGTTTTTTACACATTGAGTGGTGGGTATGTGGAACACACTGTCAGGGGTGGGTTTTTTACACGGGGTGGTGGGTGTGTGGAACACACTGTCAGGGGTGGTTTTTTACGCAGAGAGGGGTGGGTGTGTGGAACACACTGTCAGGGGTGGGTTTTTTACACAGAGAGGGGTGAGTGTCTGGAACACACTGTCAGGGGTGGGTTTTTTACACATGGAGGGGTGGGTGTGTGGAACACACTGTCAGGGGTGCGTTTTTTACACAGAGAGAGGTTGATGTCTGGAAGTCACTGTCAGTGGTGGGTTTTTAACACAGAGAGGGGTGGGTCTGTGGACCAAACTGTCAGGGGTGGGTTTTTTACACAGAGAGGTGTGGGTGTGTGGAACACACTGTCAGGGGTGGGTTTTTTACACAGAGAGGGGTGAGTGTCTGGAACACACTGTCAGGGGTGGGTTTTTTACACATGGAGGGGTGGGTGTGTGGAACACACTGTCAGGGGTGCGTTTTTTACACAGAGAGAGGTTGATGTCTGGAAGTCACTGTCAGTGGTGGGTTTTTAACACAGAGAGGGGTGGGTCTGTGGACCAAACTGTCAGGGGTGGGTTTTTTACACAGAGAGGTGTGGGTGTGTGGAACACACTGTCAAGGGTGGGTTTTTTACACAGGCAGGGGTGGGTAAGTGGAACACCCTGACAAGGGTGGGTTTTTTAAACTGAGAAGGGTGGGTGTGTGGAACACACTGTCAGGGGTGGGTTTTTTACACATGGAGGGGTGGGTGTGTGGTACACACTGTCAGGGGTGGGTTTTTTACACAGAGAGGGGTGGGTGTCTGGAACACACTGTCAGTGGTGGGTTTTTAACACAGACAGGGGTGGGTATGTGGAACACATTGTCAGGGGTGGGTTTTTTACACAGAGACGGGTGGGTGTGTGGAACACACTGTCACGGGTGGGTTTTTTACACAGAGAGGGGTGAGTGTCTGGAACACACTGTCAGTGGTGGGTTTTTAACATTGACAGGGGTGGGTGTGTGGAACACCCTGTCAGGGGTGGGTTTTTTACACAGACAGGGGTGGGTGTCTGGAACACACTGTCAGGGGTGGGTTTTTTACACTGAGAGGGGTGGGTGTTTGGAAGACACTGTCAGGGGTGGGTTTTTTACACAGATAGGGGTGGGTGTGTGGAACACACTGTCAGGGGTGGGTTTTTCACACTGAGAGGGGTGGGTGTATGGAACACTCTGTCAAGGGTTGGTTTTTTACACAGAGATGGGTGGGTTTGTGGAACACTTTGTCAGGGGTGGGTTTTTTACACAGAGAGGGGTGGGTGTGTGGAACACACTGTCAGGCGTGGGTTTTTTACACGGGGTGGTGGGTGTGTGGAACAGACTGTCAGGGGTGGGTTTTTTACAGATGGAGTGGTGGGTGTGTGGAACACACTGTCAGGGGTGGGTTTCTTACACGGGGTGGTGGGTGTGTGGAACACACTGTCAGGGGTGGGTTTTTTACACAGAGAGGGGTGGGTGTGTGGAACACACTGTCAGGGGTGGGTTTTTTACACATGGAGTGGTGGGTGTGTGCAACACACTGTCAGGGGTGGGTTTTTTACACAGAGAGGAGTGAGTGTCTGGAACACACTGTCAGGGGTGGGTTTTTTACACATGGAGGGGTGGGTGTGTGGAACACACTGTCAGGGGTGGGTTTTTTACACATGGAGGGGTGGGTGTGTGGAACACACTATCAGGGGTGGGTTTTTCACACTGAGAGGTGTGGGTGTGTGGAACACATTGTCAGGGGTGGCTTTTTTACACGGGGTGGTGTGTGTGTGGAACACACTGTCAGGGGTGGGTTTTTTACACGGGGTGGTGGGTGTGTGGAACACACTGTCAGGGGTGGGTTTTTTACACGGGGTGGTGGGTGTGTGGAACACATTGTCAGGGGTGGGTTTTTTACACGGGGTGGTGGGTGTGTGGAACACACTGTCAGGGGTGGGTTTTTTACACGGGGTGGTGAGTGTCTGGAACACACTGTCAGGGGTGGGTTTTTTACACGGGGTGGTGGGTGTATGGAACACACTCTCAGGGGTGGGTTTTTTACACATGGAGGGGTGGGTGTGTGGAACTCACTGTCAGGGGTGCGTTTTTTACACAGAGAGAGGTTGATGTCTGGAAGTCACTGTCAGTGGTGGGTTTTTAACACAGAGAGGGGTGGGTCTGTGGACCAAACTGTCAAGGGTGGGTTTTTTACACAGGCAGGGGTGGGTATGTGGAACACCCTGACAAGGGTGGGTTTTTTAAACTGAGAGGGGTGGGTGTGTGGAACACACTGTCAGGGGTGTGTTTTTTACACATGGAGGGGTGGGTGTGTGGAACACACTGTCAGGGTTGGGTTTTTTACACATGGAGGGGTGGGTGTGTGGAACACACTGTCAGGGGTGGGTTTTTTACACAGAGAGGGGTGGGTGTCTGGTACACACTGTCAGTGGTGGGTTTTTAACACAGACAGGGGTGGGTGTGTGGAACACATTGTTAGGGGTGGGTTTTTTACACAGAGACGGGTGGGTGTGTGGAACACACTGTCACGGGTGGGTTTTTTACACAGAGAGGGGTGAGTGTCTGGAACACACTGTCAGTGGTGGGTTTTTAACATTGACAGGGGTGGGTGTGTGGAACACCCTGTCAGGGGTGGGTTTTTTACACTGAGAGGGGTGGGTGTGTGGAAGACACTGTCAGGGGTGGGTTTTTTACACAGATAGGGGTGGGTGTGTGGAACACACTGTCAGGGGTGGGTTTTTCATACTGAGAGGGGTGGGTGTATGGAACACTCTGTCAAGGGTTGGTTTTTTACTCAGAGATGGGTGGGTTTGTGGAACACTTTGTCAGGGGTGGGTTTTTTACACAGAGAGGGGTGGGTGTGTGGAACACACTGTCAGGGGTGGGTTTTTTACACATGGAGTGGTGTGTGTGTGGAACACACTGTTAGGGGTGGGTTTTTTACACAGAGAGGGGTGAGTGTCTGGAACAGACTGTCAGGGGTGGGTTTTTTACACATGGAGGGGTGGGTGTGTGGAACACACTGTCAGGGGTGGGTTTTTTACACAGAGAGGGGTGAGTGTCTGGAACACACTGTCAGGGGTGGGTTTTTTACACAGAGAGGGGTGGGTGTGTGGAACACACTGTCAGGGGTGGGTTTTTTACACATGGAGGGGTGGGTGTGTGGAACACACTGTCAGGGGTAGGTTTTTCACACTGAGAGTGGTGGGTGTCAGGGGTGGGTTTTTTACACGGGGTGGTGGGTGTGTGGAACACACTGTCAGGGGTGGGTTTTTTACACATGGAGTGGTGGGTGTGTGGAACACACTGTCAGGGGTGGGTTTTTTACACAGAGAGGGGTGGGTGTGTGGAACACACTGTCAGGGGTGGGTTTTTCACACAGAGAGGGGTGGGTGTGTGGAACACACTGTCAGGGGTGCGTTTTTTACACAGAGAGAGGTTGGTGTCTGGAAGTCACTGTCAGTGGTGGGTTTTTAACACAGAGAGTGGTGGGTCTGTGGACCAAACTGTCAGGGGTGGGTTTTTTACACAGAGAGGGGTGGGTGTTTGGAACACAGTGTCAAGGGTTGGTTTTTTACACTGAGAGGGGTGGGTGTGTGGAATACACTGTCAACGGTGGTTTTTTTACACAGGCAGCGGTGGGTGTGTGGAACACACTGTCAGGGGTGGGTTTTTTACACGGGGTGGTGGGTGTGTGGAACACACTGTCAGGGGTGGGTTTTTTACACATGGAGTGGTGGGTATGTGGAACACACTGTCAGGGGTGGGTTTTTTACACGGGGTGGTGGGTGTGTGGAACACACTGTCAGGGGTGGTTTTTTACGCAGAGAGGGGTTGGTGTGTGGAACACACTGTCAGGGGTGGGTTTTTTACACATGGAGTGGTGGGTGTGTGGAACACACTGTCAGGGGTGGGTTTTTTACACATAGAGGGGTGGGTGTGTGGAACTCACTGTCAGGGGTGGGTTTTTTACACATGGAGGCGTGGGTGTGTGGAACACACTGTCAGGGGTGCGTTTTTTACACAGAGAGAGGTTGATGTCTGGAAGTCACTGTCAGTGGTGGGTTTTTAACACAGAGAGGGGTGGGTCTGTGGACCAAACTGTCAGGGGTGGGTTTTTTACACAGAGAGGTGTGGGTGTGTGGAACACACTGTCAAGGGTGGGTTTTTTACACAGGCAGGGGTGGGTAAGTGGAACACCCTGACAAGGGTGGGTTTTTTAAACTGAGAGGGGTGGGTGTGTGGAACACACTGTCAGGGGTGGGTTTTTTACACATGGAGGGGTGGGTGTGTGGAACACACTGTCAAGGGTGGGTTTTTTACACAGAGAGGGGTGGGTGTCTGGAACACACTGTCAGTGGTGGGTTTTTAACACAGACAGGTGTGGGTGTGTGGAACACATTGTCAGGGGTGGGTTTTTTACACAGAGACGGGTGGGTGTGTGGAACACACTGTCACGGGTGGGTTTTTTACACAGAGAGGGGTGAGTGTCTGGAACACATTGTCAGTGGTGGGTTTTTAACATTGACAGGGGTGGGTGTGTGGAACACCCTGTCATGGGTGGGTTTTTTACACAGACAGGGGTGGGTGTCTGGAACACACTGTCAGGGGTGGGTTTTTTACACTGAGAGGGGTGGGTGTGTGGAACACTTTGTCAGGGGTGGGTTTTTTACACAGAGAGGGGTGGGTGTCTGGAACACACTGTCAGGGGTGGGTTTTTTACACAGAGAGGGGTGAGTGTCTGGAACACACTGTGAGGGGTGGGTTTTTTACAGATGGAGTGGTGGGTGTGTGGAACACACTGTCAGGAGTGGGTTTTTTACACAGAGAGGGGTGGGTGTGTGGAACACACTGTCAGGGGTGGGTTTTTTACACAGAGAGGGGTGGGTGTCTGGAACACACTATCAGGGGTGGGTTTTTTACACTGAGGGGTGGGTGTGTGGAACACCCTGTCAGGGGTGGGTTTTTTACACAGAGAGGGGTGGGTGTGTGGAACACACTGTGAGGGGTGGGTTTTTTACACAGAGAGGGGTGGGTGTGTGGAACACACTGTCAGGGGTGGGTTTTTTACACATGGAGGGGTGGGTGTGTGGAACACACTGTCAGGGGTGGGTTTTTTACACAGAGAGGGGTGAGTGTCTGGAACACACTGTGAGGGGTGGGTTTTTTACACAGAGAGGGGTGAGTGTCTGGAACACACTGTCAGGGGTGGGTTTTTTACACAGAGAGGGGTGGGTGTGTGGAACACACTGTCAGGAGTGGGTTTTTTACACAGAGAGGGGTGGGTGTGTGGAACACACTGTCAGGGGTGGGTTTTTTACACAGAGAGGGGTGGGTGTCTGGAACACACTGTCAGGGGTGGGTTTTTTACACTGAGGGGTGGGTGTGTGGAACACCCTGTCAGGGGTGGGTTTTTTACACAGAGAGGGGTGGGTGTGTGGAACACAGTGTCAGGGGTGGGTTTTTTACACATGGAGGGGTGGGTGTGTGGAACACACTATCAGGGGTGGGTTTTTCACACTGAGAGGTGTGGGTGTGTGGAACACACTGTCAAGGGTGGGTTTTTTACACAGGCAGGGGTGGGTAAGTGGAACACCCTGACAAGGGTGGGTTTTTTAAACTGAGAGGGGTGGGTGTGTGGAACACACTGTCAGGGGTGGGTTTTTTACACAGAGAGGGGTGAGTGTCTGGAACACACTGTCAGTGGTGGGTTTTTAACATTGACAGGGGTGGGTGTGTGGAACACCCTGTCAGGGGTGGGTTTTTTACACTGAGAGGGGTGGGTCTGTGGAACACACTGTCAGGGGTGGGTTTTTCACACTGAGAGGGGTGGGTGTATGGAAGACACTGTCAGGGGTGGGTTTTTTACACAGATAGGGGTGGGTGTGTGGAACACACTGTCAGGGGTGGGTTTTTCACACTGAGAGGGGTGGGTGTGTGGAAGACACTGTCAGGGGTGGGTTTTTTACACAGATAGTGGTGGGTGTGTGGAACACACTGTCAGGGGTGGGTTTTTCACACTGAGAGGGGTGGGTGTATGGAACACTCTGTCAAGGGTTGGTTTTTTACACAGAGATGGGTGGGTTTGTGGAACACTTTGTCAGGGGTGGGTTTTTTACACAGAGAGGGGTGGGTGTGTGGAACACACTGTCAGGGGTGGGTTTTTTACAGATGGAGTGGTGGGTGTGTGGAACACACTGTCAGGGGTGGGTTTTTTACACAGAGAGGGGTGAGTGTTTTTGAACAGACTGTCAGGGGTGGGTTTTTTACACATGGAGGGGTGGGTGTGTGGAACACACTGTCAGGGGTGGGTTTTTTACACAGAGAGGGGTGGGTGTCTGGAACACACTATCAGGGGTGGGTTTTTTACACTGAGGGGTGGGTGTGTGGAACACCCTGTCAGGGGTGGGTTTTTTACACAGAGAGGGGTGGGTGTGTGGAACACAGTGTCAGGGGTGGGTTTTTTACACATGGAGGGGTGGGTGTGTGGAACACACTATCAGGGGTGGGTTTTTCACACTGAGAGGGGTGGGTGTGTGGAACACAGTGTCAGGGGTGGGTTTTTTACACATGGAGGGGTGGGTGTGTGGAACACACTATCAGGGGTGGGTTTTTCACACTGAAGAGGGGTGGGTGTGTGGAACACAGTGTCAGGGGTGGGTTTTTTACACATGGAGGGGTGGGTGTGTGGTACACACTGTCATGGGTGGGTTTTTCACACTGCTCTGTACTAAACTGAACTACCTCTCAGTTATGCTCTTTTGGATAAGTCTCTATTAGCTTTGCATGATGTGATGGAACAAGTGTTTCCCATTCCTTTTTGCTAAATTGCTCAAGCTGTGCCAGGTTGTTTGGGGATCGCCAATGGACAGCAATCTGGAGGCCTTGCCAGGGATGTCCAGTTGGGTTAAGGTCAGGACTCTCACTGAGCCACTCAAATACATGAATTTTCCTTATTTGATGCCTCTCCATGGTTGCTCTGCCAGTGTGCTATGGGTTTTGGACCTGCTGAAAGACAAACTTCCTCTCCAGTTTAATCTTTCTGGCAGAGGCAAGCAGATTTTAATCCAGGATCTCTCTGTATTTAGCAGCATTCATCTTCCCATCAATCCTGACCAGGTTTCCAGTCCTTGCTGCTGAAAAGTATTCCCATAGCATGATGCTACCTTCAGCTTACTTTACAGGAGAAATGGTGTTATGCACAGTTGATGCACCATCAATAACTCACTCTGAGACGTCAAGGCGAGATATCGGCTTTTATTGACTGGAAGAAGGAACCAGCAGTGAGTGACCACCATACTACATCCTGGAGACTGAGAGGCCGGCCCCAGGCCTCGATCTCCTTTATACCGGGGTCTGTGGGAGGAGCCACAGAAGCAGTCAGCAGGGGGCGTGTCCAGACAGGCACACGTAGTTCACCACAACAGTATTAGATTTATATCACATATACTGCTAAAAAATGCATATCCTTCCCTGTAAAGTCTCTGCAAACCATCACTTAGAAGATATTGTAAAGATATACAACATTTTGTGGTCGGAGGAGAGCAAAGTGGAATTTTTGGCCTCAACACTAAGTGATATGCTAAATACATTGTCTTGTGATGATAGGACTGATGTTTGAAAGTTACAGAGAATGAAAGGGGACCTCATTGAAACCTCGATGGACACTAAAGATAAAAGTCAAGATGAAAGGGTCTTGAACATAAGTGCTAGCTGTCCGCAGATTTTGCCTGACCACAAAGTTCTTCCAGTGATTTGAGTGTTGCTACAAAATCCTGGTGGAACTGGACAGAGTAGATGCAGGTAGAGTGTTTCTCAATGGTTGGGAAGCCTAGAATCAGGGGTCATAGAGTGATACAGCCTAGAAACAGGCCCCTTGGTCCATCTCATTCTTACCAACCAAGCTGCCCTTAACCTTGCCCCTAAGGATACGAGATAGGCTAGAGAGCACAGACCAAAGGAGAAGCTTCTTCACCCCATCAGAGGTAGATCTATAACAGTCTCTACCAAGCCACTAAATTGAGTTTGTGTTCAGGCTCAATGAAAAGAGGGCATGTCTTGATGAGACTAAAATGGATGATCACATTTAATTGCAGAACAGGCTCAATGGGCTGAATGGTCTTCTGCTACTTTTTGTCTCCACGTCAGACTCCATTAATGTGTCAGAAGGACATTTTCCATGACTTTATGCTTACAACTGCAAGTCACGCTGGGCTTGATCTGCTGATTTATTTTGTTTAACAAAAGGAATTTAAAAAAATTGTTCCTGCTCTTCAAAGAAGTTATCATCATAGGATACTAGAATGCCGACTTACAAACTGCGGTGAATGGGAAAATGACGGTGCTTATGTAAACCTTACCAACTCTGTATAATCAGTGTTCATCACAACAGGAAGGAATGCTTATTTCGAATACTCACTCTATTAGAAAACCAGCTGGTCATTAACCTTTTGTGAGCCATTTTCAGACATCCTTGTCTCCAATTCATCCGTAAGCTGAATTAATTTGTCATCGAGCAGCTGGCTTGCTTGGCCTTTTCAAATGAGGCCCCTGAACCAGCATGGCTAACTTCACTCACACCGACACTGAAAAGATTGCACAATCTATTGACCCACTGTCAAGGACTCAACAACTTAAGTTCTCTGTTTTATTTACTTACTTATTTATTTCTTATCTTTTTTTGTATTTGCATAGTTTGTCTTCTTTTGCACATTGGTTGTTTGTCAGTCCTTGTAAATAGTTTTTCATTAATTTTGTTCTATTTCTTTGTTCTATGAATCTCAGGACAGTATATGGTGACTTTAGTTCCTGAAGGTTTTCATAACCAGGGTGGGGAGGAGGGTTGGGGGGGGGAGTAGTAGGGACAAGCTCCCACTACCAATGAAATGTTCTCAATGTTGTGTGTCTCAGCTAGCCTCTGCCAACCAAAGCCAGCTCCTGGCCTTCACATGTGGCTCATCTACTAAGCCTAGCAGAACCGTTTCTACTGACAGGAGAAGGGGCAAACGGCAAAAATACCTTAAAACCTGTTGCTTCAGGGATATGGGGCTGATCCACCATGGCTGGAGCTCATCTAGGAGAAGGAAGTCTCTGATGCCTTGCAGCTATACCCAGTCACGGGGAAGGCTTCGGGAGTAAACCCCGAGGAAAAATATGGTGCTGAAGGCCCTAAGGCGGCCTTATGTTGAGTTCAATGTTGACTGGCAACTCCTGTGAAGCCACTGGTGCCAGACTATATCTGTCACAGACATTCCTCTGGACCCAGCAGCTGCGTGGAGGGAGGGCTATGTAACTGGTTGCATCACTGTCGTATGGAAGCTCCAATGTACAGGATCGGAAGAGGCTTCAAAGGCTTGTAGACTCAGCCAACTCCATCACTGATACAACACTCCTCACCCTCTTCACAAGGCATTGCCTCAAGGTGGCGGCATCCATGATTAAAGACCCTCATCAGCCAGGCCATGCCTTCTTCTCATGACTATCATCAGGAAGGAGGTACAGGAGCCTGAAGACACACTCTCAGAGTTTCAGGAACAAAAGTTTTCTCTCTGCCGTTGGGTTACAAAACAGTGCACGAATGCATGAACAGCACCTCATTTTTCCACCTTTACACTGTTTGCTTATCTAGTTTTTACTGTAACTTACCGTAATTTTTATGTATTGCACTGCGCTGTTGCCACAAAACAATGAATTTCATGACATGTATCGGTGATTCTGATGTAATGGGATTTGAACTCAGTTCTCCAGCCCATGCTTCTGAATTATTATCCCGATAGCATAACCTCCACTGCTACCACATTTCCTGATACCCTTGAGATGTTACTTCACCAGCCTGATGTTAATAAGGCCCAATTATCTGATGGCCAACAGTGAGTAAGATGATTTTGGCTTTGTTTGTGGGGCCAGAGGACTGAAGGAGTCACAGGAGACTACAGCCGTTGCAATCTGGAACAACATGCGATCTGCTGGAGGTCACTGAGCTTGAGGCTTGAAGACTGATTCCATGCCAACTGTCCCAATGGAGGGACGCCTGCTCAGAGGGGGTATCTTCAAACTGGCTTGATTCCAGTACAGAACTTGATCCAAGTTCCAGGCACTTCAGATTAGTTTTATTTATCACATGTACTGTACATCGAAACATTGAAACTTACAGTGAAATTTGTCATTTGTATCAATGACCAACACAATCTGAGGATGTGCCGGGGGCAGCCCCAAACTGTCACTGGTCTTCCAGTGCCAATATAGCATACCCACAGCTCACTAACCCTAACCCACACGTCTTGGGAATGTGGGAGGAAAGCAGAGAACCCAGAGGAAACCCGCTCAGTTACAAGGAGATGGGTGGGAACTGAGCCCCGGTCCCTGGCACTGTAGAACGTTACACCAAAATGCTGTGCTACTGTCTATAGATTCTGCAGATGCTGGAAATCTTGAGCAAGACACAAAAAGCTGGAGATACTCTGCAGATCAGGCAGTAACTATAGAGGGGAATAAGCAGTCGAGGTTATTGACTCCTCAACTAATTCCCTGGAGACATATTGATTTTTGTACCCTTCTGGTTTCTAAATGGTAGAAAGAGCCTGTGAGATGATTGTAGTCTTTGTTTGGCCAGCTGCTTGTCTGATATTATGGAAACCATCGCACTGTGAAGGCCCCATCTGAGTAACAAAACGATTTGCAAAGGTAATGACTCTGCTTGTTCAATGTGGGGAGTGTATAAATCCATAAAATATAGAATAATTAGGCCACTTAGCCCATCGAGTCTGCTCCATGAGCTCATAACTGATTTATTATCCCTCTCACCCCTAGTCTCCTACCTTCTCCCCATAGCCTTTGACACCCTAACTAATTAAGAAAGCATCAACCTCCACTTTAAATATACCCAATGACGGCCTCCATAGCCGCCTGTGGCAATGAATTCCACAAACTCACCACCCTCTGGCTAAAGAAATTGCACATCATCTCAGATCTAAATGGACATTTTTTCCATTCTGGGGCTGTACTGTCTGGTCTTTCACTCTCCCTTTATAATAAACATTCTCTCCACATCCACTTTATCTATGCCTTTCAATATTCAATAGGCATCAATGATAGTCATTCTTCTAAATTCCAGCTAGTACAGTCTATGAGCCATCAAGCACTCCTTATATGTTAACTCTTTCATTGCTGGGATTATTCTCGTGAAACTCCTATGGACTTCTCCCACCAAGAGCATGGTGCGTCTACTTCCACTCAGACAGCTTTGTTTCAGGCTGGCACTTCTAAAGCTAGGATGATGCTTTAGGGCACAGTTTTGTGGGCCAAAGTATTGTACTGTAAGTTTTCTATGTTTCTATGATGCCCCTTAAGGAAGACCCACATTGATTTCGCCCATGCACGATCCTTTTAGAGCTTCCCAAAGCTCATGCTTTGTCAAGAGTTGATGCATTGGTTAAGAAGGGGTATGGTGTGTTGGTCTTCATTAGTCAGGGAATTAAGTTCAAGAACTGTGAGGAAATGTTGCAGCTCTATAAAACCCCTGGTTAGACTTGGAGGTTTGTGTTCAGTACTGGTCAGCTCATTAGAGAGGAAATTTAACAGGATGCTGCCTGGATTAGAGACCATGCCTTATGAGGACAGGTTGAGTGAGTTGGGGCTTTTCTCTTTGCTGTGAAGAAGGATGAGAGGTAAGTCGATAGAGATGTATACAGTGGCATGCAAAAGTTTGGGCACCCAGGTCAAAATTTCTGTTACTGTGAATAGCTAAGTAAGTAAAAGATGACCTGAGGTAAAAAGTTAAAGATGACACACTTCTTTAATATTTTAAGCAAGATTACTTTTTTATTTCCATCTTCTACAGTTTCAAAATAACAAAAAAGGAAAAGGGCCCGAAACAAAAGGTTGGGTACCCTGCATGGTCAGTACTTAGTAACACCCCCTTTGGCAAGTATCACAGCTTGTAAACACTTCCTGTAGCCAGCTAAGAGTCTTTCAATTTTTGTTTGGGGGATTTTCGCCCATTCTGCCTTGCAAAAGGCTTCTAGTTCTGTGAGATTCTTGGGCCGTCTCTTTTGAGGTCTATACACTGATTTTCAATGATGTTTAGGTCAGTGGACTGTGAGGGCCATGGCAAAACATTCAGCTTGTGCCTCTTGAGGTAGTCCATTGTGGAATTTGAAGTGTGTTTAGGATCATTATCCTGTTGTAGAAGCCATCCTCTTTTCATCTTCAGCTTTTTTTTTACAGATGGTATGATGTTTGCTTCCAGAATTTGCAGTGAAATGTTCCCCGTGCCACTGGCTGCAACACAAGCTGAAAGCATGATCGATCCATCCCCATGCTTAACAGTTGGAGAGGTGTTCTTTTCATGAAATTCTGCACCCTTTTTACTCCAAACATACCTTTGCTCATTGCGGCCAAAAAGTTCTATTTTAACTTCATCAGTCCACAGGACTTGTTTCCAAAATGCATCAGGCTTGTTTAGATGTTCCTTTGCAAACTTCTGATGCTGAATTTTGTGGTGAGGATGCAAGAAAGATTTTATTCTGATGACTCTTCCATGAAGGCACCACCACTCCAGAGTCTGCTAAATCTTCCTGAAGGTCTTTTGCTGTCAAACGGGGGTTTTGATTTGCCTTTCTAGCAATCCTATGAGCAGTTCTCTCAGAAAATTTCCTGTTAACTGCCATTTCTTAATTACATTACAAACTGAGCAAACGGCTACATGAAAATGCTTTGCTATCTTCTTATAGCCATCTCCTGCTTTGTGGGCGTCATTTATTTTAATTTTCAGAGTGCTAGGCAGCTGCTTAGAGGAGCCCATGGCTGCTGATTGTTGGGACAAGGTTTGAGGAGTCAGGGTATTTATAAATCTTTGAAATTTGCATCACCTGGCCTTTCCTAAAGATGACTGTGAACAAGCTAATTAAGTTCTGAGACCTTGGTAAAAGTTATCTGAGCTCAAATCTCTTGGGGTGCCCAAACTTCTGCGTGGTGCTCCTGTCCTTTTTTATCACTCTGAAATTGTACAAAACAAAAATAATAATAATAAATAGGTCTCTACCAGTTTTGCACATCTGGACACTGCAATGTTTCCCCATTCTTCTTTACAAACCTGCTCAAGCTCTGTCAGATTGCATTGGGATGGTGAGTCCAGCCTCAAATTCTCAATTGGATTTAGGTCTGGACTCTGATTTAGGACATTAACTTTGTTGTTTTTCTCTTTCAATATTTTTATTAATTTCTACATAGAAGAATACAGAGTACACGATATATATTATAAGTCAAAAAAGGATAAAATATTATCAATACATTATATTTGAGTCAAACTTGGAATCTCATTACCCTATATTCATGCTAATTAAATTAAATCATAATATTGAAATGTGATAATTTTATTATACAAAAGAATCTAAGCTCCCTATCAAGATTGAAGCTGCTTGGTAAAGAAAGTAAAAAGGAAAAATATCCTTATCATATTGTGAAATATGTTATTAGGCAACATCTGTACTGTAAGAGCAAGTCAAAGGTTTTGAAAATAGTTCAAAAATGGTCCCCGCTATGTTTGAAAGTCTTGACTAGATTCAGAAATTGAACAACGGATCTTCTCTAAATTTAAGCATGATGGAGCATCACGTAACCATTGAGCATGAACAGGTGGAATGATATACTTCCATTTAAGCAAGAGCACCCTCCCAGCTATAAGAGAAATAAAAGCCAAAATGTGCAAATTAGATGTCTCCAAACTAATATCTTTTCCTCCAACAATACCGAATAAGGCACTCAAAAGGTTAGGCTTAAAATTTACTTTGAAAAGTACAGAGAAAGTTTGGAATACTTACTCCAGTATTTTTCAATACTCGGGTATGTCCAAAACATACAAATTAGTGAAGCTTCTCCATTGTTACATCTATCACAATAGGGAGATATATCCGAATAAAAACTAGATAGCTTATCCTTGGTCATGTGAGCCCTATGGACCACTTATGAATATCTTATCTAACCTTATATACCTTTTTCAGGCCTTACCTATTTTTATTCCTAAATCCTTTTTTTGATTCTCTTGATTCTATTCTATCTTTTTATATATGGAAAAACAAACATTCTTGACTAAATAAAGCTCATCTTCAAAAAGTTAAAAAGAATGGAGGTTTAGCTTTACCAAATTTTAGGTTTTATTACTGGGTAGTCAATATATGAAATCTTACATTTTGGTCATATTATATTAACCATGTGGACCGTCTGGTATGGGTTTCTTTAGAAGCTAATTCTGTTAATAAATTTTCTGTCATTTCTCTTCTTGGATCCTCACTTCCTTTATCTTTAAGTAAACTAACTGACCATTTGGTAGTTAAACATACTTTGAGGATCTGGGTATTATTCAGAAAATACTTTGGTTTATTGAGGTTTTCTCTTTCAAGTCCCATTTTTTCTAATTATTTTTTAAACCTTCTATGACCGATCCAGTTTTTAAAGAACAGGATAGATTGGGTAATAAATGCTTCCAGGACCTGCTTGTTGGAGGAAGTCTCCTTTCGTCTGAGCAATTGTCAGCTAAATATAGCTTACCAAAACCCCACCTTTCTCAATATCTTCAAATTAGAGACTTTCTGCGATCTCAATTGTATATATTTCCTAAAAGTCCCGATAAGAACTTATTAGATACTATTTCTAATTTGAAACCTTTTCACGATGTTTCAATATCTAATATTTATGGCATGTTGCTGGGAATGAGAAATGTGCCTTTAGACAAAATTAAAAATCTTTGGGAACAAGATTTACAGATTTCAATTTCTGAGGAAACTTGGAATGGGATTTTAAAATTGGTTAACACTTCATCGTAATGTGCCTGCCACTCCCTCCTACAATTTAAACTTTGTTGTTTTTAAGGCATTCCTGTGTAGTTTTGGCTTTATGCTTGGGGCCATTGTTTTGCTGGAAAAGAAATCTGCTCCCAAGTCACATTTCCCTTACAGACTGCATCAGGATTTCCCTGCATTCATTTTACCCTCTACCTTCAGAAGGTTTCCATGGCCTGCTGCAGTGAAGCATCCCCACAGCATACCGCAGCCATCAACATGCTTCACAGCAGGGATGGTATGTTTTTGATGTGCAATGTTTAGTCTGATGGCTAAAAAGCTCAATTTTGGTTTCATCAGACCATAGAATCTTCTTCAAGCTGACTTTAGAGCTTCCCACATGCCTTCTGGCAAACTCTAGCTGTGATTTCATAGAAACATAGAAAACCTACAGCCCTTCATCCCACAAAGCTGTGCCGAACATGTCCTTACCTGAGAAGTTACCTAGGGTTACCCATAACCCTCTATTTTTCTGAGCTCTATATACCTGTCCAGGAGTCTCTTAAAAGACCCTATCGTATCCGCCTCCACCACCATTGCTGGCAGCCAATACTATGAACTCACCACTCTCTGCATAGAAAACTTACCCCTGACATCTCCTCTGTACCTACTTCCAAGCACTTTAAAACTGTGGCCTCTTGTGTTAGCCATTTCAGCCCTAGGAAAAAGCCTCTGACTATCCACGTGATCAATGACTCTCATCATCTTATACATGTGGTAAACTATGTATACCTGTCTGGACACTCCCCTCTGCTGACTGCTCCTGTGGCTCCTCCCACAGACCCCTATATAAAGGTGATTGGGGCACTGCTCCTCCCTCAGTCTCTGAGATGTAATGGGCTCCCTTTTTTGCCGCTAATAAAAGCCTATCGTTCACTTCCTGCCTCCAAGAGTTATTGATAGTGCATCAATTTTATTAGCAGCAATTTTAAAACATGGAGAGCATTTTACGACCCGACAGATTGGATCTCGACCCTTAATCCCAGGAAGCCAGTGACGCTTTCGAACTCTGGCTAGCATGCTTCGAATCGTTCCTGCAGGAGATGTATGTGACCGATCCTGCCACGGTGCACAGGGTTCTCCTCTCCAGAGTCAGTGCAAGGGTCTACTCCATGATCAGAGACCAAACGGACTACCGGGGTGCGATGGATGCCCTCAAAAGGCAATACCAGCAGCTGGTGAACACCATCTACGCAAGACATCGCTTAGCGACACGGTGGCAGCGGGCCAGAGAGTCGAGTGCTGAGTTTGTCTGGGCCCTACAGACACTTGTGTGGGCCTGCGACTGCAGGGGACTGACGGCGGAACAGCATGCAGAGCTGCTAGTAAGAGACACCTTCATTACAGGGATCAGGTCAGTGTACGTGCGCCAGCGGCTGCTGGAACACATGGATCTTACATTACATTCGGCGATCGAGCTGGCCGACACACTGGAGGCCGCTCTGCACAACGCTGACGCTGTCCAGGCGCGCGATCTCCCGCCGGCCCAATGGACGCTGCAGACCCACAACCTGCCAGTGAGTCAAACACAGCTACTGCCACTCACGAGTCCGTGAACTCCCCGCAACCCTCCGGCGAATCAACCACGGCTGCTGCCAGTCGCAAGTCCGCGCAGTGTTACTTCTGCAGACTCGAAAAGCCCCCCTAAAACGCTGCCCGGCCCGAGAAGCTACTTGCTCCAGCTGCGGAAAGATGGGCCACTTCGCCAAGGCCTGTAAGTCCAAACCACGAGCGGGGTCGAGCAGCGCCATGTGCAAGACATGGGGGTCGCCATCTTGCCTGCCCGCCACATGCGAGGCACGGGGCAGCCATCTTTGTTGGCGCCACCTCGCCCCGCCTCCGACCCATGGGTGCTTACCAGGCACCAAGATGGCGATGCAAATCTGGCCTCCGTGACCCTCGACCAAAGCGCTCCACACCAATTCGCAAGGTCAATGATGGACATCCTGGTGGAGGGGCACAGGACTAGCTGCCTGTTTGACACGGGCAGCACTAAGAGTTTTATTCACCCGGACACGGTGCAACGCTGCGGACTCATGACACAGCCGGTAAGCCAGAAGGTCACTGTGGCTTCTGGATCGCATTCCACAGACATCCGGGGGGGTTGTGTAGCGACATTGGTGGTGCAGGGCACAGAATATCGGGACTTTGCGTTACTGGTCATGCCTCAGCTGTGTGCCCCTGTGCTATTGGGGCTCAACTTCCAGAGCCACCTGAAAAGTGTGACAATGGAGTATGACGAGCCCCTCCCACCAATCACTGTCAGAAATTCTCAGTTCTGTGGGACTTCGTCACATACCCCGCTACTGACCACACACACACACACACACCAACCTGCACATCCCACCCAACTCCATGCTTACAGCTGCGCTACAGACACCACTTGCAGCCTCCCCACCCTCCAGATCCCTCCCCCACTGTTGTTCGCCAACCTGACCCCTGACTGTAAACCTGTGGCAACCAAAAGCAGGAGGTACAGCGTGGGGGACAGGGCCTTCATTCAGTCGGAGGTGCAGTGGAGGGGATCATTGAGCCAAGCACAAGTCCTTGGAGGGCCCAGGTGGTCGTTGTTCAGATCGGGCAGAAAAATAGGATGGTCATGGACTATAGCCAGACCATCAATTGGTTCACGCAGCTTGACGCGTACCCCTTACCCCGCATCGCGGATATGGTCAATCAGATAGCTCAGTACAAGGTGTACTCGACCATAGACCTAAAATCCGCTTAACATCAGCTCCCCATCTGCCCGGAGGACCGCCCCTACACCGCCTTCGAGGCGGGCGGCAGGCTCTATCACTTCCTGCGTGTCCCCTTCGATGTCACGAATGGTGTCTCTGTCTTCCAGAGGGAAATGGACTGGATGGTGGACCAGTGCCAACTGAAGGCCACGTTCCCATATCTGGATAACATCACCATCTGCAGGCACAACTGGCAGGATCACGACACCAACCTCCTACGATTTTTCCAAGCGGCCAAAGCTCTTAACCTTACCTATAACAGGGACAAGTGTGTGTTTGGAACCACCCGACTTGGGTATGTCGTGGAGAACGGAGTCATTGGCCCTGACCCTGACCGTATGCGCCCCCATTGGAACTCCCTCTTCCCACCACCCTCAGAGCCCTCAAACGGTGCCTGGGCTTCTTTTCCTATTACACCCAATGGGTCCCTCACTACGCAGACAAGGCCTGCCCCCTGGTCAAGTCCACCACATTTCCCCTCTCAGCCGAGGCTCGTGAGGCCTTCAGCCGCATTAAAGGGGACATTGCCAAAGCAATGATGCATGCGATGGATGAGTCCATTCCCTTCCAAGTAGAGAGTGAGGCCTCCGACTTCGCGCTGGCTGCTACCCTCAATCAGTCAGGAAGGCCGGTAGTATTCTTCACTCGTTCCCTTTAAGGCCCTGAAATTCGGCACTCCGCGGTGGAGAAAGAAGCCCAGGCCATAGTGGAAGCTATTAGGCACTGGAGGCACTATCTCCCCGGCAAAAGGTTCACCTTGCTGACCGACCAGCGCTCAGTTGCATTCATGTTCAGCAACCAACAGCGGGACAAAATCAAAGATGATAAAATTTTGTGGTGGAGAATAGAACTCTCCATCTACAACTATGATATCCTGTACCAGCCTGGAAGGCTCAATGAGCCCCCTGATGCCCTATCCCGGGGAACATGTGCCAGCGCACAGCTCAACCTGCTATATGCCCTCCATGCAGATCTTTGCCACCCGGGGGTCACCCGGCTTTACCATTTCATGAAAACCCGGAACCTGCCTTACTCCCTTGAGGACATCAGGACGATGACCAGGGACTGTCAAGTCTGTGCTGAGTGCAAACCGCACTTCTACTGTCCTGAAAAGGCACAACTTATCAAGGCCACCCGCCCCTTTGAGTGTCTGAGCGTTGACTTTAAGGGCCCCTTCCCTCCACCGACCGCAATGTGTACTTCTTAACATAATCGATGAGTACTCGCGGTTCCCCTTTGCCATCCCCTGCCCCGATACCACTGCCACGTCCATCATAAAGGCCCTGTGCCAGCTCTTCACTCTGTTCGGATATCCCTGCTATATCCACAGTGATAGAGGGTCCTCGTTTATAAGTGATGAGCTGCGCCAGTACCTGCTGGATAGGGGTATTGCTACAAACAGGACCACGAGCTGTAATCCCCGGGGGAATGGACAGGTGGAGAGGGAGAATGCCACTGTGTGGAAGGCCACATTTTTAGCCCTTAAGTCAAAGGGATTTTGACCTCTCGCTGGCAGGAAGTCCTCCCCAAGGCACTCCACTCCATCTGCTCCCTGTTATGCACGTCCACGAATGCCACCCCTCATGAGCGACTCTTTTCTTTTCCCAAGAAGTCTGCCACTGGGACCACCCTACCGGCTTGGCTGATGTCCCCAGGGCCAGTATTGCTCTGGAAACATGCGAGGAGTAATAAATACTCCCTGATGGTCGAGAGGGTTCACCTACTTCATGCGAACCCCCAGTATGCCTACATGGTCTTACCTGATGGGTGGGAGGACACAGCCTCCATCTGGGACCTGGCATCTGCAGGAGCACCAGACCCCTACCCTGGACACTCCACGGTGACTATGAACCCCGTACCCACCGATTAATATACCCACGAGACACCGCGCACGCCAAGCCCTACACAGACTCCTCTCGACACTCCCATACCGGGCGCCTTGCACACACACGAGGGGTTACTGATGCCTAACGGGCTGGCACCTCAAGTCAGGCCAGAGCCAGCACAACCACCGTCACTGGTGCGATCACCACCGGTGCTACGTAGATCGCAGCGACAGACTTGACCGCCTGTTAGACTTGACCTGTAAATATACTTGTAAGAAACTTCAAGCCGTGGGGACTCTCTTTTAAAACAAAGGTGGGGGGGGGGGTGAATGTGGTAAACTATGTATACCTGTCTGGACACACCCCTCTGCTGACTGCTCCTGTGGCTCCTCCCACAGACCCCTGTATGAAGGTGATTGGGGCACTGCTCCTCGCTCAGTCTCCGAGATGTCATGCTCCCTTTTTGCTGCTAATAAAAGCCTATCGTTCACTTCCCATCTCCGAGAGTTACTGATGGTGCATCAATACACATGAGTTTTTTTCCAACAGTGGCTTTCTTTACCACTCTCCCATAAAGCTGCAACAGTTGTTGTATGAGCAGTCTCTCCCATCTCAGCCACTGAAGCTTGTAACCCTACCAGAGTTGTCATAGGTCCTTTGGTGGCCTCCCTCACTAGTCCCCTTCTTGCACTTTCACTCAGTTTTTGAGGGTGGCCTACTCTAGGCAGGCTTACCGCTGTGCCATATTCTTTCCATTTCTTGATGATTGACTTAACTGCACTCCAAGGGATATTCAGTGTCTTGTATCCATCTCCTGACTTGTGCTTTTCAATAACCTTTTTACCAAGTTGTTTGGAGTGTACTTTTGACTTCATGGTGTAGTTTTTGCCAGGATACTGACTCACCAGCAGTTGGACCTTCCATACACAGGAGTATTTTTACTACAAAATAAATTGAAGCACTTTGACTGTACACAGTGATCTCCATTTAACTAAATTACGTGATTTCTAAAACCAATTGGCTGCACCAGTGATGATTTGGTGTGTCATATAAAAGGGGGTGAATACTTATGCAATCAATTATTTTGTGTTTTATATTTGTTATTAACTGCTACTGTGAAGAGATCTGTTTTCACTTTGACATGAAAGAATCCTTCTCTGTTGACGACTGTCAAAACGCCAAATTAAATCTACTGTGATTCAGTGTTGCAAAACAATAAAACATGAAAACTTCTTGGGGGGGGAGGGAGTGAATACTTTTTATAGGCACTGTGCTTACATAGATTGATTGTACATCCACAGGGTGATGCTGGGCTGTACATCAGATGACTGATGGGAAGTAAGTGATGAGTTAGTGGGTAGAGGTGTTGATCAGGCTTACTGCTTGGGGAAAGTAACTGTTTTTGAGTCTGGTGGTCCTGGTGTGGATGCTACGTAGCCTCTCCCCGATGGCAGTGGGATAAACAGTCCATGAGCAGGGTGGGTGGGTTCCTTTATGATGTTACTGACTCTTTTCCAGCACCTTCCTGTATCCATGTCCTTGATCTTTATCTTATATATTTATACTTTGTGTATTTTTATTTATTTTTGTGATCTTTATCTTATTGTGTGTTTTTTTGTGCTGTGCCAGATCTGGAGTAACAATTATTTCATTCTCCTTTACACTCGTGTACTGGAGAGAGAGATCCAAGATTTATATTCAAGATATATATGGGGTTTGGCATTTAGAACACAGCACAGTACAGGCTCTTCAGCCTCCGATGTAGTGCTGACCCTTTACCCTACTCCAAGATCAATCTAACTCTTCCTTCTTACATGGCCCTCCATTTTTCTATCATGCATGCAATTATCTAAGAGTCTCCCAAATGTATCGGCATCACTGGCAGTCTTGGCACTTGATCTGTGCCTCTCATCATCTTACGTACAGTGGCATGCAAAAGTCTGGGCACCCCTGGTCAAAATTTCTGTTACTGTGAATAGTTAAGTGAGTAGAAGATGAACTGATCTCCAAAAGTCATAAAGTTATTATTTTCAACATTTTAAGCAAGATTAGTTTATTAGTTTTTAGGCTGTAATTGCTGCCAAAGGTGCATCTACTAAATACTGACTTGAAGGGGGTGAATACTTATGCAATTAATTATTTTGTGTTTTATATTGGTAATTAATTTAGATCACTTTGCCGAGATCTATTTTCACTTTGACATGAAAGAGTACTTTTCTGTTGATCATTTAAAAAAAGACAAATTAATTCCACTGATTCAATGTTGTATAACAATCAAACATGAAAACACCCAAGGGAGGTGAATAAGCACTGTAAGCAGTCACATGTATTTATAGTTACCTTGTGTTGTTGTTGTTGTTATTATTATTATTATTATTGCGCTCTTTATCTTTTGTGGGGTTTTTTGTTCTCCCTACATTTGTGTACAGGGGATGATATTAAACCATCTATATACATGGATGAATTGTATGCCCACAAAATGCTGGTGGGCTGTACATAAGATGATTGGTAGGTTGTGCTGAAACCTGGAGAAACAGTAAGCAGCTTGTGGTGCTCGTGAGCTTGCATCTTATTGTTTACTTGCACCTCACTTTCTCTGAGGATGTTACAACTTATTCTGCATACTGTTTTTTTAACCTCAGTGCACTGTTGTCATAAGTTAATGTGAATGAACAACATGCAAGATAATGACTTCAGCATATTTCAGTAGGTGACAGCAATAAACCAATTCCAATTCCACATTTGGTTGGTCAGTTGTTTGACCCCATTATCAGCCTCCACAGAGGCTGCGGCCTTTCTAGCAGTATACCTTTTGCTATTTTTTTTAGGTTTGCTGATTTTTAGTTTTGGAGATTGTTTAATTCCTTGAGAATCTGAGTGAACTCTGGTGTCAAGGTTAGCCAAGGAGAACACCCCAGGCAAGAGGCAATGTATTTTATTTTTGTACCTGTAGTGCCATTCAGTGGTGGTGCTGTAAAACTGCAGGTAGTAATTCATCCATAGATTTCTCAGGTTCTGCTGATGACAGAAATTTCAGAATCAGGTTTATTATTAACTCAGCAGCAGTTCAATGTAATTCATAATATTGACCTGATAGAGGTGTATAAGATGATGAGAGGCATTGATTGTGTGGATAGTCAAGAGGGTTTTTCCCAAGGCTGAAATGGTTGCCACAAGAGGACACGGATTTAAGGTGCTGGGGAGTAGGTGCAGAGGAGATATCAGGGGTAAGTTTTTTACTCAGAGAGTGGTGAGTGCCGGGAATGGGCTGCCGGCAATGGTGGTGGAGGCGGATACGATAGTCTTTTAGATAGGTACATGGAGCTCAGTAAAATAGAGGGCTATGGGTAAGCAACACACACAAAATGCTGGTGGAATGCAGCAGGCCAGGCAACATCTATAGGAAGAAGCACAGTCATGTTTCGGGCCGAGACCCTTTGTCAGGACTAACTGAAAGAAGAGATAGTAGGATAGAAAGGATCATGGGACGGGAGGCCTAGGGAGAAAGAAAGGGGGAGGGGAGCACCAGAAGGAGATGGAGAACAGGCAAGGATTGTGAGAGGGACAGAGAGAGAAAAAAGAGAGGAAAGAAAAGGGGAAAATAAATAAATAAGGGGTGGGGTAAGAAGGGGAGGAGGGGCATTAACAGAAGTTAGAGAAATCAATGTTCATGCCATTAGGTTGGAGGCTACACAGATGAAACATAAGGTGTTGTTCCTCCAATCTGAATGTGGCCTCCTGTCCCATGACCCTCTGTATCCCTTTTGCCAATCAACTTTCCAGCTCTTAACTTCATCCCCTCCCCCGTCTTCTCCTATCATTTCAGATCTCCCCCTCCCACTCCCACTTTCAAATCTCTTACTATCTCTTCTTCCAGTTGGTCCTGACGAAGGGTCTCGGCCCAAAACGTTGACAGTTCTTCTCTCTATAGATGCTGCCTGGCCTGCTGTGTTCCATCAGCATTTTGTGTGTGTTGTTTGAATTTCCAGCATCTGCAGATTTCCTCGTGTTTGGGCTATGGGTAAGCCTAGTAATTTCTAAGGTAGGGACATGTTCGGCAGAACTTTGTAGGCTGAAGGGCCTGTATTATGCTGTAGGTTTTCTATGTTTCTATAATATAGAAGAATAAATAAATTACAGTTTATGTATATTTAATAGATTAGATTCAACTTTATTGTCATTGTGCCGAGTACAAGTACAAAGCCAATGAAATGCAGTGAGCATTGATATAGATGGGGATGTGAATGTGGCTCCTAGCATGCCTGAAGTCCACAATGATCTCCTTGGTCTTCTGGGTGTTAAGGGCCAGGTTGTAGTCGGCACATCATGTGGCCAGGTGCTGGAACTCATCCCTGTAGGCTGTCTCGTCATCCCCTCTGATCAGGCCAACCACCGTGGTGTTGTCTGCGAGCTTGATTATGGAGTTAGATCCATGTACGGGAACTCAGTCACAGGTGAAAAGGGAGTACAGAAGAGGGCTCAGCACACAGCCAGTGCTCAGGATGAGAGTGGAGGAGGAGAGGTTGTCTAACTTAACAGATTGGGGTCTGTTAGTCAGAAAGTCCAAGGCCCAATTGCAGAGGGATGAGCTGATACCAAGCTGGTGAAGTTTGACGATCAGCTTGGAGGGGAATCGCAGTATTGAATGCCAAACTAAAGTCAATGAACAGCATTCTGACATAAGAGTTGGGCTGTCCAGGTGGGTCAGGGCAGAGTGAAGTACCGTGGAGATGGCATCCTCTGTTGACCTGTTGGTGTGATAGGCAAATTAATTGGGGTCCAAGGTAGTGGGCAGACAGGATTTCAATCATGCAAAAACAGAAATTATATATATTTTAAAAAGTTCAAGGGTTCAATGTCTCGTTAGGAATGGGATGGCAGAGGGGAAGAAGCGAGTGTGTGCCTTCAGGCTTCTGTGCCTCCTACCTGATGGTAACAGTGAGAAAAAGGCATGCCCTGGGTGCTGAAGGTTCTTAATAATGCGCACTGCCTTTCTGAGACATCACTGCCTAAAGATTCTTGGGTACTTTGTAGGCTGGTACCCAAGATGGAGCTGACTAAATTTATGACCCTCTGCATCTTCTTTTGATCCCGTGCAGTAGCCACCACCACCCCCCCACCCCCCGTACCAGACAGTGATGCAGCCTGTCAGAATGCTCTCCACAGTACAACTATAGAAGTATTTTGAGTGCTTTTGTTGACTTATCTCTTCAAACTCCTAATGGAGCATAGCTACTGTCTTGTCTTCTTTATAACTGCATCAATATATTGGGACCAGGTTGTCCTTAGAGATTTTCACACCCAGGAACTTGAAACTGCTCACTCTCTCCACTTCCGATCTCTCTATGAGGATTGGTATGTGTTCCTTCATCTTACCCTTCCTGAAGTCCACAATCAACTCTTTCATCTTACTGACGTTGAGTGCCAGGTTGTTGCTGCAACACCATTACACTAGTTGGCATATCTCACTCCTGTACGTCCTCTCGTCACCACCTGAGATTTTACCAACAATGGTTGTAGCATCAGCAAATTTATATATGGTATTTGAGCTATGCCTAGACACACAGTCGTATGTATACGGAGAGTCGAGCAGTGGGCTAAGCACACACCCCTGAGGTGTGTCAGTGATGATCATCAGTGAGGAGAGTATGTTATCACCAATCTGCACAGACTGTGGTCTTTCAGTGAGGAAGTAGAGGATCCAATTGCAGAGGGAGGTACAGAGGCCCAGGTTCTGCAACTTCTCAATCAGGGTTATAGGAACAATGGTGTTAAATGCTGAGCTATAGTCAATGAACAGCATCCTGACATAGGTGTCAGTATTGCCCAGGTGGTCTAAAGCCGTGTGAAGAGCTATTGAGATTGCATCTGCTGTTGACCTATTGTGGTGACAGGCAAATTGCTGAGGAAGGAGTTCAGTCTAGTCATGACCAACCTCTCAAAGCATTTCATCACTGTAGATGTGAGCACAACTGGGTGATAGTCATTAAGGCAGCCCACGTTATTGTTCTTAGGCACTGGTATAATTGTTGCCTTTTTGAAGCAAGTGGGAACTTCCACCCATATCAGTGAGAGGTTGAAAATGTCCTTGAATACTTCTGCCAGTTGGTTGGCATAAGTTTCAGAGCCTTACCAGGTACTCCACTGGGACCCTCCGCCTTGTGAGGGTTCACTCTCTTTAAAGATAGCCTAACATCATCCACTGAGACAGAGATCACAGGGTTATCAGATGCAGCAGGGATATTCACAGCTGTAATTATATTCTCCCTTTCAAAGTGGACATAGAAGGCATTGAGTTCATCTGGTAGTGAAGCATCACTGCTATTCTTGCTATTGGGTTTCACTTTGTAGGAAGTAATGTTTTGCAGATCCTGCCAGAGTTGCCATGCATTTGATATCACCTCCAACCTAATTTGAAATTGTTTCTTCGCCCTTGAAATAGCCCTCTGAAAATCATACCTAGTTTTCTGGTACAGGCCTGGGTCGCCAGACTTGAATGCCACATATCTAGCCTTCAGCAGACGATGTACCTCCTGGTTCATCCATGGCTTTTGGTTTGGGAATATACAGTAAGTCTTTGTGGGCACACACTCATCCACACAGGTTTTAATTTTGAGCAACACAAAAAAAAAACTGGAATTAATTAATTCACCCACACACAGCTCAATGCATTTTCCAGCTTCCTTCTCCAGCCCCTCTGTGCCCCTGCCTGTATCCAAAGGTGAAGATCTGCGGCACCACGGTAGTATAGTGATTAGTGTACCACTATTACAGTGACTGCGCCCTAGGTTCAATTCTGCCACCGTCTGTTCTGTCTGTGACCGCATGGGCTACCGCTGGGTGCTCTGGTATCTTCGTATATTTCCAAGATGTAGTGGTTAGTAGGTAGGTAAAATGAATGTGGTGTGGGCTCGTTGGATAGAAGGGTCTGTTACCAGGCTGTATCTCTAAATAGTAAAAAACATTGCTTTTTGTCACATGTACATCGAAACATAACGTGAAGAGCATCACGTGCCAATGACCAACACAGTCCAAGAAGCACCACAACTCCAGAGCTCTTCCTGTGCATTTCCCCAGCTGTAGTGCCTGTCACCCTCCATGTGGGTTAGTGGCCTTGGGTGAAGCCAGCAGTTGACTTAGACCTGGTGTGGACTGGGGGATGCAACTGTTAATTAAAACAAAGCATCGTGAAATTTGCAGGGCAGTGGCAGCACTATGTCATTTCTGCCCACTGCTCTGAATAGGGCAGGTAAATGGTAAATGGTAAGCGGCTTCATTTGCTGCGATGTGGTAAATGGGATTGAATACTATTCAACCATTGCAAAATATTTCCACTTCCAACTGGACAATGGAAAACTGACTGGTGAGGAGATGGTCACTGTTTTTGGCCAAATCAAAGGTGGTGACAAATCAGCATATGGGAGAGCGATTGAAAATCTGGCTGAATTGCGCTACAACAACCACCTCTCACTCAATATCAGTGAGCTGATTACTGACTATGGAGGAAGAAACCAGAGGTCCATGAGCCAGTCCTCATCAGGGGATCAGAGGTGGAGAGGGTCAGGAAATTAAATTCCTTGGTCTTATCATTGCAGAGGATCTGTCCTGGGACTTGCATGTAAGTGCCATTATGAAGCCGTGCCTCTCTTTTCTCTGAAGTTTGCTCAGATTAAGTATGCCATCTAAAATTTTAACAAACTTTAATAGATGCACAGTAGAGAGTATCCTGACTGGTTGCATCACAGCCTGATATGGAAACATAAACACCCTAGAATGGAAATGGCTATAAAAATAGTGGATACCGCCTAGAGCGTCCCATTATTGAGCACATCTACAAGGAGCACTGCCAGAAGAAGGCAGCATCCTTCATCAAGAACCCCCACCATCCAGACCATACTCTCTTCTTGCTGCAACATTGGAGCCCTACATTTCTTAAAAATTCCTAATGTATCTGCCTTTACCACTACTCCTGGACATTCCATAAGACCATAAGATATAGGAGCAGAATTAGGCCATTTGGCCCATTAAGTCCACTCTACCATTTCAACATGGCTAATCCATTTTCATCTCAACTCCAATCTCCTGCTTTCTCCTCCATATCTCTTCATGTCCTGACTAATCAAGAGCCTATCAACCTTTGCCTTAAATACACCCAATGACTTGGCCTCCACAGCCACTTGTGATACAAATTCCACAGATTCACCACCCTCTGGCTATAGAAATTCCCCCTTATCTCCATTCTAAATAGATGTCCTTCTATTCTGAAGCTGTGTTCTCTGGTCTTAAGATTCCCTCACCCGAGGAAACATCCTCTCCGCATCCACCCTATTGAGGCCTTTCAACATTTTATAGGTTTCAATGAGATCCCCACTCGTTCTTCCAAATTCCAGTAATCATAGGCCCACAACCATCAAACCTTTCATAGAAAAACATAGAAAACCTACAGCACAATACAGGCCCTTCAGCCCACGAAGTTGTGCCGAACATGTCCCTACCTTAGAAATTACTAGGCTTACCCATAGCCCTCTATTTTCCTAAGCTCCATGTACCTTTAATTCCGTAATCATTTTTGTGAACCTCCTTTAAATCTTTTACAATGTCTGCACATCCTTTCTTCGATAAGGGCCCAAAACTGCTCTCAATACTCCAAATGAGATCTCACTTGTGATTTATAAAGCCTCAACATTACATCCTGGCTTTTATATTCTAGTTCTCTTAAAATGAATGCTAACATTGCATTTGCCTTCCTCAACAGACTCAATGTGCAAATAAACCTTTAGGGAATCCTGCACAAGGACTCCCAAGACCTTTTGTGCCTCAAATTTTTGAATTTTCTCTTCATTTAGAAAATAGTCTACGCTTTTATTTCTTCTACCAAAGTGCATGATCATACATTTCCCAACATTATATTCTATCTGCCACTTCTTTGCCCATTCTCTTAATCTGTCTAAGTCCCTTCTGTAGCCACTCTACTTCATCAAAACTACCTGCCCCCTCCACTTATCTTTGTATTTTCCACAAACTTAGTCACAAAGCTATCAATTCCATCATCCAAATCATTGATATACTATAGTGTAAAAAGAATCTGTCCCAACACAGACCCTTGTAGAACACTACAAGTCAGTGGCAGCCAACCAGAAAAGGCTCCCTTTATTGCCACTCTTTGCCTCCTGCTAAACAAAAATACACTCTATCCATCTGGTATCTTTCTTGTAATACCATGGGCTTTTAATTTGTTAAGCAGCCTCATCTGTGGCACCTAGTCAAAGGCCTTCTGAAAATCCAAATACACAATATCTTCTGATTCTGCTCTGTCTATCCTGTTTATTCTGATACTTTCCTCCAATTACCTTAGAATTATGCCCTCTTGTATTGGCCATGCCCACCCTAGGAAAATGACGCTGATTGTCTAGTCTATCTATGCCTCTTATTGTCTTATACACCTCTATCAGGCCATGAATCAGCCTCTCCACATTAAACAAAGTCATGCACATGCACCCTCCAGTAAGGAAACCCACCCTAACATGGATTAAGTCCCATTGCAATCAGTAAATGGTGAAGGGAGCAGGATTTACAAGGATGTTGCCTGGATTGGGGAGCATGCTTTATGAGAATAAATTGAGTGAACTTGACCTCTTCTTCTTGAAGTGACAAAGAATGAGAGGTGACTTGATGAGAGGCATTGATCATGTGGATAAGCAGAGGCTTTTTCCCAGAGCTTAAATGGCTAACACGAGGGGGCATAGTTTTAAGGTGCTTGGAAGTAGGTACAAGGGGATGTCAGAGGCAAGTTTTTCACATAGAGAGTGGTGTGTGGAATGCACTACTGGTGAAGGTGGTTGAGTTGGATACAATAGACTCTTACATGCATGGAGCTTAGAAAAATAGAGGGCTATGTGGTAGGGAAATTCTAGGCAGTTTCTAGAGTAGGTTACATGGTCGGCACAACATTGTGGGCTGAAGGGTAGATTTTTAAGTTCTATGATTGTGACGGGGTGTATGGGGTGTCTATGGAGGGGTAGCACCTTTGATGGGGGCCTGCTGTGCCTTTTTTCAGGGCAGCTCATCCACCTTTTGGTCTCCAGCTGGTGCTCAGCTCTCACCTGTGACTCCAAGTAGTTTTAACATGCGCAGCAGCCACACCCTGGTAAACCATCTTGGCAGACGGGCCAAACCAGGTGAGGGTAGCTGATGAGTCTTTGACCCTCGGTGAGGTAGGGGATCTGCCTATCCCAGCGTGTGAAGACTGGCCCTAGCTGATTGAGCAGAGGAGACCGATTAATGGTCAAATGGTCAAGAAGGCAGGCCAGCAGGTGGTTATGGAGCGCTAAGAGCACGGCAAGGCACTTAGATGTCCTGGTCATCCACTGCAAGAGATGGTGATCTCTTTAAATTCACCCGGCTGAAGGCAAAGGCAAACCACTGCTGTAACGTGCCGAGTACGATTTCCCAATATGTCAGAGTGGCATGGAGGGAAATTGTCCACTAACTGGAAATTCCAGATGCGACCCAACGACAATGATTGTGAGGTCTGGAAGCTAGCACATTAGGTGGTAGGTGTTTGATTTGGTCAATGGGCTTTTAACTGAGGCAAATGCATCCATGACTGAGCAGTCCTATTTAGGATCGACTCTGCTCACCCCACTCAGAGAAGATATCTGACTCGAAACCTCCTGATAGGATTACTGTGTCCAGATGGATCACCACATACGGTCAAAAACAAAGAAACAGGACCTTTGGAGCCTAATATGTGCACACTCTGATGGATAGTGCAACCAGTGATTGACCAGAGAGGAAAACTATGATTATCACTAAAGAACTGAGGAGATATCTGATTCATCTAACTGCTCTTTCTGAAAACTATCTGCACATGAAAGGCAACTGAAGGAGAAGGCTGGTTACACCTTCTTCTGGAAAGAGTAGGCAGCTGACAAGCCCAGGATCCATGGTGTTGGATTTGCAATAAAGAATCAGTATGCCAGTCAACTCTCTGAACTTCCTGTGGGGATCATTGCACTTGATCATGAAAATTCGTTTTATGCTTGCCAACAATGAGATGACAACTATTCTGAGTGCTTACTTACCAACTCTGGATGTACATTAGTATGAAAAAGAAGCCTCTACTCTTGCCTAGATGTAACACTGTTGAGCATTGTAAATAAGATCATTATCTTGGGGACTTCAGCCTTTGGAAGGGTGCCATAGGAAAGGAAGGCATTGACAACATCAACACAAATGGAGAACTTCTCACCATATGAGTTGAACACAATCTTATCATCAGAAACACACTGTTCCACATGAAAAACAAATTCAAGGCATCTTGGCAGAACCCTCAATCAAAACAGTGGCATCTCATTGTCTATGACACTGTCTGAGATAGGGACCATGATTCCTATCTCAAAGGACTGTGATATGAATATTATTAGTGCCACAATTGGCACAGATGACTGCTGGACAGATCATCTCCTGATACTCTCCACCACATTGATCAGATTCATGAAACAGAGCAGAGTTCATAAGAAGCAGACTAGGCCAAGACTAAAACTTCAGTGCTTGCTTGACATTGCCACCCAACACCACCTTCAGGGCACATTTGGAGAAAACCTCCAACAAGAAAATCTGGAGAATACTGAAAAACACTGGGGTCTGCTTAAGTCCAGCATCCTTGATATCTGCAAAAACATCCTAGGGTACAAGTGGAGAAAACACCAGGACTGGTGTGATAATGACATGAAGATAGAACAATTTATCTCTAAGAAAAGGGAAGCATTTTGTGTCCAGAAGAATTACACCAGCAGCAAGGCCAAAGGAGAAGCTTACTCCAGAGCCAAGGTAAATGTTCAGCACATGTTGAGGGAGCTATAAAATTCTTGGTGGACTGAGAAAGCCATGGAAATCCAGAGACAGGCAGACTGGTAACATGAGAGACTTCTTCAGTGCCACCAGAGTCTATGGAATTGCTAAGGAATTGGAATGATATCAACAATCGATGGAGAGAACTCTTTCAAGAACTTCTTAACTGTGATAGCACTGCTGAACCAGAGGTTACTAAACAAATCTTCTAGAGACCTGAGAGAAGATGTGAGGGAACCTCCCAGTATAAAAGTGGTCCATGATGCCATCAGGAGCCTCAAAAACAAAAAAAAAACATGGCTCCTGAGGAGATCCCAGCAGAGATCCTTAAGGGAAGTGGATCAACACACATGCACCGCATGTATGCCCTGTCCTAGAAGGTCTGGGGAAAATAACAACTGCCCTCAGAACTCAAGGATGCCCTAATAGTGACATTCAAGAAGGGAAACATGTCAGATTTCAACAAGAGGCAAAATGTTTGCATGTATCCTTGTCAACTGACTCCTTCTGCCATCTGAAGAAGTACTCCCTGAATCACAGTGTGATTTCCACCAATTTAGAGGAATCAGAGATACAAATTACAGAAAAAATTGCAGTGAAGACAACCCTTTCATAGATTTGACAAAGGATATCTGATAGACTACCTAGCTCTCTGGCGTATTCTATCGAGACATGACTTTGTACCTACAAACACTGAGGCGACTGCATGATGGCACGTTAGCCAGTGCTCAGTAATAGTGGCACTGAATCAGAATCCTTCATTGTCATGACAGGAGTCAAACTGGGCTGCATCATTACACTCACCCAATTTCTGTCACTATTGCTGCCACCCTTCAATTCATTGGCTAAGACCTGTCACAGGAATCCCATTCTTGTGTAGAATAGACTGTAGGCTTTCCAGCCTCAACTGGTTCAGGGCCAAGAACGAGGTCAGCACCACCACTATCATGCAGCTTGTTTGTAGATGACATTGCAGCAGACTCTGAAGACCTCCAATGTATACCGAAAGGCTTTGCTAAAGCACTGGGGCCCTGAGTGTGGGATATTCTCAGGCATTACATTACAGAGTGGTCCACAGAACCTAATGTTTGTCCAATTCAAAAGCCTGACCTACTCTCATCGCTCCTCACACAACAGTTGTGAAAATGGCACTTTACATCCACAAGAACTGGGCGGCATGGTAACGCAACACTATTATAGCACCAGTGATCCAAGTTCAATTCCCACTGCTTTCTGTAAGTTTGAATGTTTTCTGTGTGACTGGGTAGTCTGGTTTCTTCTCTCATTATGAAGATATGGTGGTTTGACTTTGACTTTATATCTTACATCCTTCACATACAGGAGGAATCTTATTGTAATGTCTCTGAATGTGCAAATTATAGTAATTTGTAATGAACATTATGTACAGTAAGATGTATAATAGAAGTCAATATAGCTTTAGAAATACAATTGTGCCAGCGTAAATTAATCAGTCTGATGGCCTGGTGGAAAAAATTGTCTCAGAGCCTGTTGGTCCTGGCTTTAATGCTTCGGTTACCATTTCCGATGGTAGCAGCTGGAATAGATTGTGGTTGGTTGGGGTGACTTGGGGACCCAGTGATCTTCACGCCCTTTTTATGCACCTGTCGCTGTAAATGTCCTGAATAGTGGGATGTTCACATCCACATGTGCTGGGCTGTTTGCATCACTCTCTGCAAGTCCTGCCTTTGAGAGAAGTACAGTTCCCCTACCAGGCAGTGCTACAGCCAGTCAGGATGTGAGTAGGTTACTTGGTCCCATGGGTGTAATCTGAATTTTTAACCTCCTTTGGTCTCCTCAGGAAATTCTTTTCCCATCAATCTTTGGAATTTATCTGGGGATTCCTACCCTGATATCCTGCTTCACAAACTTTCTTTAAATCAGGTCCCCATTCATTTTCTATTGATAACAGCTGCACCCACAGGTCCTCACAGATTATACAATTATACAGCTAGGGTCAGTGAGTGGATGCTTAAAATGGATTAATCAGTACAATTCTTTGGAGCAGATCAATGAGAGGAGAGAAGACAGAGGTGTACATGATGACAAGAGGCACAGATCAACTAGATAGCTGGAGACTTTATCCCAAGGCAGTATTGGGGGGGGGGGGGGGAGAGAGAATAATTTTCAGGTGATTGGTATAAGGGGATGTAGACTGGTAGGTGCATGGCTGGCAGTGGAAGCAGACACATTAGGGCCATTTAAGAGACTCTTAGATAGGTACATGGGTGATAGAACAATGGAGGGCTATGTAGAAGTGAAGGTCAGCACAACATCATGGGCCCAAGGGGCTATTCTGTTCTAGGCTCAATTAAGCACAATGCTTTACCCTGGCAGTGTTAAATTCTACTTCTCACGTCAGCCAAGATTTTACTTCTCCCAACAAAAGGCCAACTTTATTCATGACAGAAGGACAAACATCAACAGGTCATTCACTCGCATTAGACCATAAGCTAGGAGCAGGTTCATCAAGAAAGGAATGTTACTGGGACTCGAGGGCCTGAGTCATCACAGTTTAATTCCTTACAATGTAGAAAACCCAAGGGGTGACCTTATAGATGGGCACAGATAGGGTGAATGCACACTGCACATGATCTTTTTCCCCATGGAAAGCGAATCAAACACCAGTGGAAATAGGTTTAAGGTGTGAGGGGCAACTTCTTCATGGTGGCAGGTATGTGGAATGAGCTGCCAGAATTGTGCAGAGAGAGGTATAACACTTAGAGGACACTTGGACTGGTCCATGGGAAGAAGTTTAGAGGAATTAACATGGGCAAGTGGAATGAACTTAGACACGACGAAATGACATTTCAACAAAACTCTTTCCCTATGAAGAACAGTCTGTGATGTTGCTATTTCACAAGTTTATTAACACGGACCTTTGACCTGATCTGTATCTGCAATATCATGCAAGAAAATTTCCTTTAAACTCTGGATCTAATCTACAATTTTGTCAGCTAGACAATTAAAAAAAAAACTCAGAGGCCACTTTATTAGGTACAGGAGTGGAATCCAGTGTGGTTTTTTGTTGCTGTAGCTCAGGTTTGACGTGTTGCATTCAGAGACGCTCTTCTGCACACTACTGTTGTAACGCGCAGTTATTTGAATTACTGTCGCCTTTCTGTCAGCTTGAACCTGTCTGGCCATTCTCCTCTGAGCTCACTAATTAAAAAGGCATTTTTGCTCACAGAATTGGATATTTTCTTTGTCTTTCATACCATTCTTTGCAAACTGGACTGTCGTGCTTGAAAATCCCAAGAGATCAGCAGTTTCTGAGATCATATGGCACCAACAGTCATTCCACAGCCAAAGTCACTTAGATCACATTTTTCTGAACAACAAATGAACCTCTTGACTATGTCTACATACTTTTATGCATTGAGTTGTTGCCACATGATTGGTTGATTAGATATTTGCAGGTATACAAGTGTACCAGATAAAGTGGCCAGTGAGTGCACATTAAAGCAAAGATGTCCTGCTCCCAGGTGCATCTTCATCTGCAGGGCTTGGCAACTGGACTGCAAAACATGCACTTTTCAATAGGGACATTAGTTTAGGAAAACATAATGTGCATTAATGAAAATCATGCTAATTTCATAAATGATTTACAAATAGGTGGATAATTTTCAGTAGTCACAAAATCCTGTTTGTTACACCCCAACCCCTGCCCCACACAACTACCAAGATATGCTTGCAAAAAAATTTCATTACAAATACACCCATGCAAAATTTTTGAAATGCCTAAGAGTTTAAATATTGTTAATTACAAAAAAAAATCCAGAACATACAAAAGAACTGAGAGTCTGTGTAGCAAGGGCTGAACCAGCCTAGTTCATAGACCTTTAGTTAAAAATTTTATTAACAGATTAGAGCCCTTGGGAGTTGCTTAAAAAACCTGGGGAGGAATTAGCAGTGCAGTCTGAATGTAAACTGAGCATTTAACATCTGGGTTGGTCAACACTGCTAGAGAAAATATCGACCAAACTGGGTTCCTCTAAACTAGTTGCATGTTGCTGTGTTTCTTCAACTCTGACATCAAAGTAGGGTGTAAAGGAATTATATTTTCAACATTTGCCTGCTGCTGGGAAATGGGAAAAAGGCCGAAGGGAACAGAAAACAATGGAGAATCTGAATAAGGCTCCTACAAAGAAAGAGTATGATAATGCTGCCATGGACAGTCCCAACCCCGATGCAAAATGAGAAGGATTCAGCATGGGGTTAGCAACCCTATCCTGTAAAAACCCAGAGCAACAAAAGCACTCCAAAGGCTCTGGGGACCTCATCCCTGGGTGAGAAAGGACCTTAGCCGAACGCTTGGGGATAACTTGAAGGACTGGCCCAGGACAGAGGACTTTGGCAAGCTGCTGTCCATGGCTTATGCCCCAGTAGGGGCGATGGGCTTTAGTAAGTAAGTAAAATATAAACTATGGCCAGTGATACACAGCCTAGGGCTGCTAACTTTTCAGGTTTACTCTGAAGTCCTATGAAATGAAAATCTTCACGAGAATATAAACAATAGGAATTTAAAAATTTTCCACTGAATACTGGCTGTTATAAAAATATCAGGTGGTCAAGAATATCCACTGGGGAATAAAGAGGCTTGGTGCTTCTTGGTGGAGAGAGATGTTTCACCACTATATGCAGTTGTGTTGAATGGTCAGGGAGCAGTGAGCAGGAGGTCACATGATGATTCCAGGTACGCATCCAACCTGAAGCACCAAAGAATCTACTGGAGGAACTCAGTGGGCTAAGCAGCATCTGAAGGGAGAAAAGGAACTACTGAAGCTTCGGAGTTAGGACCAGAAGCGTGGCCAATTCCTTTCCTACCACAGATACTGCTTGGCGCACTGTTCCTCCAGTGGATTGTTTGTTGCTCCAGATTCCAGCATCTGC
Organism: Hypanus sabinus; assembly: GCF_030144855.1. Lineage (NCBI taxonomy): Eukaryota > Metazoa > Chordata > Chondrichthyes > Myliobatiformes > Dasyatidae > Hypanus > Hypanus sabinus. Next base: position 92,140,621 of record NC_082709.1, on the reverse strand, counting down.
ATCCAACCTGAACTGACAACTCAACCAGGCTTGAGTCAACGAGCAGCAGGATTGTGTGCTACTGCTTGCTTATCTGTGCAACAGTGCAGAGCTCTGGCAGGCTTCTATTGTGACCATTTCATTTTTAGGATATCTCCAAATCCTATCCTGATGCTGATGCAAGTGACAGCGATAGACAACGAACAACCACTGCCAGTTCTTTGACAGTATCTGGCAGTAGAAAGGATTGGACCACACCACTGACATTTGACAGGTTATCTGCTGCAAGATTTCTACTTACAAATGTGGGAGATATGGTAAGCCAAGTGTTAAGGACAATGTTCAGGCTAGGATAGGCTGAGGCACTTATAGTCAACCCAGTCCTTTGAAGTGAGACCACCAGAGCACCTCTACTCACTGCAGATGAGATACGCTTTGCCAATAACTAGATAAGTGGGCTTCTGAAGAGAGACCTTTAATGGAATGCTCTTTGAAGAAGATAGCTTCCCCTTACACAGCAGGGGGTACTGTAGACAGATGAGTTAGGAAAATAATAGAAGGATGCTAAACACACCCAAAACCTAAGGGACAATTGTTTTACGAACTTCCATGTATCATTGGTTGTCAGCTTGTACTTTCTATTGACTTTTAGCATCTCTATTGTGAATGGTGACTGATGTTGCAAGTAAGGAATTCAAACATACATATTTTACCAAATGGTCAATATCGTAACTGATAAGCCAATTCTGTACATATAAGAATAGCATTTTTCTGTCCTAGCTTCAGAAGAGCGTGGTGACAGAGGCCATACTGTTCTCCTTGTGCATAAGTAAAATAAAGTATGTTTGAGCAGCAAATGAGCGGTTGTTCTGAGTCCAGTTATCGGCAACGATATATCGGCTGAGAGTGAGATTCATTGCTCTTCAGTCTCTGGAAATGTGCTACACCATGCAACACAATTGGGGCAAAATGTTACTGAAGAGGATGGCACACAGAACTCGCACTCTGATAGACAGCACTCCCCAGGATATTTTATGACTGTGATTATAAGCAGATAGGAATTCCATCACTACTCCAACCTCTTCCAGACCCAACACGTTGACAGTACAATCTAAATTCATGTGGCTGGGTGCAATGAACACAGAATCTTTATGTCAAACACCAGTCACCAAGGGGCCCAATGAAAAACATTGGAGTTCATCAGACAGTGACAATTCAGTGGAACAGAAATCTTCTCGATCTGAGGGAAAAACCCTTCAACCAATGCCCATTTCCCTAGCAGGTGGCAGCAACTACTCAGTCTTCTTGCTGTGTTCGGCAGTGCTCAGGACCTTCCTCCTCTGGCGAAGCATGTGGAAGTAGAGCTGGGGAAAAACTGAGGCAGCAAGAGTAAGATGGGTGAGTGAACACACTTTCTAGACAGGACGCAGCAATATTTTTGCTTAACTTTTCCCTCCACAGACATTCTGTCTTCATCACACAAATTTAAAGACATTACAAATATCGATTCATTCATCCATTACTCTACCCATTTATCTATTGATTTAAAAAGCAATCAGTCTTCTTTTGCACATTGTTTGTCAGTGTTTGTGTGCAAGTAGTTTTTCATTCATTCTATCGTATTTCTTTGTTCTACTGTGAATGCCTGCAAGAAAATGAATCCTGGGTAGTTTCTGATGACATATGTACTTTGATAATAATAAATATACTTCATTTAAAACATGATTTGGAAAGGAATATGCCAGAAATTGAAGTAAAAACCTGTAGGTGCTGGAAATATGAAGTGAAAATAGAAAATGCTGGAAACAGTCAGCAGGCCAGGCAACAAACAATCCACTGGAGGAACACAGCATCTGTGGGAGGAACGGAATCAGACATTTCGAGTTGATTCCTCTGTTTTGACCTCAATAACATTGATAACTCCTTTGCTCCCACAGATGCTGCTGGACCCACTGAGCTCCTACAGCAGACTGTTGCTCCAGAATCCAGCATCCATGGTCTCTTGTGTCTCTCTATGGAAAGAGAAACTGTCTCAGGTTGAGACCTTTCATCAAAAAGAGAGAATTGAGAAACACAGGTGATGTTTCAAGTTAAGGACCCGATGTCAATACAGGTAAGGTGAGTAAACAAATCTGTTTTAAACTGCATATGTCTGTCATAAGATGCAGACCCAATTGTCATGGGAGAAATAAAAAAAAACACAGAAACTGGAGACAGAAAAGTAAAGGGCATCAAATTGAAACAAATTTGTGGAGTAGATAAGGATGGTTACCTTAAATTATCAAATTAAATATCAAGCCCAGAGGATTTCAATATACTCAAATGGAAGGTGAAGATTTGGAGGCAGAAGACAAGAGGTCAAAGCAGAAATGAAACAGAGACTCAAAGCAACACATAACTGGAAGCACAGGTCAACTTCATAGCTTCTGTTTTTGAGGGTGAACATGTGTTTTTTTTTACGGCAAGAAATTAACTTACAAAAAACATAAAACAAAAGGGAACTGCATGAAAAATTTTGTGTATATGTAAAAATAGCAGGGGACTGGGATGAGGGGGTCAGCCCCTTCTTTGAACCAAGATAAGACAACTCAACTTGTGTTGAATAATCCTGATATGTATCTGAGAGATTTGACAACAGCTTCTTCCCCACTGCCATCAGGTTCTTAAACCAACCTGAAAAATTTCCACACCACCTCAGACAATATTTCTTTACCTCTCTCAACATACATTGATGTGGTATTTATTTTTACAGGCATGTATAATTTACGTTAATTTCCATTTCTCATGCACTGATCTGTTACTGCAAAAAACCTATTTTATGGCACTTACACCCTCTGACAATATAGTTGTAACCTGATATCCAGCTAGCAATAGAAATGTACTGTGGAGAGTTTTCTAACAGGTTGCATCACTCTCTGATCTGGGAGTCGCCAATCCAGAGGATCAGAAAAAGCTGCAGAGTGTTGTAAACTCAGCAGCTCCATCATGAACACAAGCCTCACCACCATTGAGAACATCTTCAAAAGACAGTGCCTTAAGGCGGTGGCATCTGCCTTAGGGACCCTCACTATCCAGGACATGCCCTTTTCTCACTATTACCATCAGAGGTACAGCACCTGAAGGCACAAACTCAATATTTTAGGAACAGCTTCTTTTCCTCCACCATCTGATTTCTGAATGGACAATGAACACCACTGCACTATTTTTCTTTTATTTGTTACTTAATTATTTCATTTTTTATATTTCTTATGGTAACTTACAGTATTTCTTTCCTGTGTTGCACTGTACTGCTGCCACCAAACAACAAAGTTCATGACTATGTCAGTGATAATAAACCCAATTTTGATTGTAGAAAGGTCTTCAGATCAGAGAATCACAGAAATCAATAACATCAGAGGTTATTCAGCCATTTATGTTGGCTGGACGATCTACCAAGTCTAGTCTTACTTTCCAGTTCTCAGGCTATGAGACAATACATTGACTTACTTGGAATGTAGGAAATCATGACCATTATCAGGACTGTGTAGTAGTCGAAGGAGACATTGTACTTGTTTGGAAGGGTCACAGAATACAAGCCAGTCCTTCGAACGTGAGGCAGGGCAGCGTATATGGTCAGAAGTTCCCCTGTGACTCCCATCGGATACAGAACAATAAACAATGAGTACCTAGGCAGGAAGGGTAGGGGAGAACTTTGCATTAAAATCTTAATTTGCAGTTGATTTACCACATTCCCACAAACTGCATCCCATTCACGTGCACAATCTCATTCCCAGGGTTAGGAGCTTCATATACACAGCATTCTATTTCCACAGTTAGGAACTACACACACATAGCATCTTAATCCCACAGTTAGGGTCTGCACTCCCACACACTATTCTCAGGCAATATCAACAACAATCCATTTGGCAACTACACAAAACAGGCAGGTCTAATGGAAGTATGGGTAAATCCAACAGGATCAACTTGTTTATCTAAGGATTTAGTTATCCTTAACTTCAATCATGTGGAGAAACTGCAAAAGCTAGACTTTTTTTTCCCCAGTGCACAGGAGGTTAAGAGGTATATGAAATTGTGAGAAGCATAGATAGTATGGGGGGGGGGGGGTCAAAATATTTTTGCCTGCTGGTATCAAAAATAAGAGGGCACAGACTAGGAAGGAATTTAAAAATAATTCAAAGGGATAAGTTTTGTTTAACACGGGCCAACGATATTTGGAATACACTGACAGAGGAGATTAGATACAATCACTACTACATCGCAGAGATAAGTAAGTTGAGGATGACATTAAGACTGGGGCATAGTGAAGAATGCTATCAAAGCTTGAAAAGTGATCTGGACTAATTGAGAAAATGGCAAATGAAATTTAATGCAGACAAGTGTGAGATGTTGTACTGTGGCAGGACAAACCACAATAGGACTTATATAGTGAATGCTAGGGTACTGAGGTGTGCAGTAGAACAAAGGGAATACAGATCAATAATTCCTTAAAAGTGGCATCAAACTATCTGGTTTGTAAAGAGAGTTTTTGGCATATTTGTCTTCATAAGTCAGGGCTTTGTGTACAGGAGTAGGGATGTTATGTGTGAAGTTGTACAAGATGTTGGTGAGGCCGAATTCTGAGTATTGAGTGCAGTTCTGGTCACCTACCAAGGAAAGATATCAATAAGCTTGAAAGAAAATTTACTGCTAATTATTGATGGGACCTGAGGGTCTGAATTGCAGGCAAAGGTTGAGTAAGTTTATTCCCTGGAACATGGGAGAATGAGGTATACAAAATTATGAGGGATATAAATAGGGTAAATACATGCAGGCTTTTATCCCTGACGTTGGGTAAGACTAGAACTAGAAGACATATAGGTTTAGGGTGAAAGGTGAAATATTTAAGGGGACCCTGAGGGGAAAGTTCTTCACTGGTGTGAGTGTGGAATGAGTTGCCAGATGATGGATGTGGGTTCAAATGCAACATTTAAGACAAGTTTGGCACATGGATAGGAGGGGTATGGAAGGCCATGGTATAGGTGCAGGCAAATGGGACAAGGCAGAAAAACAGGTTGGCCAAAAGGCCTATTTTAGTGCTCTACCTCTATGAAGGAGTGGGTGTACGAAAAGTTTCTTTGAGTCAGCAATCTTGCAGAAATGAGGCTGCAATATCAACCATGGTCTTATTGACTTACCTGGGGGGCTCATATGGCCATTCCTGTTCCTAATGTATATGTTTGTATCATCCTGTGTCAAGTGCTTTGCAGATGCTGAATTGAAAAGCATTTGAATTCTGCCACTACCAATAAGGTCAACAGGACTGCTCTGATAGCAGCTAATGTTAAACTGTATCTCTGAGAGAAAAGGCCCATGGTTAAAGGCTCTGGTTACTTTGACATTCCCCACTCAACAAAGGCCAGCAGCTAACAGTCAGAAAACAAAAGCACCACTCTACCTACACACTTGAAAAACTCCTGCCTTATAGCATCTTTGATAGAGGGGCTGTGGGTTATATTCTGAGTGGAATAGAGGGGACCATTCCTCCACCCCATTCGTTCTACATTACAGAAAGCTGTGAAGACAAGAAAGGAACATAAACTGGATCAGCACGTAATGCAAAAAAAAACGAAACCAAGACAGCTCATGCACGACGGGCCTATGCTCTGCAAGATTTCAATGAGAGGGCCCCGTCTTAACCCAGGTTTCAATTTGTCACAAGCAAATGTGAAGCGGAAAGAAATTGAGCTGAATTGAATTGATTTTATTTCTTACATCCTTCATATACGTGAGTAAAAATCTTTACATTACCTCTCCGTCTGAATGTGTAAATTATAGTAGTTTGTAATAAACAGTATGTACAGTAAGATATACAAAAGAACAGTCAATAAAGCTTAGAAATATAATTGTGTCAGGGTGAATTAATCAGTCTGATGGCCTGGTGGAAGCTGTCCCGGAGCTTGTTGGTCCTGGCTTTAATGCTGCCGTACCATTTCCTGGATGGTAGCAGCTGGAACAGTTTGTGGTTGGTTGGGGTGATTTGGGTCCCCAGTGATCTTTCAGGCCCTTTTTATGCAGCTGTCACTGTAAATATCCTGAATAGTGGGAAGTTCACATCAACAGATGCGCTGGGCTATCTGCACCACTCTCTGCAAGGTCCTGCAATTGAGGTAAGTACAGTTCCCATACCAGGCAGTGCTACAGCCAGTCAGGATGTTACCAATTGTGCCCCTGTAGAAAATCCTTAGGATTTGGGGACTCATGCTGAACTTCTTCAACCATCTGAGGTGAAAGAAGTGAAAACTTCTAATCTTAAACTTAATTTCTCCCCTATTTCTATGCAGGTTAAAAGAGAAGCTAGTGTCTGGCACGGATTTGCATCTCTACAGATAGGTAAGAAAAGAGAATGGCTAGGTGTCCTAACCAATATAAAGTTTAGCTTATAAAGATTAATTTTATTTGTGACATGTATATTGAAATATTGAAACATACAGTGAAATATGTTACTTGCATCCACATGATCTGGGAACGTGTTGGCACACCCCACAAATGTCATGCTTTCAGCACCAACATAGCATGCCCGCAACTTACTCTATGCCCTAACATGTATGTTTTTGGAATGTGGGAGAAAACTGGAGTACCTGGAGGAAACCAACACAATTACAGGGAGAATGTACAAACTTCTTACAGACAGCAATGAGAATTGAACCCTGATTGCTGATGCTGATAAAGCATTATGCTAACCGCTAAGCTACTTTGCTCCCCTAGTCATAGCTAGTCTCCCAAAGAAACTTGGTGCACCAATTTTAGGGAAATCAAGGGGAGGTGAAGGGCAGGTGAGAAGGGGTCAGAGAGTAATGAGAATGAGGATTAGAAAAAGAGATTGTGTGTGGGGGGGGGGGGGGGGAAGAGACCGAAACTACCCATCTTTCTCAACTTCCAGTTAGAGAAAACACTATTTCAGATTTCTAGGTTGTTTCATTGCAGTCATAGATCTACAAAGAAATCTGAAATTTTGCATGCAAATTATAACTAAGGATATATACTCTACAGTCCTAATTTTTCTAAAACCATGATAAGATGTCATTCATAGCCCAAGAAGGGCCTAAGGGCCTAACTTTCACAACTGAGAATTGATGAGATTTGTTTCAGATCTGTTTTTGAGGTTCAGTGGATTTCAGTTTATTGGACTATTGGTTAATCGAGGCAGCCGCTTATTTGGGACAACTCTTAAAGAACAGACACTAATCAAGAAAATAACTGAGAAAATAGCTGTGATTCTCTTTGTTTGTTTGTTTATTTGGGACACTATGCCACTTAATTGGGACAGGAGACTGTGTTGACCAGTTTCTAACCAGCGTCAGTCACATGCACTTGTGTAGCTATTACAATACTACATCATGCTTAGAGTAAAGAGTTTTTAAGTAGAGTCAGTTGCATGTGTTTGTGTCAAAAAGCAGTGATTCAGCAGTAAGACAATTCAGAACTGTTTTGCTCACTGTGGTTTCAATCATTGAGGCTGGGAGATACCAGATATCAGAAACGCTGAGAGTGAAAATGAAACGATTTCACTACTTCAAGTTATGAATCACTAAGAATGTAAAGGCATCGACAATCATCTTGAACGTTACAATGAATATAAAGATTTGGAGGATGCATTTGTTTTGTATGGAGACAGTTCATTATCTGCACTGGGTGTCTGCACTGATTTTGTTCATTTATAGACAATCAAAAGAACATGGCAGTGCATACTGATGAATTTCTCCAATGATGACTATTAGGAAAGAACACAGCTTTATAGTACAGAAAAGTGTAAGTACTGTTCTAATTTGTTCTGTATTGCATTGAAACACATAATTTGTTACTCAAATGGCAGTTTGCCATTTTTATACAGCTTTCCCCCACTATCTGAAGGTAGAGTGTTCCTATGAAACTGTTTGTAAGCCGAAATATCGTAAAGTGAAGAAGCAATTACCATTAATTTATATGGGAAAAAATTTTGAGCATTCTCAGATCCAAAAAATAACCTACCAAATCATACCAAGTAACACATAAAACCTAAAATAACATGAACATATAATAAAAGCAGGAATGATATGGTAAATACACAGCCTATATAAAATAGAAATATTGTATGTATGGTGTAGTTTCAGTTATCAAAATCTGGAAGACAGCGAGCCAAAATTGATGTGGAGAAAAAAAAATCAGCACGTACACGCAAGCACATGTACATGCCTACACACATACATGCATGCATGCACAACTGCCCGCACAAGGCTTCACGGTCATGGTAGTCTTTCTCGGGGTAACACACGTATAAAGTGGGTGTCTTTTTTTCATAAAAGCAAAAATCCTCTTTGGTTAGCGAAAACAGGTACTAACGTAGGTCTTTCGTAACAGTGAGTTGTCGTAAAGCAAATGTTCGATAAAACGGGCCACCTGTACCTCTTTAACCATTTCCATGAAACTTCGGCCACTTAACCACGCCAAAATGTACTGGTCTCAATTTGTCCAAATTAATCAGAATCCACTGCACTAAATATCTGAGTGGACCTGATTGCTTTTGGTCCTCCTGAATCACAAGAAGAATCAAAAAATTGTGCACTGAGTTTCCATGGGAGACCAGCTATGATTTTACATGAGCAATTTTAGACATAATGCAGGAGGAACTCAGCATGTTAGGCAGCATCTATGGAGGGGAATAGTCAATATTTTGGGCTGAGACTCTTCACTGGAACTGGGAAAGGGGTAGAAGTTAGCATAAAAAAGTGGGAGAAGGGAAAGAAGTGTAAGTTGACAGGTGACACATGAGATCAGGTAGGAGGGGAGGAGTGGACGATGTGCAAAGCTGACAAGGGATAGGTGGAAGAGGTAAAGGGGGTAAACCAGAGGGAGGTGATAGGCAAGTGAGGAGAAGAGAAAGGATGAGAGGGGAACCAGAACTGGGGATGGAAAAAGAGAGAAGGAGGGAGGGAGGCAAAATTACCAGAAGTTAGAAAAATCAGTGTTCAAGCTATCAAGGTTAGAGAGTACCCAGAAGGAATATGAGGTGTGCTCCTCCAACCTGAGTTTGGTCTCATTATGGCAGTAGAGACATGTCAAAATGGGAATGGCAAGTTGAACTGAAATGGACAGTCACCAAGAGATCCTGCCTTTTATGGTAGATGGATCAAAGGTGCTTGACACTTTCCTCCAATCTACATCGGGAGCACCGTATACAATAGATGATGCTATACTGGCTTCTGCCCCCCCTCCTTTCTAGTTCTGATGAAGGGTCTTGTCTTAAAATGTCAACTGTTTATTCCCTTCCATAGATACTGCCTGGCTTATTTTTGCATGCTTCCCATGGGAAGGGAAAATAAAACTTTCTTTATTAATCTACTTTTGGCTAAAGCTCGAAGAAATTAACGTGTTTATTCAACACTTTTGCCTGGGTGGGGTAGACATAGGAACAACTTGGGTTATTTGCCCCATTGACTCTGCTCTCCCATTTCATCATAGCTGATTTGCTATTCCTCTCAACCCCATTTTCATGTCTTCTCCCTGTAACCTTTGACACCCTTACTAATCAAGAACTTATCAACCTCCACTTTAAATACACTCAATGACTTGGCCTCCACAACTGTTTGCAGTAACAAATTCCATAGATTAACCATCCTCTGGCTAAAGAAATTCATCCTCAACTCCATTCTTAAATTACATCCTTGTATTCTGAGGTGTTGCCCTCTGGTCCAATGCTCCCAAAAACAACCTCTCCACATCCACTCTATCTGGTTCTTTCAATATTCGATAGGCTTAACGAGATATCCTCCTCCTTCTAAACTCCAGCAACTATAGGCCCAAAACCAGAGACACTGTTGACACTGTTGATCAGAGAAAGTGTCATGGCTGCAAAAAAGGAGGAAGTCATGGAGGGGTTGTCTACAGAGTCTCTGTGGGTGGAAGTTAGAAATATAAAAGGAGTCAATAACTCTACTGGGTGTGTGTGTGTGTTGTTTTTTTTTTACAGACCACCCAATAGTAACAGGGATATCGAGGAGCAGATAGGGAGACAGATTCTGAAAAGGAGTTGTGGTGGGAGATTTTAATTTCTCAAATATTAAGTGAGAGTTTTAGATGCGGTGGAGTTTGTTAGGTGTGTTCAGGAAGGTTTCTTGACACAATATATAAATAAGCCAACAAGAGGAGAGGCTGTACTTGATCTGGTATTGGGAAATGAGTGGTGTGTCTCAGGGATTTGTCTGGGACCCCTACTCTTCGTGATTTTTATAAATGACCTGGATGAGGAAGTGGAGGAATGGGTTAGAAAATTTGCTGATGACACAAAAGGTTGGGGGTGTTTTGGACAATGTGGAGGGCTATCAGAGGTTACAGCAGGACATTGATAGGATGCAAAACTGGGCTGAGAAGTGGCAGATGGAGTTCAACCCAGATAAGTGTGAGGTGGTTCATTATGGTAGGTCAAATATGATGGCAGAATATAACATTAATGGCAAGACTCTTGGCAGTGTGGAGGATCAGAGGGATCTTGGGGTCCGAGTCCATAGGACACTCAAAGCTGCTACGCAGGTTGACTCTGTGATTAAGAAGGCACATGGTGCATTGGCCTTCATCAATCGTGGGATTGAGTTTAAGAGCCGAGAGGTAATGTTGTAGCTATATAGGACCCCGGTCAGACCCCACTTGGAGTACTGCGCTCAATTCTGGTCGCCATTACAGGAAGGATGTGGAAACTGTAGAAAGGGTGCAGAGGAAATTTACAAGGATGTTGCCTGGATTGGGGAGCACGCCTTATGGGGATAGGTTGAGTGAACTCAGCCTTTTCTCCTTGAAGCGACGGAGAATGAGAGGTAACCTGATAGAGGTGTATAAGCTGATAAGAGGCATTGATCGTGTGGATAGTCAGAAGTTTTTTCCTAGGGCTGAAACGGCAAGCACGAGAGGGCATAGTTTTAAAGTGCTTGGAAGTAGGTACAGAGGAGATGTCAGGGGTGTTTTTTTTATTATGCAGAGAGTGGTGTGTGCATGGAATGGGGTACTGGCGGCGGTGGTAGAGGTGGAAACGATAGGGTCTTTTAAGAGACTCCTGGATGGATACATGGAGTTCAGAATAACAGAGGGTAAGCCTAGGTAGTTCTAAGGTAAGGACATGTTCACCACAGCTTTGTGGGCCGAAGGGCCTGTATTCTGCTGTGGGTTTTCTATGCTTCTATAACCATCAGATGTTTATCATACATTAACCCTTTCATTCCTGGAATCATTCTTGTGAACCGCCTCTGAACGCTCTGCAATGCTAGTCAATCCTTTTCTAGATAATGGGCCCAAAACTGTTCACAAAATGCTTAGTACAGTCTGATCAATGCTTTATAAAGTGTCAGCATTATATCCTCGCTTGAATGAATGCTTGCACTGTGTTTGCCTTCCTTATTACTGACTGAAATTGCAAGTTAAACCTTCAGAGAATCCTGCACAAGGACTCCCAAGACCCTTCGTTCCTTTGATTTCTGAATTTGCTCCCTATATAGAAAATAGTCTACACCTTTATCCTTTCTACCGAATTGCACAACCATACACTTTCTTACATCTGCCACTTGTTTGCCCATTCTCCTAAACTTTTCTAAGTTCTTCTGCAGATTCCCTGCTTCCGCAGCACCAACTGCTCCTGCACCTCTCTTGGCATTGTCTGCAAACTTGGCCACAAAGTACATTTGGCTTTAGTGCATTTGAATGTGACAAATGTAAGGCCCCAACTGCAAAGGAAAAAGTTCTAAAAGAATGTAAAATTATTGTCCAGGATGAATGTATAATGACTCAAAAGCAGCCTTTGAAGCATTAGATCAAACTCTACAAAGTCTTTGAGACAATAATAAATTAATGGGTGGTGTCACTTAAGTGCTAACCCCCGATTTTCATCAAATACTACCAGTAATTGCTCAAGGTATTACTCGAAAGCCTATATTGAAGCCTCATAAATTCGGGGCAATGTTAAATGATTACACTTGAAAAGCAATATCCCAGTTCATTTTACAGGCAAACCATCAGTGAGCATTTGTTTTCAGTTTACTAAAATCGGGAAATGAGAAAATTAAACACAAGTACTCAGCAGGAATAATTCCAATTAAAATCTGGGTGACTTAAGATCCTAAGACAGAGGTAGAATTGCCACAGATGACTATGGAAGCCAAGTCACTGGTACATTTAAAGTGTTTGATACATTCTTGATTAGTCTAAGAACAGAGATGAGGAGGAATTTCTTTAGCCTGAGGATGGTTAATTTATGGAATTCATTGCCCTGGTTTTCCCAAATGTCACTCAACACTATTTCAAATACTAATGGCCATGTGAAAAACTAATTTTAGCAACAACAAAAAAAAATTGACAGTGCAAGACAAAGACCTTTTCTTGAACCTTCCCAGACAACCTGTACATTATAAATCCTACAAGCAGTACGACATATTTAATGAGCCTGTACCTCTTGAATTTTTATCTGTCACCACCTGGTGTGCATTACATAATCTTGAACCAAAAAGAGCTCCAAGCATGCTGTGCAGGAGTGTGGATCCACCAATGATACACAACAGCACCTGATTGCCTGTTCAAAAATTACTACATGTAATGGCGGTCATCTATTAGATAGATTTATTGACTACGACCAAAAAACTGAATCTCAGGGTTATATACAGTGACATATATAAACTCCCTTTTTACTGGGCATCTCTGAAAATGAGGCTTGTCAGCCCCTCTCTAACACCCTCTGGATTCCACGGTGAGAAACCCACCTTTCTCAGACTTAGGTCCTGTCAAATTCGTGAGGTTGGGATGTCTCAACCACCCAAACCCCACTGTGTGTGAATTCTGTGTGATTTACTGCCCCCGGCAATTGCCTGTTAGCAAGAAATAACAGATTGTACACTGCATACAATTAATCAGAAGTACATTTAAGAATATTAACTTAAGCAGTTACTAAAGAAAAAAAAAACAAAAAGGGCCCATTATACTTAAACAGTCATATGTGAATGGTGGAGCTCCAATCTTGGACTTGTCTGTAACTCATACGCTGGATCCTCAGTCTGCTTGAAAGCACATACCAAGAAGGTTGCTCAAAATCCATCTTGAACAAAAGGCTTCTCTCACAGAAGTACTGGCCCTTTCTCCTCAAAGCCATTCATCTGCCCAAAGCACCTTATGCAACAGGGACAATGTCCTCCACTATCTTCCCTCCCATCTTCTCCCAGCTCCTGCCAAGCATTCCTCTAGAACCTTCTCCCAACTCTACCATCCTGATTGACTGACACAACATTCCTAAGTTTTACAACAAAGTTTCTTATCTCAACTCAAACCCAAACAAGCTGAAAGCAGAACAGACTGCTCCTACAGAACTGCTAAAATTAAATGCCTACAGCACAGCAGTAAAAATCTTAACCAGGTCATTATACTCTGCCCCCACCAAAAATAGTTATGTCCTCACAACTTTGAAACTTATCACTGATGTCCGGATCTCCAAACCATTTGTGAATGGTAGTGACATATCTCACTAGGGGGATAGATGCAACATTCTGTTCTCCTGGTGCATCATAGGCCAGCCTACCTGGGGCTTCCTGACTCTTCAAAACCTCCTTATTTCATCTTCAACCACCCCTTGTTTCCCTTCCTGTCTACTAGAGGGTGCCACTCCCTGTCTATCATTCATGTCTTCCAGAGGCTCAGGTCCCCCTGCTCCATGACCGAATTTAACTTCCGTCAGTTTAGGCCGGTGCAGCCAAACATCCTCCACTGGTACTAACTGGTGAAACCCCTCTCAGAAAGGGGGTCCTTCGTCGTTCCAATAGTGTGGAGTAACCAACACCAGCCTCATCAGTAGAAAACGCATCTTCATGTCCCAACATCCTCTCGGTTAAGCTTCTTTTCCATTCCTCTGACATTCCAGCAAATTCTGGAGTTCTGGTCACTCTAGCTACTCCTCCAGGACGTAACACAACAGGTTGAGCCTGGGTGTATCACACAGTTCCTCCTTTCTGCTTATCATCCTGCTTAGGAGGAACTTGCGCCTCCTCAAAAGCAGCTGCGACCACAGGGTGAATGGACAAGTTGTTCCAAAAAGTTCTCTCCATTCCTCTCCTTGCATGCTCGCAGAAACCTTCTCACTACAGCAGTATTTGTTCTCACAAGAATGGAAGCTCCATCCTTTTCAACTGGTGTGTCAATAGTCTCAGTTACTCCAACATCTGCTTCTGAAAACCCCAACTTCAACAGCAAGTAACAGACAGACAGACATACTTTATTGATCCTGAGGGAAATTGGGTACCCATACCTTTGTATGGGTACTCATCAGTACTAAGCCTGATTCTCAAGGGCACTGAGTGGCGTCAATGGTAAATGCGTCAAATACCAGTTGTAAGAGGATCTATAAAACAAAGTAACTTGAGAACCTGAGTCAAGTACGGCTCTAACATAAACACCTTCAATCCGTATGGATACATCAGAACCCGGTCCTACTAAACCTTCAGGAATAGTATTTCGTACTTGATACACCGATAGGAACGTATCTTCTCTGAAGCATCAGCCCATTCCTTTACCATGTCCCTCCGTAGTTTTACCTCTTTTCCTCTGTTTGATTAACTGCTGATTTACTTCCAAAGATTTTCCTGTCCTACATAACTCCTCCATGAAATGTCCGTCTTCTTCACAGAAAATACTGGTCACTTCAAGGGACCCCATTCAGCAGCAGCTCTCTGCTTAGTATGTGTCATCTGTGGGTCCGGCTCCCTATCAACTTTGTCACGCTTGGTGACAGCATCCGCCAATATCGACCAGGATATCTCAGGTCTGAAATCTTACGTGAAACTCTGTAAAACCGCCACCTGTGGATATCAGGGGCTGCTTCTGCAACAGCAGCTACTACTGAGTACTGTGCTCTGCTGACGAAGAATTCCCACTCCTCCATTGCATATTCCTCCTCTCTAACTTGTTACGAACCCCCGTAACTGGGTCACTTACCAGCAAAGATAGAGAGGTCCGTTGAAGTCTGATGGTACTATTTTTAAAAGTATTTATTGATAAAGGGGCACAAAAATAAGATTAATGCAAACATACAGATAATATACGTCATCAATACTAAATCTAAAAGCGCCGGTATAATAACAATCAATAAGAAATTTCTCTATCGTTGTCTAGGGGATAATGTATTGTCAGATGGAAATATAAAAGTCACTGTTAGTTCGTTCAAGCTGCAGCGTTTGGGTTTAAGAGAGAGACGGGTTAAACTTGCCCAGGTCTTTTATGATGCCAATCCTTTGAGTCAGGGGAGTTGGTTTCCCCGTTGTTAGCTAAAAGCCGTTTCCGTTGTACCAGCCACCAGTCCCAGGCAACGGAACTGAACGCACGTGGCCTCCTTCAAATGGCTTCCCGCTATTATGGGAGTGCTAGCGTTTCTTCTGGTGCGTCTGAGGGGCTGTTCCCACAGACCCTCTTTTATCCTGACTCACCGGGTCGCAGATGTCAATCAGGTTGGGGGTGATGCAATCCCTCCCTCAACCAGCCCACTTTGCCTGAGGGCTTCCACGTTGTACAGTCTTCAATCCACAAATTCGCCTTCCGGAGACAATGGCCATGTCCCGTAGCTTTATATAGCCGGGGAAACGAGACATTCCGCACGTCTCTCTCTCATTTTCTGGGTCCCCTGACCCAACCCAACAGTGATCTTGCGATTCTCACAAAGGAGGGGGCTGCAGGCATAACAAACTTCTCTGAGTAACTCGGTAAAAGATGGAGGCGGGCGCATCTTGTGAGTCATTCGAATATATAATCACGCCATGTGACAGTGCACCCTTCACAACTTGCTCCATCCTCAATTTGTCTCAGACAGCTGAATACCTCCTTTGTGGCACAGACAGTGCAGCAACTTCTCCAACCTGAAAGTATAGATAAGACAACTTCTCTTTCCTCCCGGAAGGTGTACCTAAACGTCATCCTAAGATCAGCTACACTTCCAGCAGTGCCAAAAGCATCTTCCAGAGCTTGCAGATAATTAGCTGATGTGGCTAATGGATTTTCTGCCTTGAGGAACCTCACTAAATCAACCATCAAACCCATTTAAACTCTCTACCAGTCTCTGTTTTTTCATATTATCTGAGCATATTATCCACTCATCCATTAACTGAGATGTCTGCTCAGCTCAAGCCTCATATTATTCTTCCCCAGAGAACAGTCCCAGCCTACATTAACTTTGGCTCTCCACAGATATACTTCTGCATTTATCAATCAGTGATGACAAGCTCAGAATTTAAATCAACCATTGAAGGACTCAGTAGACCTATCACATTAGACATTTCCCCCTCACTCCACAGAAACAACTTTTTGTTAAAGTCTCCGCCTTCAGCTACGGGAAACTTGACTTTCAATTCAGCACCCTTGTCTACATTCCCCTCCTCTCTGAAAGTATGGATGGTCCATGGCTCTGCCTCTCCAATGGTACCAGGCAGATCTACTGCTGTCACTTCAGTGCTAGTCTGAACTAACACAACACCTTTCCCCTCCGTTTGGTCAGATTGCCATTCCACGATCATACTTTCCCCTAATGCTCCAACAGTAC
Organism: Hypanus sabinus; assembly: GCF_030144855.1. NCBI lineage: Eukaryota > Metazoa > Chordata > Chondrichthyes > Myliobatiformes > Dasyatidae > Hypanus > Hypanus sabinus. The sequence continues at coordinate 92,124,075 of NC_082709.1, read as the reverse complement.
TTCAAACCCTAACCAACAATTCATTTGGGCTGTGGATATCCACCCCATTCAGAAGACAAGCGTTAGTTACGGGCAATCTCTTTGAATCACACCAGTGCTTAAGCTCTGCGGCATCCATAACCATGTACCTTAATCACTTTTCTAGACAATAGTTTAACACAGGCTTAAACACAGATCCACTTAATTCTGAGGGCAGTCACACAGCATTCAATGAATTCAATCAAGGATGATGGCTAACAGCTACTGAATTACACGGCGAGAAACCCATCTTTCTCAGGCTTCTTTTGTCTAGGGCGTATGACTTTGGTCCCGCCAAATCTGAGAGGTTGGGCTGTCTCACCCACCCAAACCCCAGTTTGTGTGAATGCTTTGTGATTTACAGTCGGCAAGAAATAACAGATCATACACTGGATACACTTATAAAGAAGTATATTTAAGAATGTTAACTTAAGCAGTTACTAAAGGAAAGAAAAAAGCAAAAAGGGCCCATTATACTTAAACAGTCACATGTGTATTAACTTGTCTGTACCTCATGAACTAGATCCCCAGACTACATGAAAGCACACACCAGATTCCAAATGTTGCTCATAATCCATCTTGAACAAACAGGCTCTTACATGGAAGTACTGGTCCTTCCTCCTCGAAGCCATTCATCTGCACAAAGCACCTTGTGCAATAGGAATGGAATCCTCCACCATCTTCCCTCCTGTCTACTACCAGGTCCCACCAACAAAGACCTCTCCGCCCAGAGTTCTCTAGAACCTTTTCCCAACTCTACCATCCTGATTAGCTGACACAACATTCCTAAGTTGAACAACAAGCCTCTTATCTCAGCTAAAACCCAAAAAAGCTGAAAGCAGAATAGACTGCTTTACAGAACTGCTAAAATACCTACAACACAGCAGTAAAAATATTAACCAAGGTGTTACATATGTAAAGGGGGTTTCTTCTTTTTTCTTTGTTACTGTTGGGAAAGGGTTTCTTCTTTTTGTTAACTAGCAGGAATGCTAATTTACTGATAACGAGAATGGTATTCCTTTGTAAACCAAATGGGGATTAATGTTCTTTCTTCTGAGTCTGTAAGCTTTTGTTGACGGGCTTTTGGGCAGATCGACGCGAGGGGGTCGAGAGAGAGGACGCAATGCTGTAAGTTGGGCGAGGATCGGACCCCAAGCGGGGGTCCAAGGCCGGGAGGTTCTCCAAGGAGGGGGGATGAAGCTAGATGTGCTTGGTTGATCACTCTGAGGGTCCTGAGCTGTGAGTTGAGGAGTTCGGAGGGTCCTGAGCTGCGAGTCGAGGAGTTCGGAGGGGATCTAATGGTGGCCAGAAGACTTCAGTAATTGAGCTCCAATGGTTGTGCACGAAGTGGTTTGGACTTTGATAAGTTTGGCGCCTTTTATTTTTTTCTTCATATATACTGTATCGTTATTAATCACTTAGTTATAGTAACCTTTATAAATTGTACTCATTTAATCGCATATGGTGTACTGTCTGTTTTTGGGCGATGCGGGGACATCACACAGCATCCACACCAGCTGATTACCCAGTTTGGCGGGGCCGAATGCTGCTCCCCCTAGACGAAACGAGCTGAGCCAGCCTGAGGCGACCCAGGGGGTTACATATACATGCACTTTGATAATAATTTCACTTTGAACTTTGGTGGCTACAGTGGCTGGCAATGTTGTTGGGAAAATGTCTTTATCCCTCAAAAACCATCTGATCAACCTTATCAATCAAGCGACTTCAGTCCCTTGTAAAACAGCTTTGATATGAGCACAAGGAGTTGCTGGGCTTAATCTAGGAACTCAATGCTTTTCCCTTGGCAGTTGCTTCAGAGATGCATACAAATAGTTTACACATTTTCACACAGAACTTAAATCAAGAAATATAGTGTACTTTGAAGTACTTCAAAATCAAGTAAAGTTACATATTGTAAAGTGATATACTGTATAATTTCCCAAGAAAACTATAGTGTGCAATTTTTTTCTACATTTTTATTTTGCAATTGATAACAAATTGCTTAATTTTAACCCCCAAATAATTATAATTCAGATTCTAAATAATAAAGATTTTATTTAATTTACAAGGATTGCTAAAAAACCCAATTGTATGAAAATAAACACAAATGTGAATGATTACCAGCATAGAACCAGAGCAACGATGTGTGTATCAGCTAGTTTAACTCTAAAGCTGACTATAACTGAGAATGGTGCACTCATCGCCTGAACTCCTGGTTATCCATTGTTTACAACTCGACAATGCTCTCAGGATGAATCAGGACTGTCAATGAGCTTCAACACCGCAGTCTGCAGTTTGTTGCTTATTTCTATAAAATGTCCCTGACAATGATCAGCGGAATTTGTCCTTTTAGTTACATACTTTCTCCCTCACTTGAAGTGTCCAGCACCCCTTCACATCCTCCCTCCTCATTTCCTCCATCACACATACCTACTAATATCTTGCTAGTTCATGGGTGACATGCACAAAAATTTTGTTAGCATGCAACAAGCAGATCTGCCGCTTGATTCTTTAAAACCCACTCAAAATAAAAAGATAAATAACAATGATCTTTACTGCCAGATGAAGCAGCAATTTTTTTTTACAACCTAATTAACCAAATTACCTCCTAACAGGCATCACCACATTTGCTCATATTTGCAAATCTTTGTCATTAAAATGTCAAAAAAGTATTTGGTTAGCAAAGAGAGTCACAGAACATTATAGCACAGAAACAAGCCCTTCAGCTTAACTAGTCAGTGCCAAACTATTATTTTGCTTAGTCCCTTTGACTTACACCCAGACCACACCTCTTCCAACCATGTACCCATTCAAATTTCTCTTACAAGTTGAAATTGAACCTGCATCCACCATTATCACTGGAAGCTCATTCTACATTTGCACCCCCCCCATCGTGTTCCTCTTAAATATTTCACCTTTCACCCTTAACCCATGACTTCTAGTTCTAGTCTCAACCAACATCACTGGATAAAGTCTGTTTGCATTTACGCAGTCTGGTATCTATCCTGTCTAAAAGCAAAATACTCCATCTATTAGAACAAAAAAAAACCCAGAAAGTACTGGAAACAATCAGAAGGGCACGGAATTTTTGGAAAGAAATGTAAAATTAATGTCTCAGGTTGATACACTACCAGGTAAGCTCTCCCCTTCTTACCGATACAAAGTGCCAAACCTCACACAAACGCAGCTCCTGATATAAGGTTATTGATCCGAACCAAACTCTATATGGATGCTCTCTGATTTGCTGAGAAGTCCCTGCATTTTTCGTGCAGAATTTTCAACAAGGAATACCTCAACCCAAACAAAAACATACGGCATTGAACATAAAGGACAACTATGGAGCACAGCTTTAATAAACACAAGAGGTTCTGTAGATACTGGCAATCTTGAGCAACAAGCACAGAATGCTGGAGGAACCCGGCAGCTCAGGCAGCATCTACGGAGAGGGGTAAATAGTCGGCATTTTGAACCGAAACCCTTCAACAGAATCCGAAACAGCAACCGTTTATTCCTCTCTATAGATATCGGTCTTGCTGAGATCCTCCAGCACTTTGTGCAAGAGTATATCTCTAACCCAGCTTGACTTTGTATTTGGGTCTTTGGGAAGTTGTTACCTGGCCCACTTGATGGGGTAGGGCAGATGGTTCAGCAGGTTGAAAGTGTAAAAGGAATAACGCACAATCTCCGTAAGTGTCCAGGCAGCAATAAACAGAAGCACACTGTCCTCACTCTGCACCTGGGGAATATGAATAGGAGTGATTAAAGTAAAAATATCTCCTGCGAAGGGGTTTCAATTCATTTGTAAATCCAAGTGTAAAGCTTAACAGCACCACTACTTCCTCAGGAGGCTAAAGAAATTTGGCATGAACACATTGCCTCTTACCAATTTTTAATCCAGGCAACATAGAAAGCATCTTATCTGGATATATTACAGATTGATATACAGTTGCAAGAAAAAGTTTGTGAACCCTTTCAACTACCTGGTTTTCTGCAATAATTACTCAAAATGTGGTCTGAACATCATCTAATCATCAATAATAGACAAACACAATCTGCCTAAACTAATAGCACATAAACAATTGTACTTTTCAGTTCTTTATTGAATACATTGTTTAATCATTCACAGTCCAGGATGGAAAAAGTATGTGAACCCTTGTATTTAGTAACTGGTAGAACTTCCTTCAGCAGCAATAACCTCCATCAAACATTTTCTGTAGCTGCTGATCAGGACGTCCAATGCTAGGGAGAGTAGCTACAGTACTGAATTTCCTGCGTGTGTACAATTTATCTTACTGTGGACTGTAAAACATCCAGGTATTCAAGGCTTCACTCAGAGAAAGCAAAGGAAAGAAAAGCTCAAGTTTTTTTGTTCTCTTTATATCTGCTCAGCTAGGACAGTAGGGATGACAGGCGGGATAGTGAAATGCTCCTGTTGCAGGATGTGGGAGGCAGGGAGACCTCTAGTGTCCCTTATGACTACAACTTTGAGAAGTACATCCAGCTGCAGCTTCTATCAAACCATATTAAGGAGTTGGTGCTGGAAATGGATGAACTCCACATTATTCGAGAGGCCGAATGAGTGATAGAAAGGACGTATAGAGAGGTAGTTACACCCAAGGTGCAGGATACAGGAAATTGGGTGAGAGTCAGAAGCAAAAAAGGGTTAAGGAGCCAGTGCAGAATACCCCTGTGGCCATCCCCCTCAAGAACAGGTATATTACTTCGAAGGCTATTTTGTGTGTGTGTGTGTGTGTGTGGGGGGTGGGGGGGGGAGAGTAAAAGACCTTAAGAGGAGAGCCACAGTGGTTGGTTCTCTAGCACTGAGTCTGCCTCTCAAACTCAGAATGGAAGTGGGGTGGGGAGAAGAAGAGGCACACTGTGGTGATAGGGGATTCGTTAGTTAGGAAATGCACAGAAGGCTCTGTGGACGAGAAAGAGATTCCTAGATGGTATCTTGCTTCCCAGATACCAGGGTCTGGGATATCTCGGATTGAGTCTTCAGCATTCTTAAGTGGGAGGGTGAACAGCTAGAAGTTGTGGTCCACGTAGGTACAGATGACATGGGTAGGATGGGTGACGAGGTTCTGCATAGGCAGTTCATGGAGTTAGGTGTTAAGTTAAAAGACAGGACCTCAAGGGTTCTGATCTCAGGGCTGCTACCCATGCCACATGCTAGTGAGGCCAGAACTAGATAGATTGTACAGTTTAATACATGGCTAAGGAGTTGGTGTAAAGAGGATGGGCATAAAATTTTTGGATCATTGGTCTCCCTTCCAGGGAAGATGGGACCTGTTCAGAAGGAACTGTTTACACCTGAACAGGAGGGGGACTAATATCTGAATGGGATGGTTTATTAATGTTTCATGGCAAGGTTTGAACTAGAGTTGCAGGGGATCGGAACCTAAGTGCGAGAATAATTAGTGGAGAGTTTGTGAAGGCAGGTATTGGAAATACCTCAGCCAAAGTAAGGAATCAAAAGGAAGAGCACTATTTTACTAGCATCTTCAGCTGCCTAACTTGTAGGAAAGGCAGATAATAGTGCTGAAGATGAGGTAGCTGATTTACAAACAGAGGCAATCTGTAATGAGAAGAGGCTGTTGACAGTGCAAAATTGTAGTCAATAGGATGAGTTGCAATGTAAAAGGTGGACAAAATCGCAAAGGGTGAACGGAAGACTGAAGGTATCATATCTGAATGCACACAGCACAGTTACGGAATAAGGTAGATCAATTTGCAGCATGTTTGTAGATTGGCTGGTATGATGTTGTAGGCATCACTAAATCATGGTTGAAAGATTATAGCTGGGAGCTTAATATCCAAGGATACACTTTGTATCAAAAGGATAGGCAGGAAGGCTGAGGGGCAGCATTGTTGTGTTGGTAAAAAATGAAATCAAATGATTAAAAGAGGTGACATAGGGTTGGAAGGTGTGAATCATTATAGATAGAGCTAAGGAACTGCAAAGGTAAAAAGACCCTTTGTATACAGACTCAAAACAGCAGTCAGAATGCGGCTGACAAATTACAACGGGAGATGGAAAATGCATGCTAAAAGAGTAATGTTACAATAGCTAAGGGGGGACTTCAATATGAAGTAAATTGGGAAAATCAGACTGGTGCTGAATTACAGGAGGGGGAACTTTTAGTGTCTATAAGATGGCTTTTTAGAACAGTTTGTGGTTGAGCCTACTAGAGGATCAGGTATTCTGGATTGAGTGTTGTGCAATGAACCACAATTGATTAGAGAGCTTAAGGTAAACAAAACCTTCAGGGCAAGTGTCATAATATGATCAAATTCACCCTGAAATCTGAGAAGGAGAAGCTAAAGTCAGATGCATCAGTACTACAATGGAGTAAAGGGAATTACAGGGACATGAGAGAGGAGTTGGCCAGAATTGATTGGAAAAGAACACTGGCAGGGATATAGCAATGGACGGAATTTCTTGAAGCAATTAAGAAGGCACAGGATATATACATCCCCAAGAGGAAGAAGAATTCTAAAGGAAAGATGACACAACAGTGGCTAACAAGAGAAGACAGAGTCAACATAAAAACCAAAGAGAGGGCATATAATAGAGCAAAAATTAGTGGGAAGTTAGAAGATTGGGAAGCTTTTAAAAAACAAATAAAAAGGGCATTAAGGTCAAAATGGAATATGAAAGTAAGCTAGCCAATAATATTCAAGAGGATACCAAAAATTTCTTCTGATACTTAAAGTGCAAAAGAGAGGCGAAAGTGGATATCAGACTGTTGGAAAACGATGCTGGAGAAGTAGCAATGTGGGATAATAAAATGGCGGACAGTGTGACAGTGCAGCACTCACCAGCAATAACTGTGGGAAGAGCAACCTGTGCTTTGTGCAAACTCAAACCTATGACCTTCTAATGGAGAAGTGTCCATGCAACGGATGGCACTGCAATAAATGTGGCTTTTGCAATGACCATCAAGTATTGGAAATCTTCATTTATTTTTAACTAAGTGGTTCTTAACTTATTCCCCACAGTTTCAGCTGCTCATCGGCAAAGCTAGTGAACTTACTGCTTCCATCAAGCTTGTTCAAAGGTGCCTGTTAAGTTAGAGGGCTATAGTCTGATGTTGCAAAAGACCTTAGTGCCCAAAGGCCAAATACAATGGATTCTGATTAAGTGGGACACATCGGGACCAGTACACTTTGGTCCAATTAGTGGCTATCCCAATTAGATGGAGTTTCATGGAAATTGATAAAAAGGTATAAAAAAGACAAACTACAATTTAACTGATCAACAAATTATGCAATTAAATGAAATACAGAACGAATTAGAACACCACCAAAACTACTTACTGGTAGTTGTCCCGACAATGACAGGAAACCTGTGTGGGAGAACTTTTAAAGAGGAAAAGCTGTTGCAATGAGGCTGTTCCACTCTCTCAACCGTGGACATCTAGGCCCAGTGCTATGAGTAGACATTACTAATGGGGTCTTCCCTGTTTGCAGTGGATAACCATGACTTCTTCTATAACTTATGCCCTTCATTCTCTATGGAGTGTTGCAGAACCTACTTCCTGGCCATTAAATCTCACTGTTGATCTCATCCACCCAATCCACTGGAGCTGACTTCACATGCTTGGACAGGCATATCACTATCTCAATGGGGTACAAGATCCACCGACTACCCTCATATGATTTAGCCTGCCTGTTGTACTGGGGTGTGGCTGCTGTCAGACACAAGCAGCTACTTGGAGACACAGGTGAGAGCTCAATTTCTGGTGGGGAACAAAGGTAACATTCAAGATGATTATTGATACCTTGAAATTCTTCACAGTTCCTAACTTAGTGAAGTAGCAAAATAGTTTCATTTTCACTCCCAGCTGTTTCTGGAATTTCCAAGCCTGAATACTTGCCAACTATTAGTGACAAACACCAACATATTTCTTGCCAACTATTAGTGACAAAAATCACTGCCTTTTGAACACAAACACACAACTGCCGCGATTTAAAATCTGATCACTCTAAGCAGTGTAGCATCTAGCCGCCACACAAGACTGACGCTAGTTAGGAACTGTTTGGCAAGTCTCCAGTTCCAATTAAGTGGCATAGTGTCGCAAGTAAATAAAAGGAATCCTGGCTGTTGTCGCGATTAGTTTTTGTTCTTTAAGAGTTGTCCCAAATAAGTGGCTGCCTTGATTAACCAGTACCATATAAGGCAAGTTTATCACCACAAATTGATACAATGATCAAAGCCTGGTGAAGGATTAGGAGTAATTAGAGAGCTCTTCCAAAGGGCCAGCTGGGCTTAAAGGGCTAAATGGCCTCCCACAGGTCTGCATAATTCCATCTTGGTCATTGTGAATGCTCATTGCCAGAGGATCAGACTTAACTCCGATTTAATTCCAAGGTAGGATAGACCTAATGTGGGTTCCCACATTATATCCCACAGCTGGAAGTTTCCACCTGCTTCAAAAGGGCAACAATTATACCAGTGCCCAAGAAGAGCAGTGTGAGCTGCCTCAATGACTATTGTACAGTAGCACTCATATCTACGGTGATGAAATGCTTTGAGAGGTTGGCTGTGGCTAGAATCAATACCAGTCTCAGTAAGGACTTGGACCCACTGAAATTTGCTTATTGCCACAATAGGTCTGCAGTGTTTGCAATCTCAGAGGCTCTCCACGTGGCCTTGGATCACCTGGACAACACAAATAGTTATGTCAGGATGCTGTTCATTGACTATAGCTCAGAGTTTAACACCATCAGTCCTACAGTTCTGATCGAAAAGCTACAGAACCTGGGCTTCTGTAGCTCCCCACCTCCTGCTGCACTGGATCCTCAACTTCCTAAGTGGAAGACCACAATCTGTGCGGATTGAAATAACAAACCCAAGTTGCTGACGATCAACACTTACGCATCTCAGGGCTGTGTGCCTAACCCGTTGTTCTACTCTCTCTATACCCATGACTGAGTGGCTAGGTATAGCTCAAATACCATCTATAAATTTGCTGATGATACAACCATTGTTGGTAGAATCTCAGGTGGAGATGAGAGGGCGTAAACAGCAAGGTATACCAACTAGTTGGGAGGTATTGCAGCAACAACCTTGCAATCAGTGTCAGTAAGACTAAAAAGCTGATTATGGACTTCAGAAAAGGAAAGATGAGGGAACACACACCAGTCTTCGTAGAGGGATCAGAAGTGGAGAGGGTGAGCAATTTCAGTTCCTGGGTGTTAATACCTCTAAGGACCCAATATGGTCCCAACTTACTGATGTAGCTATAAAGAAGGCAAGACAGCGACTACATTTAATTAGTTGAGGAGATTTGGAATGTCACCTATAATCACACAAATTTCTACAAAAGTACCAGGGAGAACATACTGACTGGCTGTGTCACCATCTGAAGGCCACTGCACAGGATCGAAGTACGCTGTGGAGTTGTAAAATTAGCTCCATCATGGGCACTAACCTCCACAGTATCCAAGACATCTTCAAAGAGCAGTGCAGGAAAATGGCAGCGTCCATCATTAAGGAGCCCCACCACCCTCAGGACATGCCTGCTTCTCATTGCTACCATTAGGAAGGAGGTACAGAAGCCTGAAGGCACACAATCAATGATTCAGAAACAGCTTCTTCCCCTCTGCCATCTGATTTCTGAATGGACATTGAACCCATGAACACGAACTCACTACTTGTTACATTTGTTTTTGCACTACTTATTTAATCGGACTATTTTATATATATGCACACAAACACACACAAATTGTTTTCTGTATTATCTATGTGGTACTGCTGCCACAAAGTTAATAAATTACACAGATGGCGTTCATCAATCTTGGGATTGAGTTTAAGAGTTTACAGCTAAATAGGACCCTGGTCAGACCCCACTTGGAGTACTGTGCTCAATTCTGGTCGCCTCACTACAGGAAGGACTTGGGAAACCATAGAAAGGGTGTAGAGGAGATTTACAAGGATGTTGCCTGGATTGGGGAGCATGCTTTATGAGGATAGGTTGAGTGAATTCGACCTGATAGAGGTGTACAAGATAATGAGAGGCATTGATCGTGTGGACAGTCAGAGGCCTTTTCCCAGGTCTGAAATGGCTAGCATAAGAGGGCACAGTTTTAAGGTGCTTAGAAGTAGGTACAGAGGAGTGTCAGGGGTAAGTTTTTTTACGCAGAGAGTGGAGAGTGCGCAGAATGGGCTGCCAGCGGCAGTGGTGGAGGAGGAAATGATTGGGTCTTTTAAGAGACTCCTGGATGGATACACGGAGCTTAGAAAAATAGAGGGCTATGGGTAAGCCTAGGTAGTTCTAAGGTAAGGATATGTTTGGCACAGCTTTGTGGGCCGAAGGGCCTGTACTGTGCAGTAGGTTTTCTATGTTTCTATATTCTGATTCAAGAGAAGGTAATCACTCTAACTAGGCATAATGAACAATCCTCTCCCAGGTGGTATCCCCCCATGATAAATGAAAGGGCAGCTAAATACAATTGCAGGTGTTAGTCCTCATAACTCCCCTACCTGTTTCACACTGTGTGTAACCGCCCATGTCAAGAATACACGTGACATCACTTGGAACCCAGTTAGGACCACAGAGGATGGAACAATTCCTGTAAAAGAAAAAGAAACACTAAGAGAAATGACCTTTAATTATATGACCAGAGACAAGGAAATGCCATCTGTAGGGAAAAAATGCAGCAAGAACTTTTGTAAGGAAAGAGTTAAATTTAATTCCTTTGTGGTATATGAAACAGGCCCTTCGCTCCAACTTGTCCTTGCTGACCAAGTTATTACAGAACTGGTCTTATTTGCCTGCATAGGGTCCTTATCCCTCTAAACATTTCCTATCCACTTATCTGTCCAAAATCTTTTGAACCTTGTACCTGCCTCTACCACTTCCTTTGGTAACTCGCTTCACATATCCACCAGCCTCCATGTGAAATGCCTCCCCCTCAGATCCACTTAAAGTAACTAAACTGGAATACAGTTGGCCCTCCTTACCTGCGGGGAATTGGTTCCGAGGACCCCCGCTCCCCGCGGATACCAAAAATTGTGGATGCTCAAGTCCCTTATTTAACCTGAATCAATGCGGTAGTCTTTAGGACCCAGCGGAACCCCAGACTTTATTTAACATGTTCAGAGCGGTGGGCATTAGGACCCGGCGTAGCTCTGAATCCGCGGTGTTTCTGTTCACAAAAATAATCATGATCGCGATTGAAAATAAAGTGGAAGTAATAAAGCAATTGGAAAGAGGTGAAACACCATTGGTCATTGGAAGAGCGTTAGGCTACAGTCGGTCAACGATCGGAACTATTTTAATGGAGCATGTGAAAGGCCCTGCCCCGATGAAAGCTATGATTAATACTAAACAACAGTGGTTTAATTATTGGTTTTTGGGTTTTTGATCCTCCACATCAACCTGGCACAGTGGAGAGCACACTCGGGAGCAGTCTGTCACTAGATCGAACTCTGGAACTTCCCAAGCCTGGCGCTGAAACATACGTTCTTAAGTGTTTTATATGCATAGAAAGGTAAAATATATATTATATACAAACGCAAACTTTTGACTAACTGACACTAAATAATACCGGATGTACCTGTTCCGACCTACTTAGTAAGAGAACTTCCGATTTTTTTCTATCCTGATCCACGATAACCCACACACATCCTCCCGTATACTTTAAATCATCTCTAAATTACTTATAACAGCTAATACAATGTAAATGCTATGTAAAATAGTAGTTATACTGCATTGTTTAGGGAATAAAGACAAGAAAAGAAGTCTTTACATGTTCGAACAACAAGTGCTGGAAGAGTACATCCGGGTTTTCGCAATTTGCGGTTGGTTGAATTCGCAGGTGTGGAATTTGCAGATAAGGAGGGCTGACTATTAGCTGTTTATTGAAAATATAACTGATCCCACTTGGCAAAGTTTGGTGAGATTCAATATATAACTTTACATCAATAGGATACACAAGAACAGTGAGACAGAAATTGCTCACTGTGCATGATTAACATATTACAAGAGAAAGGTGATTAAACAAAAAAAAAATCAAATGGTTACCTATGCTTTAGGATCAGAAGTACATACATACCCACAGCACAATGAAGGATCTGAAAAACAGAAGAAACATATTTAAAAGTGTGCTCACACTCTTTTACTAGTTATAAATTGTTATAGGACATTAAGGTGTGCAAAAGTTGGCTACTTAATCTTAAGGATCCCATTAACTGAAGAAGCCACAAAAAGGCTTGATATTTCAGTATTTGCTGAGTAGAAATTGGGCTGTAACATTAACTACATAAACTTCTGCTATGATATTTATAAAAATAATTGGTAGAAGACCCATGCTGAACTTTTTCATTTTATTGTGACTGGTTAAAACCTCTAAAGCATGAGTGGCATAGTAGCATAGCAATTAGTGCATCAGTTTACCATGACAGTGATCGCCAATCGGTGTTCAATTATCACCACTGCCTGTAAGGAGGTTGTACGTTCTCTCTGTGACTGTTTGGGTTTCCTTAGGGTGTTCCAGTTTCCTGGACTACCAATCAGAGTTAGTAAATTGTAGGCATGTTATGTTGAAGCTGGAAGCATGGTGTCACTTGCACAGCTTAATCCTCACTGATTTGATTTGATGCAAACGACGCATTTCACTGTATACAGTTGGCCCTTCTTACCACGGGGGAATGGTTCCAGGACACCTCCCCACGGATACCAAAAAATGCAGATGCTCAAGTCTCAGTGTGGTGGACTTTAGGACCTGGCGGAGCTCAGGACCCACTACCCGCAGTGTTTCTGTTCCGTTGATGGAAAACGATCACGATTGAAAATAAAGTGGAAATAATAAAACGATCAGTAAGAGGTGAAATGCCATTGGTCATTGGAAAAGCTACAGTTGGTCAATGATCAGAACAATTTTAAAGGATAAAGTGAGAATAATGGATCATGTGAAGGCCTTGCACCAATGAAAGCTACAATTACAGTCGGCCCTCCTTATCCGCGGATTCCACATGCACGGATTCAACCAAACGCAGATCGGGAAAACCCAGAAGTTCTCTCTCTAGCACTCGTTGTTTGAGTATGTACAGACTATTTTTCCTTGTCATTATTCCCTGAACAACACAGTATAACAACTATTTACATTGCATTTACATTGTATTAGGTATTATAGATTACTTGTAATACTTAAAAGTACAGGCAGTCCCTGGGTTATGAACGAGTTCCATTCCTGAGTCCGTCTTTAAGTGGGATTTGAAGTCGGAACAGGTACATCCAGTATTACTTAGCATCAGTTAGTGAAACATTTTTCTTAGTATGTAGTACATATTTTACCTTTCTATGCATATAAAACACTTAAGAAACATACGTATTTCAATAATTTAACCACTGCGTTGCTTAGTAACAATTGTAGCTTTCATCAGGGCAAGGCCTTTCACATGCTCCTTTAAAATTGTTCCGATCATTGACCGACTATAGCCTAATGCTTTTCCAATGACCGATGGTGCTTCACCTCTTTCCGCTTCTCCACTTCCACCTTATTTTCAATTGTGATCGTGATTATTTTCATGAACAGAAACACCGTGGATTCAGAGCTGCGCCGCCGGGTCATAATGTCTGCCGCAATGAGACATGTTAAATAAAGTCCGGGGTTCTGCTGGGTCCTAAAGACCACCACATTGAGCCAGGTTAAATAAGGGACTTGAGCATCCACGTTTTTTGGTATCCGCGGGGGGGTGTCTTGGAACCAATCTCCCGTGGATAAAGAGAACCAACCTTATTACTAAGCAACACAGCGGTTTAATTATTGAAATACATACATTTCTTAAGTGTTTTATATGCATAGAAAGGTAAAATATATACTATATACTAAGGCAAATGTTTGACTAACTGATGCTAAATCATACCAGATGTACCTGTTCCGACTTACTTATAATACCTAATACAAAGTAAATGCTATGTAAATAGTTGTTATACTGTATTGTTTAGGGAATAATGACAAGAAAAAAAAGTATGTACATGCTCAAACAATGAGTGCTGGAGAGAGAACTTCCGGTTTTCCTGATCTGCAGTTGGCTGAATCTGCGCATGCGGAACCCGCGGATAAGGAGGGCTGACTGTATTTCAACATACATTTCAATTTACAATAAAGCAAATGTTTATAATTTAAGCTCGACTTTCAAAAGTTTTTTGCGTATTTGAATACAATGAAATACGCATGGTTATGAAGAAAGTGGAGAGTAACAAAACTAACAGGACTGCAATGGTCAGGATTGCTGCCTTCCGTGTTGTAACCATTCCATAGCTCCAGATGATCACTAGTTAGCACCTCTGTACAGATCCACTACTGTGGTCCTGAGCTTTCTGTTTTAATTCTCTGTCCCACCACCACTCTGACTGGGCCTCAAGCACTTCCAATAAAATGCAGCTGAAGCTTGAACACCACAGGATCTTTCAAGCAGGTCAACTGCAATAGCTTTAGGTTATGAATTAGAATCAAGTTTAATATCACCAACATATGTCATGAAATTTGTTGTTTCGAAGCAACATTACAGTGCAATACATAAACAATATTACAAATTACAATGGTATATAAATAAATAGCGCAAAAAGAGAGCAAAATTAGTGAGGTAATTTCATGGGTTGGTTCATTGCCCATTCAGAAATCCTGATGGCGGAGCAAAAGGAACTGTTTTAAAACGTTTACTGTTACTCTCAGTTATTCTTAGACAGGTCCTTTCCAACTTGTTGCTCAAAACCAATTGGATTTCCTGAATTTTATTGTTTCTCTCCATGGTTTCTATCTCAAACCCTGAATGTTTTTCTGTGTTTTCTAATTCTACATTAGACAAGTACTTTATTTGCTATGCATGTGTTAAAACACTCCAGAAATGTTGTTGCTCTTTACCATCAACTATTAGGGCTGGTTCAAGGAGACCTATCGGTGCATTCCAACAATTGGGATTCAGATTAGGTTCGTCTTAAAGTACACATGTATTTTAATTGGTAACAACAAAGCTGTACATTAGTGCTCCCACTGTCTGTAACCCCAGCAACAGTAAAAGGCCAGGAATCCTACCAACCAAAGCAATTCACATTCATCCTACTCACTGGTCAATCCTAACAATAAACACCTCAGCCAAAAGCACCATCCGCCCACAACCATCTATCTGTTACAAGCAAATCTGCCAGAGAAATGTGGTTTGGTTTTAGACTAAATAAGAGATAAGAATAGCAACGTCAAGCTATAATCAAGAAAAGATAAAGTTGTTACTTTGACAACTAAAATATGATTAATTATCTCCCCAAAGAGAATTGTACATCTCCCTAAACAAAAGCTGTGTGGAAGAGAAAGCAATTAATTTGTAGTGTAAGAGTTGTCCAAAATTCCATTCTGTGATTCACCAAGTAGATTGTGGTAACTGGCCTCAACGACTATACTCCAATAGCACTTATATCCTAAGCGCTTTGAGAAGTTGATGATGAAACCTATGAACTCCTGCCAGAGAAGCTCCAATTTGTCTAATGTCACAACAGGTCAAAAGCAAATGCCATTTCCATAAGAGCATAAGACATAGTAGCAGAATTAGATCATTCAGCCTTCGAATCTGTTCCAGCACTCCATCATAGTTAATCCCAAATCCACCTGCCTTCTCATCATATCTTTTGATGCCCTGACCGATCAGGAAATGATCAACTTCCACTTTAAATATACCCATGGACATGGCCTCATTTCAGTCTGTGGCAGAGCATTCCAGATTCACTACTCTCTGGCTAAAAAAAATCCTCCTTACTTCTGTCCTAAAAGGTCACCCCTCAATTTTGAGGCTGTGCCCTGCAGTTCTGGATACCTCCACTTCCTCTCCACATCCACCCTGTCTAGTCCTTTCACCATTATTAGGTTCCAATGCATTTTCCTAAATTCCAATGAATACAGGTGCAAAGCTGCCAAACGCTCCTCCTATATTAACCCCTTTCATTCCCAGAACCATCCTCATGAACCTCCAATGACAACACATCCTTTCTGAGATATGAGACCCAAAACTGTTGACAATAAATTAAGTGCGGTCTGACTAGTGTCTTATAAAGGCTCAGCATCATCTCCTTACTTTTATATTCTACTCCCCTTGAAATAAATGCATTTGTCTTCTTTACCACAAACTCAACCTGTAAATTAACCTTCTGGGAGTCTTGCATGAGAACTCCTCAGTCCCTCTGCACCTCTTGGTTGAACCTTTTCCCCATTTAGTTAATACTCTGCACCATTGTACCTTTTACCAAAATGCGTTATCATACATTTCCCAACACTGTATTCCAACTGCCTTTTTTGCTGATTTTTCCAATTTGTCTGAGTCCTGCTGCAATCACATTGTTTCCTCAGCACTACCTACTCCTCCACCTATCTCTGTATCATCCACAAACTTTGCCACAAAACCATCAATCCCATTATCCAAATCATTGATAAACAATGTGAGAAGTATGGGGTCCCAATACTGACCCCAAAGAACACCACTAGTCACTGACAACCGACCAGAAAAGTCCCCTTTTATTCCCACTCACTGCCTCCTGCCTGTCAGCCTCCATCCATGACAGTACCTTTCCTCTAACGCCATAAAATTTTATCTTGTTAAGCAGCCCCATGTGTGACACCATATCAAGTGCCCTCTGAAAATCCAAGTAAATCCAGTCTTTCTCCTTTGTCCGCCCTGCTTGTTATTTCCTCAAAGAACTCTTTAACAGATTTGTCAGGCAAGATTTCCCTTTACAGAAAACATACTGACTTTGACTTATTTTATTATTAGTCTCCAAGTACCCTGAAACCTCATCCTTAATAAGAGACTCCAACATTTCCCAGCCACTGAGGTTAGGCTAACTGGAATAACATTTCCTTTCTTTTGCTTTCCTCCCTTCTTAAAGGGTGGAGTTACATTTACAATCTTCCAGTCATCTAGGACTATGCCTGAATCAAGTGATTTTTAAAAGATAATGGCCAATACATCCATTATCTCTTCAGAACCTCCTTCAAGACTCTGGGGTGTAGTCCATCTGGTCCAGGTGACTTATCCACCTTAAGACCTTTCAATTTGCCTTGTCTACCTCACCAGCATCATTTTCCAGTGGTCCAATATCATCTCTGATCTCCCTTTTATTCTTTATAAAACTGAGAAAACTTTTGATAACCTGCCTTACATTATTGGCTAGTTTGCCATCATATTTAACCTTTTCCCTTCTTATAGCTTTTTTAGTTGCCTTTTGTTGGATTTTAAAAGCTTCCCAATCATCCAACATCCCACTAATTTTTGCTACATTATATGCCCTTCCTTTGGCTTTTATGCAGTCCTTAACTTCCCTTGTCAGCCTTGGTTGCCTACCTTTGCCATTTGAGAACAACTTCTTCTGTAGGACATATCTATACTGTGCCTTGTGAACTATTCCCAGAAACTTCAGCCACGTCCGTTCTACCATCACCTCTGCCAGTATCCTCCTCCAATCCACCTGGGCAAGATCCTCTCTCATTCCCTTTATTCCATCACAATACTGATACATGTGACTTATACTTCTCCCTCTCAAATTGCAGTATGAATTCAATCATATTATGATCACTGCTTCCTAAGGGCTCCTTTACATTAAGCTCCCTTACAAGATCTGGGTTATTACACAGCACTCAATCTAAAGCAGCCTTTCCCCAAGTAGGCTCAAGCACAAGCTGCTCTAAAAAGCAATCTCATTGACCTTCATCAAATTCTCTCTCTTGCGATCCGACACCAACTTGATGTTCCCAATCCCCTTGTATATTGAAGTCCCCCATTACAATTGTGACACTACCTTTATTATGTGTCTTTTCCAGCTCCCTTTGCAATCTCAGCCCCACATCTTGGCTACTATTTGGAGGTCTACATATGATTCCCCTAATGTTTTTTTTATCCTTGCAGTTTCTTAACTCCATCCACAAAGATTCAACATTCTCTGACCCTATATCACCTCTCTCTAAGGATGTAATTCCATCTCTTAGTAACAGAGCCACCTCACCACCTATGCCTTCCTGCCTGTCCTTTGAAGTTCAGCCACGACTCATTGATGCCCACGTCATACCAACCAATCTCTAATTGCGCCACTAGTTTGTCCACCTTATTCCAAATGCTACATGCATTTAAATACAGCACCCTCAGTCCTGCATTCTTCACCCTTTTGTATTTTGACTCTGTGGTACAATTTAACTCTTTGCTCTGTCTGCATTTGTACCTAATCATTGGCTTGTCCTTCCTTACAGTCATGTAAGCCATTGTAAGTCAAAGTAAACCTGCTGGTTCATCCTCAGTTCTATCTTACTGGTTCCCACCCCCCTGCCATATTGGTTTAAACCACTCCCCATAGCTCTAATAAACCTGCCTGCAAAAATATTGGTTCCCGGTGGATTCAAGTGCAACCCGTTCCTTTTGTATAGGTCCCACCTGCCCCAGAAGAGGTCTGAATTATATCTGGCTCTTCACACAGCTTTGGAACATCTGGACAGTGAAGATGCTTATATCAGGTTGCTGTTCATTGACTACAACTCTGCATTCAACACTCTCATCCCCTCAAAACGAATCAATAAATTCCAAGGCCTAAGCTTTGATACCTCTTTGTGCAACTGGATCCTCGATTTTCTCACTTGCTGACCCCAGTCAGTTTGGATTGGCAACATTACCTCCACAATCATCATTACCACAGGTGTGCCACAAGACTGTGTGCTTTGTCCCCTGCATGAGTCTCTTTATATTTATGATTGTGAGGATAGGTACAGCTTCAATGCCATACGTAAGTTTGCTGATGACATCACTTGTTGGCCAAATCAAAAGTGGTGATGAATCAGCATATGCTATAGGAAGGAGATTAAAACTCTAGTTGAATGGTGTCACAACAACAACCTCTCACTCAATGTCAGCAAAACCAAAGAGCTGATTATTAACTATAGGTGTAAGAAACTGGTCGAGGTCCATAAGTCAGCGAATTGGAGATGGAGAAGGTCAGTACCTTTAAATTCCTCAGTGCTGTCATTTCAGAGGATTTTCAGCACAGGAGTGTAATTACAAAGAAGGATGGCAGCATATCAATTTTTTTTAGACGTTTGCGCAGCTTTGGTATGTCACCTAAAACTTTAACGAACTTCTATAGATGCATAGTGGAGAGTATACTGACAGGTTGCATCACGGACTGGTATAGAAACACCAATGCCAAAGAATGGAAGAGTCTTCAACAATCAGGCTCCTGTACCAGCATGGATAACTTCACTCAACTCAACACTGAACTGATTGCACAACCTATGGATTCACCTTCAAGAAATCTACAACTCATGTTCTTTGTAATTATTGATGTACTTATTTATTTTTGTATTTGTACATATTGCCTTTTACACATTGGTTGTTACTCAGTCTTTCTGTGTATTTTTTTATATTGATTCTATTATATTTCTTTGTTCTATTGTGAATGCCTGCAAGAAAAAGAATCTCAAGGTAGTATATGATGACATACATTCTTTGATTAAAAAACTTTGAACTTTGAATTGGTAAATTGGCTTATTGTTGTGATATATACTGAGGCACAGTGAAAAACTGTTTTGCATGCCTCCTGTATAAATAATTTCATTAGATCAGTGGACTGAGGTAGTAGAAGGAAAGTAACAACAACACTGTGAATAAAGTGTTATAATAAAAAACATTATATTAAAAAAAGCAATAGAGAAAAGGTAATGCAGACAGATAATAAAGTGTAAAGCCATAACAATCTAGATTATGATGATGTACTAGGGAACATTTGAGACAGAAGCTGTCCTTGAGTGCTGTGAAGCAAGGTTTTGAATCCCCAACAGAAGCAGGGAGAGAAGAGAAAATAAACACCAGTTAATCTGCAGATGCTGGAAATTCAAACAACATACACAAAATGCTGGTGGAACACAGCAGGTCAGGCAGCATCTGTAGGGAGAAGCATTGTTGATATTTCGGGCCGAAACCTATCATCAGAGAAGAGAGAATATCTGGGTTGGGTGAAGACGTTGATTATGTTGGGTGCTTTACTGAGGGAGAGAGAAGTGTAGATGAAAGTCCACTTCTTTCAAGTAGAAAATGACATGTTCTGAATGTATGATAGAATATAAGCACTTCAGTCCAAGATCTTGTGCTGACTTTTTAACCTACTCCACAATCAATCTAACCCTTCCCTCCTACATACCCCACAACCCTCCATTTTTCTTTCATGCATGTGTCTATCTAGGAGTCTCCTAAATGTATCAACCTCTCCCACCACACCAGGTAGTGCTTTTTAGGCACTTACCACTCTGAGTAAACAAAATTATCTCTAACATCTTCCTTAAACTTTTTCCCCCAACATCTTAAACAGACGTACTCTGCTATTAGCCATTGTCACGCCGGGAAAATGTTGCTAGTTATCCATGCTATCTGTGTCTCTTATAATATTATACACCTCTAACAAGTCACCTTTCATTCTCCTTAGCTCCTAGCATACTGAACCTTTCTTCATAAGATAGGTTCTCTGATCTAAGCAGCATTCTGGTAAATGTCCTCTGTAAGCTTCCCCATCCTTCCGACCAGAAATGAACACAATACTCCAAGTGTGGTCGAACCAAAGTTATTGGTGCTGCAACATTATCACGTGGTTCTTGAACTCATCACCTAACTAATGAAAGATAACACACCATACACCTTCTTAACCAGCCTATCAACTTGTGCAACATCTTTAAGGGATCTATGGACTTGGACTCCCTTTGTTTTGGAACACTACTAAGAATCTTGCTATTAGCCTTGTACTTTGCCTTCAAATTCAATCTTCCAATGCATATTACTTCAAACTTTTCTGGATTGAACTCCATCTGCCATTTCTCTGCCCAGCTCTGCATACTGTTCATGTCTCCTTGTCACCTACGACAAGTTTCTACACTATCCACAACATTTTCAACCTTCTCGATACAGCTGAATAATAGATTATGAAAACAATTGTGTTGGTAAAGTGGAAGGACAGAAAAATAATAAACAAGGTGGATGAATCTGAAGATGTATGTCTCTTTTATAGCTTTGAGATGCAGTCAGTGACAGAGTACCATACACAGTATTAATCCAAAGGCTCAACAGGAATCAACATCTGGCAAGGTATCAATACAGCACATGTGCTACTGAGAGATCCTGCGCTGGTCCACAAGGCTCAGTAATCTTTCATGCGCTTAGAAGACTCAAAGATAAAGCCATAAGAGCACAAGACATGGGAGCAGAATTAGGCCATTTGGCCCAGTGAATCTGGCCCCGTAACCTTTGATGCCCTTAACCTATCAACCTCTGCTTTGAATATACCCAATGACTTAGCCTCCAGTCTGTAGCAATGAATTCCACAGATTCACCATCCTCTGGCTAAAGATAGATAAGGGTTGGAATAGTAATGCACAAGTTACCAGGTCAGCAAACAAATGGCCTGAACCAACAATCCAGAGAAATAAGTTCAAATCCCATCACAGCAACTAATGAATTTAAATCCAGTTATTTAAATAAAAACACGAGCACAAATGATCACAAAACTACCAAAATGTTGTTTAAAAACTTGACTGGTTAATCTTAACCAGACTAGCTTATAGGTGACTTTAACCTCTCAACAGTGTGTCTAGCTCTGAATGACCCTATAAAATGGGCTAACAATTAGTTATATAGCCTGAACAATCAGTCATTCAGTTTAAAGGCAGTAAATGTGACCACTGTTTATCACACCCACATGCAAAAGAACAATCACTCCCAGCTTTTGTCAAAGCCATCTCCCCTCAATGTGCCAAACTGTATCCTCACTATCTATGGTCTGACCACAGTTTACAGAATTCAAACTCAATGCCTACCAGGAGCCCATAGAACCAAAAACGTGGGATTAGGAATCCATTGCCAGAAAAGAGCCTCAGCACATAAAAGGGACTTTCTGCAATCACCCACCTCCAGCAGTGCTCCTGTTTGGAAGAACTTCAGCGGTTTTTCAATGGAATAGTAGAGACCGTGAT
This sequence comes from Hypanus sabinus, assembly GCF_030144855.1. NCBI lineage: Eukaryota > Metazoa > Chordata > Chondrichthyes > Myliobatiformes > Dasyatidae > Hypanus > Hypanus sabinus. The sequence goes on along the minus strand of NC_082709.1, from coordinate 92,102,061 downwards.
AGGTGCCCCGGGCCAGCCCAGCTCGAATCAGACCAACCGCAATAACTAGCCACCTGTAACAGAAGGAGGATTAAAAATGGGTCCCTTTCAGAGGTTTCAAAACAAAGATCTTTCTAATCCTTAGTAAAAGTAGTACATTCTATTTATGGAACAGTGGTACTTCCATTAACCCAGATTAATTGTAGCTGCTTTCAATAGAGTGTCACTGGCTTTGATATTATTGAATGTAAAATCTGAACTAGCGTTATTGGACAAAATGGTACTCGAGTGAGGAAAGGTGAAAAATTAGGATAGCAAAAGTCTGATCATTTTAAGAAGGGTTTTAAAAGAGGGTACGGAGATACAGCTAGTGGAGTGGAAGATTACGCTGGCCAGTAAGTGAGCTGTACAAACCAGCAGAAGAGCTTTAGAAACATAGAAATCTGCAGCACATTACAGGCCCTTTGGCCCACAAGGTTGTGCCGACCATGTAACCTACTCTAGAAACAGCCTAGAATTTCCATACCACATAGCCCTCTAATTTTCTAAGCTCCATGTACCTAAGAATTTATTAAAAGTCTATTGTATTCGCCTCTATCATTGTTGCTAGCAGTCTAAACCACGCATCCACCACTCAATGTGTGAAAAACTTACCTCTGGTATCCCCCTTGTAGCTACTTCCAAGCACCTTAAAACTATGCCCCCTTGTATTAGCCATTTCAGCCTTGGGGAAAAGGCCTCTGGCTATCCACATGATCAATGCCTTGATCAGGTCACTTCTCATCCGCCATTGCTCCAAGGAGAAAAGGCCAAACTCACTCAACCTATTCTCATAAGGCTTGCTCCCCAATCCAGGCAACATCATTGTAAATCTCCTAGACAAGCTTACCTTGCATTCATTGATTCATTGGGTTTCACTGGAGGGTTATGGGCTGAGTGCGGGTCAGTGGGATTAGGTGACAGTAAGTGTTTGGCACAGAATAGAAGGGCCGAGATGGCCTGTTTCCGTGCTGTAATTGTTATATGGTTATATTATCTAGGTTCATGTTGGATTACAATCCAAATTTTCTTGTAGTTCAATTTTCTTTATGCTAATTTATATATTTGTATAATCACATTTCCTTGCAAATGTTCAGTGGATTTTCAGTAATTTAGACAATAGACAATAGGTGCGGAAGAAGACTATTCGGCCCTTTGAACCTGCACTGCCATTCTGAGATCATGGCTGATCATCTACTATCAATACCCGGTTCCTGCCTTGTCCCCACATCCCTTGATTCCCCTATCCATAAGATACCTATCTAGCTCCTTCTTAAAAGCATCCAGAGAATTGGCCTCCACTGCCTTCCGAGGCAGTGATTACTAATTTATAGTATAGTTGGCTCTGTATTTTCTGGTAGTTTCTTTGTCTGCAGTTTGTGTCACACCATACAATGTCTTATAGTTTGATCTCATCAAAGGAATTTCCTTATCTGTTTAGCTTGCCTAGTTTTCAGTATATGACTTCTTTGTTCTTTCTTCTTTTCTTTATCTTCTTTCTTTTTTTCTTCTTTCAATAGTGAGTTGGTTACTATTATTTCTTCATATGAACACCTAATAAAATGGCTGTAACCACAAGGTTTACGCCACATTCTCAACTTCCAAAGCGCTTTCTGGACAATATCATCTGCAGATCCAACAGCAGTGAAGTGCATCTTCATTCCTGTGGTGGATATAAAGCCTAATTTTTGGTTCACCTGTATGCAATTCATGGTGAAGAAAAAATAATAGGTGCAGGTGGGGTAAGAGTAACATTTTGAGATTACAGACTGACTTTCCTTGTGATAATCAGAAGCAAACATAAAAATATCAGTACTATCAAACCAGAGAGGCATAGACAGAATTCCAGTGATGGATGAAAACTCCCAAAATGGGCTCTGACTTCCACTCTTACCCCCAAATTCAATTTATGTAACCACTTTAAAACCATAAAACACTATAAAATTTAGTAACAGAATTAGGCCATTCATCCATTGAATTTGCTCCATCATTCCACCATGGCTAATTTATTATCCTACTCAACAACATTCTCCTACCTTCTTCCCTGTAACCTTTTACACCGTTACTAATCAAAAACTGATCAAGCTCTGCTTTAAATATACCCAATGACTTGGCTCCACAGCTGTCTGTGGTAATTTATTTCATAAATTCCTTATCTTTGTTTGAAAGGGATGTCCTCATATTCTGAGGCTGTGCCTTCAGGTCCTAGACTCCCCCTATTATAAGAGGCATCTTCTCCATGTCCACTCTATCTAGGCCATTCAATAGAATGGTTTCAATAGGTTTCAACGAGATTCTCCTGTCATTTTCTAAATTCCAATGAGTACAGGCACTCTACATACATTAACCCTTTCATTCTCGGTATGTATTATCAAACAAAATTGGGAATGTCTGTGATGTAGGCCTCCGTTAGCCTCAACAGACCATGGATTTGTGCCTTGGAAAGTTTCCAGGGCGCAAGCCTGGGCAAGGTTTTTTTTAATGGAAGACTGGCAGTTGCCCAAGCTGCAAGTCTCCCCTCTCCAAGCCACCAACGTTTTCCAAGGGAAGGGCATTAGGACCCATACAGTTTGGTACCAGTGTTGACACAGAGCAATGTGTGGTTAAGTGCCTTGCTCAAGGACACACACGCAGCCTCAGCCAAGCTTGAACTAGTGACCTTCAGATCACTAGACGAATGCCTTAACCACTTGGCCATGCGCCAACACAATCATGTACTAAGTCACACGAAGAACCCAAGGATGGATCACAAAAAGCTGAATCAAAAGCAGTTTGACACACCTTAGAACAGAGAGAACAGGGTGAGAGTGAGAGAGAGAGAGGGTGTGAGATATTCCACAGCTCCATGGCCTGGCAATGGAGATGCTATTAATATTAATCCAGACTTTGGAAGGCTGCAGTATGGTAAAGGGAAAGGCTGAGGCCATGAAAGGATAAAAAAACATGGATAAGAACTTTAAAATTGAGTTTTAGATTAGACCTCCATTTTTGTAATCAAAGTGATCTGATATCCTTTAAATCAATAAGATGCTTTGACCATAAGATGTAGGAGCAGAAGTAGGCCATTCAGCCCATCAAGTCTGCTCTGCCATTCAATCATGGGCTGATCCAATTCTTTCAGTCATCCCCACTTCCATGCCTTTTTCCCATACCCTTTGATGCCCTGGCTAATCAAGAACCTATCTATTTCTGCCTTAAATACACCCAATGACTTGGCCTCCACAGCCGCTCGTGGCAACAAGTTCCACAGATTTATCACCCTCTGACTAAAGTAATTTCTCTGTATCTCTGTTCTAAATGGACATCCTTCAATCCTGAGGTCACGCCCTCTTGTCCTAGACTCCCCTACCACAGAAAATAACTTTGCCATATCTAATCTGTTCAGGCCTTTTAACATTCAAAATGTTTCAATGAGATCCCTCCTCATTCTCCTGAACTCCAAGGAATATAGCCCAAGAGCTGCCAGGCATTCATCATAAAGTAACCCTTTCATTCCTGGAATCATTCTCGTGAATCTTCTCTGAACCCTCACCAATGTCAATATATCCTTTCTAAAATAAGGAGCCCAAAACTGCACACAATACTCCAAGTGTGGTCTCACGACTGACTTATAGAGCCTCAACATCACATCCCTGCTCTTATATTCTATACCCCTAGAAATGAATGCCAACATTGCATTCACCTTCTGCACCACCAACTCAACCTGGAGGTTAACCTTTAGGGTATCCTGCACAAGGACTCCCAATTCCCTTTGCATCTCTGCATTTTGAATTCTCGCCCTATCTGAATAATAGTCTGCCTGTTTATTTCTTCCACCAAAGTGCATGGGCATTGTATTTCATTTGCCACTTCTTTGCCATTCCCCTAAACTATCTAAGTCTCTCTGCAGGCTCTCTATTTCCTCAACACTACCCACTCCTCCACCTTTCTTTGTATCATCAGCAAACTTAGCCACAAATCCATTAATCCCATAGTCCAAACCACTGACGTACATTGTAAAAAGCAGCAGTCCCAACACCGATCCCCATGGAACACCACTGGTAACTGGTAGTCAGCCAGAAAATGATCCCTTTATTCCCACTTTGTTTTCTGTCAATCAGCCAAAGTTTCACCCACGCTAGTATCTTCCCTGTAATTCCATGGGCTCTTATCTTGCTAGGCAGCCTCATGTGTGGCACCTTGTCAAAGGCCTTCTGAAAATCCAAGTACAACACATCTACTACATGTCCTTTGCCAACCCTGCTTGCAATTTCCTCCAAAAATTGCAGTAGGTTAGTCAGGCAGGATTTTCCTTTCAGGAAACCATGCTGGCTTTGGCCTATTTTCTCATGTGCCTCCAGGTGCTCTGTAATCTCATTCTTAACAATCAATTCCAACAACTTCCCAACCACTGATGTCAGGCTAACAGGTCTATAGTTTCCTTTCTGCTGCCTCCCACCCTTCTTAAATAGCGGAATAATATTTGCAATGTATGCCCTCTCTTTTGCTTTTACTTTGACTCTGACTTCACTGTCCTTCTTCCATTTGAAAATTTATTCTTATTTGGAATATAAAAATTTCTTATTTGTGGTCAGGTACCTCTCTTAATGACCCAAGATTTGTATTGCTCATCATTCCAAGTCACTGTATCCTTTACATTTTACCAGGGTCTTAGATCATCTACCTTGGCAATATCCTGCATTCTGCTACTAAGCTAGCTGTTAGTGTCTAAATGGTTCCTTCCGACATAGCCCTCTATTTTTCTATCAGACATGTAGTTTCTGAAAATATCCCTAATGTATCTTTCTGCCTATACCACCTACCCTGGTAATGTGTCCCACTCACCCAGCAGATTCTGTGTAAAAAAAAAACACCTATCTGACATTACCCTACACTTTCCTCCAATCACCTCCAAGTTCAAGTTCAGGTTTATTGTCATTCAACCACAGACACATACAACACCAAACAAAACAGCATGCTTGTAGACCAAGGTGCACAACACAGTGCATATAACCTACACACAACACATAAGGTGACATTAACCACAAATAAATGAACAAATAATAAAATATATTCCAGAAGATTGACGCAACATACACAAAATGCTGGAGGAACACAACAGGCCAGGCAGCATCTATGGAAAAGAGTACTGCCGAGACCGTTCAACAGAAGTGGAGACAGATGAGGAACAGAGTTAAAAGGTAGGGGGAGGGGAGGGAGAAACACAAAGTAATAGGTGAAACCGGGAGGGCGAGGGGTGAAGTAAAAAGCTGGGAAGTTGGTTGGTGAAAGAGATACAGGGCTGGAGAAGGGGGAGTCTAATAGGCGAGGACAGAAGGCCATTGAAGAAAGAAAAGGGGGAGGAGCACCAGAGGAAGTAATGGGCAGATGAGAATACAAAATGAGAGAGGGAAAAGGGGATGGGAATGGTGAAGGTGGGGGGGGGGGGGGAACTATTACTGAAGCTTGAGAAATTGACGTTCAAACCATCAGGTTGGAGGCTACCCAGAAGGAATATAAGGTGTTGCTCCTCCAACCTGAGTGTGGCTTTATCGCAACAGTAGAGGAGGCCATGGATTGACATTTCAGAATAGGAATGGTAAGTGGAATTAAAATGGGGGCTGCTGGGAGATCCTGCTGTTTCTGGCAGATGGAGTGTAGGTGCTTGGCGAAGCAGTCTCCCAATCTATGTTGGGTCTCAACAATAGAAGCCACATCGGGAGCACTGAACATAGTATACGACCCCAAAAGACTCACAGGTGAAGCGCCACCTCACTTGGAAGGACTGGTTGGGGCCCTGAATGGTAGTGAGGGATGTGGGGTAGGGGCAGGTTCTGCTTGCAAGAATAAGTGGCAGGAGGGAGATCAAGGGGGAGGGACAAATGGACAAGGAAGATGTGTAGGGAGCGATCCCTGTAGAAAGCTGGAGAGGGCGCGAGAGAAAGATGTGCTTGGTGGTGGGATGTGCTCATTGGAGATGGCAGAAGTTGCGGAGAATTATGTGCTAGACGTGGAGGTTGGTGATTGACGTTTAGCATAAGCTTTATTTACAACACGAGTTAAAAAGTGCCACTGGCACTTCATACGTGATGAAACCGTGGTAGTGGCAGGGAGTTCAGTAATCTTTGGGCTGGGGAAGAGCTGTTTCTCATCCTAACAGTCTTTGTCTTAATGCTATGGTGCCTCCTGCCTGACGTAGAGGGGTCAAACAGATTGCAGGACAGATGGGAGGGATCCTAAGGGCCTGCATACAAAGCACTCTTGATAAATTTCTCAGAAGGGTGGAAGAGAGACCCCAATGATCCTTGCAGCAGTCCTCACAATCCTTTGGAGGGTCTTGCAGTCAGATGCCTTCAAATTCCCTTACCAGACAGTGATGCTGCTGGTCAGAACCTTCTCAATGCACAGTGAAAGGTAAGGCACTGAAGAGTGCTGTTGAATTGCATGGTGAATGTGATAGGTTAGAGGGATCTGGGAATACAGATCCACAAATCCTTGAAAGTGGCATCACAGTTAGATAGGGTTGTAAAGGGAACATTAATACAAAGGGTCATCATTTTAAGGTGATCGGAGGAAAGTACAGGGGGATGCCTGAGATAATTTTTTTTTTACTCTGTGCATGGAATACCCTGCTAGGAGTGCTGGTAGAAACACCACACAAGAGGTATTTAAAAAACTCTTAGAAATGTACATGGATGATAGAATAATAGAGGGCTAGGTGGGCAGGAAGGTTAGATTGATCTTGGAATAGGTGCAAAGATCAGCACAATATTGTAGTGTTCTATGTTTTATGAAAGTGACCACCAGCTTTTCCATCTCTGTTCAGCGTCAACATAGTCTGCACACTACTTACTAGCCCTAAACCATACACCTTCAGAATGCAAGAAGAAACTGAAGCGCCTGGAGGAAACCCATTTGGTCACAGGAAGAACTTAGAAACACCTTACAGACAGCAGTGGGAATGTTTGACTGCTTCACTTGCCAAGTAGCTGTGAATGGAACTGAGAATGGTACAATTCTAGAGTCATAGAAAAGTACAGCACAGAAACAGACCCTTTTTTTGAATGAATGAATGAAATTTTATTTAGGTCAATACAAACATAACAGAAGCATAATTTTCAACGATGATTTCATAAGACAAAATTAAATAATAAAAATCTTTAAAACAGACCGAAAGGGAGTAGGTTGAAGCTACAGCTTATTACGCCTACCCCTCCTACTTATACAAAACATATTTGGTGTCAATCATCACATGAAAACCAAAAAATTTCATAATCTTTTAACACAAAATCCAATTTATTTACATTACTCCCATTCAATTTGTATCATGTATTTTATATTTGTTTATTAAATAATTTTTAAAACTTAAGTGCGGTGCATTTTTAAATTCTCACTACAACTGTTCCATAGATTCACCCCTCTGACTGAAATACAATGATTTTTTACATTTGTTCTTATCTTTTGTTTTTGAAATATACGTGTTCCTCTCAAATCATGTTGACTTTCTCTCGTTTTAAACAACTTTTGGATACTTTGTGGTAACTGTCCATTTTTACTTTATACATAATCTGTATTATTTAAAAATCTACAAAATCTCTGAATTTTAAAGTATTTAGTTGAATAAATAATGGATTGGTTGGCTTATAATAATTTGTCTTATTTACAATTTGTATGGCTTTCTTTTGGAGTAGAAAAATTGAGCTTGTTTTTGTTTTGTATGTATTTCCCCATACCTCTACACAGTAAGTCATGTATGGGAATATAAGTGAGCAGTATAATTTATACAAAGATTCCTGATTTAAGGAATCTTGTGCTTTGTACAGTATTGCAATAGATTTTGACATTTTTGCTTTGACATAATTTATATGTGGTTTCCAGCTTAATATATAATGTATTACCAGGCTAAAAATTTTGTTTCAGATACCTTATCAATTTCAACATCATTTATTCTAAGTTTACTCTATGAGTTTGGTACACGGTTTCCAAATATTATGAATTTAAAATACCTAATCCCATTGATCTGCACCAGGACCACAGCCTTCCACACCCTATCATCCATGAATAACTTCTGTTAAACGTTGAAATTGAGCTCGCATGCACCATCTGTGCTGGCAGGTCATTCCACACTCTCATGGCCCTCTCTGAGTGAGGAAGATTCCTCTCATGTTCCCCTTAGACTTTTCATCTTTCACCCTTAACCATGGTGTCTAGTTGTAGTCCCACCCAACCTCAGTGGGAAAAGCCAGCTTGAATTTACCTTTTCTATACCCCTCATAAATTTGTATACATCGAATCTCCTCTCAACCTTCTACATTCCAAGGAATAAAGTCCTAACCTATTCAATCTTTCCACATAACTCCAGACCCAGCAACATCCTTGTAAATTTTCTGTGTACTCTTTCAGCCTTATTTACATCTTTCCTGTAGTTTCTTGCCGGTGACTACAACGGGACACAATACTCCAAATCAGGCCTCACCAACTTCAACATAACATCTGCAATCAATACTTCGATTTATGAAGGCCAATGTGTCAAAAGCGATCTTCATGACCCATGAATTATGACCTGCATTCCCAGATCCTTTTGTTCACTATGCAAGACCTACTCTGTTTGATCCTACTGAAGTGCAACAACTCACGCTTGTCTGCATTCAATTCCATCTGCTATTTTTCTGCCCATTTTTCCAGCTGGTCCAGATCCCGCTGTAAGCTCTGATAGTCTTCCTTGCTATCCACTACAACCCCAAATTTCATGTCATATGCAAATTTGCTGATCCAGTTAACCCCACTGTCATCCACATCTTTGCTATAGATGAGAAACAAAAACGGACTCAGCACTGATCCCTGCGGCACTCCACTAGTCATAGGACTCCAGTCAGAAGAGGCAACCATCTACTATCACTTTCTGGCGTCTCCCACAAAGCCAATGTCCAATCCAATTTACCACCTTATCTTGAATGCTGAGCAACTGAACCTTTTTGAACAACCTCCCATGTGGGACCTTGTCAAGTGTCTTGCTGAAGTCCATATGCTGCTTTGTCTACATCAACTTTCCAGGTAACTTCCTCAAAAAACTCTGTATTAGCTATCACACACAAAGCCATGCTGACTATCCTTCATCAGTCTATGTGTATCCAAGTACTCATATCTGGTTCCTTAGAACACTTTTCAGTAATTTTCCCCATTACTGATGGTAGGCTAACAGGCCTGTAATTTTCGAGTTTATGTTCAGAGTCTTTGTTAAACAGTGGAACAACATTAGCTATCCTCCAATCCTCCAGTACCTCATCAGTCACCATGGATGATTTAAATATCTCTTCTAGGGCCTCGGCAATTTCTGCATTTGCCTCCTACAGGTCTGGACTGAACACCTTGGCAGGCCCTGGGGATTTATCCACCCTAATTTGCCTCAAAACAGCAAACACTTCCTCCTCCATAATCGGTATAGGGTCCATGAAATTGATACCATTTTGCCTTACTTCAGGGGTGTCAAACTCATTTTAGGTCACGGGCTGGATTGGGCAAAATGTGACTTAATGCATGATCTGTTAATGATCTGTTGTGCATGCGCGCGTGCTCCCACAGCTTTCATTGCCTTTGTTTTTTTTTAACCTGCTCTCATGTGTCTCAGTCTCTGCTAAAACTACGAAGTGTTTCACTTTACAAATTTTGTTTCTTATGAAGAAGATTGCCTAGCGAGCATTATTTTTATGATTGGTATTAACTTACAGTCGTAGGCTACAAGAAAGTTGTGATGAGAGAGAAAAAAAAACTATGCTATTTTGGCTAAGATTGTTTTGGGAGCCACACCCTTGCCATTAATAAATCATTTGAAATCGAACATTAGCAAACACAAATGTAGACCTAATGAAACAAATCGTAAATGTAGGCTACACAACTGCACCTGTTTTTTATTAGGTGCAATCAAACTCAGACAATGAACACAGTTAGCCTCTAATTTTTATTGAAGTGATCACAGTTACAATAATAGTCAGAAAATGAATGAATCACAATATTATGACACTCAATATTTCATAATGCATTTTGCTTACATGTCACAGTGCATAGAACAGTGTCACTCATTTTTCACTTGCTGCTTCCAGACACCTGACATCTCATGGCTTTAACCAGCCTGTCAACATCAGGAACTAGTTTCTGGGCAGACATCATAATGTCATTTAGATGTCTGTGTGTCAGCTGCGAGCACAGTTTGGATTTGTTAATGTTCATTATGGAGAATGCCTGCTCATAGAGATATGTTGTCCCGAACATGCAAAGGATCTTTGAGGCAAAGCCTGTCATCTTGGGGCACATCGGTCCCAGGTATTGATAGAATTAGTCCAGACCCACAGTCTCAAACTTATATTTCAAAGCTGAGTTACACTGAATTTCAATTAGTTCCATTTGGAGTTCCTCTGGCACATCTGATGCTGCGTCAATGGCAAATGGCAAGCAAAATAGTGAGAATTCCTTCTTAAGCTGAGTGCAGACTTGGAAATGACTCTGAAACTCACTTTTCAGCCATGATATTTTGTCCTTGTACCTGTCTATGTTGTCATTATTCCCATAAGCAACATGCACAGACTGCAAAGAGGGGAAATGAACTGGATTGCTCCAGGATAGTTACATCTCCCACAGGCCTAATTTAATTTGAAAGGCATGAATGCTGTCGTAGTATTCCATAACAAGCTTGTTGCGGCCTTGCATGTTAACATTAAGCACATTTAAGTGCTCTGTTATATCCACCAAACATGCAAGATCATGAAGCCAGTCTGGGTCATCCAACTCTGCCACTGGCTTCCCTTTCTCGTTCATGAATAGTCCAATTTCTGCACATAATTGAAAAAAACGTTTGAGCACAACCCCTCTACTCAGCCAGCCAACTTCAGTGTGGTAGGGTAGGCCGTGTCCAATATTACTTTTGGACAAAAGAGTGTCAAATTGCTGATGGTTGAGTCCCTTGGCTCTAATAAAATTAAGCGTTTTGATTACTACATCCATGACATAGTCCTTTTTCAGCTCCTGCTACATGGCACCTCTTGGTGTATAATACAATGAAAATTCCAGAATTCCTGACCTGGATTCTCTGTCTGAACTTTCTCTCTGAGTTTTGCAACAACACCTGCCTTTTTCCCAACCATGGACGGTGCGCTGACAACGTGACTCCAGTCACCCCCAATCTGTCCAAGGCCTCGACAAGGATGGAGAAAACGTTGTGGTGTTTGTCATGGGCACCATCTCCACAAACTCCTCAGTGATGGTCAAAGATGCATCAACACCACGAATAAATATTCCCAATTGAGCTACATCAGTCACGTTGGTGCTCTCATCAATTGCAATAGAGAAGGCAATAAATGACTTCTTTGTCTTTTAGTTGACTGTTCAAATCTCCTGCAAGGACCCCGATTCTCTCTGCCACAGTATTTCTTGACAAGCTGATATTACCAAAAGCCTGTCTCTTCTCAGGGCACACCAGCACACATGCTTTGATAAATTCCCCCTCTGAGTATGGCTTCAATGCAGCAGCTGTTTTGTTGGCAATAATATATCTGGCCTTGACAGCTCCATCATGAGTCTCTCGGCTTTGGGTGAACACTGATTGCTGTTTTTTCAGAGCTGCTTCAAGCTCGTTTAGCTTTTGTGTTTTGTGTGGTCCTGCGTACTCGTCATATTTTTCTCCATGTGACGTCTCATAGTGTCGTTTGATATTGTACTCTTTCACAGCACATCAGACACACAGATTTGAAGTTGACCTCACAGAAGAAAAAACACTCTTTCCAATTATCGTTGAATATTCGACCTTCGATGTCAACTTTTCTTTTCTTAGAAAGCATTTTGAACCACAGCAGCAGTCTCAGCCTTGCTACAGGTGTTACTTACCTGAGTACTCTGTGTGCTTGTACTGTATCTGATGACGTAAGTGGGGTCCTAGTGGTCTTCAGTGCAGGGTGGTAAGTGCTTATGCACAGCGGGTGATTAATTGCCGCCTATTGTATGGTTGCCATACTGATACATAATTAATGGTTGTGAATATACCTTTTTCCTCCAAATCGTCCCACTGGCCAAATGCGGCCCGCGGGCCAGTAGTTTGACACCCCTGCCTTACTTCTATAGATTCTGTGTCTGTCTCCTGAGTAAATACAGATGCAAACAAATGCATTTAAGATCTCCCCCATCTGTTTGGCTCCACACGTGAATTACCATTCTGATGTTCAAAAGGACCAATTTTGTCCCTTGCAATCCTTGTGTTCATAACATATCTATAGAATCCTTTAGGATTCTTCATCACCATGTCTGCTAAGACAACCTCATGCCTTCTTTTAGCCCTCCTGATTTATTTCTTAAGTGTTCTGTTGCCTTCCTTATACTCCATAAGCACCTCATTTAAACCTAAACCTTTTTCTACACCTGTTATCTTTATCTTTTTTATTTTGACAGGCACATACAAGCTTTGTACTCCCACAATTTCAGTTTTGAAGGACTTCTTAGAAATGCACCTTAGAAAACAGCCTGTCCCAATCCACACTTTCCAGATAATTTCTAATAATGTACCATCAAAATTGGCCTTTCTCCAATTTAGAATCCAAACCTGAGGACCTTTTCCATATTACTTTGATACCAATGGCATTGTGATCACTAGATGCATTAGTGTTCCACTTTGCAAACTTCTGTCACCTGCCCTGTCTCATTCTCTAATAGCAGATCCGGTATTGCATGCTCTCTCATTGGGAGTTCTATGTAATGATTTCCCGAACACATTTAACAACCTCCATCCCATCTAGTCCTTTGATAGTATGGGAGTCCCAGTCAATATGTGGAAAGTTAAAATCACCTACTATAACAACCTTATATATTTCTTGCAGCAGTCTATGATCTCTCTCCAAATTTGTTCCTCTAAATCCATCGGACAGTTGGGTGGTCTGTAATATAGCCCCATTAACTTGGCCATATCTTTCTTATTTCTCAGTTACACCCATTATGCCTCACTAGACAAATTCTCCAGTCTGTCCTGACTGAGCACTGCTGTGATTTCTTCCTTGACTAGTAACACCACCTGTCCTCCTTTAATTCGCCCACTCTGTCACATCCAAAACAGCGGAACCCTGCAATACTGAGCTGCCAGTCCTGTCCCTCCTATAACCAAGCATCAATAATGGCTACAATATCATAACTCCATCTATTGATCTAGGCCCTGAGCACATCTGCCTTTCCCATGATATTTCTTGCATTCAAATATATGCAGCTCAGGACATTAGTTCCACCATGCTCAACCTGTTGATTCCTGACTTTGTGAGGTCTTAACAATATGTATCCACTATCTGTTTTTGCACTCTGGTTCGCACCCCCTGCAGCTCTAGTTTAAACCCCCCCCCCCCTTGCCGTATAACACTAGCAAACCTTTCTGCTAGGATATTAGTCCCCTTCCAGTTCAGGTGCAAACCCTCTCTTTCTTCTGTACAGTTCCCACCTTCCCACAAAATGAGTCCCTGAACTCACTTTGCAGAACCTCATCACTCTTCCTACATATATCTTTGGTATCTACATGGACCACAACCTCTTAGGAATGCTGAGGACTGAATCTGGGCCATCCAGGAATCCCGTTCTTGTGGAAAGGAACTCCTTCCTGTTCCCCTAACTAACGAAGCCCCTGTCTCCACAGCTTGGCTCTTCTCCCTCTTCCCTTCTTGAGTTACAGAGCCAGGCTTAGTGCTAGAGACCTTCCTCTGCTAGGTCAACACCCCCCTAAAACAGTATCCAAAGTGAGCATTTTTGCATCTGACCTTACAATTGAAGGAAAATCTCTGATAAAACAGATGAAAATGGTTGGACCTCCAACAATCAGTCATCTTCTTTTGTGTGAATTTAAACTCCAAACAGCAATATATTTTCCCCATGATGGTCATTCAATCCAATGATATAGTTCTTGGTTCAAAGGTCCAATTTAATGCCAGAGAAATGTATACAATATACATACTGTAATGCTTTTTCAAGTCCTGTCTAAATAATTTTTTTTAAAATTTAGAGATACTGCATGGAAACTGACCCCCAACAAGCCCACGCCACCTAAATGATACCGATGTGACAAGTTAAACTACTTACTCTTATGTCTTTGTAATGTGAGAGGAAACCGGTGCACCCGGAAGATACTCACATGGTCAGAATATACAAACAATGATGGAATTGAATGCAGGTCCCTGGTACTGTCATAGCATTACATTATCTGCAGTACTACCATGCTGTCCCATTGTCCATATTATTGAATCAGAATCAGGTATATCATCACTATTACGTGTTGTGAAATTTATTAACTTAGCAGCAGCAATACAATGCAAAACATAATATATAAAGAAAAATAGTTCAATTACAGTAAATATATATAGTAATTAGATTAAGCATAGTGCAAAACAGAAATAATATGTATTTAAAAAGTAAGGTAGTGTTCATGGGTTCAAAGTCCATTTAGGAAACGTAAGGCAGAGGAGAACAAGCTGTTCCTATTGCCAATTATTCTGACCTTTAGAATTCATAACTTGGGTCTGTATTTGAACTAATGTTGTGATGAAGTATGGTGACAAGTTGTTCTGGCAAAACCAGAATTGCATTTTGCTAAAGAGGGTACTGGTAAGTGCTACTTTATTACACCAAAAATGAGAACTGATGATTAAGAGTAGACCGACCGACTGGGTGGTTATTAGCTAAACTGCAATTGTAATTTTCCATCTTGTCAGTTAACTACCAGCATTTTTTGGTTTCTCGACCTATGATACCCAATGGCATGAACATAAATATAGATAATATTTCTACAATAACTGTCACAAACTCAAAGTGCTGTACTGACAATGAATTATTTTTGAAGACTTGCGATGTACGAAAAGCAGCATCCAGAGTATGCACAAGAGAACCTTACAGCAGCTGGTGCTTATTGATAAGATAACTTGTTTTTCGTGATGGTGATGAAAGGGTGAATATTGCACTAAGTCTGGGGATGACACCACCAAGGCACTGAAGATAGGTACAGGAAGGTTATCCTAGAATGGAGCATGAAATAATTAGGTCATGGCCAGAATATGCATGTAGGTCATTATACTTTAGGGAAAGAGTGATTGGACAGGGAAAGGGAGAACTAAGTGAGTTGTATAAAATTAAGAGAGATCTGGCCGAAAACAGTAAAACCTAATTCTCTGAAAAAAGGACAAAGACCATGGTGGACAGTAATTGACACCAGGCAGATGAGGAAAGTATGTTGAGCTGAGGACAGATCCTATGAGATGTTGATGCCCAAGAATTTGAAGTTGCTCACCCTTTCCACCACTGACCCCTCAATGAGAACCATCATGTATTCTCCAGACTTCCTCTTCCTGAAGTCCACAGTTAATTCCTTGGTCTTGCTAATGTTAAATACAAGGATGCATCTGAAGGATGCAAGCTCTTTAATGATCTTCCTCTGGGCTGTATAACTTCTGGATAAGTTAGGATAGGTACATCAATATCAGTTTCTAAATTTGGTAGCTGTGGTTTGGCACAGCTCAAACACTATCTGTAAGTTCGCCGATGCCACAAATGTTGTTGGCAGAACCTCAGATGTTAACAAGGAGTGTAAAGAAATGAGGTAGATTGGCTGAGTGGTGTCACAATAACCATACACTCAATGTCAGCAAGACCAAGGAATTGATTGTGGACTCAGGAAGGGAAAGTCTAAGGACTTACACCAGTCCTCGTTGAGGGATCAGCTGTGCAAAGGGTGAAACGCTTCAAGTTCCTGGGCATCAGCATCTCAGAGGATCAATCCCAGACTCAACACATTGATGACCCCATCATTGAGGACATCTTCAAAAGACACTCCCTCTAGAAGGCGCATCCATCATTAAAGATCCTCACCATCCAAGACATACCCTCTTCTAATTGCTATCATCAAAGAGGAAGACAAGGAATCTGAAGATCCACATTCAATGCTTTAGGGACAGCTTCTTCTCCACCATCTGATTTCTGAATGGTCTATGAACTCATGGACATTACCTTGGTATTCCTCTTTTGCACTATTTTTAAAAATTATAACTTAAAGTAATTTTTTTAATGTCTTGCATTGTACATCTGCCACAGAACAACAAATTTCATGGCAAATGTCAGTGACAATGAATCCAATTCAAAACTGTGGTGGAGGCAGGTTTCACTGTGGCCTTCAAAAGGGAATTCAAGAAATATGTGGTGAAAAAAAAATTGTAAAGGTACAAAGAAAGAGCCATGCAGTGGCAGAGACACAATGGGCCAAATAACCTTCTTCTGTGCTGCAAATATTCCAAGATCTTATGACCAGATAATGCTTATAGTACAATCATAGAGACATGCTCAAGATTTTAGACCGTAGCTTAATTATATAGCCTGTTAGAGACAAGTAGTCAGAGTTGAGGGAAGGGTGTAGATTGGTGAATGCCTGCAAGTTTCCAAATCTAAATAAAAACAAAAGAGAACAGAATGGCTCTTTTTTTTTAATGTAGTTTCTCTGACATTCAGCAATGCATCAGAGGTAGACAACAGAGATACGGGGACAAGAGCTGTCCCCTGACACATTTCTAAATAGAAATACAGAAGGACAAAGTAGATCAGGTCAATGATAATGGAATAAATGCAGAGTCTAACTGGGTCTGAATCCCTGTCCTGTTTAATAAAAATTAAATCTATCTACCCTCACAGAACACAGACTTTTCCTCTGTCTCATTAAAGGCAAAATGATCCAAGATCTAATTCACTACTCAAGCAGAAATACAGTTTCCAAAAAAAGCTTGAAAATGTACAGGTTTGAGCCACAAAAATTTATGTACTGGAAGACCGAATTGACAAGAAAAAATCCCAATTGCACCATAACTTAGAAGGAAATATGGCAGCAAACATCTGTACAGCAAGTTCTCACTTTTGGCAAATAATAATTACGGATAAACAATGGGGAATATCCTGATCGGTTGCATCGCAGCCTGGGTAACACCCAACATACAGGAACAGAAAAGGCTACAGAAAGTAGCCCAGTGGGTTACCCAGGGTTGTGGATACAGCCCAGTACATCATAGACAAAGCTCTCCCCACCAGTGAGTACATTTACATGGCACAAGTAAGCAACACGCATCATCAAGAACCCCACCATCCTGGCCACGTCTTCTTCTCACTATTATCATTGAGTAGGAAAAGCCTTAGATCCCACACCACCAGGTTCAGCAACTGTAATTACTGTAAATCAGCTCCTGAACCAGTTCATTCACAACTACTCTGAACTGATTCTATGACTGACACACTCAAGGACTCTTTACAACTCATGTTCTCAGCAATATTTTAATTTGTACAGTTCATATTCTTTTGCAATGGATTCTTTGTCAATCTTTGCTTATGTATATTTTTGTAAAATTCTGTTGTGTTTCTTTATTCCTTGACATCATTTACAAGAAATGTATCTTCAGGTAGCATTCTGTAAAACATATGTATTGTGATAAATTTACTGTACTTTGAACTTTTACTTTTGAATTTCTTTCTGGGACAATTAGGTCCTGGTTAAACATTGGCCAGGTCAACAGGCAGAACCCCTCCTTCAAAATGGTGTGATGGGAATTTTTGTGCCCACATAAATTGGCAGTGGGAGGCCAAGCTTAATAATACCTCCAAAAACATACCACTACCACAGTACAGCACTGAAGTATCGAAGGCTTTGAGTTCAGATTCCTGTGGTAGGGAACTTTTGTCCTTGACTTACCAAGGCAAGAGAGCTGGTAACTGAACCGCAGATATCACTCAAACCCTCCCCCTTTTTAATTAGAGCAAGGGTTAAAAAAAATCTTCCTCTTTGTTATCCTTTGCCACCTCCTTCACAACTCCAGTTAGAAATGTAGCCCACTTTGAGATACCAGCTGTGTTGGATCTGTAACACTCAGGCTTTTAACACCTGGAAACTGGGGGTTCAAAAATACATTGGCTTCCTTCAGATAGGAGTTCAAAATGAAGCCCAGATTATTCTTTCAAGTGAATGCAAAAGATCACATGGCATAATTAATAAAAGCAAGCGTCATAGTCAATATTTATTTCTCAATCAGAACACATGAAAAAGAATATCTGGTCAGTATCACTTCAGTGTTTGTGGGTGCTGCTTGTGTGTAAACTGTCTTACTGTCTTGCTACAGTTCCTGCAACCACAACTATATTTCAAGAACTTCAATGGTTGCGAAGCACAGCTCTGAAAGGGACAATGAAAATGATATAAATGTGCATCTACTGCTCCTGTGTGTATGATGAGCAAGGAAAGGACTGGATGTGACAGCAAAGGCACCCAGAAGTTTGCTTGCTGGAATGATTTGCAGCAGGGTATAGATATTGGTTTAATATTGACACACCTACCAAAATACAATGAAAAGCTTGTGCAAGATCCTGAAAAATAATGTCACGAAGAAGAAGAAATTAAGCCATGAAAAACTGCCTTGTGATTTTAGTCTTGGTGGAAAGGACAACATAATTTAAGAGCTCCCCATGAAGCACTTAAATGTTCCTTGGGAAAACCAGCAACAAAGTGAAAGATGCTTAATTCACTAACTTACTATTATGTGATGTCTGTAAACGAGTTCAATATTAACAGGAAGGAGCTGCATTTTCAAAGACCCTACTCACCCATGCTGGATATTCTCTCTCCTCCCTATTCTGCCAAGTGCCATTGACCCGTACGTGCACCATAGCCCTCTATACCCCTCCCATCCATGTACTTTCCTGTATTGTTTTGTGGGAGCTTGCTATATTTTTAAATACAGTAGGTTGGGTACCCCTCATCCAAATTTCCAAAATCCAAAAATATATTTGAGGGCTGACGTGACATCACAAATAGAAAATTCCACAATTTTCAGGGAAGGTTCCCAGATCTCTGCAGACCACAGATAGTTCTGAGTAGTGACCTCACATATGTAATGAACAGAAGTTAAAGGAAAATAGAAAAACGCTGCATAAAGCAAAGAACTCAATCCATAAAGAGTGGATTCATCAGCAGAGGGACCATAAGCTGCTTCATGGTATGCTGATCATGAAGCAAGCAAAGATCTGTCACAACAAACTGAACATTGAAGGTAATTGTGAATACTCAGAAGGCTGGTTGCAGAAAGAAATGGCATGGCATTAAAATGTTAATATTTATTTATTTAGCAATACAGCACAGAGTGGGCCTTTGAGCCACGGCACAACTCCAATTCTCCCTAACCTGATCACTAACATGCTGAACAGCCGCTTTAGTGATGAATAAGTTACAGACAAAAACTGCTTACTGGAAGCACATAAACTCAGAGTCGGAAATGATGACAATCCCAAACTATCGCATTATTTATACCAAAATCAGAAACACTTCTGGCTCATGGAATTTCAGATAAGGGATACTTAACCTGTATTATTTTCAAAGGACTTTGAATTTCACTTTTTAAACATAATTTCTTTACATCCAACTCCACCCTCCCCATTTTCACTCTCTACTGAACCATCTTTTTAAAAAATTGTGCTTTCCTTGACTCTCATAACACTTACTGTTCCTGATATGAAGTGTTTGTAGGCACATTTCTAATACCATTGCACAACTGCACTGTCATAAGATTTTTTGCAGGAGTTGCAGCGGGAAGAACTATAAATAGCATGATTTTTAACGTTTGTTCCTCCTTGCCCATGGAATAGAGCAGTTACAACGCAATGATTTCATGTATTCTTTCTAGAGATATTCCAAATCAAGGACAGGCAATCAAACCTTCATCTTCCAGTTGGTGATAGGCACATTCCCTCTAAGTTAGATCTCAGTTACACTCTGTTTTGCCACAGAGCCTTCAAACTCAGTTCATTAGAAATCCAGTTTTAGTATCCAGTAAAACAGTGTTAACAGAGCAGATTGTTGTCTAAGAAACAGGGCTATAAAACTACAGAAGAACAAAGTTGCTTGTATTGCACAAGATAGGTGCATGTAGGCAAAGTCCATTCCAGCATTACTGTGGGATTTGTCAATGATTTGTGAATGCCTATCCTCATCAAGAAAAGCCAATAAAGCAAAGTCAAATGTAAATCAAGAATATTTGGGAAATGTGAAAACAAAGCAGAAAATGTACTTAATACTGAGCAAATAATCGATTTTGAAATGTCAACTACAGATGCCACCAACCGGCTCAATATTTGCAACATTTCCTCCAAGCATGCAATTGTGACAAATGTATTAACATCTACAGCGTTACTAAAACAGGTATTTGCTGCGTAATATAGCTTTCTATTAATAACTTAGGCGATTTAGCAGTTCCTTCAATTTACCGGGCGCCCAGAAAGATTTGTATAATTTGTAAATTATATTATTTTAAAAACAAGTGGCATGTTACCTTTACATTAGGAACATTAATATATGAACCTAAACATGGTTAGGATATCAACTGGACAGTAAAGCTCAGATTTGTCAGTTTGTACTCTTACATAGAGCCATGGTAATTTGGAGATCATCCCTAAACAGGTTAGCCTACATCGATTTGAAATCTGTTAAGAAAAACGGTTTAATTCTCACCCGGCCGTCATCACCACGTTATAAATAACCATGTAGGCGGTGGCGATGGGTCCAGGACCCTTTCTCCTCCTGTTCGTTCCATCACTAACCCCACGTTTCTGCTCAAGCCCGCTCCCTCCTGTCGCCGCCATGGTGATCAGGTGCCGCGCGTCCCTGAAGCTCGGACTCCTCCTCCACCTCCCCCACCACCGGATCTGGCGCTCAATGCGCATGCGCCGTTGTGACCCGGTGCTGCCCCCTGGACTGGCTGATAGACAATTACCGTCCCAACCTATCCCTGTGCTGCCCCCTGGCCCGGTTGCCTGGATTCTACCAGTGTTGCCCCCTGGCCCGGCTGATAGAAAATTACCGTCCCAATCTATCTCTATGCTGCCCCCTGGCCCGGCTGATAGAAAATTACCGTCCCAATCTATCTCTATGTTGCCCCCTGGCCCGGCTGATAGAAAATTACCGTCCCAATCTATCTCTATGCTGCCCCCTGGCCCGGCTGATAGAAAATTACCGTCCCAATCTATCTCTATGTTGCCCCCTGGCCCGGCTGAATACACTGGAGGAATCTCGGAGCTCCACCTCAGAGGGAAGAAATCGGGGCGGAGGCGAAAGTGAATGATCACGTGACCGCCACTGAAGTTATTATTTATTTTATTACTCCCCCCCCCCCCCCTCCCGTGACGCCATTTAACTCTCGACTGATTTCAGGAGAGGAGTTGTTTCGGTAACTGTACTGTCGAAGCGAGTTATTTGAAGCGGAACGGCAATAATTGAAGTTCAGCGGCGCCGGAGGCCTTGGGCTTTAGGATGCTGCAACGGGTGGTGAGAGGGCGAGTGCTGTGGACAGAGTGAGCGCGACACTGAGGCCTGCCTACGGCTTCCTTCAGGCCTGATCACTTCACCCCACTGTTGTCTTTCCCGGCTTATTCCACTCCCCCAACCATGCCTTTCTTCGCCAACAACCCTTTCGAGCAAGATGTCGGTAAGTTGAGACTAAAGCGACTTCTCTCGTTGGCTTTCAATTTCTATTCTCCTGTCCAGGGCAAATATATTGTCAGTATAGTGGAATGAAACCCACACATGTGCTCTTCTTGTTAAATCGACAGCAGGAAGAAATGTGACGAACACAGGAATGAGACAGCAACAGAGGAGGCTACTCGGCCCGTTGCACCTGTGCTATCTCCTTGAAAGCTCTCCAGTTAGTCACCATGTATTCTTTTCAGTGCATATCCGGTTACCGTTTTGAAAGATGAATGGGCTTCAATTGCCTTTTAAGAGCGCACACAGGAAATCACGACCGCCTTTTGAAGATCTTTTTATCTGGGTCTTATGCCAGTTACCTTAAATCTCCAGTTGTCAGTCCTCTATCACTGCAAACAATTTTTCTCTATTTGCTTCCTCCTCCGTGATTTTCAATGCTTCTATCAAATCAAATCTCCTTTAAGAATACCACGAGTAATCAAGTGCACTTACAAGTATATTTCTTTTTCCTAATTAACCGTTTTTTAGTGTATCAGAGATGGAATGCAAAAGTATGGAGATCTATGTAGGAACGCATACAAAATGCTGGAGGAACTCAGCAGAGTTTGATGAGACCACACCTTCAGTACTGCTGCTGTTTTAGATTCTTTGTTTAAGGAAATGTAGATTTAACTTTGAGGTAGTATCATTAGTTCCTCCTTCGTACCCAAAAT
The DNA here is from genome assembly GCF_030144855.1 of Hypanus sabinus. Taxonomy (NCBI): domain Eukaryota; kingdom Metazoa; phylum Chordata; class Chondrichthyes; order Myliobatiformes; family Dasyatidae; genus Hypanus; species Hypanus sabinus. Next base: position 92,079,840 of record NC_082709.1, on the reverse strand, counting down.
TAATCTTGATGGAAGATTGAGCCTTTGTTTATAGTTCTTGCATCAGCTATAAGCAAGAAAATAAATCACCATGTTATCCAATGTCCATTGTTAATGATGCCTCCTTTAATTGTTGAGACTTTAGGGTGCTGAATGTTTAGAATACTTCTAATACTTTTTTAAAGAGTAACTGGTTAATTTGACCCTTGACAATTGTGCCCTCTTTGGACTGAACCTGGCTGAGCTTATTGGTTTAGTCTGTTGCTATCCACTTCCTCCTGTTAATTTAACCTTTCCTTTCTCATCTGCTAGCTCTGTATTGTGATCATCACCAAATGGGTGTCTTCACTCTTCAGAAAAATCTATTTTCAATTTGCTCACCCCAACTTATTTCTCATCTTCCTTTCTCAGATCTCATCTCAGTTCACTGTTCACCCTTGACTTCCTTGTAGGTGATCCTGAATGTGTTTTTTAACTCCACCTCAATGTGTCATAATTGAAAGTATAAAACACAAATAGAAAATGCTGTAAACAGGCAGACTCTGTAAAATGGTTAATGTTTATCAGAGTGAGTGTTAGACAGATAGAGCTTGCCATCTATTGCATTCCTTTCTGATTCCTCCTCATTTTAGTAAGTGTCTGTAGAGCCTGTGACAGAGTTCAGTACAGAGATATTCTTCTGCTCTTTTTTCCGTCAACTTCCACTTTTGCCACATTGCATCTAGATACGAGTGTCCTTTGGCATTGTAGATCTAAATAGAGAAATGTAGTGATCATAGCCATTCAGTGATCATGGCTATTATGCTCATACTTTCTACCCAAGTCCTTTGATCTCTTTAGTAATTATTGCTGCTTGAATGTATTTCATGGTTTGATCTCAACTGTTGTTGTAGAGAATTCCACAGGTTCTGATTTGGATCCACACCCTAATCACCACTACTTATGTAACAGACACTCCTGTGCCAGGAGTCACTTTATGGACATGGGTATATTAATGGATAGTTATGTATATGAGCTATCTTGCATGTTTATATTTATTGTGATTTTTGGGTTCTTGATCTTGTGTTATTTTTATACTGCATTGGGTCCAGAGTAACAATAGTTTTGTTCTACTTTACATTTGTGAACTGGAAATGACATTAACCATTTTGAATCTTGACAATCATACGGAAGTGGGGGGGAATTGTTTCTCACATTACAGTAAATAAAACAGCTTGGAAAGTTTCCAAGTTTTGAAGTTTTGGTGGGGAAACCAAGGATTTGTTCTGCTTTTGGCCAGGTGACAGTGGGATTGGAGAGCACAGCCTCAGAATAGAAGGATATCCCTTTAGAATAGAGTGGAAGTGGATTTTCTTTCATCAGAGGGTGGTGAATTTGTGGAGTTTAATACAACAGACAGCTGTGGAGGGTGTCATTGGGTATATTTAAAGTGAACGTTGGTTAGTGAGAAAGGAGTTTTGAGGGGGACAATAAATCAGCCATGATGGAATTGAAGAGCATATTTGATGGGATGAATGGCCTAATTTTACCACCGCCAGTTAGTAGGTGGAGGTAACATGGGGAAGTCAACCCAGACCTTCAGTTTGGTTTCACTACTGATGATCACATGAGCAAGCACCTGGGTCAGGTAATAGATGGAAGGAGTAACTCTGCATCAGCACTTTTGAGAGATGTAGCAATCTGACATGTCAGTTTCGTGCAATCATTTTATCCTTCACACAAGAACACTTATCCATTGTATACGTTATATGTTTTGTGTAAAATATCTGGAATAGTCAGGACTGTATGTCATTTAATACACCATTGCTTTAAATGATTTTGCCTAATATTCAATGCTCATCTCAATTACAATTCATAAACTGCTAAGGCAGAAAATTCTTAAGATTTAAGATTAGCTTTGTCACAAGTACATGGAAAGGTACAGTGAAATGCATCATTTACATCAAAGACCACAGTCTGAGGCAGCCTCAAGTGTCACCATGCTTCTGACACCAACATAGCGTGCCCACAACCATAACCCTACTGGTGGTGAATATTAGTAGCTCAGGTTGAGGCATTTTTAATGTTGGGGTGTTCGCCGAGCTCAGCAATTAGTTTGCAGACATTTCATCACCAGTCTAGGTGACATCCTCAGTGCATATTCGTTGGTGTTTCTCTCTGGGAGCGCCAGTGTCTATTAAGGATTCACTGCCCCCTCCCCCCTTTGCTTGCCTTGGTCCTGGTTGGCTACCTCTTTAGTTGACCTTTGAATTCCATTGGCTCTCATTACTTTCATTCTTAAGGGCTTGTAGATGATACAGTCCTTATCTGCGAGGGATTGGTTCCAAGACCCCTTGTGAATACCAAAATTCACAGATGCTCTAGTCCCTTATTCAACCTATATCAATGCAGTGGATCTTGGGACACAGCGGAACCCCAGACCTTATTTAAGCAGTGGACGTTAGGACCCGGCGCCAGAGCTCTGAATCCGCAGTGTTTCTGTTCACGAAAATAATCACAATCACGATTGAAAATAAAGTGGAAACAATAAAGCGATCGGAAAGAGGTGAAACGTCATTGGAAAAGCGTTAGGCTACCTCGATCAACGATCGGAACAATTTTAAAGGATAAAGTGAGAAAAGCCCTGCCCTGATGAAAGCTACAATTATTACTAAGTAACACAGTGGTTTAATTATTGGGTTTTGCGGTTTTGAGTTTTTGATCCTCCACATCAACAGACCCAAATCATGGTGGAGAGTGCACTCGAAAGCGGTCTGTCTCTGGATCGAACTTGGGATCTTCTGTTCCCGAGCCCGGCGCTGAAACATACGTTGTTAAGTGTTTTATATGCATAGAAAGGTAAACTATATACTATATACTAAGACAAACGTTTGAGTAACTGATGCTAAATAATACCGGGTGTACCTGTTCCGACTTAGTAAGAGAACTTACGATTTTTTTCAATCTCAATCCATGATAACCCATGCACATCCTCCCATATAAGGTGGCCCCCGCTTTTCGAACATTTGCTTTATGACAACTTGTTGTTACGAAAGACCTACATTAATACCTGTTTTCGCTAACCAAGGAGGATTTTTGCTTTTACGAAAAGACACCCACTTTATACGTGTGTTACCCCGAGAAAGACTACCATGACCGTGAAGCCTTGCACATGCGTATACATGCTGATTTTTTTTCTCCAAATTGATTTTGGCTAGCTTTCTTCCCAAGTTTGATAAGTGAAACTACACCGTACCTACAATATCTCTGCTTTATATAGGATGTACATTTATCATATAATTTCTGCTTTTACTATATGTTAGGTTTAGGTTTTATGTGTTATTTGCTTTAATTTGGTAGGTTATTTTTTTGGGTCTGGGAACGCTCAAAAATTTTTCCTATAGAAATTAATGGTAATTGCCTATTTGATTTACGACATTTCGGATTACAAACGGTTTCATTGGAACGCTCGACTTTCAGATGGCAGGGGAAACCTGTACTTTAAATAATCTCTAGATTACTTATAATACCTAATGCAATGTAAATGCTATGTAAAATAGTTTTACTGCTTTGTTTACAGAATAATGACAAGAAAAAATGTCTACATGCTCGAACAACGAGTGCTGGAAGAGCACTTCCGGGTTTTCATGATTCGCGGTTGGTTTGATTCGCGCATGCGGAATTCACAGATAAGGAGGGCCAACTGTATCTATTTCAATGTGTTTAAGGAGTTGTCAGAAGAGAACAAAGCTTCTAAAAATTCTCATGCTTGCTTCATGTTTGCCTGTGCCAGAACCTCCACGGTGACTCAGTTAAAATGGTCTCTTTCTCGGTCTTCATTACAGAGATCAGTGACAGTGGATCTGTGTGCCTGTACCGCCAGTTTGTTTTCCCATAAACAAGTTGCGAGTTTATGGCCTATCTGGCCTATGAAATTCTTGTTGCAGTCTCCACAGGTGATCCACAATGAAAGCTGCATTTGCATCTTATTTAAGAGAGCACAAACACTGCAGCACTGCTGAACCTCAGGTCAGAAAGAGATGCACTTATTCAAGTGTTTCAGAGCAATGGTTACTCATGGAATTTCATCAGGAGTTGCTAACTGAAGAGAGAAAGTTGTGCAAATCTTGCTGAACGTACATTGAAACGTATGACCTTGCCCTACATCATGATTGTCTCAGAAATTACAGCTCGAATTTCAGAAACCAACAGTGACTTAAAGGAAGCTTGTCTCAAGAACCAAGGTAGCATCAGATAACCAATGAGAGCAATGTGGTGTACAGGATCACCTTTGGAGCGGCAACAAGAATTATGTAGGCCAGACGGGACATAAACTCTCAACTCGTTTACAGGAACACAAACTGGCAGTATGGAGATGTGATCTGTTGTTGCTGATCTCAGTACATCAAAACTAAGAAGGGTATCACTTTAACTGGGACACTGTGGAGGTTCTGGCACAGGCAAGCACAAGAAAGTGTGGTTCTCTTCTGATAATTCCATAAACATATGGAAATCTATGAACCTCTAAGAGCCAAAGAAATGCAAGCTAATAGAACTCAGAGGTCAATCAAGACCGAGGCAAGCAACCGGGAGCCTATATAATTGATAGCACTCCCGGAGAGGGAGACCAGCAGTTGCTCACTGAGAATATCTCCTCGGGTGGTGATGCAATGTCGGCAAACTAACTGTTAGGCACGGTGAACACTGTAACCCATATGTCTTTGGAATGTGGGATGAAACAACAACACCTAAAGAAAACCCACACACTTGCAGGAAGAACGTACAGTTGGCCCTCCTTGTCCACGGGTTCTGCATGCGTGGATTCAACCAACCGTGGATGGGGAAAACCGGAAGTTCTCTCTCCAGCACTTGTTGTTTGAGTATGTACAGAATTTTTTCCTTGTCGTTATTCCCTAAACAAAACAGTATAACAACTATTTACATAGCATTTACATTGTATTAGTATTGTAAGTAATCTAGAGATGATTTAAGGTATATGGGAAGATGTGCATAGGTTACTGCGGATCAGGAATTGAAAAAGAAACGGAACTTCTCCAAGGTACATCCAGTATTATTTAGCATCAGTTAGTCAAACATTTGTCTTAGTATATAGTACAGTATATATTTACCTTTCTATGCATATAAAACACTTAAGAAATGTATGTATTTCAATAATTATACCACTGCATTGCTTAGTAATAATTGCAGCTTTCATCAGTGCAGGGCCTTCACATGCTCCATTATTCTCACTTTATCCTTTAAAATTGTTCCAATCATTGACCGACTGTAGCCTAACGCTTTTCCAATGACCAATGGCAATTCTCTTCTTTCTGATTGCTTTATTATTTCCACTTTATTTTCAATCGTGATCGTTTTCTGTCAATGGAACGGAAACGCTGTGGGTGGTGGGTCCTGAGCACCACCGGGTCCTAAAGTCCACTGCACTGAGACAGGTTAAGTAAGATCCAGTGCTCCACCAGGTCCTAAAGTCCATTGACTTGAGCTTCTGCGTTTTTTGGTATCAGCGAGGGATCCCGTAACCAATCCCCCGTGGATAAGGAGGGCTGACTAAATTCTTTTCGGTGAGCAGTGCGAATTGAACTCCATTTGCTGGCACTGTAAAGCATTGCACTAGCTGCTTTGCTACCATGGCAGTGCATTTCATGCACCCACCACTGATTTTTGTTTTTAAAAAAGCACTACCTCTGACAATCCCACCCCTAATGTTTCCTTCAGTCTCCTTAAAATTATGCCCTCTCATATTAGCTATTTCTGTCCTAAGAAGTCTTTGGCTGTGCATGCTATCTATATCTTCTTACCATCTTCTACACCTCTCATTCTGCTTTTCTCCAAAGAGAAAAGCCCTAGCTTGCACAACCTATCATCAAAAGAGATGACCTCCAGTCCAAGCAGCATCCTGGTAAATCTCCTCTGCACCCTCTCTAAAGCTTCCACATCCTTCCTGTGATGAGGCAACCACAACTGAACATAGTACTCCAAGTGTGCTCTAACCAGGAGCTACAACATTAATTTGCAGATCTTGAACTCAATTCTTTCAAGTTTTTTTCCCCTAATTTGATTGAATTTGGGTTCAAGGCTGTCCTTTACAAAGAGAAGATTAGCTCCTGTTTACATACTGGCATGACCAGTTAATGGAACTATCAGATAAAATGCCTGTAGTTTTGTTTCTCACTGGGGAGAAGCCTTTCCTCTGCACAGCACCTGCTGATAGTGTCCTGACTGAAATTAGATGTGTTGTGAATGTGTCCCTTGAGGCGAGCTGTTTGTTGGACCATTGCCTTTGAAAAATCAATGAGTACCAGTTAGAAATGTGTTAGTTGGACCCTTTCAGTAAATTCATAAATGGAAAGGAGTTTGAGTAAAGAATGCATACTTGTTACAAAACATTTATTTAAAAAAAATTAAGTTTCATGTTAAATATACTATCCACTTGAAAAAGTGAATGGTTCAGGAACACTTCTCCATCAGATTTCTGAACGATCCATGAACACTTTCATTATTCATTTTTTAAAATGTTTTGTAATTTACAGTAATTTATGCCTTGGTACTAATGCCACAGAATAACAAGTCTCTCTCATCTCAGCCACTGAAGCTTGTAACTACTCCAGAGTTGTCATAGGTGGCCTTCCTCACTAGTGCCCTTCTTGCATGGTTACTCAGTTCTTGAGAACCTGCTCTGTGCAGATTTACAGCTGTGCCATATTCTTTCCATTTCTTGATGATTGACTTAACTGCACTCTGAGGGATATTGAGTGAGTTGGAAATTTTCTTGTATCCATTTCCAGACTTGTGCTTTCCAATAACTTTTTAGTGGAGTTGTTTGGAGTGTTCTTTTGTCTTCATGGTGTAGTTTTTGCCAGGATACTGACTCACCAGCATTTGGACCTTCCAGATACGGGTGTATTTTTATAATCAATTGAAACACCTTGACTGCACATGGTGATCTCCATTTAACAAATTATGTGACTTCTAAAACCAATTGGCTGCAGCAGTGATGATTTGATGTGTTAAAGGGGGGGGGGGTGAATACTTTTGCCATCAATACTTTAATATTTGTAATTAATTTAGATCTTTTTGTAGAGATCTGTTTTCACTTTGACATGAAAGTCTCTTTCTGTTGCTGTGTCAAAAAAGCCAAATTAAATCCACTAATTAAGTACTGTAAAACAAAGCATGAAAACTTCCAAGGGGGTAAATATTTTTTATAGACATTATATGTACTTTGATAATACAATTTACTTTGAACTTTGATTGCATTGGTGCATCATGCACACATGCTGAGCTTGTCATTTACATCAACTTTGCCTCTAATTACTACACTGCCCTTAAATTCACTTGGTTCATTTCTACCACCTCCCTCTCCTTGATCCTTCTGTCTCCATCTCTGAAGACTTAAACTGACAAGCGACATCTTTTATAAACCTACCGATTCCCACGGTTACCTTGACTATACCTCTTCCCACCCTGTCTCCTGTAAAACCTGTCATTCCCTCTTCTCAGTTATTCATCTCTGTGGGATCTGTTCCCAGCATATGACTTTCCTTTCCAGGACATCAAATGTTGTTCTTCAAAGAATTGGTTTCCCTTCCTCAAGTATTGATGCCCTCATCTGCTTCTCATTATATACTGGAATATCCCAGCTCATCCCATTTTCCGTGCCTACCACCCCATGAGCCTCCAACTCCAACTCATCATCCTCTGTAACTTCTGCCATCTCCAAAGGGATCCTACCACCAAATATATCTTTACCTACCCCTCTCTCTTTGCTTTCTGCAGAGGTTGCTTCCTTTGTAATTCTCTAGTCCGTTCATCCCTCCCCACTATCTCCTCCTTGGAACTTGTCCCTGCAAGTGGTCTCAGTGTCCATTCACCTGCCCATTCACCTCTTGCTCACCTCTATCCAGAGCCCCGGGTAGACCTTCCAGTTGAGGAAACAGTTCACCTGCAGATCTGTTGGGGTCGGCCGTTGTGTCCGGTGTTCCCAATCTGGCCTCCTGCATTGGTGAGTTAGACGTAAATTGGGGGACTGCATCGTCGAGCACCATCCACTGCAAGTGGGACTTTCTGGTGGCCAGACATTTTAATTCCGGTTCAAATTCCAACATGTCACTCCACAGCCTCCTTGTGCCATGGTGCTCTCAGGATGGAAGTGCAATACCTTATGTTCTGTTTAGGTAGCCACCAGCCTGATGGCATGAATATCGGTTTTTTTTCCCCCCTCCCCTTTCTGGTAAAAATATTCCCCCCCATCCCTCACTGTGGCCTCTTGCCTCTTCTCACAGGTGTATCACTTCCCCCGGGTCCCCACCTCCCTTTTCCTATGGTCCACTCTCCTCTCCTATCAGATTCCTTCCTCTCCAGTCCACCTGGTTTCAACTAACACCGTCCTTCTCCTACCCCCACCCCCCCCACCATTTTATTCTGGTATCTTCCCCTTCTTTTCCAGCCCTGAAGAAGTGTCTTGGCTCAAAAGCTTGACTGTTTATTCATTACTATCTTATCTGCTGAGTTCCTCCGGCATTTTGTGTGTGTTGCTTTTTATTTTTGTGTTTTACAATATTCTGCAACAATGAATACAACAACAGACTTTTGGAATAAGTTTTGTGACATTGTCTGTAATCATTGACTAACATTATAACTGGAGCCAAATTTGTGCTGTACTCGGGATTATTTCCAAAAGTAGGTGACTTAGACTCAGGGAATTTATTGTTAGATGCAAAAGTACATGTATGCACAAGTGGAATGAAGAACTTGCTGCAGCATCATAGGCACATAATATCATATAGGCTGTGTTCACAAGAAAATGGTAAACAAAAATTATGCACAATTTTTGGAAGAAATCACAATTAGAACAAAGTCATTTTATTACAAAGTGATCAAAATTGTCAAAGTAATGCTAAACTGTAGGGTATTTGTTGGTATTGACTCATTTGCATTGTCCAGGATGTTCCAAAGTGTTTTCAAGACAATAAAGTACACTTAAATGTGAGGTTTTTTTTGTGCTGCAGGGGATTTATTAGAGTGAATTTCTATTTGATTAGTGATTGGGTCTTGGCTGATAGAATCTTTCAGAACATTGAACAGTACAGTACAGGCCCTTTGGCCCACAAGGTTGTGCTGACCTTTTAACCTACTCCAGGGTCAATCTAATCCTCCTCTCCAAGATGTCCCTCCATTTTCCCTTCATCCACGTGCCCATCTAAGCGTCTATAAATGTCTGTACTGTATCAGCCTGTACAACCAACCCACGTATCCATCACTCTGTATATATTTTTTTGAAAACCATGCTTCCAACACCTTAAAGTTATGTCCCCTTGTATTGGCCATTTCTGCCTTGGTTTCTGGCTATACACTTGATCTGTGCCCTTAATGATCTTGTATATGTCTATCAAGTCACCTTTCATTCTCCTCTCCAAAGGGAAAAGTGCTAGTTCACTCAACCTGTCCTCACAAGACATGCTGTCTAATTTTTTATGAATTTAAGTTGCTCATGTGACAAAGTTGCTTTTAATGCAGCCCAAACTGGGGAGATCTGTATATCGCAATCCATAATAACCCTGCCAGACCTAATCCGTAAAATCAGGCTTATGAAGTTTTCTGTCCAACATAGTACCCATTAACTTTCCATCTAGTCTTGCATTGTCACATGAACACCAGGAGAGATGGCAGAGGGTGCTGTCCAGGGCTCTTGAAATACTTTGAAGAAATGAACCTTAAATTGCCACTGAATTCATAATGCAGAAAAAGAAACTTATTTACTCAGTGGTTCTTTGGGGAACCCCTCCTTATGTGTGAAGAACATGTCAAGGTGAAATATCTTGGATCTGAATGTATTGTCCTTCTCTCTTGAGACTTGTGGTATATATTTCACAATAATTATAATTTCTGTTTAAATGTTGAATAATTGTTAGTCATTACACCTATTTTAACATCTTTATTTTTTTCCCCCAAGAAAAAGCCACAAATGAGCATAACACTAGTGAAGACTGGACTCTCATTATGGATATCTGTGATCGTGTTGGAACAACACCAAATGGGCAAGTGTAGAAAATGCATTATAGCTTATTTCTTCCTTAAAATCCACATTTCCCCCTTAACCATATTTTGTGTATAATTTCCCTTTGAAAATTTCTTGAAATTAAACTGTTTGGATCAAAAGTACTGAGGCTTGATCCCAAACACTTAGTGACTAGATTAAAGAAAAACAAAGTTGGTTATTGTGCTTGCATCTGATTGCATTGCAATGACGCTGTTGGATGCTTGTAAGATGCTTAATTAATGCAAATATAATGTAAAATTATTTTACACAAGTTACTCAATCAGAGTAGAGCATTTTCATGTGTCCAAAAAATGAATGATATCCAGAAGATTGCAGTTTAATCACATGGAGTATATGGAACTACTGTTAGTAATTGGGACTTCTGCATATGCTCTTTCAATATTTACTTCGTGTTGAAGTTGCCATTTTGGCTGAGTCTATGCTGAGTCAAAGTGCCTGATGAAGGCATGCCTCCTCATCCGTTTTCCATTTAGACTAATTTCAGTGGTCAGCTAGAAATCAATATAAATGGGGAAAAAGTATAAAACATGGAATGGAAAGAAATGGTCTCATGTTTTAAATGAGGATGATTGTCTTTTTTTATTTCTGTGTCTGGTTCCTGCTAGAGAAATTGAATGGACTGTTTAGTATTGCCAGGAGCCAGGTAACACAGTTCTCGTGACAAGTCGGCAATCCAGACCATTAACTTTATCTCGTTCCTCTGCAGATACCATCTGATTTGCTATTTGTTTTGTTAAATTTCAGAATCTGCATTTACTTTTGGTTCATAGCTCCAATGAAGTTCATTTCAAGTGTAAATAAATTGTATGTTTGCATATCTTTAAATTGGCAAAGGAGAATTTTCATTTCCTTGCTTGTAGATGGTGTGGACATGCAGGGGATGTTTACTAAAGTGGGGAGACCACAACCTTTAGCCATCCCTTTAGAAAAGATGAGGAATTTATTTATGTTGAGGGTGGTGAATCTGTGGAATTCATTACCACAGACAGCTGTGAAGGGCAAGTCATTGGGTATATTTAATCTAGTGGTTGATAAGTTCTTGATAAGTAAGGACATCAAAGATTATGGGAAGAAAGAAGGAGAATGGGATTCAGAGGGATATTAAATGGCCATGATGGAATGGCAGAGCAAACTCGATAGGATAAGTTGCCCAATTCTGCTCTTATGTTATAATTGCCCGTGCCCCCACACTGATCAGATTGGTATTCTTATAAGTATGATTAACCAAGCATTTAAATAGTGAAAACTTGACTTGGTGTGTTGATGGCCTTGTAATACGGGTACTGTTTAGCTTTTTCAGCAAGGTGCTATAGTCAGAATGTTGATTGTAGCCTTTACTATATCTAATATTTTATTCCTTTTTTATTTTAACTTGACTAATCTTGCTTAACTTTAGGCCAAAAGATTGTCTGAAGGCAATTATGAGGAGAATAAATCACAAAAATCCACATGTGGCAATGAAGGCTTTAACAGTGAGTAGGACCCAATCATTTCTTTAAGCAAAATCTTTCTCTTTTAAAGCATGTGGCTGAGTGGTGAAACATGCTCAGTTTTGTGGCATTCAGCTGTATGAAACAGGAAATCCTCCGCTCTCCTAAAATTGTACTCTTTGTGTGTGCAATGCTAGCAGTGAGTCATAATTAGACTTGATCATACAAGATATGTGGACATTGGACTATTAAGTTGGTAAATGGTGCAGTGGTAATTCATTTGATGAAGTGACCTCCTGTCAGCTGCCTCCTTGAGTTACCAACTCAATAACATAAAAGGGAACTTTTTCTGCTAGTATTTTACTACTTGTATACAACTTTTTTATATACCACCATAACCCTCTACCCAAATGCCTTCAAAATAACCGAAAACTATACACTCAGTGGCCACTTTATTTGGTATACCTGTACATCTGCTCATTAATGCAAATATCTAATCAGCCAATCAAGTGGCAGCAACTTAATGCATAAAAGCATTCAAACATGGTCAGGGGATTCAGTTCCAACCAAGTGTCAGAATGGGGAGGATGTGTAATCTTAAGTGACTTTGACCATGGAATGATTGTTGGTGCTAGATGGGGTAGTCTGAGTATCTCAAAAATTACTAATCATTTGGGATTTTCACACACAAGTCTCTGAACTTTACAGAGAATGGTGCGGGCGGGTGAAAAATCATCCAGTGAGCGGCAGTTCTTCGGGTGAAAACACCTTGTTAGTTAGAGTGGTCCGAGGAGAATGGCCAAACTGCTTCAAGCTAACAGGAAGGTGACAGTAACTCAAATAACCATGTTACTACTACTACTACTACGTCGACTCGGGCTTAGGGGACCGGTGTCAGGCAAATGTGTTACAACAGTGGTGTGCAAAAGATCATCTCTGAATGCATTGAACCTTGAAATGGGTGGGCTACAGCAGCAGAAGACCAAACAAGAAAGCGGAACCCAGCACAGTGGCCACTGACGATGTTGGAGGAAATCAGGCAGCATCTATGGAGAGGAATATACGTTTGATACTTTGGGCTGAAACCCTTCACCAGGACTGGCTCAGCTCAATGTTGACTGTTTACTCCTCTTGATGGATGCTCCCTGACCTGCTGAGTTCCTCCAGCATTTTGTGTGTGTTGCTCTGGATTTCCAGCATCTACAGAATCTCTTGTTTGTGAAAACTGTTTATACCAGTACAAATAAGTTGAAGTTGAAATAATGTAAGTTAGTCATCCTTAATTGCGATATCCATCTTGTAGACTACTGAATTTGTGAAGGAATTATTCCTTGGTGTTTGGAACAGAGTTACTGCAGGAATGTCATCTCTGATGCGTGTTATTTGTTGTGTTTTTTCCTTGGGATGGAAATTAGTAACACTGAAGATTCCTACTGTAATGTGACAAATGCTTCACAATCTGCTTGGTGCTGTGTCTATAAGTCTTTTAAAATTTTTTCAGATGCTGGAAATCCGGAGAAATACACTCAAAATGCTGAGGCAATTCAGCAGGTCAGGCAGCATCTGTGTAAGTGAATGAAGGGTCTCTGGCCTGAAACATTGACTGTTTATTTCCCACTATAGATGCTGCCTGGCCTGTTGAGTTCCTTTAATATTTTGTGTGAGTAGTCAGCGTTTGTTGATTTAGTCTTAGACACTTGGATAGGAAAGGCATTCAAGGATACACTACTAATACAGACAAGAAGGATTAGAGTAGATGGGCAAAAAGGTCAGCATCAACATGGGGAGCCAAAAGGCCCTGTCTGACAACTTGTTGCTTGCACATTGAAATTGAATCTGATTCTTCTGCCACTACCTCTGGCAGCATATTACAGATGTGAACCATTCTGTATTATTTAAAATTAAAACATGCCTCTTGAATCCCTTAAACCTCCTCTCAGCCTAAACCCTAGTTCTCTTGTTTTTCATACTTTGGGTGGGGGGGGGGGGGGAAGAAGAGTTGATTATCTGTCCTATTTATTCTCATAATCTTAGATGGTGTACTCATTTACCCCATGGCTGCTTTGCTCCAGGGAAATCAAGCCCACCCTACATAATCTCTTTCCATAACTAATATCCTCCAAGCTACGGCACCAGCAACCTGGGTTCAATTCCACCACTGTCTGTAAGGAGTTTGTATGTTCTCCCCATGACTCTGGGGTTTCTGTGGGAGTGCCTGTTTCTTCCCACATCTCAAAGATTACAGGCTAGTAGGCTAATTGGTGATATGGGTATAATTGGATAGCAACAGGCTCTTTGGATCAGAAGGGCCTGTTAATGTGCTGTTTCTCTAAATTAAAAAAAACTCTGGTGAATATCCTCTATACTCTGTCCATATTCTCTCAATTCAAGCAGAACTGCATACAGTACTCTAAATGTGGCTTACCTGGTGTTCTTTAACATCACAACATAACATCCTAACTTGTATTCATTGCTACAACCTCTGAAGGCCAGAATGTTGTACTACCCTGCCGACCTACATTCCCCTTCCCATGCACAAGCAGCAACAAGACAACGACCCCACCAACAGAAACGCATCGGCACCCTCCATCGAGCACTCAAGTGTGCAGCAAAGCGTCAATAAAGACACGGGCTTGCAGTACCCCAAAAACTACTTGTTCACCCGATAATTCAACAAACCACGGGCTCTCTCTCTAAGAAGGGAAAAAGGCATCCCCGTTTCACAGCAAGAGTGGAGACATAACTAACAACTCACTGAATTATGTTAAGTCTGTTGCGTTGCTTTTTCCAAGCTCGGCACCCAGGGAGTCGGCACCATAAAGGTGCAGCTTTCAGGACACAACCCCTGGCAGCTAACCCATTACTCCCAATGTTCCATATTCTCCCGCAATGCTTCAGTCAGGAGCACCAGCCTTGAATCAGCACATCCCTAGAGCCATGAAATCCCGGAACCCTGAAGGTGCGCTCGTCTTCTAGGCCGCGTCCTTGGGATATCAAAAAGCAGCCAGTCGTGAGGCCCTGAGAGTGGGTCCCATCCTCACAAAGAACCGATGTCAGAGTGTAACTCCAGGTCATGGTCTTCTCCTTGTGCCTCTTCACTTCAGTTCCCACCCCCTTGCAAATCTAGTTTAAACCCCCCCCCCCCAATAGAATTCACTATCTCTCCCCCTCAGGATATTGGTTCCCATCCAGTTCAGGTGCAACACATCCCACTTGTACAGGTCACCCCTTCCCCAGAAAAAATTCCAATGATCCAAGAACTTGAAACCCTGCCCCCTGCACCATCTCCTCAGCCACTCATTCATCTGCGCTGTCTTCCTGTTCTGACCTTCAGTAGCTCCTGACACCAGGAGAAATCTGGAGATTACCACCTTGGCGGTCCTACTCTTCAGCCTTCTTAACTCCCAAAACTTACTGCGCAGGACCTCTACCCCTCTCCTGCCTATGTCATTGGTACCAATGTGTACCACGGCGTCTGGCTGCTCACCCTCCCCTTCAAGAATATTCTGCAACCACTCAGAGACATCCTAGGACCCTAGCACCCAGGAAGCAACACACTATCCTGGTGTCTCTTTTTGCTGTCATAGGATTGCCTATCTGTCCCCCAACTATCTTCACTCTCCCCTTCTGAGGCTCAGAGCTGACCACAGTTCTGTTGGTCTGGCTGCTGCTGCCTTGCCCAGATAGGTCACCCCCCTCAGCAGTATCCAAAGGGGTGTACGTGTTGCTGAGGGGAATGGCCACAGGGGGACCCTGCACTGACTTCCTTCTTCCTTTACCTCTCAGTGTTCACCCATCTACTCCCTGAATTCTGCACTCTGGGTGTAACCACCTGCTCAAAAGTCGTATCTCTCAATTGCTCTGCCTCCTGGATGATCCTAAGTTCATCCAACTCCAGCTCCTTAATGTGGTCTTTCATGAGCTGGAGTTGCTGCACTTCCCACAGGTGTAGTCTCCGTGATGACTATCAGGTTCCATGAATTCCCACATCCTACAGGAGGAGCATTCCACTACCATACAGAACACATGGTTCATTACACAACACCCAGTCCAGAATAGCTGAGCCCCTAGTGGTCTCAACCACAAGCTGCTCTAAAAAACCATCTTATAAGCATTCTCAAATTCCCCCTTTTGGGATGCAGTACCAACCTGCTTTTTTTTCCAATCTATCTGCATATTGAACTATTGTAACATGCAATTTCTATCTTCCGTTTAGGCTACAAATTACATCCTGACTACAGTTCTGAGGCCTGTTTATAACTTCCATTAGGGTTATTTTACCCTAACTTTGCCCACTGTTATTCTACATCTTCTGATCTTATGTCACCACTTTTTAAGGACCTGATTTCATTTACCAACAGAGCCATACTATCATCTTTACCTACCTGCCTGTTCTTTTGATACAATGTTCTTTGATGTTAAGCTCCCAACTATGATCTTTCAGCCATGACTCAGTGATGCCCTCAACGTCTTACCTGCCAATCTCTAACTGCACTACAAGATCACTACCTTTTCTCACATACTGTGTGCATTTAGTTATAAACACCCTCTGTCCTGTATTTGTTACCCTTTTTGACAGATCCTGGGGATTTATTCACCCTGATTTACCTCAGGTAAATCACCACCACCTCCTCTGTAATCTGTACAGGATCCATGAAGTTCATGCTATTATTTTGCCTCACTTCTGTAGACTCTGTGTCCCATCTCCTGAGTAAATGCAACTGTAAAAAAAGTATTTAAGATCTCTGCTGTTTGTTTTGGCTCCACACATAAGTTACTATTCTTCCAGAGGATCAATTTTGACCAAAACTGCACACAATACTGCAAATTTGGCCTCACCAATGCCTTGTACAACCTTGCCGTAACATTCCAACTCTTATACTCAATACTTTGATTTATAAATGCCAATGTACCAAAAGCTCTCTTTATAACCCTATCTACCTGTGACGCCACTTTTAGGGAATTTTGTACCTGTATTCCCAGATCCCTCTGTTCTACTGCACTCCTCAGTGTCCTACCATTTACCTTGTATGTTCTACCTTAGTTTGTCCTTCCAAAGTGCAATACCTCACACTTGTCTGTATTAAACTCCATCTGCCATTTTTCAGCCCATTTTTCTAGCTGGTCCAAATCCCTCTACAAACTTTGAAAACCTTCCTCACTGTCCACTACACCTCCAGTCTTTGTATCATCAGCAAACTTGCTGATCCAATTTACCACATTATCATCCAGATCATTGATATAGATGACAAATAACAATGGACCCAGCACTGACCCCTGTGGCACACCACTAGTCACAGGCCTTCACTCAGAGAAGCAATCCTTCACTACCACTCTCTGACTTCTCCCATTGAGCCAATGTCTGATTTAATTTACTATCTCTCCATGTATACCTAGCGACTGAATCTTCCTAACTAACCTCCCATGTGGGACCTTGTCAAAGGCCTTACTGAAGTCCATGTAGACAACATCTACTGACTTCCCTTCATCCACTGTCCTGGTAACTTCCTTGAAAAACTCTTAATAGATTTGTTAAATGTGACCTACCACCCACAAAGCCATGTTGACTCTCCCTAATAAGTCCCTATCCAAATACTTGTAGATCCTATCTGTTAGTACTCATTCCAATAATTTACCTACTACCAACATCAAATTTACTGGGCTATAATTTCCCAGATTACTTTTAAGCCTTTTTGAAACAACAGAACAACATGAGCTATCCTCCGGCACTTCACCAGTAGATACCGACATTTTAAATATATCTGCCAGGGCCCCTGCAATTTCAGCACTAGTCTCCTTAAGGTCCGAGGGAATACCCTGTCGGGTCCTGGGGATTTATCTACTCTGATTTGCCTCAAGATAGCAAACACCTCCTCCTCTTCAATCTGTATAGGTTCCATGACCTCACTACTTGTTTGCCTTATTTCCATTAACTCCATACCAGTTTCCTTAGTAAGTACAGATGCAAAAAACCCATTTAAGATCGCCCCCATTTCTTTTGGTTTCATACAGAGCCGACCTTCATGAGGACCAATTTTATCCCTTAATATCCATTTGCCCATGATATACCTGCAGAAGCTCTTTGGATTATCCTCACCTTGACTGCCGAAGCAACCTCATGTCTTTTAGCCCTCCTGATTTCTTTCTTAAGTGTTTTTTTGCACTTTTATACTCCTCAAGCACCTTATCAGTTCGCTGTTTCCTATACATGTCATACATCTCTCTCTTCTTCTTTATCAGAGTTCCAATATCCCTCAAGAACCCAGGTTCCTTGTTCTTATTCACTTTGCCTTTAATCCTGACAGGAACATACAAACTCTGCACTCTTAAAATTTCTCCTTTGAAGGCCTTCAACATACCAATCACCAGATAGATCTTTATCCATGATCAAGTTGAAACGAACGGTGTATGATCACTGGAACCAAAGTGTTCCCCTACGCACGCTTCTGTCACCTGTTCTAACTTGTTTCCTAATAGGAGATCGAATATTGCATTCTCTCTAGTCAGTACCTCTATATATTGATTTAGAAAACTTTCCTGAGCACATTTTACAAACTCTAACCCGTCTGGACCTTTAACAGTATTGGAGTCCCAATCAGTATGTGGTAAATTAAAATCCCCTTATATCACAAATTTGTTTCCTGCAGTTGTCTGCTATCTGTCTGCAGATTTGCACCTCCAATTCTCGCTGACTATTGGGTGGTCTGTAATACAACCCCATTAATGTGGTCATACCATTCCTGTTTCTCAGCTCCACCCCTATGGCCTCAGTAGACAAGCCCTCTAATCTGTCCTACCTGAGCACTGCTGTAACATTTTTCCTGACTAGCAATGCTCCCCCCCCCCCCCCCCATCCTTCATCCCTCTGCCTCTATCACGTCTGAAAGATCGGAACCCTGAAATATTAAGCTGCCAGTCCTGCCCCTCCTGTAGCCAAGTTTCACTGATGGCTATAATGTCGTAATTCCACGTGTCAATCCACTCCCTCCACTCATCAGCCTTCTCCACAATACTCCTTGCATTGAAATAAGACACACCTCAGAAGATTATTACCACCATACAACCCTTCTATTTGTGACTTTGCATGAACTTTTAACATCATTCATTTTCACCTCCAGCTCCACTATCTGTGTTGGCACTCTGGTTCCCATCCCCCTGCAAATCTAGTTTAAACCCTCCCCAACAGCACTAGCAAACCTGCCTGCAAGGGTATTGGTCCCCTCATAGTTCAGACCTATAGCTTTTCTTTTTTGCTTTCTCTGACTGACGTCTCACCTTGCTGAAGCCTTGAAGAGCTAAAACCTCAATCACCACTATCTCTGTCCGCTCCGAGATGGCTGCTGCACTTGCCCCGCCTTCCTTCAATCCCAAATGATTTGTCCCTGGTGGTGAGCTCCAAAATCTGCTGGAAGTTGCACTTGGTCATGTGCAACCATCCCTTCTGTACCTTCCCCAGAAGAACTCCCAATGATTAAGAATTCTGAAACCTTGCCTCCTGCACCAGTTCCCTAGCCAATTTATCTACCAAATTATCATATTCTTGCCCTTAATGGTGTATGGTACAGGCAGTAATCCAGAGATTACTACCCTGGAGGTCCTGCTTTTCAGCTTTATACCCAATGTCATATATTCTCTCTTCAGGACCTTCCCCCCCCACCCCCTTTTCCCTGTGTTATTGGTGCCAGTATGTACCAAGACTTCTGTCTGCTCTCCCTCCCCTTTTAGAATGCTGTGGACCCAATCCGAGACATCCCTGACCCTGTCACCGGGGAGGCAACATACCATCTGAGTGTCTCTATCTCATCCACAGAATCTCATGTGCGCTTCTCTAACCACGGAATCCCCTTTCACTACTACAGACCTTTTTTTGCCCCCTTCCCTTCAGTGCCAGAGACCTGATATTTGTGGCTTCCCCCAGTTGGTGCTCCCCTCCAACAGTATTTAAAGTGGTATATTTATTGGGGGGGAATGGCCACAGAGATACTTTGCACTAACTGCCCATATCCTTTTCCTCTCCTGACACTCACGCGCGTACCCTTCTCCTGCAGTTAGGGTGTGACCAAGTCTCTGTAGTTCCTATCTATCTCATCGGTTTCTCTTTTGAACCAAAGGTCATTGAGCTGCAGCTCCAGTGCCTTAACATGTTCTCTGAGGAACTACAACTTGGTGCACCAGGTGCAGATGTGGTTATCCAGGAGGCTGGAGGTTTTCCAAAATTCTCACACCTGATACAAAGAACCCAACAGGCCTCTTGAGTCCTCCTCACTGCTCTCTCTCTGTACTAACAGAGGAAGAATGAAGAAGAAACTTAGCAGATACTTCCTTGCCCAAACCTGTTCTCACTGAAACCTGATGAGCCAAAGCCTCCCTCTCCAACACTGGTCCACTTCCACAATGGCTGCTCTGCTTGTCCTTATTTTCATTTGCGCTGGCTAATGAATCACAATTTGATCGGGTCACTGTTTAATGCCAAAAACCCATTTGAATCTTGCTCATAGACCTGTGAGTGCCCTTTCTCTCATTCCCAGTTCAACTGGGCTGTCAGAAAAACTTCTGTTTCCTTTGCTCCTGAACAAATAAAATAGTGCAGAATTCTTTTTAATTTTGCTGCCAATGTTTTAGTAGCCTTTTTTTTTGCCCTTCTGTTTTTCTTAAGTAGCCTACCACACCTATATCCCTTCAAGGGGTAGCTTGATTGTTGCCACTTGTTATGAGCTTTTTTTTCCCTTCAGTAACCTCATCCAAGGTTCCCTAATTCTATTGGCCTTCATTGTGGAACCATGCTGGCACAGAACTCTAAACTCTTTTGGGGTTGCCACATGGTACCGTAGCACCAAGCACAATGATTCAGGGTTCAATTCCTACCACTGTTTGTAATGAGTTGGCACTTTCTCCTCCATGATGGTGTGGTTTCCTCCAGGTGCTCTGGTTTCTTCCCACAATGTACAGTTAGGGTTATTGAGTTTTGGGTGTGCTATGTTTGCACTGGAAGTGCGCATCACTTGTTCAGTGCAATCCTTACTGTTTGATGCAAACAGTGCATTGCACTATGTTAAAATGGACATGTGGCAGTTAAAAGGTAATCTTTAATCTTTTTTAAAAAAGCTTTTATTTGTCAGATGTTTTATCTGCATCTGCCACTGCCACCAGTTTACTTCTACCCGGTGTCATCTTCCCAAACTCAGCTTTCAGTAATTTAGAATATTGACACGAGGGTCAGTATTATCCCTTTTATGTATCTACCTTAAAACTTACAAATGCTTGTTTGTAAATCTTTCTAGATGTTCACTATGTACTGATAATTTGTGTCTAAATTAAAAATAATTATGTTCTATAATTTTTGCAGTTATTAGGAGCCTGTGTCTCAAACTGTGGGAAGATTTTCCACCTAGAAATATGTTCTCGGGACTTCACAAGTGAGGTTGGAAATCTATTGGGCACATATACTAAGGTAATAAAAGTGGATTCTTGTATTCTCTGATTGAATCAGCATATTTGTGATAAGTTGCTGTTTTTATTTAACTTCTGCTCAATGAGTTAAAGTACCATTTGTATTAAGTGCTAACAAACAAAAATGCATTTATTGTAACAGTCTGAATCGGTCAGTTTAATGGTGTATTTGAATGTAAATTGTGTTCTATTACAGAGGTTCAAGGAAATTATACCTTGGCAACATTTCTTGAACCACATTATCAACACTTTGAAATGGTGATATGATTATTTCTGCTCCCTTCACCACCACCCATTTTACCAGTCAAATGATTGCAGTTTTTGTTGTTTCCCACCCACTTTTTGTCGTCTTAATAAAGAAAACTTGTTAAAGTAGCAACATCAAGGAAGTCTGGGTTTTCTCTGCTAATTTCTTTTGTGCCTCACTGAACACTACTGTGTTCAGTAGTGACAGGTTCAGCATTGTCATTTAAAGCAAAATTGGATGGGTATATGGACAGGAAAGGAATAGAGGGTTATGGGCTGAGTGCGGGTCAGTGGGATTAGATGAGAGTAAGCGTTCTGCATGGACTAGAAGGGCGAAGATGGCCTGTTTCCGTGCTGTAATTGTTACATGGTTAAGGAAACCATGATGATTTTGTGCTTTCATGCTCTGAGTCACCAATTACTCCATAACATCATCCTTTTAACAATTGACTCTTAATATCTTCCCTGAGATCAGGCTAACTGGTCTATAATTTCCTTTCTGTTGCCTCCCTACTTTCTTAAAGAATGGAGTGACATTTGCAGTTCTCCAGTCCTCCAAAACCATGCCAGAGTCCAATGATTCTTGAAAGCTCATTGCAAGTTTCATACTTTCCCTGTTTTGGGACTCTACTGTGTGTGGGGGGGGGGAACGAGCATGTGATTCACAAATAAAAATTCTCAGTTAATTTGATCAATATCTTTGTAATACACATTGATGTGGTCAAGAGTTGGGGCTGAATACTTCTATAAAGCACTGTTGATCTGACTATCCAGACTTCATTCTTACAGTGACAAACAAGAGAAGATCAGCAGATGCTGGAGATCCAAAGCAACGCACACAAAATGCTGGTGAAACTCAGCTGGCCAGGCAGCTTCTATGGAAACAGAGTCAACATTTGATGTTTCGGGCTGAGGCCCTTCTTCAGAACTGGAAAGGAAGGGGGGAAGTTAGAGGAAGAAGTATAAGGTGGCAACTGGGGGAAGGGGGTGAAGTAAAGAGTTATTAAGTTGATTGAGAGAGATAAAGGGCTGGAGGAGGGGCAGTCACATAGGAGAGGATAGAAGACCCCCCCTTCATTCCCCACTCTTGTTTCCCCCTTTCACCTTGTCTCTTTGCCATATAACCATATAACCATATAACAATTACAGCACAGAAACAGTCCATCTTGAACCTTCTAGTCTGCCGAATGCTTATTCTCACCTAGTCCCACCGACCTGCACTCGGCCCATAACCCTCCATTCCTTTCCTGTTCATATACCTATCCAGTTTTTTTTAAATGACAAAATTGAACCTGCCTCCACTTCTACTGGAAGCTCATTCCACACAGCTACCACTCTCTGAGTAAAGAAGTTCCCTCTCGTGTTACCCGTAAACTTTTGCCCCTTAACTCTCAACTCATGTCCTCTTGTTTGAATCTCCCATACACTCAATGGAAAAGTCTATCCACGTCAACTTTATCTATCCCCCTCATAATTTTAAATACCTCTATCAAGTCCCCCCCTCAACCTTCTACGCTCCAAAGAATAAAGACCTAACTTGTTCAACCGTTCTCTGTAACTTAGGTGCTGAAACCCAGGTAACATTCTAGTAAATCTTCTCTGTACTCTCTCTATTTTGTTGACATCTTTCCTATAATTCGGTGACCAGAAGTGTACATAATACTCCAAATTTGGCCTCTCCAATGCCTTGTACAATCTTAACTTTACATCCCAACTCCTATACTCAATACTCTGATTTATAAAGGCCAGCAACCAAAAGTTTTCTTCACCACCCTTTCCACATGAGATTCCACCTTCAGGGAACTGTACACCATTATTCCTAGATCACTCTGTTCTACTGCATTCCTCAATGCCCTACCATTTACCACGTATGTCCTATTTTGATTATACCTACCAAAATGCAGCGCCTCACACTTATCAGCATTAAACTCCATCTGCCATCTTTCAGCCCACTCTTCTAACTGTCCTAAATCACTCTGCAAGCTTTGAAAACCTACTTTGTTATCCACAATGCCACCTATCTTAGTATCATCTGCACATCTGCTCATCACCTCTGGTGTTCCTCTCCCCTTTCTTCCACGATCTTCTAGCCTCTCCTATCAGATTCTCCCCATCTCCAGCCCTTTACCTCGTTCACCAATCAACTTCCCAGCTCTTTACTTCACCTCCTCCCCAGGCTCACTCATCACCTGCCACCTTGTACCACTTCCTCCTCTCCCCCTGCCTTCATACACTGACTTTTCCTCTTCCTTTCCAGTCCAGGAGGGGGATCTTGGTCCGAAATGTCAATTGTATACTTTTTTATATAGATGTTGCCCGGCCTGTTGAGTTCTGCCAGCATCCGACTCTATACAAGATTCAATAAGCATGAATAAATATTGGCCACCTATTTCCTGGGTAACCTGATGTAGATCAAGGTTCACTTATGCAGGGTCCTTTCCGTCAGATCATAGAACATTACAGCTTGGTATATGGCCCACAATGTTCTGTCTGTCTTTTAACTTACCGTAAGGTTAATCCAATGCTTTACTCCTTTTTAGCCTTCCATTCTTCTTTCATCTTTGTGCCTATCTAAAAGTCTCTTAAATGTCCCTAATGTATCTGCCTCTACCAACCCCAGTAGTGCATTGCAACACGCATGCACCATTCCCTGTGCTTATTTTTTATTTTTAAAAAAGCCTATATCCTCCCAATACTTTCCTTGAATCAGCTTAAAATTAGCCCTCTTGTATTAGCCATTTCTGTCCTGGGGAAAAAGGTGTTGGTTGTCCACTTCTTCAATGCCTCTTACCTTGTATGCCTCTGCAACACTCAGAATGCTTGGGGAGCTCAGCAGGTCAGGTAGCATCAATGGAGGGGACCCTACCTGATGAAGGACCTTGGACTGAAACTTCAACTGTTTAATCCCTTCCATAGGTGCTGTCTGACTTGCTGAGTTCCTCCAGCAATTTGTGTGAAGCTCTGGATTTCCAGTATTTACATATTCTCTTGTATTTTTAGCCTCATCCACCTCCTTACCAAAGGGAAAAGCCCTAGCTTGCTCGAGCTTACCTCATTTGGCATGCTGCCCAATCCAGGCAGTGTCCTGGTAAATCTCCTCTGCGCCCTCTCTAAATCTTCCACATCTTTCCTATAATGAGGCTGCTAGAACTGAACACACTGTTCCAAGTATTCTGCTTAGCTTCTTACTATCGAGATATGTTGAGCAATTTGTTAGAATTTTGACAGTGAAATTTTTAAACAATAATTGGGAAACTATACTTCTGTTGTATTTTCTATGACTTCACAGAAGTATCTTGCGCTTTAAAGGACACAAGGTAATTCTCTTCCTGTAAGAATTTTTTTTAAAACCTGCCACATTGATTAAATTAGTTATCTGTTCCAACTTTTGTTTCACTCTGTAAAGCAGTTGAGAACGTTTTCATACTTTAAAGCTGCCAGTATGTATAAGTTTATCTTGTTACAGATTGTTTTGGGATGTGGATATGGCTGGCAATGCCAGTTTTTATTGCCCTAGAGGAGGTGGTGATGCAGACCTGGTGACTGTACACGCACCATCTTATTTGTAGCGGGTTTGGGGTTTCAGCAGTGTGCCTGCAGTCCTTGTTTGTCTTGACTGTAAAGTTTGCCAGTTTAGACAGAATATTTCCATATGCTAACTACTACTGAAGTATAATAAACCATACTTTACCTTTTACATGCAGGCTCATCCAAAAGTGTGTGAGAAGCTTAAGGCATTAATGGTGGAATGGGTGGAGGAGTTTAACAAGGATCCCCAGCTTAGTCTTATTGCTGCTACTGTTAAAGCACTTAAAGAAGATGGTATCTCTTTTCCTACGGCCAGCTGTCAGGTACACTTTAAAATATCCCTTTGTACAGTATAAGCATCGGTGGAAAATTTGGCATTTATTGCCAAGAACAGTGGAATGTGTCTGAGTTGAATCTGGAGATTATATTGTATAGAAGCTTTGGAAGTCAAGAATGGGGTAAAAAAACTTGTGGTTGCAACCATTTTATTAGATCTTCATGAAGAAATAACAGTAAAAGTCAGCAGCAGGTAACTAACTCACTATTAGCAGAGAACCTGCTTGTGGTCTTTAAGCTGGATAGATAAAAGGGTTTTTCTGTGAAAACGGAACAGTCTTGATTTATGCTGCCATGACACAGGCATGTAAGACAAAATCACGGATTTAGCCATATGTCAAAACCAGCTATACTACAAATCGCGCACACGCACGCGCACACACACACACACGCACACACACCAGCTTGACGGTTTACCTCTTCCAAGCAGCATGTGTTTTAAGTCAAACTTCATAGCAGCTATTTCAATAAATCTTTGGCAGCAGCTGTCAAAACGCAGCAGAATTCAGGTGAGAAAGTGAGATTGTGGCCAAAAAGAAAGACCTTCACCTCAAGAATTTGGCATGGGTTGGGAGGACCATTTGCAATTTTTTGGCTACAACTGAGTAGGGATTATGGAATGGGTATTGAGGGAGGCAGTGTGGTGAATAACAGCTGCAGAATCACCAACAGACTACTGTGGGAGAACTCCTCTCCGTGCCTGTAGGCAAAGTGTTTTGCTGATTGTCTTCGCTGCTCTGTACATCCAACTGTGCTAGACTCAGAGAGAAAAAGGAAAAAAGAGAACCAATAAGAAGTTCTCCTGCAGATCTCTACCACTGCCACTTAAACAGCGTAATATAGTGGTCACCAACCAGTCGATCACGATCGACCGGAAGATCTTTCAGACTTTCCCAATAGATCCCTGGGGGGGAAAAAAAGAAAAATAAATACACAAATTCTACTGTAATGTGAGCATTATAAAAATAAGTAATACTAATTAGGATAATGGTAATATAGCAATACTCCTGCGACGGAAACCGTTTGTAAAGAGAGGTTGTTTCTGGGGTTGCGGAGTTTTACTTCCGTTTGGAGTTGAAGGCCCAGCAGTCGTTTTTCCACAAAACATGCTGCTCTAAATAAGGCTGCTATTGAAGCATCATTTTGTGTAAGTCACCTTTTGGCTAAACACAAGCCTTTTACAGATGGTGATTTATTCAAGGAAGCAAAGGCCATTCCAGCAGAGACAGTTTTTAATTACTTTTAAAATCAAAAGTGACATCAAAACCGCAATATGCAATATACCGCTTGGCCCTGCAACATTGACAAGGACGGTAGAGTTATTGTCAGAGGATGTGGATCGACAAGTGTTAAAGAACTTGGCAGTCAGAATATTTTTCATTATGGTTCGATGAATCCCTGGATGTAATGCAAACAGCTTTTTTGTCAGAATGGATTTTACAACAAAGGAGGACTTTTTCATTCTTTTGCACTTAAAGAAGGGAATGAGAGGTGAGGATATTTACAATTTTTAAAAATATGTCTGAACATGACATCCCCATTAATAAACTGGTGGCAATTACTACTGTTGGGACCCCAGCAATGCGCGGTCTGCGTGTTGGTTTTATAGCACTGTGCCGTAAATACCCCGATTTTCCTGACTTCCTGGATTATCACTGTGTGATTCATCAGCAGGCCTTGGCTGGGAAGGTCGTAGACTTTTCTCATGTAATGACACTGGTGGTCAAACTGATAAAGTTGATTCGAGCAAAAGCGCTTCAGCACCGCTTATTCAAGGCGTTATTGGATGAGCTCGATGCCAGTTACGGAGACATAATTCTTCATGCTGATGTTCGGTGGTTGAGTTGCGGCAAAGTGCTGCAACAATTTGTTGACTTGCTGCCTGAGATGGACTTTTCTGTTAACAAGAAACGAGGAGCAAGAGGAACTGTCAGATGATGTGAGGCTACTGGATTTAGGGTTTCTGACAGACCTAATGGCTAAATTCACTTAACAATGAGCTCATGGGTAAAGACAGACACTTGCCCCACATGATAAGCACAGTAAATGTGTTTAAGGCCAAGCTTGGTGTTTGGATTTCAAATTTAAAGAACGGGAGGCTGACACACTTTCCCAACTTGGAGAAAACGTTACAGGCCATCAAGGGGAAAAAAATTTTTTCGCTCTGAGCAGTACTGTGCTTGCCTTGACAAACTGGCAATAGAGTTCGATCAGAGTTTTGGGGAGTTAAACATCATGAAAGGTATTGCAGCATTTATTTCAAACCCATTTCTGCTGATTAATGTAGAACAGATTGCTGCCAAATTCCAGCAAGCATTTGGCATGCCAAGTGATACTGAAATGGAAATAATTAATTTGCAAAATGATATCGAGCTTAAAGCAAGATCAAGGGACAGTGACTTTTGGGGGCTTGTCAGCAGGGAGAAGTTTCCTCATCTCACCACATGTGCACTAAAAGTCAGTGCCAAATTCAGGTCAACTTATCTGTGTGAAATTGCATTTTCACAGATGAAAATTATATCTAAGTACAGGAGCTGCCTTACTAACAGACACTTCACAGACTGTCTCAGACTGGCTGGCTGTAGTTGTGAGCCAAATTTCAGGGAACTAGCAGAAAGTATTCATCCCCAGTCATCACACTGAGTGCAACAGTCAATTTTTATCCACTTATTTTTCGTGTTGAAATAAAATTAAATAATGAAACTTAGAATTAAAGGTATGAAGTATTGTAATATTCTTAAAGAAAGATAGCTCACCAGTGTGAGAGAGCAGACAGGTCTACATAAAAGAAAACATGCAAATAACATGTTTCTGCTATTAATATGAATGAACGAACTTTAATTATTCCAAGTTAATGTATTCAGAGATACAGCAGGGTAATTGGCTTTTCCAGTCTTACAAGCCGGTGCCTCCCTATTGATCCCATGTTATCAATTAACCTACTAACCTGTTCATCTTTGGAATATGGGAGGAAACCAGAGCATCCAGAGGAAACCTGTGCACAAATTTCTTCATCTGAGCACATGTCCATCTAGCTAGCCCTTTCAACCCGTTGAGCTGCACTGCCCAGAACTCTTGACAACCCTTATTTAGCCTTAATCTATCGTAGCACAATTTACAATGACCAATTAACCTACCTGGTATGTCTTTGGACTGTGGGAATAAACTGGAGGATCCGGAAAAAACCCACACATTCCATGGGAAGGAAATGCAGGTGCCAGCATTGAACTCTGAACTCTTGACGCCCTTGACCTTTAATGGTGTCACACTAACCGCTAGGCTACTGTGCTTCATACATTGTCTAGGTGAAGATTCTCTTCTGGGGATGGGGTTTTTGAAGCTTCTGTTTGCATTTCTTTAGCTCCCAGTTTTTATGGGGTGGGGTTGCTAGTGTCATGGCTCACCCTCCTTTCACATTTGGGATTGGGACTGTCCATGGCAGAGTTAAGAAAGGAGGTGTATTGAACAAATGGATATTGAAACGAAACTGCAGTATGGAAGGAATGGGGCAGAAGATGTGCTTTGGAAAATACTTACATTCAATATTTCTTGCAGCAGAACCAGAGCACTGCAAATTCTTCAAAAAACGGCAGTACGTCGATAAGTAGAACTACTGAAGATATAGATCTAGCTAAAGGTATGGAATAAAGTAGCCATGAGGCTTTTGTCCTTTAAAATGTATGGAGATTGTATTTGTAAGTTTTTCAAGGGTGTTATTACTACTGCAACAGAGTGAGAGGGACTGTTAATGGAGTACTGCTAATAGTTTTGGTCATCCTGTTACAAGAAAGACATGGTTAAACAAGAAAGAATGCAGACTCCATCTACAACAAAAAGAGGGGTTTCCTGGTAACTACTCATTTTAATTTTGTTCCCATTCCTGTTCTGTATGTTGGTCCTCTACTGTCATGATGGGGCCACTCTCAAGGTTGGAGGAGCAAGGAGTATTTTGTCTTGGTAGTCTCCAACCTGACAGCAAGAATATCGATTTCTCTAACTTCCAATAATTTCTTCCCCTTCCCCGGTCTCTTTTTCCATTCCCCACTCTGGCTCCACTCTTAACCTTTTCCTTCACCTCACTTCCCTCTGGTATCTCCTCCTTTCTTTCTGTAGCCCTTTACCTTTTCCAACCTATCACCTCCCAGCTTCTTGCATCATACCCCTGCCACACATTCCTTCTTACCTGGTCTCACCTATCACTTGCTAGCTTTTACTCCCTTACCCTCCCCCTCCCCCCCCATTCTGTTTTCCTCCTCCTTTTCCAGTACCGATGAAGAGTTCTGCCTGAAACGTCGACTGGTTATTCCCCTCCATAGATGCTGGCTGACCAGCTGAGTTCCTCGACATTGTGTGTGGGGTGTGTGTATGTGTGCGTGCGTTCATTCCTGTAGATTTCCATCATCTGGAAAAGGTTAACAAGGATGCTGCCAAAACTAAAGGACCTCAGTTCTTGGGAGAGGTTAGCCAGGCTCTCCTTGGAACGTAAGTGAATGAGTGTGTAAAATGAAGAGAGGCCTATATAAAGTGGGCAGTAATGGCCTTTTCCCCGGAGTAGGGGAGTCTAAAGCTGCAAGGGGAAGTATTTGAAAGGGACCTGATGGGCAGTCTTTTCACCTAGAGGATGGTGGGTATATGAATGAGTTTCTAGAAGGACTAGTTGAGGTAGGTATAATAGTATCACAAAGAGCATTTGAAGGGGAGGGGCTTAGAAGGATATGGACTAAGTACAGGAAATAGACCAGCTAAATGGTGGACATGAACCTGTTGGATGGAAGGATCTGGATCCATGCTATATTGTTCTGACTATTGAAATAAAACAAATAATTGACAGCCTGGATAAAGGGGAATGTTTCCCCCTGGCTGGGTCATAGTCTCAGGGTACAGGGTGTGAAATTTAGGGCTGAAAGGAAGAGAAATTTCCTCTTTCAGAGCTGATGAACTTAGGAATTCTCCATCATTTAAGCTGTGGAACCAAGTCCCTGAATATGTTTAAGGAGATATCAAGACTCAAGGCATCGAGGGATATGGCACGGTGTATGGTATAAACAACCCTTGCATTATAGCTGATCTGGTAATGGAAATTCACCCTAACAGAATTCACTACCAGAAAAATTGAGGTACTGAATAAAATTTACTCTTACGGAATGTAAGTAAACACTTTTTTTAAAAAAAAAATTATATTTCTCCATGCAAAGTCAGTATAATTTATTGTCATCAAACATACATGTGCATGTATGCACAGTTGCAGTGAAAAGCTTAGCAGCAGCATCACAAGCACATAGTATCATACAAGCAGCATTCACAAGAAAAACATCAATCATAAACTATGCACAATGTTTACAAGGAAAACTAAATCTATTAGTGCAAAGTGGCGATTGTGTAGTGAACTGTAGTGATTAAGGTTGTGCCAGTGAGTTGAAGAACAAAGTGAATGAAGGGAAGTGGCTGTTCTTGAACCTGGTGGTATGAGGCTTCGGGCTTGTACCTCCTGCCCGAAGGTAGCTGCTAAATAATGGCGTTGCCTGGATGGTGAGGATCTTGGATGAAAGTTGTTGCCACCTTGGGGCAGTGCCATCTATAGATATTGATTTTGGGGAAGGATGTGCTGAGTCCACTATCACCAATGCGATCTCCTCAGTTCTCCGCAATTCAAACAGGAAAACACAAGGTCCATTTTAGTGATTAGGGTTGTGCTGTCAGTTCAGGAACAGAATGGTAGCAGGTCTGGAACCTGGTGGTGTGGTATTTCAGGTTTCTGTATTTCCTGCTGACGGGAGCTGTGAGTGATGGGTATCTTTGAATGTTGTCATCTGGAGGCAGCACCTCTTGTGGAAACTACCTGTAGAAAGGGAAGGATGTGCCCAAGATGTACTGTCTGCTGCTACTTGTGTTCCTGAGCATTTGAATTACCATTCCAGACCATGACATGACTAAGCATTCACAAATGATGAGGCTTCACTTTATGGAAAATTATGAGATTAAAGATTAGCTTTATTTGTCACATGTATATCAAATCATGCAGTGAAATATGCTGTTTGTGTCAATGACCAATACAGTCCAAGGATGTGTTGAAGCAGCCTGTAAGTGTCACCACAAATTCCAGTGCCAACATAGCCTACCTGCAAATTGTTGAGCAATTCTTTGGAAGAAACGTGCATTGTCAAAGCAAGTGTATACAACCTATAGACAGCGCAGGAATTGAACGCTGGTGCTGCAAAGCACTATGTTAGCCATACACTATTGTGCCATTTTGAAGCAGAGCAGTATTGAGGTACATACATGATCAGCCAAGTTGGATCCTGAAACTTTTGCGATCTGAAGGTTCTTAGGAAATTAAGAATGAGGCATAGAACTTGTTGCTTACAATCATTTTATTAAGTCTTACAAGAACAAAGAATAGCAAGGAAAGAAACATGGAAACGAGAGAAGAACAGAAGAAAGAGACAAGACAAAGGTGGCTTGGCCTCCTTATACCAGACTACTGCTAACAGTAAATTCCATTGGTAACGTTAACTAATGAAATGGGTAGAATCATGTAATGTTACACCTGCTACTGAAACTTAAGTTTCCAGAAAAAGAGCCAACTGTAACTACTGGAAAAACTCACTGAACAATTACAAGTATGTTGTTCATTCTGTGAAAACAAATCAGCATAGGAATGTTAAACTACAAGAACAATAATTTTAGTCCAATCCAACAGCCAGCATGACAGAGCTGGCTTGAAGGGCAGTTGCCATTTGGCACAATTCATTGACTGTATGTAGCTGGTAATTGTGCAATGCCAACCTGTTGGAACATGTTTTCCCCACCCTTGTCTGTAAGACCATAAAATATAAGAGCAGAATTAGGCCATTTGGCCCATCTAGTCTGCTCCACCATTTCATCATGGCTGATCTGTTTCCCTCTTGGCCTCAGTCTCTTGCCTTCTCCCCACGTCCCTTCATGTCCTAACCAATCAAGAATCTATCAACCCGCCTCAAATATACTCAATGACTTAGTCACCTATGGGAATGGATTTCCCAGATTCACCATTCTCTGGCTAAAGAAATTCTTTGTCAACTGCATTCTAAACAGACATCCCTCTGTTCTGAGCCTGTGTCCTCTGGTCTTGGACTCCCCCACCATAAGAAACATCCTGTCCACATCCAGTCTATTGAGCCCTTTCAACATTTAACAGGTTTCAATAAGATCCCCCTCATTCTTCTGAATTCCAGTGAGCATGGGCCCAGAGCTATCAAATACTCCCCATATGATGAGCTTTTTAATCTCGGAATTATGCTCATAAATCGTATGCCTTTTGATCTTGATGCTTCTGGGCAGGCAAATTGCAAAAGCTTCACTGGCTTTTAGAGTCTGATTTCTTTTGTAGCTAACCAAGTTGCATGTCCATATAATGCTGCCTGCCCCCACTTTGGAACAGTGTGCTGCACCTTCCCTGTGAAGCTTGGGTGTTGAGATTGTGTTTTGGAAATGATGCACTTGCCATCATTTTAACTGTATGTTAACTCGGAATCGGTGGGATAAAGGATAAAGACCACAAGACATTGCTGCAGAATTAGGTCATTTTGCACATTAAGTCTGATCTGCTGATTTATTTTCCCCCTTAATTCCATTCCCTTATCTTCTCCCTATAACCTTTGACACCCTTGCCAATCAAGAATCTATCAACTGCCACTTTAAATATACCCAATAATGTGGACTCCACAGCCATCTGTGGCACTGAATTCCATTGATTCATTACCTTCATCTTCATCACTTTTCTAAAGAGAGGTTGTACCCTCTGGTCCTACACTCCCACTAATGGAAACATCCTCTCCACCTCCACTCTATCTAGGCCTTTCAATATTCAGTACATTTCAGTAAGATCCTCACTAATTATTCTGAGTTCAGTAAACCTCCCTGGTGTGGAGCTTCATTCTATATTCGCTTGTTCGATTATGTGCCATGTCATATGATGTAGGGTATCATGTTCCTTCCATGATCATGATTGTCCTTGACAAAGTTTTCTAGAGAAGTAGTTTGCCAATTGCCTTCCAGGCAGTGTCTTCACAAGTCTGATGACCACAGCTATTACCAGTACTCGTCAGAGATTGTCTGGCGTTAGTGGTTGCATAACCAGGACTCATGATATGTGCCAGTTGCTGCGATGACTGTCCTGGTCCCATGGCTTCACATGACCCTGATCGGTGGGTGGAGGGAGCTGGGCTAAGCAGCGCTACACCTTGTCCAAGAGTGACTTGCAGGCTAGCGGAGGAAAGGGGCACCTTTAGGAGAGATGTATCTTCACCCAAATATTACACTGGTCCAAAAGCATTGCAGTTTCAAATGCATGTAACAGAATGGTTACAAGTTAATGACATCCATGTAAAGACTACAATGTGATGAGGAGAAGACTCCATTGGTCTACTAACAGTTGTCTTCTCATAGAGAAAAGATGAGAGTCACAACTCTGCTTCATGTTGTGCCACCCTCCAACTAGGCTGCTTCATGTTGGTGACTGGAAAATCAATTCCATTAATGAATCCAAATTTCAGTAAGCTTGTGAGTTGCAATTTTGGCCTGGCCTGAAAGAGGTAGCCTTTATGGTCTACTTTCATGTATAAATCCTAAAGTAAGAGATTAAGTATGGCATCTCTCTGCCTCAGTATGTAATATGAATAGATTAATAAAATGATTAACTTTATTTGTCACATGTACATTGTGTTTTGATAATTCAAAGTGAAATGCATCATTTTGCATCAAATCTCACTTCTGGCACCTAAATAGCATGCCAACAACTTAACCCTGAGCCTAATCGTAGGTCTTTGGAATGTTGGGGGAAACTGGAGCACCTGCAGGAACTCCTATGGTCACTGGGAGAATGTCCAAACTCCTTACAGATAGTGATTGATGACCGTTGGTGTTGTAAAGTGAATGCGTTAACCACAACGTTACTGTGTAGCTTCAGAACATTAACATGGAGTATGCTGGAACGTGTAACATAAAACATAGACCAGAATGGCACAGGAGTAGGCCCTTTGGCCCACAATATTATGCTGAACCAATTAAAATAGTATTCAAATAGATAACTAATTTCTTCTGTTCCTATCCTACCATTTTCCTCACTAATATATCTGCCTCTACCACCATCTCAAGACAGCATGGCCCAAACACCCACCACTCTATGGTTTTAAAATAAAACTTGCCCCTTGCTTCTCCTTTGAAATTGCCCCCTGGTACCTGGGGGTGGGGGAGGTCTGTTTGTTCTATCTATGCTTGTAATAATTTTATAAACCTCTATCAGATCTCCCCTCGGCCTCCATATCTCCAAAGAACATGCCCTCTATTCAGGGCAGCATCCTGGTAAACACTTTCTGCACCCTCTACAAAGCCTCTACATTCTTCCTATAATGGGGCGACCAAAACTGTATGCAGTGCTCCAGCTGTGGCCTAACCAGAGTTCTTTAAATTCTATAATTCCCAACTTTTGAACTCAATGCCTTGGCTAATAAAGGGAATCCTGCCATATGCCTTAATAAACACCTTATTAACCTGTGTAGCCACTTTCAGGGATAATGAACTTGGATCCTAAAATCCCTCTGCTCATTGACTGTTAAGGGTCTTCCCTGATCCCTCTACTCATTAACATCAAATGTCAGTATACTGTAATTGAATGACCAAATTGTGCAGCTTATGCAAGTGAATTTTTCATAGAAACAGAAATCTACTCTACATTATAGGCCTATCGGCCCACAATGTTGTACCAACCATGTAACCTACTCTAGAAACTGCCTAGAATTGCTCTACTGCATAGCCCTTGGTTTTTTTTTTCTAAGCTCCATGTACCTATCTAAGAGTCTCTTAAAATACCCTATTGTATCCACCCCACCATCACTGGCAGTGCATTCTATGTGGGAAAAACTTTCCCCTGACATCCCCTCTGTACCTACTTCCAAGCACCTTATAACTATGCCCCTTTGTGTTAGCCATTTCAGCTCTGGTGGGTGGGGGAGAACCTCTGGCTATTCACATGATCAGTACCTCTCATCATCCTATACATCTCTATCAGGTCATCTCTCATTCTCTGTCACACCAAGGAGAAAAGGCCAAGTTCACTCACCCTATTTTCATAAGGCATGCTCCCCAATCCAGACAACATCCTTGTAAATCCTCTGCACTCTCTCTATAATATCCTCATCCTTCCTGCAGTGAGGTGACCAGCTCATTTTTCTCTTGGTATAGGAATTTGCACTTGATCCATCAAACCACTACCATGATTATAGCTGAACTCTTTCACTCATCCTGGTTCCATTTAGCCTAATATGTTGGCCAGAAAAAAAATTGCTGTTCTTAAATTTTTAAATAAATAATTGAACTAGTGTGCACTGATTTGAGTATGAATAAATATTTCCTTATTTCCTAATTTCCTTCCTGAACTGATTGGCTCTGACTTAAACTGTATAATCAAACAAAAGCTGAAAATGCTGGAAGTACTTCAGTGGTCCCACTTAATATCAGAGAATGTATACAATATACAACCTGAAATTCTTACTCTCTGCAGATATCCTCAAAACAGAAGAAAGACACAAAGAATGACAAAAAATGTTAAGAACCCCAAAGCCCCCTCCCGTGCACAAGCAGCATTGATCCTCCCCACTTACTTCAGCATAAAGTATCAATGTTCTCACCCCCCCCCCCCCCCATGCAAAAAGCAGCAAAGTCAGTCCTTGAGATGTTTGGGCTGCATATGTGGGAAGACACTTGCCATGTCTCTGGCAATTGTGTTGAGGACTGTGCCAAAGAGGGCAATCCAGTTGATCCCAAACCAGAAGCTATGGATGAATCTAGGACATCAACTGCTTACTGGTCCAGATCTGCAGCATTCAAATCAAATGACCCTGACCTTGATCATAAGAAATCGAGATACAAGGATATCAGAGATGCTAAGACCAGTCCAAAATCAATTCTCAGACCAGCCATCAGTTGTGGTAGGGCTTGTATGTAATAATGGCCCTCAAAGCGAAGTGGGCAGTATTCCCTGAACAGATGTTCAAGTTCAAATTGTCATTCAACCTTGTACATGTATACAGCTAAACGAAACATCGGTCCTCTGGGGCTGAGGTACAAAACATTTGCATAGTCACACACAGCACGTAGTCACAGAATAATATTGGCATAAGCTGAGTGGCATAGTCTGAAGATTGATAATGCATGGGATGTTGTCCTGGAGCTACATTTCTGTAAGAACAAGTTCCTCATCTAGCACTGCATTAGTTGCAGATGAAGGTATTCAGTTTGTTTTCTGTTTTCTTTCACACCACTTCCAGTGCCTCCTCCCCTGCGTAACCGTTACAGCTGAAACAACATAAGAGGCTCTGATGTCTACTATCAGGAAATGCTTTCGGAGGCTGGTCATGACATGTATCAACTCCAGTCACAGATATCTTAGGCTTACTGTCAAAGGATGCCATCTCTGCACTTGTCTCTGGAGCACCTGGATAGTTAAGAGGCATCCTTAACTATAGTTTATTGACTGCAGTTCTGCCTTAAATATTACAAGTCCTGGCAAACTCATCACCAAGCTCTGGACTCTGGGAGTTAAACCACCCCCCCACCCCCAACCAACTGAACCCTTAACTTCCTGACCAACAGACTGTTGTCATTAAGGATAGACCACAACACCACCCCCTTGATTATTCTCAACACTGGTGCCCCACAAGGCCCAGTCCTGTACTGCCTGTACACTCACAACTGCATGGCCAGATTCTACTCCTAACTCCACCTGAGTTCGTTTATGATACCTCTATAGTGAGTTGCATCTTAATAACAATGTTTTGGCATGTAGGAAAGAGATAGAGAGCTTAGTAACATGCTGTTATTTCTCTAAGTTGGCAAAACAAAAGAGTTGGGTATTGACTTCGGAAACAGCACGTGCTCCTGTCTATATTAACTGTGCTGAGGTTGAAAACTTCAAGTTCCTAAGCATGAGCCTCACCAATATCTTGTCCTGACATTTGCACAAACAGGTTTAAAATCAAAGTAAACTTATTATCAAAGTACGCATGTAACACCATTTACTACCTTGAGATTCATTTTCTTGCAGATCCTTAAAGGAAAGTAAAGAAGTACAGTAGAATTTATGAAAAAAAAACTATATTAATTGTTAGGTTTAAATAGCAACTTGAATACTGTCTGAATAGTGAATAGATAACGACTTGCTGGCTTACCAGAAGCACCAACACAGAGGCTGTGTACAAGAAGGGCTAAAATTGCCTTTACTTCCTGAGGAGACTGAGGTCCTCTGTAGTATGCAGGCCTCTCCTTCATATGTTCTACCAGTCTGTTGTCCCCAGTACAATCTTCTTTGTGGTGGTGTGCTGGAGCAATGGCATGAACATGGATGATGCCAATAAAATGATTAGTAAGGGTGGCTCTGTTATAGGAATCAAACTGGAGACTGGTAGAACAAAGGACCCTATGGAAAATCTTGGCAATTTTCAGCAATATTTCTTACCCCCTGCATTCCACCTGGGCTGAACAGAGCAGCACTTTTAGTAATAGACTGACAACTGCACTGTTTCAAAGAGTGCTATATGAAGTCATTCTTATTCTTTGCCATTAAGCTCTATAATGAGTCTACCTATAGCCGGGGAAGTGATGACCACCTCCTGTTAGATTTTGTGGTAACTTTTTTAAAAATTCTTTCTTTCTTCTCTTCTAAAATTTTTATGCTTGTGCACTTGTAATGCTGCTGTGACACTGTAATTTACTTGGGTTCAATGAAATATCCATCTATCTAAATGTTTGCTTTATTTAAAGTTGCAAATCAGCCCCAAGATTCTTAAAGTTGTAGACTACCCTGGATTTAGACTGTTAGGAAATCCTCACCCTCTTGTATAGCACATTGTTACTTCCATCTGGATGGCATTTAACAACAGCATCTGTGCAGTTCCCCCATTTAAAAAAAGACTCCCCTTGTTTAGCAGGCAGTACCTGCAGTTTATAACTTAAGATATTCTTCCGTGTCTGAAAAATCTATTTTTTCTAAATCTACAAGTGGATCCAAGTGTACACACTTGAGTATAACTACACCAGCAGAATCTGGTGGCTAAGAAACTCATAATAATGAAAGAAGCAGATGTAATATTTTAGTATCTTTTGCGATTATGGTTGAAAGGGAAGCAAGTGTTGGTACAGATATAGAAAGCCTAGTTTGATGTTATCTTGATGACTTAATTAGTAAGGGTGTCAAAGGTTTTAGGGAAAAGACGGAAGATTGAGGTTGAGAGGTAAAATAAATCAGCCATGGTGGAGCAAACATGATGGGCAGAATGGTCCAATTCTGCTCTGATGTCTTGTTTATTATGGGAAGAGTTGGTGTTTATTTCTTCACATTCTTGAGGTTTATGATAAATTTCTATTGTATGATTGGTGGATGCTTGAATGCGATGAAATACAATTGGATTTGATTGACTCAGTAAAGAATATTCTACTGATAAAAGAGTACAATATACAGTACAATTTATTAAGAAATTTATGCTTTTTCCCCAGCTATTGAAATTTCTTTACAAGAACAGAAGCAGCAACAAACGGAGACAAAATCTTTCTATCCATCTGCAGATAGCGCTGTGAACTGCCATAGGAGTGAGATGCGCATGGTCCGCGCTCTCTATGACTTTGAGGCAGTTGAAGATAACGAGCTTACTTTTAAAACTGGGGAAATAATCACCATACTAGATGACAGGTATCATTGACAAAAACATAATTTTCAATCAAGTTATCCTTTGAGTGCTCTATTGCAATGGGATTGGAGCCCAACATCCCCTCTTCTATAGTTGTTATAGCAAGAATGCTAGCAGATTAGCTGTGTCTGTTCAGTCCGTATATCTTTAGCTTTTTACCTTTTCCACCCATTACCTCCCAGCCTCTCACTTCACCCCCGTCCCCCCATCGGCTTCGCCTTTCACCTTCCTGCTTGGGAGTCATTTGTGAGCTTTTTGGGGTTATGAAACTATATACAGATTAGCCATGTCCTGATGAAAGGCCTCAGCCAGAAATGTCAACTGTTTCCATGGATGCTGCCTGGCAACACACATTTTGTGTGTGTTGCTTGGATTACCAGCATCTGCAGATTTTCTCTTGTTACAGATCAGCCATGATCTCATTGAATGGTGAAGGTAGGTGTTGGCTGTGGAGTATTCTAGTCTTATTTATCATGGTAACTTAGGTCATTTTAAATTTACAACTGAATACAATGGAAATGTATTCACTGATGCAGTGTAGGAAACATGGCATATATCTAAGGCTTATCACTGATACACGTGAAATTTGTGGCGGCCGCACAGTTAAATAAAATACTGTTATTTACAGAAAATGGTGCAAAAGGGGAATAATGGGACAATGGCAGAGGTGAAGAAACTTGTCCTAAAGCATTGAGTGTGGGTTGAGGTAGCAAGCAGAAAAAGGCATGTTGAAAGGTTGTGATAGGGTAAGAATAGTAGGTTCTTGGGAGCACTATGCCAGCAGGTTCCTCTCCAAGTTACATACCTTTCTGATTTGGAAATGTATCACTGTCCCTTTAGAGGATACAGCATGGTACCAGGTCTTTCCGGTCCAATGAGCCTGGGTCACCCAAGTTACAACTTTGTGACCGATTAACCTACTAGCCCATACATCTTTGGAATGTGGGAGGAAACCCAGATGATCATGGGGAGAGTGTACAGACAGCGTCAGAATTGAACCCAGGTCGGTTGCTGGTCCTGTAATAGTTGCCTGTTACGTTACTATGCCACCCCTTCGTCATCACCTGGTATAAATCCTGGAAATCCCTCATCAATTATCCTCTCGGATAAACTGCAGACGTTCCAGGAAGAAGCTCAGTTACCACACAGTAAATGTAATTCAGGATGGGCACTGTATGCCATCTTTGCCTGTCTCAGCTACATCTCTAAATTAGACAACAAATGAGTTCTGTAATGCAGCTGTAGCTGCTAAGGGTACCATTTCTTGCCCAGCCTTCATTGCTTTGCAAAGGTGGTGAATGACTTGCTGTAGTTCTTGTGTTTGGAATTTTGCTGATTTTGATGTAGACTGAGGATATTGTCCCAAGTCGGGGTAGAGAGCAGATTGTAGGTGATGTTCATCACTATTCTAAATCACAAAAGTTACTGTCAGTGTCAAAATATCTCCATTATCAAAGCTTGTGGAGTGATGTGTATATTTTGATCTTTGTGCAGTGACCCCAACTGGTGGAAAGGAGAGACCAAAAAAGGTGTTGGGCTTTTTCCTTCAAATTTCGTATCAACTAGTCTGAACACAGAACCCGAGCCAGGTAAGTGAAATTCATCTCGTTGTTACTGTTTGTATACTTAACCTATCAGGGAACAGTGTGAGTAGGTGGCTTGTTAATTCATTCTGTGGCCAAGATGATGCAGTGGTACTTGTTGTAA
The DNA here is from genome assembly GCF_030144855.1 of Hypanus sabinus. Lineage (NCBI taxonomy): Eukaryota > Metazoa > Chordata > Chondrichthyes > Myliobatiformes > Dasyatidae > Hypanus > Hypanus sabinus. Next base: position 92,039,383 of record NC_082709.1, on the reverse strand, counting down.
AAGATAGAGACTTTCATATCAACACACCTGTGTGTGATCCCGTAAAGGGTGTTGAAAACAAATTGCCTGATTAATCCCAGCTGCAGTGTGGGCACATTTTGAGGGAAAGTTGGATGCCGAATTCTTCCTGAATTATAAACTTTTGTTCACTAGGTCTGCCCATCCTAGTTATTTTCTAAACCAAGTGGTTACAGAGTTCTTCCAGAGTTTGCCATATTTGTGGGTTTTGCTGCCTTTTTCTCATTTTTTCATTTTCAAAATCTTTTTATAAACACATAATCTTCTACAACTATAGAATAATACAAAATTTCAGCAAATTAATATGTATACAATTAATAGAGCTAAGAAAAAAATCATAATATATAAAAATGAAAAAAAATTTATATAGAAAAAAGGAGGGGGAAAAAAAGAACCCCTTCTAACTGAGAAAAAAAACATTAACTACAAAAAAAACCCATTAGGAATCAAGCCCCCGGAAGCAATACGTTTAACCATCATCTAGATATATAGAAAAAAAATCATCAACCGCCAGTTCATATTTTTTAAAAATAATAATAAAATTGGAAGGAAACCATATAGAATAATTCAAATTAAATGGTAATAATTTGGTAAAAGAACCCCATCTTCTCTCAAAATCTAATTGAGGTTCAAAAGTTCTAATTTTTTCCAAGCTGAGACATAACATTACTTGAGAAAAACATTCAATTAATGTAGGGGAAGAGATATCTTTCCATTTTAATAAAATAGCCCTTCTTGCCAACAATGTAACAAATGCAATTACATGTTGATCTAAAGATGAAATACCCTGAATATGATGCAGAACTATTCCAAATAGAATCTGTTAGGTTGTAAATTAATTTTCAAAGCTTTAGAGATTGTAGAAAATAAAGATTTCCAAAACAGTTTTAATGAAGAACATGACCAGAGATTATGTGACAAAGTAGCTACTTCTGTTTTACATCTATCACAATAATTATCTACACTAGCAAATATTTCGGATAGTCTCTCCTTTGTTAAATAATAACGATGGACAATTTTAAATTGAATTAGACAGTGATTGGCACATATAGAAGAATTTACATTTTTCAAAATTCGAACCCAATCTTCATTCACAAAGGTCATATTAAGTTCTCTCTCCCAATCTTGTTTAATCTTTAGTGATAGGTTCTCTTTTTGTATCAGGAGTAAATTATAAATTCTGCTAATGGAACCTTTCACTAAGGGATTCAATTTCAAAATGGTATCCAACAAATCAGATTCTTGTAAGTATGGAAACTTAGGTAAATATTGTAAAAAATGTCTAACCTGAAAATATTGCAAAAAATGTGTATGAGCGAGAGAATATTAATTAACTCTTCAAAAGTCATCAGTCGACCATTATAAAATAAATCTGTAAAAAAACCAGATCCTTTATTTTTCCATAGGGGAAAGATGGGGTCAGTTATTGAAGGTTTAAATGAAAAGTTTCGATATAAAAAAAACTAGACAACTTAAATTGTTTAAAATTTTTAAAAATTACGAAACTGAATCCAAATCCGTAAAGATTGTTTAATAACCGGGTAAAAATTTAAATTTGGAATTTCAGAGAGCTGTAAAGGTAATGGAGCTCCTAATATTGAAGTTAAATGAAATTGTTTAACAGCTTTTAATTCCAAATCAACCCAAAGTGGTTTTTGGCTCTTATTGAGCCACTATAACCAAAAACGTAATTGTCTAATATTTACAGCCCAATAATAGTCTTAAAATAGGAAGAGTAAGTCCACCATATTTTTTGGGTTTATGTAAATGGTATTTGTTAATTCTTGGTCTCTTATTGTTCCAAATAAAGGAAGAAATAAGAGAGTCAATTTGATAAAAAAAAATTTTAGTTAAAAAGATAGGTATTGTTACGTACCCTGTAACTGGGTGTCTTATCAGCAAAGATAGAAGTGTCCGTTGGAGTCTGGTGATACTATTTTCAACAAAATTTATTAGCAGAAATGTACAAAATAATATCAATGTGAATATACAGAGAATATACTTTAGCAATACTATACCTAAAAGTGTGGGTATAATAACAATCACTAATGAAACAAGCTCTATCGTTGTCTAGGGGATAATGAATTGTCAGATGGAAATATAAAGTTCAGTTCAGTTCATGCAGGCTGCGGTAGTTGTTTGCCGATGTGTTGCAATTGGAGAGAGAGAGAGAGAGAGAGAGAATGTGTGAACAGTAACAGCTATTATCTTGCCAACCTTCCTTTACGATTTTGATCCGTCGATTCGTCGTTGTTGTGGCCATTCACGTATGACCCCTCCGTCCTTTAGCTAGGCTGTTCTTCTGTGGTGGACTCGTCACCCAGGCAAGGTGGACACACACACAAGCCCCACCATCTCGCTACAAAACACTGAGTTAAAATTTACTGACCCTTCGTTCGGTCTCTGATATCCCACCCTGTCTCGTGGGGGTTCTGATGCTCACTAGCGTTTCTCCTGGTGCGTCTGAGGGGTGTTACCCCAGGCCTCACTTTTATCCCCACTCACAGGGTCTCAGGTGTCAGGTTGGGATGCTGTAACCCATCAAACCAGCCCACTCTGGTTGCCCCCTGAGGGGTTTCAATGAATAGAACAGTACCAAGTAAACAATCCTTCTCCAAAAGACAATAGCAGTAATCAATGGTTCCGCTCCTCTTTTGTTAGCTGTGTCTCTCTCTCATTAACTTTCATGGGCTGTTATCAATAACAACTGCCCTGGCAGATTTCCTTTGTCTCTCTTACTTCCTTGATAACAGCATCGAAATAGTAGCGATTTGCGATTCTCCAAAAGGGGGGGGCATGGGCGACTCTGCACCCTTCTGCCCATCAGAGTTGTTCATCCTTCGTAACAGTATATTTTGGAAAATATATAAAAATCTAGGTAAAATCATCATTATCACAGCATGGATGCGACCTATTAAAGAAAGAGTAAGTGGGTTCCATCTAGAAAATAGTAATTTCATGGAGTCTACTAGAGGAACTATATTGACTTTATAAAGATATTTTTATTTTTTAGTAATTATAATACCTAAATATTTAAATGTATTAACAATTCTAAAAGGAATATCATTATATGTACTAACAGGAGCATTTAATGGAAACAATTCACTTTTATTCAAGTTGTTTATATCCTGAAAATTTTCCAAAATCTTTAAGTGTTTCCAAAAGATTAGGAATTGATTCCTCAAGATTCAAAATAAAAATCAAAAATCTGCATAAAGAGAAATCTTATGTATGGTTCCATTTATAGAAATACCATGAATGTTTTTGGCCTCCCGTAATGTTATAGCTAAAGGCTCCATTACAAGATTAAATAATAAAGGGCTTAATGGACATCTGTCTAGTACCACGAGAAAGTGAAAAGAAAGAAGACCTATAATTGTTAGTAATGACCGTGGCAGTAGGGTTCTTATAGATCATTTGAGTCCATCTATTAAAATTATTACCGAAACCAAATTTCTCTAATACTTTGAACAAGTATGGCCACTCAATTCTATCAAATGCCTTTTCTGCAACGAGAGATAACACATTGAGGTTACTTAGATAATGGTGAATAAATAATATTCAGCAATCTCCAAACATTAGAGAAAAAGTAACGGCCTTTAATAAAGCCTGTCTGGTCCATAGAGATAATTTTAATTAAAATATTTTCCAAGAGATTAGCTATTATTTTAGAAAGAATTTTTGCATCCACATTTAATAGCAAAATAGGTCTATATGATGAACATTCAACAGGGTCTTTATCTTTTTTAAGAATTAAGGAAATAGATGCTTCAAAAAAAGAAGGTAAATTACCCTTCTCAAAGGATTCATGAAACATTTCCAAAAGGTACAGAGAAAGTAATCTTTCAAATTTTTTGAAAAATTCCACCAAATAACCATCAAGACCGGGAGCTTTACCAAATTGCATTGATAAAATAGCTTTCTGAATTTCATGCTCGGTAATTGGAGCGTCAAGCATCTGTTGATCTTCATCAGAAATTTGTGGAAATTTAATCTTATGTAAGAAAGCTTCCATTTTGGTAGAATCTGCAGGAAATTGAGATCTGTAAAGATCAGAGTGAAAATCTTGAAAAGTGTTACTAATATTCTTTCTTACATAGTTACTTACTATATCTCCATTGTTTTTACGAATCTTTAAAATTTGTCTTTTAGCTCCAACTGCTCTTAGTTGGGAAGCTAAGAGCTTATTATTTTTATCCCCAGAGATATAAAATAGACTTCTCAATTTAAGCAAATATCCTTCAATAGGATATGTTAGTAATAAGTTATACTGTGATTGTAGTTCTACTCTTTTAAATGAAACAACATTTGGAGAGATTGCATTAATGTTATCCAATTCTTTAATTTGTTTAGAAATTTTATCTAATTCCATTCTTGTTTGTTTCTTCAATTTAGCTGTATATGATATAATTTGACTACGTAAATAAGCTTTCAATGTATCCCAAATTAATAACTTAGAGACATTTCCTTTATTATTAAAGAGAAAGAACTCTTTTATCTGAGTTTCAATAAACTCAACAAATTCTGCACTTTGTAATAAATGTTCTGGAAAACGCCAAAATGGTCTGGTAGAAACAACAACTTTCAATTCAAATATTAAATTTAAAGGAGCATGATCAGAGATAGCAACTACATCATACTCACATTTCTGAACATTACATAAAAGTCGAGGGTCGACTATAAAACAGTCAATTCTTGAATATTTATTGTGACCATATGAGAAAAAGGAATATTCTTTATCATTAGGATGCATATGCCTCCAGAACTCAATTAAACCATAATCAATTAAAAAGGAATTAAGTGATGCAGAACGGTTAGGAAGTTGATGTTTGGATGATGATGTATGCATTAAAGGATTTAAGCAAGTATTAAAATCACCACCCATTAATAACATATATTAATTTATATCAGGTAATAGAGCAAAAACGGCTTTAAAAATGAGGGATCATCAACATTTGGTCCATAAATATTAAACAAAACCATTTTCTTATTACAAATAATTCCTTTAACAATTAAAAATCTACCATAAATATCAGCTATAGTATCCTCCTGACTAAAAAGAATATTAGAATCGATAAAAATTGAGACACCTTTAGTTTTACTCTGGGAATTTGCATGAAATAGAGGACCCTTCCAAGATTTAAAAAGTCGATTTTTATCACATAACCTGATATGCGTCTCTTGAGCAAAAATTATATCAGGCTGGAATCAATTTATAACCTTAAATATTTTCTTACGCTTAATAGGATGATTCCAACCGCGAACATTCCAAGTTAAAACATTTAACTGTTTAGGTGTCATCATGAAACTTTGTATCTAAAAAAATGTGGTTTGACACATGTCAGGATAAAGTGATCGAAAATGGCGGAGATGAACAACAATAAAAATAATTAGCATATGCTCCGGAATTCCATAATGGGGATTAAAAAAAGAAAAAAACAACCACCTCACCTACAAAGCCCAGAAACAAGTTGATGTCAATCGACACAAGCACCAAGGAAAGCATAGACGCGAATACAGCTCTGCCGAGCTGAATTTAAAAAAAAATTTAAAAAGTAATCTCTATCTCCCCCTACCGAATATAAATCTCATTTCAGTCAACATATATCTCAGTATAATTAACTTGGAAGGATAGTGTTTTTCTTGTGAAAGCAAATAACCTTCAATTTGAAAGTAACCTTCATAATATTAGATAAGGGAAGAAAAACACATCCAAAACAATTCTTGGAATATTTTCACAAAAGAAAAACAATCGCCATCTTTAAATTGTCAAATCTATCTTTAAAAAAAAAGGAAATCCAAATAATTACTTTAAAAAAATCTTCAATAAAGCATATGGAATAAAAAAAACAATTGATTCATTTAAATACTGCAAAGAAAAAGTTCTAGATTGTTCAAACTTAACTACAGCCTATCAACAGTTCTCGCACTATATCTTCTAAGGTTGAAACCCTCCAAGCCAGTCTTTTTCAAAAATAAAAATACATTTTAAAATAAAGACTTTCTGTGACCATCAGATCTTCCAATTTTATCAGTCTTTGCACCGCGAGACACTCAAACCATTATAAGTCATTCAACTTAAGGTTTCAAATTTGTCGACATTGAAATATTTGCACAGAAGAAAAAAAATGGCTATCTTTAAATTGTCCAATCTTACTTTAAAACAAAAGAAAATCCAGATAATTACTTAAAAGAAACTTTACAAAAGCATATGAAACAAAAAAAAAACAGTTGGTACATTTAGATGCTACAGAAAAAAAAGTAAATGGTTCAGAATTATCTACGATCTTTCAACAGTTCTCCGGCTATATCTTCAGAGGTTAAAACCCTTAAAACCAGACTTTTTCGGAGATAAATATACATTTTAAAGTAAAACTTTTATAACCATCAAATCTTCCAATTTCTTCACTTTACACCACGAGACCATCAAACTATTGTAAATCATTCAATCTTCAAACTTCAGATTTGCCATCGGACTTGTCAGACAAAGAGTTAATAAAATGCAATGCTTCAGCTGGATCATAGAAAATACGAATTCCAGAATTTTTAATAATGATCCTTAATTTCGCTGGATACTGTAGTATGGAAAAAGCTTCTTTTGAAAAGCTAGTTTCATGGAAGGACCAAAAGCAGTGCGTTGTTTCACAATTTCACGTGGAAAATCATCAAAAAAATGGATTTCTGAGCCTTGAAATGAAAATATTCTTTGTTTTCTTGTAAGCTTAATAATGTGTTCCTTATCTCTAAAATGGAGAAAACGCACCACAATATGCCTGTTTTTACCTTCACCTAAGGATTTTAAAGCACCAGTTCTGTAAGCCGATTTGATCTCCAGGAGTTGCGAACAAACCTCCAGAAATTAAGACAGAAACATTTTAGCAAAATAGTCCAGTGCATCGGCAGATACTGATTTTTCTTTTAATCCAACAATTCAAATATTATTCCGACGTGATTGAGCTTCCAAATCCACGATTCTTTTTTGAACCTTTTTCAAACAAGAAGAGAGTTCAGCCGCATTTCGATTGACTTCTTTAAGAACGACACTCAAAGAGTCAATTTTTTCTTTTCAAATTTCCCTCTTAGTTGAGCTATTTCAGTGCTGATTCCAGATTCTAATCTCTTGACCCAAGGGGGTTCTTCTGTGTACTTGTAGGTCTTCTTAGATTTCCCATTAGACGGGTCCATATTTCGTCTGGTGGTCTTTGAAGTAGCCATAACTATTGCTGTACAAATTCGACTGAATAAAGTTGAAATTTCAAAGTTTAAATCGGAAAAGGGAGAGATTAAAGGCGGACAGTAAGCAACTGAGTCTTACATGTCTGAAAGCTGGAGGCGGAGTCCTTTTTTCTCATTGACTTGGGAGTCCATTCAGCCCACAGAGCTAATGCTAGGTTACTTTATGCCCCATTTTCCTGTAACTGGTTTTTGCTTACATGCCTGTTAACTCACCACATGCCATCCACACCCCTCAGCCAGTTTCTTAGACCATAATACAAAGGAGCAGATTTAAGTGACTTGGCCCATCAGGTATGTTCCGCCATTCAATCTTGGTTGATTTATTTTCCCTCTCAACCCCATTCCCCTGCCTTCTCCTGACACCCTTGCCAATTAAGAACCTCTCATCCTCCAATTCAGATATATTTTCTTCTATCACTTGAGCTGGTGGAAATTTACAGCAGTCACCCATCATCCTGCATATTTTTCAGACGTCGGAGAAAACTGGGAACCTAAAGTCACAGGGCGAACATGGAAAGTCCCCAAGGTCATGCTCGAACCTGGGCTGCTGCAGTTTGAGTCAGAAACTCATTTGTCTCATTTGTGAAATGGTACTTAACTGTGTTAATGACATAGAATATAATGACACTACAACATAGTACAGGTCTTTCTGTCCCAGATCTGGCAACCTTTCAGACTACACCATAATCAATGTAACGTTTCCCTTCCACATAGCCCTTTATTTTTCTTTCAGCCAATTGCCTATCCAAGAGTCCTAATCTCCCTCCTATATCTCCCTCTACCACCACACATGTTCCACGCACCCACCACACTCTGGGGGGAAAGTACGTATTACTGACACCCCCCCCTTGTACTTCCCTCTAATCATCTTAAATTGGTGCCCCCTTATTAGTTATTTCTGCTCTGGGATAAAGGTGCTATTCATCCACTCTACCATCTTGCTGTGAGTAGAGATTTCTCTCCTGTATTTGATATGTGCATTTTCACTGTAACACGGTTTGTATCGAGAATCAGAATGATTCTGAGACTGACACAGTGAGATTAGTCATAGAATCATAGACACTACAGCACAGAAGCAAGCCCTCCACTCCAAGCTTATGCTGAACTATTATCTGCCTAGTGCCATCAACCTGGACCAGCAGTGTAGTGCATGCTTAAGACTGGGAAATTACAACTTGCATCCATATTTTCTGTATTGATTCTAGAGAAAGTTGTGGTACCAGAGGAGACAACTGTACAAGATGTTCAGTCTTCTGAGCCTGAGCCAGTTTATATAGATGAGGTAAGTGTTTGTTTTATGCATTTCAGTACTTTATTTTTCTCCTTCCCTTTCACCCATGTTCCACTTCCCCACCTATCAGACTCCTTCTATAGGCCTTTCCCTCTCCCATCTATCAGCTCCCAGCTTATCACTTCATTCCTTCCTCTTACCCTCCCTCCACCACCTACCTTCCCCCCCTCACCTGGTTTCACCAATCTCCTGCCAGCTTGTACTCCTTCCCATCCCCACTATTATCTTGGCTTCTACCCTTTCCTTTCCTCAGCCTAAAACATCAGCTGTTTATTCCTCTCTGCAGATGCTGCCTGACCTGCTGCGTTCCTTCAGCATTTTGTGTTTGTTGCTCTATATTTTTCACCTTCATGTGCCTTCCTCCTTCCCAGAGGAATGCTTATTCCCATCAGGTGTTGGTAGGTTTCTGGTATTTTTCACAGCCAGATGTCAGGCATCAGCAGAATGCTCTCCCTGCTTTCCTCTTGCATTTCTCTATTTCCGGCCCATAACCTCTTGAAATCCTTACCTGAATATCTCCCATCTCTTTAAATGTGCTCCTTTAGTCTGGAAAAGCTTTTAGTCATTTGTCCTAGTATCTTGTTTAATGTTAGGTACATAAATGGTTTTTAATCAGACAGCCATGATTTGTATTAATTGGTTTATTATTATTAGATGTAAAAACATTGCATGATCATTCCATTACAGCAGTGCTTTGAAGTTGTACAAGGAAAAATCAGTAACAAAATGCAAAATAAAATATTAGTTACAGAGAGTATGTGTGTGTGCCCTTAACTCCTAGTGGAGTCATCGGGGTGCTGTCATGACAAGCTTCTTGCACTGATCTTTTTGGTGATTGCTCATCATACTTGGGCATCTGAAACCTGGCGAAGCCCATCCCTTGCCAGTTTTTTTGGAGCTGGCTGGATTCAAACTCGGCAGCCTTTGCTCCGAAGTCCAGCACTGATGCCACTACGCCACCAGCCGGCCATTACAGAGTGTATATTTATGTATATATGTGTATACAACACAGTTACAGGCTCTTCCAGCCCAAACCGGCCATGGCATCCAATTATAGCTGTTGACCAAAACCTACTAATCCATGTGTCTTTGGTATATGGGAGCAAACTGGAGGAAACTCACGCAGTCTCAGGAAGAATATACAAGCTCCTTACAGACAGCAGGCTCTGTAATACCATTGTGCTAACTGCTATGGTACTGTAATTTTTGTTGTAATTTTATTTTATAGTCGTAAAGTTCTACAGTGTAGAAGTAGTCCCCTCGGCCCATCTCATCTTACCTAACCTTTATTCTGCCTGGTCCAATTGCCCTGCACCTGAATCATAGCCTTCATACCCCCCCCCCCCATATACTTATTCAAATTTCTCTTAAATGTCCACCACTTCCACAGGCAGTTCTACGATCTCACCACCTTCTGAGTGAAGAATCTCCCCCTCATATTTCCCTTAAAACGTTTCACCTTTCATCCTTAACACATGACGTCTAATTCTAGTCTCACCCAAACTCTGAAAAAGCATCCTATCTATTCTACTCATAATTTAGTATGCCTCTATTAAATCTCCCCTCGTTCTCTTAATGCTCCAGGGAATGAAGTCCTGTCTTGGAGAGCTGTAGCTCTTGAAGATTAAGCATATGGTTGTCCATGTGTGAAAAGAAAAATTATGTTTGGGTTGTCTGTGCTTTTAATATTATTTTGACATTGCAGGACAAGATGGACCAGGTATTGCAGATGCTTCAGAATGCAATACCTACGGATCAGCAACCTGACTCGGCAGAGCTGCTCCACTTAGAAGGTAGCAGGCCTTCAAATACGAATGTTGGAAGCAATTATTTTATAAATGAGCTTTGAAAATAAATCATATACAAAATGCTGGAGTAACCCATTGGGTAAGGCAGCATCTATGTAAAGGGGAAAAAAAGCATTTTGGACCAAGACAAAGGGTCTTGGCCTGACATGATGACCTTTCCATAGATGCTGCCTGACCTGCTGAGTTCCTCCAGCATTTTATATGTGCTAATCTAGATTTCCAACATCTGCAGAATCTCTTGTGTCATTGAAAGTGAATCAGTGTCTTGCCGTAATGATCAGAGGAGCTTGGTTAATACCCTCATGCAGGAGAAGAGAAGGTAGGGCAGGTGGGTAGTGCCGGTAGTTTACTCCTCTCCGTAGATGCTGCCAGACCTCCAGCGTTTTGTTTTGTGTTGCTCAAGATTTCCAGCAGGTGCACAATCTCTTGTGTTTAGGTAGTGTAGGAGTCCCCTGTGATCATTTCCTGCTTTACTATCATGTTAGATGCTTTTTGAGGGGAGAGCAGTAGTAACAGTCCAGTTTGTGGCAATATGGTGGGTGCTGATGTACAAAAGGAGGGGAACTTGACTGGGAGAGTGTGGTGTTCAGGGTTTCTCCTGCCACAAACATTACAGTAATGTTAGGACATTACTGTAGCTAAGACTTTTCACTAACCTGGTCAATTCAGGAGTTTGTTTTGCTGATTCCTCTGGGAAGGCACTATGAGTATACAGCAGTGAATGGGAGGCTGTGGGTCAGCCTCTGGTTTCAGAGCTTTGTCCTTCCTAGCTCCTAACCGTGCAGTTGTGAAGCAAATGTGTTAATTGATGTTCTAGCCTGTTTGCTTTCCCTCTGTTTTAATTTTGGTAAATAACCTGTAGATTTACTTTTCTTGTATCTTCTTTCCCAGATGTGTGTCAACAAATGGGACCAATCATTGATGAAAAGCTTGAAGAAATAGACAGGTAGGAATCCAGGCCAAAAAACGCCATGTGCTATTCTTCCAGTAGCCTCCTTTCCTGACATAGGCTTAGCAACAGATATATAGCTTCAAATCTATGAAATTTTGATGTAGTCCATCTCTTACCTTGGTTCCCCAAATGTAAATTGATAGTTCCCTTCTAACATGTTAAGGTAAATGTATGTTCACTGCATGTAATTGTACCATACATTGCCTTCACCCAGGCAAGATGAGCCACTGGAGTGATTTCTTGGAGCCTTTAGACAGGGAGTCCTTAAGCTTGGAGATTCTCTGGTGTTTTATCGTAGGGCACATCATGCTCAAGCCTGACTGAGCCATGAGAATTATGAGAGACATCAGTACCAGGAAGCGAGGCATTTTTCTCTGCTGAGCTTAAACTTTGCCTCAATATCTGCACTGCCGTTTCACCAAGAGCCAAGTGTTAGTAAATTCCTACTGGATGCGTTTTACTCTGCATGCATCTGTTCTCAGTAATTAGCAGCTAACTTATCCTGAGCATAATTATTTTTCTTTAACTATCTTGGAATGTGATGGTCCATGTGAACATAGTTGGCTAAAATAACTGTTTCTGTGCTATTACTTGGACTCTTCAGGGAATCCCCTCCCTCCCAGAAATGCCCAGTATGACACACTTGTTCCTTATAATGAATCTGTCACTGCACACCATATATTGTTATCGTAGGTTACAGCGGGATATTGATGGGTAGAGCTGGGCTGAGAAATGGCTATTGGAGTTCAATCCATAAAAATGTGAAGTGATTCGCTTGGAAAGTCTAACTTGGAAATGTTGCCTGGTTTAAAGAGCGTGTCTTATGGGGAAAGTTTGAGTGAGTTATGGGTTTTCTCTTTGGAGCAAAGGAGGATGAAAGGTGACTTGATAGAGGTATATAAGATGATAAGAGGCATAAATAGAGTGAATAGCTGGTGTCTTTTTCTCAGGGTGTAAGTGCACATAATTTTAAGATGATTGGAGGAAAATGTAGAAGGTATCGGAGCTAGTTATTGTTTTTTTTTAAACAGAGTGATAGGTGCTTGGAGTGTGCTGCCAGGGTAGTGGGAGAGGCAGATACATTAAGGACATTTAAGAGATTCTTAGAGAGGCACATGGATGAAACAAAAATGGAGGGCTATGTGGGAAGACTGATCTTAGAGTAGATTAGTTAAAAGGTTGGGACAATCTTCGTGAGCCTTAGGATCTGTACTGTGCTGTATTGTTTAACAGTCAAACTCTGGCATGGTTAAATTTCTGATTACAGTATGCTGGGGATAGCAGAATAAGACTCGGGATACCCAGATAATAGATTTCGGAGATTCCACAGTTAGAGAATGATATGGTTATGGTATGTTGCCCCCCAGGTGCCAGGGGTGTCTCGGATTGGATTCACAGCGCTCCAGAAGGGGTGGATGAACAGCCAGAAGTCTGAAGTCTTGATACATATCGGCACTGATGACATAGGTAGGGAAGGTGAGGAGGTCCTGAAGAGAGATTTTAGTGAGCTGGGTTGAAAGCTGAAAAGCAGTGCCTCCAGGGTAGTAATCTCTGGATTTCTGCCTGTGCCATGTGCCAGTGATGATAGGATAGAAACTAGTGTAGAGGGCAAATTTATCTATCGATCATTGGGACCTCTTCTGGGGAAGGTACAACCTGTACAAAAGGGCTGGGTTACACCTGAACCGGGGGGGGGGGGGGTAGGTGGGGGGGGCAAATATACCAGAGTTGTTCAGGAGTGTTTAATTTGGCATGGGGTTGGGAATCTGAGTGATAGGGCTGAGGATGGGGTAGGTGGTTTACAAACAGCCAGTGTGTAGTAAGACTGCTAGCAAGGACAGGCTGGTGATAGGGCAAAATTGCAGTAAAAAGGGGACAAAATCAAAAACAGTGAATACGGGATTGAAGGTGTTATTTTTGAATGCACACAGTATACAAAATAAGGAAGATGAACTTGTAGCACAGTTACAGATTGTCATGTGTGACATTGTGGGCATCACTGATAGTTAGGCAGAAGGGATGGCATGGTTCTATAGTTTTTTTCTTAAAAAAGAGCTGACTTAGGATCAGAAGGCATAGAATCATTGTGGGTAGAGCTAAGGAACTGCAAGGGTAAAAAGAAACTGATGAGAGGTGTATACAGATCTCTGAACAGTGGCAAAGATGTGGGGTACAAATTACAACCACATGTCTTGATGTGTATTTGGATTTTCAGAAGGCCTTTGACAAGGTGTCACACATGAGGCTGTTAAACAAGCTATAAGCTCATGATCTTACAGGGAAGATACCAGCATGGATAAATCAGTGGCTGATTAGCAATAGGCAAAGAGTGGGAATAAAGGGAGCTTTTTCAGTGGTATTCCACAGGGGTCTGTGTTGACATCACTTCTTTGTACGTTATATGTCAATGACTTAAATGAACGAATTGATGGCTTGGTGGGTGATAACAAAGATAGGTGGAGGGGCAGGTAGTGATGAGGAAGCAGGGAGGCTACAGAAGGAGTTAGACAGGAGAATGGGCTAGTAAGTGGCAAATGGAATACAGTGTCGGGAACTTTGGTAGAAGAAAGAAGAGAGAAAATTGAAAAATCTGAGGTGCAAAGGGACTTGAGAGTCCTCGTGCAGGATTCCCTAAAGGTTAATCTGCAGATTAAGTTGGTGGTGAGGAAGGCAAATGTGATGTTGGCATTTATTTTCAGAGGACTAGAATATAAAACCAAGTATGTAATGTCCTGACGAAGGGTCTCAGCCCGAAACGTCGACAGTGCTTCTCCTTATAGATGCTGCCTGGTCTGCTGTGTTCCACCAGCATTTTGTGTGTGTTGTTTGAATTTCCAGCATCTGCAGATTTCCTTGTGTTTGCTGTGTAATGTTGTGGCTTTTTAAGGCACTGGTGAAGTCTCACTTGGAGTATTGTGAGCAGTTTTGGGCCTATTTGTCTAAGAAAGGTTGTGCTGACATTGGAGAGGGTTCAAAAGAGGTTCACAAAAATGATTTTGGGATTGAAAGGCTCATCATATGAGGACATTTGATGGTTCTGGGCTTGTACTCACTGGAATTCAGAAGAATGGAGGGGGGATCTAATTGAAACCTCTCAAATGTTGAAAGGCCTTGATAGAATGGATATGGAGAGGATGTTTCCTGTGGTGGAGGAATCTTAAGTCCAGAGGGCACAGCTTCAGAATAGAGGGACATTCTCTGAGAATGGAGATGAGGAATTTCTTTATCCAGAGAGTGGTGAATCCGTGGTATTTGTTGCCGCAGTCAGCTGTGGAGGTCAAGTAATTGGGTATATTTAAGGTAGAAGTTGATGGGTTCTTGATTAGTTAGGGAAAGAAGGCAGGAGACTGGGGCTGAGAGGGAAATGGATCAACCATGATGGAATGGCGGAGCAGACTTGATAGGCCAAAGGGCCTAATACCGCTCCTACATCTTGCGGTCTAATGGAGTGAGGTGTATATGCAGAGGTTGGACAATACTGTGACAGAAATTCCAGTTGGCTAGTCAAGTCAAGTCACTTTTATTGTCATTTCGACCATAACTGCTGGTACAGTACATAGTAAAAATGAGACAATGTTTTTCAGGACCATGGTGTTACATGACACAGTACAAAAACTAGACTGAACTATGTTTAAAAAAAAACAACAGAGAAAGCTACACTAGACTACAGACCTACACAGGACTGTATAAAGTGCACAGAAACAGTGCAGGCATTACAATAAATAATAAACAGGACAATAGGGCAAGGTGCCAGTCCAGGCTTCGGGTATTGAGGAGTCTGATAGCTTGGGGGAAGAAACTGTTTCATAGTCTGGTCGTGAGAGCCCAAATGCTTTGGAACCTTTTCCCAGACAACAGGAGGGAGAAGAGATTGTATGAGGGGTGCATGGGGTCCTTCATAATGCTGTTTCCTTTGCGGATGCAGCGTGTAGTGTAAATGTCCGTGACGGTGGAAGAGAGACCCCAATGATCTTCTCAGCTGACCTCACTATCCGCTGCAGGGTCTTGTGATCTGAGATGGTGCAATTTCCGAACCAGACAGTGATGCAGCTGCTCAGGATGCTCTCAATACAGCCCCTGTAGAATGTGATGAGGATGGGGGGTGGGAGATGGACTTACCTCAGCCTTCGCAGAAAGTAGAGACACTGCTGGGCTTTCTTTGCTATGGAGCTGGTGTTGAGGGACCAGGTGAGATTCTTCATCAGGTGAACACCAAGAAATTTGGTGCTCTTAACGATCTCTACCGAGGAGCCGTCGATGTTCAGCGGGGAGTGGTCGCTCCGTGCCCTCCTGAAGTCAACAACCATCTCTTTTGTTTTGCTCACATTAAGAGACAGGTTGTTGGCTCTGCACCAGTCTGTTAGCTGCTGCACCTCCTCTCTGTAAGCTGACTCGTTCTTGCCACCACAGTCGTGTCATCGGCAAAGTTGATGATGTGGTTCGAGCTGTGTGTTGCAGCACAGTCGTGGGTCAACAAAGTGAACAGCAATGGACTGAGCACGCAGCCCTGGGGAGCCCCCGTGCTCTGTGATGGTGTTCATGTAACATCTGGAAAATAGTTTGCTGAGGACTAATTATGGCACATTCTGTTCATGGACGATGTGTCAGGGAAGTTTCAACATGACATTTACTGTTGAAATGGGTCACATGTTGTGGTTTTAACAAATTATATTAAGTTTAAGTTTAATATTTAAATATAATGGCATGCAAGGTCTTTTTGTTTGTTGTTTGTATAAAATGTATACCTCTCATATGACCTCATTATCCTCTTATTCAGGAAGCACTCAGAGCTGTCGGAGCTGAACTTGAAAGTCTTGGAGGCCCTGGAGCTGTACAATAAATTGATGAATGATGTGCCTCTGTACTCTTCTATATACTCCAAGCCTCAGACCCAGTCACAAGCTCAGGGTTTCTACACACAACAGCCGGGCTCTGTCCCAATGCAGGTTGGTTCCATGGTGTGGTAGGAAACTTGGAGTCATAGAGAGTCAACATAAACATAACACCTCACAAAAACAGGCACTTCTGCCCATCTAGTTCATGCCAAACTGTTACTCTGATTAGTCCCATCAACCAGCACTTGGACCGTAGCCCTCCATAACCATCCCGTCCATGTACCTGTCCACGTTTTTCTTAAATTTTGCCATCAAATCCATATCTATGTTTTCTGCTAGCAGCTGATACCACATTTGCACTACCCTCTGAAGAAGTTCCCTCTTGAGTATGGCTTTCACCTTAAGCCCATAACCTCTAGTTCTCATCTCACCTAGCCTCAGTGAAAAATGCCTGCTTGCATTTGCCCTATCAAAACACCTCATAATTTTGGAATCCTCTACAAGATCTTTGCTCATTCTGCTATGCTCCAGGGAATAAGGTCCTAACCTATTCAGTCTTACCCTATGAAAGTCCTTTTTACCAAGAGTCTCTAGAAACATGGCTACTTAACCCCTCACTAACAAGCCAATGGACTCAGTGGTGAGAAATACACCTTTCCTGAACTCTGTATGTCTAAGGTCAGTAAGACTTGAGTCCCACCAGACCAGGAGAGCCAGGATGTTTCGACCACCTGCACCCCAAGCTGAGCGAATACTGTGTAAATGCTGCCTGCATGCAATTACCTGTCAGTCAGAAATAACAGATCATATACTGCATACAATTATAAAGAAAGTATACTTACAAATGTCAGCTTTATCAAACAGTTATTAAGAAAAAGAAAAGGAAAAAGGTAAATGGACTGCTTTACGGTTAACCCAGTCCAAATGTGCACCTCAGTTGGAGCTCATCTTGAAGTTGTCTTTGCCTCACGCACTGGACCCACAGTCTGCGTGAAAGCACACATCGCCTTCCGAATGTCGCTCGAACTCCGTCTTGAACTAACGGGCTCCCCAATGAGAGTATTGACCCTTTCTCTTTGAAGTCATTCATTTGCTCAAAGCACCTTGTGCAACAGGGACAGCATCCTCAGACATCTTCCCTCCTGTCTTCTCCCGTCTCCTGCCAGAAAGCCCACAAATCCATCACACAAACCTCTCCACCCAGCGTTGTCTATAATCCTCTACCAATTCCACCTTCCTGATTGACTGACACAACATTCCTAAGTTGAACAGTATAGTGCCAATATAAAGTATTCACCCCTACCCCCCTGGAAATTGTCATGTTTTATTGTTTTATGGCATTGAATCACAGTGGATTTAATTTGGCTTTTTTGTCACTGACCAACAGAAAAAGACTTTTTGTGTCGAAAGTGAAAAAGGACCTCTATAAAGTGATCTAAATAAATTACAAATATATAAAACACAAAATAATTGATTGCATAAGTATTTGCCCAGTTCAAGTCAGTAGCACCTAGAAGCACCTTTTGCAACATTATAGCCTTGAGTCTGTGTGGATAGGTCTCCATCAGCTTTGCACATTTGAACACTGCAGTTTTTCCCCATTCTTCTTTACAAAACTGCTCAAGCTCTGTCAGATTGTATGGGGACTCTTGCAGACTGCATCAGGTTTTCCTCCAGGATTTCTCAGGATTTTTCTGCATTCATTTTACCCTTCACCTTCACAAGCTTTCCAGTGACTGCTGCAGTAAAGCATTCCCACAGCGTGATGCACCCACCACCATGCTTCACAGTTGATGATGGGCCGTGTTTTGGCTTATGCCAAACATAGCTTTTAGTCTTATGACTAAAAGCTCAATTTTGGTTTCATCAGACCATAGAACCTTATATCAGCTGACTTCAGTCTCCCACATTCCTTCTGGCAAACTCTAGCTGAGATTTCATGTGAATTTTTTTTCAGCAGTAGCTTTCTCTTTGCCACTCTCCCATAAAGCTGTGACTGGTGAAGCACCGGGCAGCAGATGTATGCACAGACTCTCCCATCTCAGCCACTGAAGCTTGTAACTCCTCCAGAGTTGTCATAGGTCCCTTGGCGGCCTCCGTTTTGCATGGTCGATCAGTTTTTCAGGATGGTCTGCTCTAAGCGGATTTTCAGCAGTACCATATTTTTTTCTGTTTCTTGATGATTGACTCAACTGTACTCCAAGGGATATTCAGTGACTTGGAAATTTTCTTGTATCCATTTCTTGACTTGTGCTTTTCAATAACCTTTTTGCAGAGTTGCTTGGAGTGTTCTTTTGTCCTCATGGTGTAGTTTTTGCCAGATACAGGTGTATTTTTACTACAAAATCAATTGAAACACTGAGTTTCTGCTGAGTTTCTCCAGCATTTTGTGTGTGTTACTACCACCAATCTGGCAGGGCATTCCACATACCCACAACTCCATTTTAAAAGAAAGCTTACCTTTGACATCACTCTATATTTTCTTCTGGTCCCCTTAAAATGATGCCTTATACACACCTATCAAGTCACTTCTCATCCTTCACTCTAAAAATCAATCTAACCCTTCCCTCCAATATAATCCTCCATTTTTCAATCATGTGCCTATGTATCTCTTAAATTGTCCCTAATGTACAGATACAACATTTTAAAGACATTTAGTCAGGTACTTAGGTAAAGTTTAGAGGCATGTGGGTCAAACACAGGGAAATAGAAGCAGCTCAGGCAGTCACACTGGTTGGTGTGGAAAAGTTGGGCGTCTTAACACAAACGAGAAAATGTGCAGATGCTGGAATTCAGAGCACGCACATACACAGAAGTTAGGCCTCTTTCTGTATGACCTGTCTGACTCTACTTTCAAAAAATATTAACTTGAAATTTTGCCTTTGTTCTCCATAGGTGTATCGAGGACAGTCTCAGAGTGCAACTTACATGGCAGCAGGCATCTCCCAGGTAGCAGCAAGCCAGGGCTACAGTATAGCACCAGATCAGATTGGTGCGCTGAGATCTCTGCCCCCCAATGCAAACCAGAGCAGTCAGCCTCCCTATATAAGGTACAGTGTGACTGTGAAGGGTTGACCACCGGACGCCTTCCCCAGAAGGGCTCACTTGGGTTTACTGTGATGACAAATGACCATAGGGAGAGTCCAATAACAGAGTAAAGCCATGTGTTGGTGTGTCACGATCAGTAGATCAAGTTCAAGTTTAATTATCATTCAACCATACATGAATATAGCCAAACAAAACAGCATTAATTAGACTCTATCCAACTTCAGGCTGACCACTTTTCTTTTTGCCTTGGTCCACTGGACTCTCGCACGAGTTAGACCATAAGATATAGGGACAAAATTAGGCCATTTGCCCCATCAAGTCTGCTCCACCATTCATGGATTTATTTTCCCTCTCAAATCCATTCTCCCCATAACCTTTAACACACTTGTTAATCAAGAACCTATCAACCTCTGCTTAAATCCCCATACATTTTATTCCCAGGATCATTCTCAAGGACCTCCCCTGGACCTTCTCTGACACCACCACATCATTTCTTAGACATATGGGGCACAAAACTGCTCACAACATTAAGTTTTGGTTTAAGCTGTAATGCTGACTAAGGAGCCTGATGCCCAGCCTGAGCTCTCCAGCATACCATTTGGGGGAGTGCAACACAACTGAGGTGCCCCTTTATCCCCTGTGGTTTGCCCTGTACTTGCAGTGGCTTCCTATTCCTGGCAGGTTTTGTTTCTCGCCTCTATTGAAAGGCCAGAAGAACAAGTCAAGGAAGTTCACCTTGCCCTCTGTTTACTTCTGAGTTTTTACTGTCTTGTGCACAAGTACATAAATGCACAGCTGTAATGTAAACCTTGCTTGCAGGAGGAGCAGCATAGGTACAGTGCCTATAAAAAGTATTCATCCCACTCCCACTTGGAAGTTTTCATGTTTTATTGTTTTACTACATTGAATCACAGTTGATTTATTTTGGCTTTTTTGACACTGAGCAACAGAAAAAGACACTTTTGTGTCAAAGTGAAAACATCTCTACAAAGTGAAAAACTTTCAGATTCAGTTTGTTGTCATTTAGAAACCACAAATGCAATGCAGTTAAAAAATGAGACGACGTTCTCCGGAATGATATCACAAAAAAGCACACGACAAAACAGACCACACAAGAAAAACCACATAACGTTTGGTAATCCCAAATCCAGAGTTCGGAGAGGCTGCTGTGTATCAGTATCGCGCTACCATCTTAGCACGTTCCCCGGAAAGGAACTCCAAACCCGTCAGACAAAACAAGACTACCCAGGCACACCAAGTCAAGAGACCAGCACTACCACCCAACAAACCAAAAACCTACACAAAACCACATAGTTATAGTTAACATTTAGTTGCAATAGTGCAGACAATATCATAATTGATAAAAGACTGACAAAAATCACATAATTATAACATTTAGTTACAACAGTGCAGACAATACCGTAATCTGATAAAGAGCAGACCATATAAAAAGTCTCAAAGTCCCGACATCCCATCATCTCACGCAGACGGTAGAAGGAAGAGAAACTCTTCCTGCCATGAACCTCCAGCACCGCAACCTTGCTGATACAGCCCCTGGAAGCATCCAACCACAGCCAACTCTGAGTCCCTCCGAAAACTTCAAGCCTCTGACCAGCCCTCCGACACCGAGCACCCAGCACCATCTCTGCTGAGTGCTTCGACCCCGGCATCGGCCACCGAAACAAGCAACAGGCAAAGCTGAGGATTCCGGGCCTTATTTCCGGAGATTTTTCAATTGCACAGTAGCAGCGGCAGCAAAACAGGCATTTCAAAAGTTTCACCTGTCCGTTTCCATCAAATCAAGATTGTACATGGCATCCTACTTGACAGATCACAGATTAGATTACAGATATTCATTCCGAACTGACTGCTGCACGCTGCTGTGTCACACCGCCATCTTTGTGCTTAAAATAAATACTGCACTTTTTATGAGAAATAACAATTAGAACAAAAATAATCCATTGTAGTGATAAGCGGTCGATGTTCCTAAACTGTAGTGATTCGGGTTGTGCCTATTGGTTCTAGAACTGAATGGTTGCAGGGAAGGAGCTGTTCTTGAACCTGCTGGTGCAAGCTGCAAAATGGCCAAGGACTAGAGTATTGGAGTCTCCATACCACTTGGAATGCTCTCCACTGTATCTCTCTAGATGCTTGTAAGAGTCTTGTTGACGTACCAAATCTCCTCGAATTCCCAATGAAGTAGAGCCACAGGTGTACTTGCTTTGTGATTGCATCAATATGTTTGTCCCAGGATAGACCCTCTGAGAAGCCCAGGAGGTGGAAGCTGCTCACCCTTTCCACCTCAATGAGAAGCAGACACATAGAACAGTACAGTACAGGCCCTTCAGCCTACAGTGTGACTATCTTTTAATCCACTCCCAAGGTCAATTTCATCTAAGAGACTCTTAAATGTTCCTAATATATCTACCTCTACCACCACCCCGGTAGCTTATTCCATGACCCCACCACTCTTGTCTGCCCCTGACATCCCCTCCCCCCATGCTTTCTCCTTGTATTAGCCATTTCTGCCCTGGGGAGAAAGTGTATATTCTTCTGATTTCCACGATCAGTTCCTTGGTCTTGCTGACATTGGATGTGCACGCGCAGTGGTTGTCGGGATCTGAGATTCTGTCAACAACAGTTGTGTCTTTGGTGAATTTATAGATCACATTTGAGCTGTGCCTAACCACACAGTCGAGAGTAGGGACAGTAGAGCAGTGGCTAAGCACGCATCCTCGAGGTGCACCTGTGTTGATTATCTCCTTCCACCCAGGACTTCCAGTATCACTGCTGACGTCCCTCTGATAAAGGTTATATAACTGGGGATAAGTAATGAAACAGTGATTTTCTATTTGTTCTACAGCACTGGAGCACCACCAACGTACATGAACCAAGCAGCAAGCCTCCAGGTGACAAGTGGACCTGCCACCCCCTACACAGCTCAAGTAGGATTGAGCACTGACATGTCTGCCTATCAGAACACTACAGTCAGTGCATCTTTGGCTGCAGGCTACCCCATGGTGTCCCAGGCTCAGTCTCTCCCCCAGCAACACTCTAACTACTTCCAGCAGCCACTGCTTTGAAGCTTGTCTCTGGGTGCACATCTCCAGGCTGTTGTACTGGTTTCTGTGTTACTGTGCTGGTACTGCCCTGTTTAATGTGCACTGTGCCAGTACATAAGTGTTACATTTGAGATTTCCTTTCACCAACCCTTACTGCTCACAAGGGCATTTGTAGTGGGCTAATTTTCTTTTTAATGAAATGGGTGTAAATTCGTTTTCTAGTTTTTTATGTGGCCTCTCCCTCTCTCAGATCTGGTGTACCATTAAGTCCTTTTGCTCATGGCCCCACTGAGAATTCAGGTGTTCCAGCAAATTGTCCTTGCTGAATGTTGTGGGACTGACATGTACCAGCATTCCCTTCCCACTCTCTCATTGCAACTACAAGACATGACCCTCGAGATTCACACTGGCTTAGTTCTTGGAACAGTGAAAGGTGTAAATCCAACTAGACTGTAGGAAGAGACTGTGGAGTGCACCTGGGACTGGTTACTATTAGCTACAGAATTTTAAACTAGAGAACAAGGTTGTTGAGAAAGAGCACAAGTTAGAACAGACTGACTTTGTCAAGAGCATCAGAATTACAGGTGAGGATTAGTTTTTAAGCTGAATACCAACTCAGTGATGTGACTATTGGCAATCTGGGTAAGTAAGGACTTGGACTGTAATCTCTGTATTCCTTTCTGTTCTGGATTGTGGGACACTGAATTTTATGCCCAATCTTTTCCATTTTTTCTCAGTCATGACCAGGCAGAGGTAGGTTCTGAAATTCAACCACAGTGTGTGATATTGCACTTGCTGCTTTGTCACAATGAACAATGAGCTGATCGAGATTGGGCAGACAGAAGACTGAGCATAAAAACTCACAATGAAAGTGGACCCTGAAGTTGCCCAAAAACTGACTTTAAAACAAAAATACTGTACTTTTAAAAGCCTGAAGTATCATCGTAAGTCAATAATGGGTAAAGAATTGAGTAAAGCAGTAGTGGTGAAGCATCTGACGATTGTGCTTTGAACATGTTCTGCTCTGGGTTCATGGTCCAGTGGTCATTTTGTTCACATTCACAGTTCAGTGAGTGTACAGAATTATCAATGCATCAATACTTCCTTTTATCAACTATGCTTCATGAAAAATCTCCCTCAACAGATCGTTGTGTAGATCATGATTCTATCCCTGTGACACCCATGGAATTGAATTAATTAATTTTTATATTGATCTGTATGCATCAGAAATCTAAATAAGCACATAATCTTTTATTACCTTGTTTTGCGATTTGAAAATTCATGCTTCTGTCTGTAGAATTTGGTACTTTAGTTACCTGGACAAATACAGCCCCCCTTCTCCACCACAGGACACACAGTGTCCCCGAACTAAGTGCTTTGATCAGGAATGTGTGTATCTGAAATGGTCACATAGCGATCATCCCTTTAATCATGTTCCGCCATGGACTTTGCAAGAGTCTACAACTGTACAGGAGTAAATTTACAGGAGGTGCTATAACCTTGGCTTTCAACAGGGAAAGTGAAACACTTGTGGATCTGTTTTGCAGGTTCTTGACTGAAATTGTGCAGCTCAATTCTGATTGAGCCAGCTTTTGGTACCTCTTTTCCCCCTACCCAAAATGTGACCATTCAGAGTATGAATTGCAATCTGATGTTCTTGGAGAGATTTTGCAACTGGTGGGGGAAAAAAATTTTATATTTCCAGTTTACTTGTGTTTTAAAGTTTGTGGTGAGCCCTGTGTTCAATTGTTATAATAGAATACTTGATAATACTCAATGACTTAAGTCTAGTTCCAAGATCAAACATTGTGAACCTCAGTTGGCATGCTTACAGAAAAGTTGACATGTTTACAGAAAATTGGGGAATAGTTCTTTGAAATACTTCTCTTTTAAAAGACAAGATTTAATAATGTTGCTGTTTAAATATTTAAAAAAACTATTTGTTATACTAATGACAATACTGTAGGATACAGCAGGATTTTGTACACTTGTGTTGCGCACAAACTGGACAAGGATAACTCTTGTACTCTTGGGAGATTCCCTTGTGCTTGTGAGGCCAATCAAGGCACATTCCCTTTTCTCCAGTATCCTGCGTCCCCCTCCCCCCATTCCTCATCCATAAAATATTCCTTACAATAATGACAATTTCTGGCCTGGACACCTCTCCTCGTTTCACCAGATATTAACCTGTCCCTTTGTGGCTCGTTGTAACTAGTTGTCACTTAATTCCACCCATTTTGGTAGCTGCAACTAACAATAAGGAATTGTACGTACTGCTTCTTTGGGTGTGTTAGTGATCACATATTTATAGCCTCAGTTTTGGTGTCTCCCAATATTTAAGTTAAGCCATTAGATATTTGGGCTAGAAAAATATCACAATCTGAAGATTGTCACAAAAGTAGGAATGGTCACTTCGTCAAACTTAGTTTCCCTTTTTAAATCTGCTTATTTATATTAAGCAACTACTTGTATTTAAAACAAGCACAATAAGACAGAAACCAGTCAACCCCAGTTAATTCTATTATAATGTATGTTGAAGATTTGTTTATAGTTGTATTTTACTTTATTCCTTTCAAATAAAGAAAATAATCTGCTGGTTTGGGCTGTTTTCCCACTTGATATTTGCTTTTGTGTGCGTGATGCTCAATCATTGTAATTGGGAGTGTGGGATTACTTTTTTTTTGTTTATTTCTATCTGCACAAGACCCTTAGTTCTAATTTTATTCCTTCAGTGAGTGTTGTAATATCATAGATGCAAGATGTCAGCAAGAATGATGCACAATGGTGGCTTGTACTGATATTTACTAGGCTTCAACTGCCTTCTAATTCTTTCAAATACCGGTAATAAAATAATTAATTTTTATTTAAATAAAGCTCATGTGTTTTGCACTTTTTGCATGTTCCTTGCTAGTTTTAGATGAGATTCACTACTCTGCCTCTGTTTTAAGTGACCAGTCCTCTATCTTCTAATGTTCTCTTGTTTCTCTCATTGAAAATACTTATAAATATATAATACTATTTACAAGATACCCTTAAGTGAAATTAGTATTTCACCATTATTCTTAGTTGCTCTTGAAAACTAATTGGTATTTTATAGTAGTCTCTAACTGAAAATACCTGCTTTTGAGAAAACAACAAAACTAAAATAAAATTGAAAAATTAAACCCAATTTACATTAAGATAACACTTCCATAATACTTAGGAACAGCTTTGGGCCATTTGGTCCAACTGGGAAGGAGATCAGCCAGAGGTCGTGGTACATATTGGTACCAACAACATAGGTAGGAAAAAAGAAGAGGTCCTGAAAGCAGACTACAGGGAGCTAGGAAGGAAGTTGAGAAGCAGGACCTCAAAGTTAGTAATCTCGGGATTATTGCCTGTGCCACGTGGCAGTGAGAATAGGAATAGAGTGAAGTGGAGGATAAATGTGTGGCTGAGGGATTGGAGCAGGGGGCAGGGATTCAGATTTCTGGATCATTGGGACCTCTTTCAGGCAGGTGTGACCTGTACAAAAAGAACGGGTTGCACTTGAATCCCAGGGGAGGTTACATATCCTGGCAGGGAGGTTTGCTAAGGCTATTGGGGAGAATTTAAACTACATTTGGTGGGGGGTGAACCAAATTGAAGTGACGGAGGAAAGGGAGGTTGGCTCACAAATAGAGAAAGCTTAGAGACAGTGCAAAAGGGAGGGTAGGCAGGTGATAGGGAAGGAACATGCTCAGACAGATGGTTTGAGATGCGTCTTTTTAATGCAATGAATATTATGAACAAAGTGGATGAGCTTGGAGTGTGGATCAGCAGTTGGAGCTATGCTGTGGCCATTATGGTGACTTGGATGGTGCAGGGACAGGAATGGCTACTTAAAGTGCCAGGCTTTTTCAGAGAGGAGGCGAAAGAGGTGGGGGTGTGGCACTATTGATCAGGAATAGTGTCACGGCTGCAGAAAAGGAGGAAGTCATGGAGGGGTTGTCTACAGAGTCCCTGTGGATGGAAGTTAGGAATAGGAAGGGGTTTAATAACTCTACTGGGTGTTTTTAATAGACCACCCAGTAGTAACAGGGACATCAAAAAGCAGATACGGAGACCGATTCTGCAAATAACAGTTGTTGTGGGAGATTTCAATTTCCCAAATATTGATTGGCATTTCCCTAGAGTGAAAGGTTTAGATGGGGTGGAGTTTGTTCGGTGTGTTCAAGAAGGTTTCCTGACACAATATGTAGATAAATGTAGAGCGAGAGACTGTATTTGATCTGGTCTTAGGAAATAAACGTGGTCAGGTGTCAGGTCTCTCAGTGGGAGAGCATTTTGGAGATAGTGATCACAATTCTATCCTTTACCATTGCATTGGAGGGGGATAGGAACAGACAAGTTTGGGGAGTGTTTAATTGGAGTAAGGGGAAATATGAGGCTATCAGGCAGGAACTTGGAAGCATAAATTGGAAACAGATGTTCTCGGGAAAGTATGGAAGAAATGTGGCAAATGTTCAGGGAATATTTGTGTGGGGTTCTGCATAGGTACGTTGCAATGAGATGGAAAGGATGGTAGGGTACAGGAACCATGGTGTACAAAGGCTGTTGTAAATCTAGTCAAGAAAAGAAGAGTTTACGAAAGGTTCAAAGAACTAGGTAATGCTAGAGTTCTAGAGGAGTATAAGGCTAGCAGGAAGGAGCTTAAAAATGAAATTAGGAGAGCCAGAAGGGGCCGTGAGAAGGGCTTGGCAGACAGGATTAAGGAAAACCCCAGGGCATTCTACAAGTATGTTGAAGAGCAAGAGGATAAGATGTGAGAGAATAGGACCAATCAAGTGTGACAGTGGAAAAGAGTGTGTGGAACCAGAGGAGATAGCAGCAGTACTCAATGAGAACTTTGCTTCACTACGGAAAAGGATCTTGGCAATTGTAGAGATGACTTGCAGCAGACTGAAGAGCTTGAGCATGTATAAACGTTTGTTGATATTAAGGAAGAGCATATGCTGGAGCTTTTGGAAAGCATCAAGTTGGATAAGTCACCGGGACAGGACAGGATGTAGCTCAGGCTACAGTGGGAAGCAAGGGAGGAGATGGCTGAGCTACAGGCAATGATCTTTGCATCATCAATGAGGACAGGAGAGGTTCCGGAGGACTGGAGGGTTGCAGATGTTGTTCTCTTATTCAAGAAAGGGAGTAGAGATATCCCAGGAAATTAGTGGTTGATAAGTTGATGGAGAAGATCCCGAGAGGCAGGATTTATGAATATTTGGAGAGGCATAATGTAATTAGGAATAGTCAGCATGGCTTTGTCAAAGGCAGGTCGTGCCTTACGAGTCTGATTGAATTTTCTGAGGATGTGACTAAACACATTGATGAAGGTAGAGCAGTAGATGTAGTATATATGGATTTCAGTGAGGCATTTGATAAGGTACCCCATGCAAGGATTATTGAGAAAGTCAGGAGGCATGGGATACAAGGGGACATTGCTTTGTGGATCCAGAACTGGCTTGCCCACAGAAGGCAAAGAGTGGTTGTAAATGGGTCATATTCTGCATGGAGGCTGGTGACCAGTGGTGTGTCTCAGGGATCTGTTCTAGGACCCCTACTCTTTGTGATTTTTATAAATGACCTGGATGAGGAAGTGGAGGGATGGGTGAGTAAATTTGCTGATGTCATAAAGGTTGGGGGTGTTGTGGATCATGTGGAGGGCTGTCAGAGGTTACAGCGGGACATTGATAGGATGCAAAACTGCTGAGAAGTGGCAGATGGAGTTTAACCCAGGTACATGTGAGGTGGTTCATTTTGGTAGGTCAAATATGATGACAGAATCTAGCTTTAATGGCAAGACTCTTGGCAGTGTGGATGATCAGAGGGATCTTGGGCTGTGAGTCCATAAAACCATATAACAATTAGAGCAGGGAAACAGGCCATCTCGGTACTTCTAGTCATGCAGAATGCTTACTCTCACCTAGTCCCACTTACCTGCATTCAGCCCATAACCCTCCATTCCTTTCCTGTCCTATCCAATTTTTTTTAATGACAAAATCGAACCTGCCTCTACCACTTCTACTGGAAGCTCGTTCCACACAGCCAGCACTCTCTGAGTAAAGAAGTTCCCCCTCGTGTTACCCCTAAACTTTTGTCCCTTAACTCTCAAATCATGTCCTCTTGTTTGAATCTCCTACTCTCAATGGAAAAAGCCTATCCACGTCAACTTTATCTATCACCCTCATAATTTTAAATACCTCTATCAAGTCCCCCCTCAACCTTCTATGCTCCAAAGAATAAAGACCTAACTTGTTCAACCTTTCTCTGTAACTTAGGTGCTGAAACCCAGGTAACATTCTAGTAAATCTCCTCTGTACTCTCTCTATTGTGTTGACAACTTTCCTATAATTCGGTGACCAGAACTGTACACAATACTCCAAATTTGGCCTTACCAATGCCTTGTACAATTTTAACATTACATCCCAACTCCTATACTCAATGCTCTGATTTATAAAAGCCAGCATACCAAAAGCTTTCTTCACCACCCTATCCACATGAGATTCCACCTTCAGGGAACTATGCACCATTATTCCTAGATCACTTTGTTCTACTGCATTCTTCAATGCCCTACCATTTACCATGTATGTCCTATTTGGATTATTCCTACCAAAATCTAGCACCTCACACTTATCAGCATTAAACTCCATCTGCCATTGTTCAGCCCACTCTTCTAACTGGCCTAAATCTCTCTGCAAGCTTTGAAAACCTACTTCATTAACCACAACGCCTCCTACCTTAGTATCATCTGCATACTTACTAATCCAATTTACCACCCCATCATCCAGGTCATTAATGTATATGACAAACAACACTGGACCCAGGACAGATCCCTGAGGCACACCACTAGTCACCAGCCTCCAACCTGACAAACAGTTATCTACCACTACCCTCTGGATTGGCATCTCCCATCCAGACACTGTTGAATCTATTTTACCATTTCAATATTAATACCTAACGATTGAACCTTCCTAACTAACCTTCCATGTAGAACCTTGTCAAAAGCCTTACTGAAGTCCATATAGACAACATCCACTGCTTTATCCTCATCAACTTTCCTCATAACCTCTTCAAAAAAATTCAATAAGATTTGTCTAATATGACCTTTCAAGCACAAATCCATGCTGACTATTCCTGATCAGACCTGGTTTATCCAGATATCAAATGATCTGATTTTTTTTTCAACATGTTCTCCTGCCTTATCCTCACAAACTTTCATTGTTCTCACTAGACAAGGAGCTGAAGGGAGAGCTGATTGAAGTTCATAAAATTATGGAAGACATAATTTTTAAGACAAACTAAATCTTTTTCCCAGTTGGAAGTCCGTTAGTCTCACGAGACCATGGATCTGCACCTGGAGTGGTTTTCAGGGCACAGGCCTGGGCAAGGTTGTATGGAAGACCAGCAGTTGCCCATGCAGCAAGTCTCTCCTCTCCATGCCACCGATGTTGTCCAAGGGAAGGGCAAGGGCCGATACAGCTTGGCACCAGTGACATCACAAGAGTTGCCAGAGCAAGGTTGAAGGCAATGTCGGACTGCCTTAGGGAAGGGGTTTACCTCCTGGAGAGGGGAGGGGAAGCCACAGCAACTGGGCCTCTGACAATGAGTCTGGTGCTGTGGCTCAGAAGAGCAGAGAGATGAAGAAGACAGCAGAGTTGATAAGAGATTGCATAGTCAGAGCGACAGAGACACCCAGATGACACGTTGCCTCCCATGTGCCAGGGTCAGGAAAGTCTTGAAGGGTGAGCAGTCAGAGATCTTGGTGCATATTGACACCATTGACATGGGCAGACTAGGTGAGGAGGTCCTTAAGAGGGGATTTGTAGAGCTAGGTAGAAAAACAGGACCTCCTGGGTAGTAGTCTCTGAATTGCTGTCTGTGTCATCTGGGTGTCAGTGAGGGTAAGATTAAGGGTAACATACCCTCGGGGTCTTCCGAAAGGGAGGGAGAATGATGGACCCAACTGAATGGATATAGTTAATTACAGGGAACGACTACGACCAAGAGCTAGGATAAGAGGCTCTGAGTGTCCAATGTGTTGGTGTGGGAAAGCGTTTTCCAGCATTAAAGGTTTACGAGTCCACCAAGCAAAGTTGAAGTGCTATACCATCCCAGTGGTTGAAGATGAAATTATTTTACCAAGCACAGATGTGGTCTTTTCAACCACTGATACACAAGCCACTGCGATTTGCTCTGGAGAGAGTCATCATACTCTAGGTCAGACGAGAGATAACCCAGGTCAGGTTGCAGACCACGGTACCCAGGTAGATCCTTCACATGAGGGCGGTGGTGAGGTGGTAGAAAAGAAGAGGAAGGTCAAGTGGGCAGCAATGGCAGATGAGAAGGCTTGGCATGTGTTTGATGAGGATATCAGTATGATGTTGGAGAACACTCTCAGGGGAACATCAAAGAGAAAGTTAGAAGTGATGAGCAATATGTTCTATAATGTTGGAAAGTACAGGTTTGGTTTAGTTGAGTTGAAGAAAGCAAAGCCTACGCAGCAACCAAGCAGGTGCCAGAAGGAGATTAGTAGGTTGAGAAGAGAGCTTAGATCGTTGAGACAGAGGTAGAAGGTAGCAAGTGAGGGTGACAAGCCAGGGCTTGCTGATCTCCGAGAGCAGTTTCGAATAAAGTTAGCATCACTCTCTCGTGCAGAGTCACAACGTAAAAAGAGAAGAGAGAGAGAGAAGGCAAGAAAGGCTTTCTTTGAAAACCCTCACCAGTTCACAAAGAGATTGTTTGAACAAAGTAAGAGCGGGCAGCTTAACATCTCTCAACAAGAACTTGAGGATCATCTGACAAGCACATACTCTAATGAACAGCGGGAGGCTTCTTTGCTTGACATTTCTGGGCTTGTGAAGCCTACCGAGCCAGGAGTGAAGTTCGATCTGTCAGAACCCAAACTGGCAGAAGTCGAGCGGTTCATCAGAAAGGCAAGGTCAGGTTCAGTGCCAGGACCTAATGGAGTGCCATATAAGTGTAAAGAGGGTTTCTTCTTTTTTGTTAACTAGCAGGAATGCTAATTTACTGATAACGAGAATGGTATTCCTTTGTAAACCAAATGGGGATTAATGTTCTTTCTTCTGAGTCTGTAAGCTTTTGTTGACGGGCTTTTGGGCAGATCGGCGCGAGGGGGTCGAGAGAGAGGACGCAATGCTCTAAGCTGGGCGAGGATCGGACCCCAAAGGGGGGGTCCGAGGCCGGGAGATTCTCCGAGGGGGGGGGGATGAAGCTAGATGTGCTTGGTTGACCACTCGGAGGGTCCTGAGCTGTTTGGAGAGTCCGAGGAGTTCGGAGGGTCCTGAGCTGCGAGTCGAGGAGTTCGGAGGGGATCGAATGGTGGCCAGAAGACTTCAGAAATTGAGCTCCAACGGTTGTGCACGAAGTGGTTTGGACTTTGATAAGTTTGGCGCCTTTTCTTTAATTTTCTCTTCATATATACTGTATCGTTATTAATCACTTAGTTATAGTAACCTTTATAAATTGTACTCATTTAATCGCATATGGTGTACTGTCTGTTTTTGGGTGAGGCGGGGACATCACACAGCATCCACACCAGCTGATTACCCAGTTTGGCGGGGCTGAAGGCTGCTCCCCCTAGACAAGAACGAGCTGAGCGAGCCTGAGGCGACCCAGGGGGTTACATTGTGGGGTGCTTGTCCGGGATTGATTTCTGTGGAAGCTGTGTGATCACCCTCTTTAAATTGTGTCTGCGGCGAAGAGCTGGTGTGCCTTTGTGGGTGTGCGATTGCTGGTTATCACTGCGTGTGTGTTGGGTGGGGTGGCTGCTGTTGGTATCAATTGTCGTTGTTCGAGCCGACTAGTGCTGACGAAATGGTGGTGGGACCATGGGTTGTCCGTACTGTTTGGAGATTGAGGAGTGACAGGTTGGGATGTTTCAGCAGTGGTGAGCTCCGCCCGGTTATTGGAATAATGTCCAGCCCTAAAGGGGCGGAGGCGTGGGCGGAGCGGACCTCTCAGTTGTTGGGTGAGTGGCAGTGCTTGGCTGAGGAAAAGCGACAGGGACGGGCTGGTGACTTTGTTAGAACTGTCGGGCGCAATTGCCTGGAAGTGACCGCTGCCAGTTCTGGGAAAGTGTGGGAAAATGCGTGTGGTTCGACTGGAAGTCAAATGCCGCAGCTGGGGGGCTTATCATATCCGTGGCAGGAGATTGGTGGGAAGTTTTTAGGGTATCCCTTTTTGCCTAGGGGGGCAGATAAATTGCTTGTGGTGCCAAGGGGATCTGTCAAGGGGATCAGTTGTTCCGTTGATTCGAGAGATGTCGGGAAACTTAGAGGAGGCCCAGTGGGGGAACGGCTTGGGGTCTCTGGGGGAGCACGTTCCCAGCAATGTACCAAGGAACTCCCGAAAGGAGCAGACTCTATTCCTGAAGGCTTAGAGGGGCCATGCGCACAGGTGTTGTTACGGATGGATGGAAGTCAAGTTAAAGCCATCCTCGGCACCGGGGCGCCGGTTAAGTTGCTGTACAGTTTGTTTCATAACCGTTATTGGAAGCATTTACCCTTGACAACATTGAGGACACTGGAGATTCGGGGTACCAGTGCCGGTGATTATCCAGACAACGGTTGTTGGTTAGTGAAAATGGAGTTCTTAGAGGCAAATGTGGAGGAGACTGAGGTTCATGAATCGTTAATGCTGATGTGTCCGGACCCTGTTGAGACGGGCAGCGTTTCTGTTCTAGAGACAACCAAAATCCTGCTGGTGCGCTTGGGAGCCTGCCCGGAGGAGGCGGGTGAGCGCTGTTTGGAGGCATTGTCAATTCACCCAGGGTTTCGAGCTGCTTGTGCGGACGTGTGTAGCAGCATTGGGCCGATACCGAATTCAAACAAGAGCCAGTGGTGGTACGGCCTGGGGGAAGTATCTGAGGGTGAGACCCTCTTAGTGGACGCTGCGAAATACCACGAGGGAGGGGAGTTGACCGCTGAAGACACCTCGGAGAGAGAGAGGTTGCGGCGACTGGCCCCTGAAGCCGTGGAAGACGTAGACAGCGTGTGTGTGGATTGTATTGCGTTGAAGAGGCGCACTGTCAGTGACCAGAATATGGCCCTGAGGGCCGGAGAGGCGATGGCCTGTCTGAGTGGTGCGAAGTGGTTTAAGGTGCTGGATCTGAGGAGTGGATGTTGCCAGATCCCGATGAGTGAGGCCGACAAGGAGAAGACGGCCGTTATAAATTCCCTAGGAGTCTTCGGGTCCGAAAAGATGCCACAGGGCATATCTGGAGCCCTTGCAACCTTCCTGCTGGGCAGGTGGAAGACCATAGGGGATGTGGAGGCGTATGGAGTTTTGGTGTATGTGGATGATCTCTTGGTGTTTGGATTTGCCTCAGGAGAATATGAAGTGAGGTCGTTGCAGGAGCAGCTGAGAACTACCGAGTTAAAGTGTTTTCGGGACACGTGCCAGGGCTGGCGAAGGTCGCAGCTCGTGAGTGACTGTCTCTACGGAATCAAGTTTGAAATGAAGACGGAGAGACTGGAGAAAGTGATCTGGAACCATTCGGAAGACTTACAAGTTGGAGAGAATGAAGAAAGTTGTCTGACTGAGGGTAATAGCAAACTGAGAACCCGGAGAGGGGAGTTTGCGGAGGTGAAGAAATTACAGACGAATCTCAGCAGAGAGAAGCGGAAGCTTGAAGGGAACCTGAAGATGACCATCGACAGTTCAAATGAAGTGCAAAACCTGAAAGTTGATCTGGAAGAAGTCATGAGGAAGAAAAAGTTGGAGAGAAGTGCAGTGAATACTGAACAGGAGGCTGAAGAGACTGCGGGAGCAGTGCAGGCCACGTGTTTCCGTTTGGAGAAGATCAAACAGCAGCTACCGATCACAGGAATGAGGAAGAATACAGATTCGATGGATGATGTGCTGGATGTGTGGTACATGCTGCCTTTTGCTGACTTTCCCTCGATTGAGGAAGAGACCTTTGGCCCTTCTCCCATTGAGTCAGGTGTAGCGGGGAGGGTTAGCTGTGTGCAGTGTGGGGCATGAGTGAGAGGTTGAGAGAGGAGTTGGTAGTGGGCCCAAGGTATCCCCAGTTGTGTCCGAGCCTGAAGGGTTTAGGTGAGGGGGTACGGAGGCCTCAGAAGGGTTAGGGAACTCCCAGATAGTTGGCCTAAGTAGCGCCTGAGGAACAGGGCGTGAGGGTTACTGTGTGGGGAGGAGATGTCACTGTTTGTGCTTGGGTTACGGTGTGTTGGCAGGAAAGGTGGCGAGTTATTTAGTAGTCATGAGGACATGACTTTTATTTGGTGGAGGGAGAGTGTAAAGAGGGTTTCTTCTTTTTTGTTAACTAGCAGGAATGCTAATTTACTGATAACGAGAATGGTATTCCTTTGTAAACCAAATGGGGATTAATGTTCTTTCTTCTGAGTCTGTAAGCTTTTGTTGACGGGCTTTTGGGCAGATCGGCGCGAGGGGGTCGAGAGAGAGGACGCAATGCTCTAAGCTGGGCGAGGATCGGACCCCAAAGGGGGGGTCCGAGGCCGGGAGATTCTCCGAGGGGGGGGGATGAAGCTAGATGTGCTTGGTTGACCACTCGGAGGGTCCTGAGCTGTTTGGAGAGTCCGAGGAGTTCGGAGGGTCCTGAGCTGCGAGTCGAGGAGTTCGGAGGGGATCGAATGGTGGCCAGAAGACTTCAGAAATTGAGCTCCAACGGCTGTGCACGAAGTGGTTTGGACTTTGATAAGTTTGGCGCCTTTTCTTTAATTTTCTCTTCATATATACTGTATCGTTATTAATCACTTAGTTATAGTAACCTTTATAAATTGTACTCATTTAATCGCATATGGTGTACTGTCTGTTTTTGGGTGAGGCGGGGACATCACACAGCATCCACACCAGCTGATTACCCAGTTTGGCGGGGCTGAAGGCTGCTCCCCCTAGACAAGAACGAGCTGAGCGAGCCTGAGGCGACCCAGGGGGTTACATAAGGTGTTCAAGAAGTGTGAAGAGCTGAGGAAATACTTGTTGAGATTGTTAAAGGTGGTGTGGAGACAAGGTGTTGTTCCTTTGTCATGGAGTGATGCTGAAGGAGTATACATCCCGAAGGAAGAGATTTCTACTAAATTGAATTAGTTCCAACCAATTTCATTCCTGAAAGTAGAAGGGAAGATTATGTTTGGTGTTCTAGCATAAAGAATATCTTAATTTGTGATAGAGAATGGATTGTTAAATACATCTGTGCAGAAGGCGGGAATACCAGGCTTTCTGGGGTGCCTTGAACATACTAGTATGATATGTCATACCATCCAGGAGTCAAAAAGGTTGAGAAGAAATCTGGCTGTAGTTTGGCTTGATCTTGCAAATGCGTATGGTTCCGTTCCCCATGTCTTGATTGAGTTTGCGATGGAATTCCTGTGGATTCTTGCTAAGCTGAGGAACTTTGTTATGCAGTACTACAACGATTTCCGGATGAGGTTTCCCACTCAGCATTTTACAACTAGGTGGCAGAGCTTGGACATTAGTAACCCAAGAGGATGTGTGATTTCACCCATCCTTTTTGCGTTAGCCATGGAGATCATTGTGAGGGCTGCAGAATTAGTGGGACCAGGTGTCGCACTTGATGGCAGAGGGGAGTTACCACCAATATGAGTGTTCATAGACGATCTCACCCTTTTGGGTCCTAGCATGGAGGCAGTGGAAAGTGTACTATCTAGACTCGAGGCGCTAATGGATTGGGGAAGAATAAAGTTCAAGACCAAGAAGTCAAGAAGCCTTGTTCTTAGGAGAGGAAAGCTGGTTGACTTTCATTTCACCCTTTGTGGAGAGGAGATTCCATCCATTCAGGACCAACCAGTTAAGAGCCTCAGGCGATGGTACACAGAGGAGCTGAGAGACACCAAGAGGGTTCGAGAAACAGGAGAACAGATCAGCAGAGGTCTGATGTCTGTCGACAAGTGTGGCTTGCCTGGCAAGTTGAAGTTGTGGTGCTTGCAGTACGGACTAATGCCACTGATAATGTGGCCACTAACTGTCTATGAATTTAAGCCAGACAGATGTGCTGCTTGTGGTGAGAAGGGAACACTTCAACATATTTTGAGTGTATGCAGTCAATCTTTCCAGTGGTGTGTACACTTGAAGACATAACAACGTTCTCGAAGTTGTAACAGAAGCGGTTGAGCAGAGAGTACTGCAGCACAACTTACCTCATACCCCATGCTGCATAGAACGTCGCATACCATTTATGAAAGAAGGCTCCAAGTCAAGGGTGTACAGCGCAGGCCCACGATCAAACATTACTTTCTTCAGCCAATGATTGGTGTATCAAGGCCGACCTGGATGGTTAAGGTAGTTTCCCAGAGCAGATAGCTTTCACCACATTGCATCCAGAGATAATCGTATGGTCTGACACCAGAAGAGAAGTGGTTATTGGTGAACTCACAGTCCCCTGGGAAGACAACATCGATGAAGCCCATGAGCGCAAGTTAACCAAGTATGCAGAATTAAGATCAGAGTGCAGAGACAGAGGGTGGAAGGTCTCATGCTATCCATTCGAAGTAGGTTGCCGTGGCTTTATTGCGTTCACTTTCCAGGAGTGGCTGCGTGACCTTGGCTTTACTAGAAGAGAGATCAAGTCAACCAGCAGGGCTGTAGCTGAGGCAGCAGAGACAGGATAATCATGGGTGTGGACCAAGTACTTCCAGAGGGGCGGATAGTCGGACAGTGTATCCATCTTTTGTAAACTCTTCAGTAGCTGCATAGACACCTGACGAGTAGACTATCTGTTGGATGGAAGCAACCAACAACTCTGATAGAGGCAGATGCAAAGTTGTTAAGCTCATCAGTGGGAGGTGGTGCTTTAGCACTGCTGGCCCACCACCTCGAGGGAGTCTTGATCATAAGCGGGCCGAAACTCCTGAGGACAGGTGGCAGATCAATTGATTATCCCACTGATGATAGCACAGGACAGTTAACATCTTAGTCCATGCGTATTTTCAATATTAGGATTTGGCAGGTGAATGCATGGCTAAGGAACTAGTGCAGGGGTCAGGGGTTCAGATTTCTGGATCATTGGGATCTCTTCTGGGGAAGTTATGACCTGCACAAAAAGGATGGGTTACACCGGGTACAGGGTTCATAGTTACTGGAGAGAGTTCAGGGTAGTGGTCTGCTGCACCTGCGGGCGCCAGGTCGCGGATGGAGACCGTGTCCTCCTGCCCATCAGGTAAGACCACGTAAGCATACTAGGGGTTCGCATGCAGAAGGTGAACCCTCTCGACCAGCGGGGAGTATTTATTGCTCCTCACATGTTTGCGGAGCAGCACTGGCCCCGGGGACATCAGGCAAACTGGTAGAGTGACAGACTTCCTGGGAAAAGAGAATAGGAGTTCGTGAGGGGGGGGGTGGGGCCACCATCCGACCACCTGGGCCCTCCAAGGGCTTGTGCTTGGCTCAATGATCCCCTCCCTGAGCAGCCACTGCACCGGTTTACAGTCGGGGTCAGGTTGGCGAACAGCGGCGGGGGAGGGACCTCGAGAGTGGAGAGACTGCAAGTGGTGTCGGTAGCGCAGCTGTCGTGTTGGATGGGATGTGTGTGTCGCTGTGTGTGTGTGGTCAGTGGTGATGCAGTCCCACAGAACTGAGGATTCCTGACAGTGAGTGGTGGGAGGGGCCTATCATATACCATAGTCACACTTTTGAGATGGCTCTGGAAGTCCAGCCCCAATAGCACAGGTACGCACAGATTAGGCATGACCAGTAGCGCAAAGTTCCGATATTCTGTGCCTTGCACCACCAATGTTGCTACACAACCCCCCCCCCCCCGGATGTCTGTGGAATGCGACCCAGAAACCAAATGGATCTTCTGACTTACCAGCCGTGTTGTGAGTCCGCAGCATTGCACTGTGTCCAGGTGAATAAAACTCTTAGTGCTGCCCGTGTCAAACAGGCATCTAGTCCTGTGCCCCTCCACCCGGATGTCCATCATGGACCTTGCAAGCTGGTGTGGGGCGCTTTGGTCGAGAGTTACAGTGGCCAGAGTTGAATCGCCGTCGGGGTGCCCGGTAAGCATCGGAGGGCCGGGGCCGGGGTATGCTGACGCCGACAAAGATGGCCGCCCACATCCGGGGTACCCGGGAA
Organism: Hypanus sabinus; assembly: GCF_030144855.1. Lineage (NCBI taxonomy): Eukaryota > Metazoa > Chordata > Chondrichthyes > Myliobatiformes > Dasyatidae > Hypanus > Hypanus sabinus. The sequence continues at coordinate 92,001,026 of NC_082709.1, read as the reverse complement.
GCATCGGAGGGTCGGGGCGGGGCATGCTGACGCCGACAAAGATGGCCACCCACATCCGGGCATGCAAGATGGCGGCCCCCACGTTTCACCCGCAGCGCTGCACGCCGCTCGCAGTTTAGACTTACAGACCTTGGCGAAATGGCCCCGCTTTCCGCAGCTGGAGCAGGTCCTTTCTCGCGCTGGACAGCGTTTATGAGGGTGCTTTTTGTGGCCACAGAAATAACAAAGCACAGGCTTCTGACGGGCCACCGCCGTGGTCGGGTTCGGGGAGCTCGTGGAATCGCGACTGGCAGCGGCGATTTCGCTCGCAGGAGCCAGCGGTGGCGGGGTCTGAGGCGTCCATGGAACCAGCGGGGAATCGCGCGACTGGACAGCGTCGGCGTTATGCAGCGCAGCTTCCAGAGCATTGGCCGTCTCGATCGCCGAGCTTAAGGTAAGATTGGAGTTTTCCAGCAGTCGCTGGCGCACGTACACTGACCTCAGTCCCGTCACAAAGGCGTCTCGCACCAGCAGCTCCGCATGTTGTTGTGCCGTGAGCATCTTGCAGTCGCAAGGTTGGACGAGTGTCTGTAGTGCTCGGAGAAACTCGGCGCTCGATTCTCCAGGCCCCTGTCGCCGGGTAGCTAAACGATGTCTTGCGTAAACGGTGTTCACCGGCCGCAGGTACTGTCTTTTGAGGGCGTCCAGTGCCCCATCGTAGGTCGGCAGGTCCCGGATAATGGAGTAAACTTTTGGGGTGACCCTCGAGAGGAGAATTCTGTACATAACGGCAGGGTCAGTCGCACAAAGCTCCGCCAAGTATGATTGGAAGCATGCAAGCCAGTTGTTCAAAAGCGAGAGCTGCTTCAGAGTCTTGAGGGTCCAAATCCAACCTTTCCGGATGTAAAACGGTTTCCATGTTTTAAAACTTTCAGTCAATAAAATTGATGCACCATCAATAACTCACACTGAGACGTAAGGCGAGATATCGGCTTTTATTGACTGGAAGAAGGAACCAGGAGTGAGTGTCCATCATACTTTGTCCTGGAGACTGAGGCCGAGCGTCAGGCCTCAGATCGCCTTTATACAGGGGCCTGTGGGAGGAGCCACAGGAGCAGTCAGCAGGGGGCGTGTCCCGACAGGCACATAGTTCACCACACACCTGAACCCTAGGGGGTCCAACATCCTTGCAGTCAGGTTGGTTTGAGTTCTTCACGTGGGTTTAAACTAATCTGGCAGAGGGATGGGAACCAGGGTGATCGTGCTGAGGATGAAGCAGCTTGTTTACAAACAGAGGCAATGTGGAGTGAGACTCCTAGCAAGGACAGGTTGATGATAGGGCAAAATTGCAGTCAACAGGATGATTTGCAATATAAAAGGCAAACTTAATTGAAAAGGGTGAATATAGGACTGGAAGTGTTATATTTGAATGCATGCAGCATGGAGTAAGGTAGATGAAAAGTTGCAGATTGGCAGGTATGATGTGGGCATCACTGTATCATGGCTGGAGGTAGTTTATAGCTGGGAGCTTCATGTTCATGTTTGTAGAACAGAGTGATCTAGGAATAATGGTGCATAGTTCCCTGAAGGTGGAATCTCATGTGGATAGGGTGGTGAAGAAAGCTTTTGGTATACTGGCCTTTATAAATCAGAGCATTGAGCATAGGAGTTGGGATGTAATGTTAAAATTGTACAAAGCATTGGTAAGGCCGAATTTGGAGTATTGTGTACAGTTCTGGTCACCGAATTACAGGAAAGATGTCAACAAAATAGAGAGATTACAGAGGAGATTTACTAGAATGTTACCTAAGTTTCAGCACCTAAGTTACAGAGAAAGGCTGAACAAGTTAGGTCTTTATTCTTTGGAGCGTAGAAGGTTGAGGGGGACTTGATAGAGGTATTTAAAATAATGAGGGGGATGGATCGAGTTGACTTGGATAGGCTTTTTCCATTGAGAGTAGAGGAGATTCAAACAAGAGGACATGAGTTGAGAGTTAGGGGGCAAAAGTTTAGGGGTAACACGAGGGGGAATTTCTTTACTCAGAGAGTGGTAGCTGTGTGGAACAAGCTTCCAGTAGAAGTGGTAGAGGCAGGTTCGGTATTGTCATTTAAAGTAAAATTGGATAGGTATATGGACAGGAAAGGAATGGAGGGTTATGGGCTGAGTGCAAGTCAGTGGGACTAGGTGAGTGTAAACGTCGGCACGGACTAGAAGGGCCGAGATGGCCTGTTTCCATGCTGTAATTGTTATATGGTTATACGTGTACACATTGTATTAAAAGGACAGGCTGGAAGGCAGAGGGGATACCGTTGCTATTGGTAAAAAATGTAATCAAATTATTAGAAAGGTGACATAGAATGAAAAGTGCTGAAAGATGGATTAGAGCTAAGGAGGCTGCAAGGGTAAAAGACCCAGATGAGAGTTGTATACAAACCCCTAGTAGTAAGGATGTGGTCTACAAATTACAACAGGAGATGGAAAATGCTTGCTGAAAGGGTAATGTTACAGTAGTTATGGGGGACTTCAATATGCAGATGGATTGGGAAAGTCAGGTTGGTGCTGGAAATCCCCAAGAGGGGGATTTCTATAATGCCTGTAAGATCGGTTTTTCAAGCAGCTTGTGGGTCAGCCCATTGGGGGATCAGCTATTCTGGATTGGGTGTTATGCAATGAACCAGAATTGATTAGAATGCTTAAGGTTAAAGAAACCTTCAGAGCAAGTGATCATAATGTGATCAAATTCACCCTGAAGTCTGAGAGGCTAAAGGCAGATATATCAGTATTACAGTGGAGAAATGTAAGTTAGAGGCTTGAGAGAGTAGTTGGTCAAATTGATCGGAAAACAACACTGGTAGGGATGGCATTAGAGTACCAATGTCTGAAATTTCTGGAAGCAATTCGGAAAGCACAGGATATATACCTGTACATCCCAAAGAGGGAGAAGCATTCTCAAGAGAGGATAACACAACTGTGGCTAACGAGAAGACAAAGCCAACATAAAAGCCAAAGAGAGGGCATGTAATAGAGCAAAAATTGTGGGAAGTTAGAGGATTGGGAAGCTTTTCAAAACCAACAGAATGAAACTAAAGAAGTCATTAAGAAGAAAAAGATGGAATACAAAAGTAAGCTAGTCAATAATATTGAAGGATACCATAAGTTTCTTCAGATACATGAAGTGTAAAAGATAGGTGAGAGTGGACATTGAACCACAGGAGAATGATGCTGGAGAGGTAGTAATCGGGAATGAACTGAATAAATATTTTGCATCAGGCTTCACTGTGGAAGACGCTAGCAGTATTCAAGTCAAGTCAAGTTGCTTTTATTGTCATTTCAACCATAACTGCTGGTACAGAACACTGTAAAAACAAAACAACGTTCCTCCAGGACCATGGTGCTACATGTAACAACACCAACACTAGACTACGTGAAACAACTCAAAACTACATTAGACTTCAGACCTACACAGGAACTACATAAAGTGCACAAAATGGTGCAAGACAGTACAATAATTAATAAAGAAGACAATAGACACAGTAAAGGGAAAATTACAATATAATAATAAATTATCTAAATGTAAATGATGTTTAGCAGGATTTAGGAAAAAAATGAGCAAAAATTGCAAAGGGAGTGGAGTGTGTGTGTGTATATATATAGATAGAGGTTGGTGTCAGACTAGTCTCTAGGAATTGAGGAGTCTAATGACTTGGGGAAGAAACTGTTACACAGTCTGGTCGTGAGAGGCCAAATGCTTCGGTGCCTTTTCCCAGATGGCAGGAGGGAGAAGAGTTTGTATGAGAGGTGCGTGGGGTCCTGTTTGCTTTGCGGATGCAGCATGTGGTGTAAATGTCTGTAATGGCGGGAAGAGAGGTGCCGAAGATCTTCTCAGCTGACCTCACTATCCTCTGCAGGGTCTTGAGTTCCAAGATGGTGCAATTTCTGATCCAGGCAGTGATGCAGCTGCTCAGGATGCTCTTTATACATTCTCTGTAGAATGTGGCAAAAATGGGGGGTGGGAGATGGACTTCTTTCAGCCTTCGCAGAAAGTAGAGACTCTTCTGGGCTTTCTTGGCTACAGAGTTGGTGTTGAGGGACTGGGTGAGATTCTCCGCCAGGTGAACACCAAGAAATTTATCTCTAACGGAGGAGCCGTTGATATTCAGTGGAGAGTGGTCACACCGTGCTCTCCTGAAGTCAACAACCAACTATGTAAATACAAAGTATTGTGGAAGTTACAGAGTTTTAGGGGTCAGGAATGTATGAAGTCGCCACTTCTAGGGCGAAAGTTCTTGGAAAACTGGAAGGTCTGAAGGTGGATAAGTCACCAGGACTTGTACACACCAAGGTTCTGAAAGAGGTAGCTGAAGAGATTGTGTCGGCATTAAAAGTCTTTAAGAGTCACTAAATTCTGGAATGGTTCCAGAAGACTGTAAAGTTGCAAATGTCACTTCACTGTTCAAGGGAGTGACAGAAGTTGTCAAATTATAGGCCAATTGGTCTGACATCAGTGATTGGGAAGACCTTCTGATCAAATGTTAAGGATGTGGTTTGGGGTACTTGGAGGCACATTGATGCACCATCAACAACTCTCGGAGACGTGAGTTAAGGTAGGCTTTTATTGGCTGGAAGAAAGCACAAGCAACAAGCGACCACCACACAACATCCTGGAGACTGAGGAAGAAGCAGTGCTTCCAATTGCCTTTATACCGGGGTCTGTGGGAGGAGCCACGGAAGCAGTCAGCGGGGGTGGGGGGGTGTCCAGAAAGGTATATGTAGTTCACCACACACATGATAAAATAGGCTATGGTTTCCTCAAGGGAAAATCTTGCCTGACAAATCTAATAGAATTCTTTAAAGAAATAACAAGGAGGATAGACAAAAATCAATTGATGTACTTAGTTTTTCAGGCCTTTGACAAGGGCCACACATGAGGCTGCTGAACAAGTCCATGGTATTACAGGAAAAATACTAGCATGGATAAAGCAGAGGCTATTTGGCAGAATGCAAAGAGTGGGAATAAAGGAAGCTTTTTCTCATTGGCTGCCGGTGACTAGTGGTGTTCCACAGGAGTGTGTGGTGGGACCACTTCTTTTTGTGTTATATGTAATGACTTGAATGATGGAATTGATGGTTTTGTTGCAAAGTTTGCAGACAATACAGAGGTGGAGGAGCAGGTAGTTTTGAGGAGGTACAGAGGCTAAAGAAGGACTTAAATTAGGAGAATGGACAAAGAAGTGGCAAATGGAATAGTGTCAGAAGTGTATGGTCATGCACTTTGGTAGAGAGAAATAAAAGGATAATTTTCTAATGGAGAGAAATTTCAAATATCTGAGGACCTTGTGCAGGATTCCTTACAGTTTAATTTGCAGGTGGAGTCTGGTTCGGAAATTGCACCATCTCGGATCGCAAGACCTTGCAATGGATAGTGAGGTCAGCTAAGAAGATCATCAGGGTCTCTCTTCCCACCATTACAGACATTTAGACTACACGCTACATCCGCAAAGCAAACAGGACCCCATGCACCCCTCATACACACTCTTCTCCCTCCTGTCATCTGGGAAAAGGCACCGAAGCATTCAGGCTTTCACGACCAGACAATCTAACAGTTTCTTTCCCCAAGCCATCAGACGCCTCAATACCCAGAGTCTGGACTGACACCAACTTACTGCCCTCTACTGTGCCTGTTGTCTTGTTTATTATTTATCGTAATGTCTGCACTGTTTTGTACACTTTATGCAGTCCTGGGTAGGTCTGTAGTCTAGTGTAGTTTTTTGTGTTGTTTTATGTAAATCGGTGCAGTTTTTGTATTATTTCATGTCGCAACATGGTCCTGAAAGATGTTCTCATTTTTACTGTGTACTGTACCAGCAGTTATGGTCAAAATCACAATAAAAAGTGACTTGACTATGGTGAGCAAGGTAAATACAATGGTAGCACTTGTTTCAAGGGAGCTAGAATATTAAAGCAAGGATGTAATGTTGAAGCTTTCTAAAGCACTGACGAGGCCACAATGAGCCCCTTACCTAAGGAAGTGCTCACACTGGAAAGGGTATTAAGGAGCTTCATGAAAATGGTGCCAGGATTGAACTGCTTGTCATATGAAGAGTGTTTCCTGTATTCACTAGAATTTGAAAAAACAAGGAGTGACCTAATTGAAACCAATTGAACGGTGAAAGGACTTGGCAGTATATATGTGGAGAGGACGCTTCCTGTGGTGGGAGTGTCAGACTAGAGCACACAGCTTCAGAATAGAGGGGCATCTTATTGGAACAGTAATGAGGAAGAATTTCTTTGGCCAGAGTGGTGAACCTGTGGAATTTGTTGCCACAAGCAGCTGTGAAGGCTGTCTTCAAATATTTAAGGCAAGATAGGTTCGGGAGGGTTTAAACTAATTTGCAAGGGGGATGGGACCCAGAGCGAGAGAGCATTGAAAGAAGTGCATGGAGTAAAGCCACATCTAACATATTGAGAGGCTTTGAGTAAAGAACAGCAGAATAAAGGGTGTAAAGGTAGTAAGGTAGAAGGTGTGTGTACTTCAATGCAAGAAGCATCAGGAACAAAGGTGATGAACTGAGAGCTTGGATACATACAGGGAATTATGATGTAGTAGCCATTATGGAGACTTGGCTGGCACCAGGGCAGGAATAGATTCTCAATATTCCTGGATTTCAGTGTTTTAAAAGGGATGGGGGGGGGGGGGAAGGGAGGAGGGGTGGCATTACTGGTCAGGGATACTATTACAGCTGCAGAAAGGGTGGGTAATCTAGCAGGATCCTCTTTTGAGTCAGTATGGGTGGAGGTCAGGAACAGGAAGGGAGCAGTTACTCTACTGGGGGTATTCTATAGGTCCTCTGGTAGGTGCAGAGATACCGAGGAGCAGATTGGGAGGCAGATTTTGGAAAGGAGCAAAAATAACAGGGTTGTCATCATGGGTGACTTTAACTTCCCTAATATTGATTGGCACTTGATTAGTTCCAAGAGTTTAGATGGGGCAGAGTTTGTTAAGTGTGTCCAGGATGGATTCCTGTCACGGTATGTTGACAGGCCGACTAGGAAGAATGCCATACTAGATCTAGTATTAGGTAACGAACCAGGTCAGGTCACAGATCTGTCAGTGGGTGAGCATCTGGGGGACTGTGATCACCACTCCCTGACCTTTAGCATTATCATGGAAAAGGATAGAATCAGAGAGGACAGGAAAATTTTTAATTGGGGAAGGGCAAATTATGAGGCTGTAAGGCTAGAACTTGCGGGTGTGATTTGGGATGATGTTTTTGCAGGGAAATGTACTATGGACATGTGATCAATGTTTGAGGATCTCTTGCAGGATGTTAGGGATAAATTTGTCCCAGTGAGGAAGATAAAGAATGGTAGGGTGAAGGAACCATGGGTGACAAGTGAGGTGGAAAATCAGGTCAGGCGGAAGAAGACAGCATACATGAGGTTTAGGAAGCAAGGATCAGATGGGTCTATTGAGGAATATAGGGTAGCAAGAAAGGAGCTTAAGAAGGGGGCATGAGAAGGCCTTGGCGAATAGGGTTAAGGAAAACCCCAAGGCATTCTTCAATTATGTGATGACAGGATGACAGGAGTGAAGGTAGGACCGATTAGAGATAAAGGTGGGAAGATGTGCCTGGAGGCTGTGGAAGTGAGTGAGGTCCTCAATGAATACTGTGGTATTCACCAGTGAGAGGGAACTTGATGACGGTGAGGACAATATGAGTGAGGTTGATATTAAGGGAGAGGAGATGTTGGAGTTGTTAAAATACATTAGGACGGATGTCCCCGGGACCTGATGGAATATTCCCCAGGCTGCTCCACGAGGCAAGGGAAGAGATTGCTGAGCCTCTGGCTAGGATCTTTATGTCCTTGTTGTCCATGGGAATGGTACCGGAGGATTGGAGGGAGGCAAATGCTGTCCCCTTGTTCAAAAAAGGTAGTAGGGATAGTCCAGGTAATTATAGACCAGTGAGCCTTATGTCTGTGGTGGGAAAGCTGTTGGAAAAGATTCTTAGAGATAGGATCTATAGGCAATTAGAGAATCATGGTCTAATCAGGGACAGTCAGCATGGTTTTGTGAAGGGCAGATCGTGTCTAACAAGCCTGATAGAGTTCTTTGAGGAGGTGACCAGGCATATAGATGAGGGTAGTGTAGTGGATGTAATCTACATGGACTTTAGTAAGGCATTTGACAAGGTTCCGCATGGTAGGGTTATTCAGAAAGTCAGAAGGCATGGGATCCAGGGAAGTTTGGCCAGGTGGATTCAGAATTGGCTTGCCTGCAGAAGGCAGAGGGTCGTGGTCGAGGGAGTACATTCAGATTAGAGGGTTGTGACTAGTGGTATCCCACAAGGATCTGTTCTGGGACCTCTACTTTTTGTGATTTTTATTAACGACCTGGATGTGGGGTTAGAAGGGTGGGTTGGCAAGATTGCATACGACACAAAGGTTGGTGATGTTGTAGATAGTGTAGAGGATTGTCAAAGATTGCAGAGAGACATTGATAGGATGCAGAAGTGGGCTGAGAAGTGGCAGATGGAGTTCAACTTGGAGAAGTGTGAGGTGGTACACTTTGGAAGGACAAACTCCAAGGCAGAGTATAAAGTAAATGGCAGGATACTTGGTAGTGTGGAGGAGCAGAGGGATCTGGGGGTACATGTCCACAGATCCCTTAAGGTTGCCTCACAGGTAGATAGGGTAGTTAAGAAAGCTTATGGGGTGTTAGCTTTCATAAGTCCAGGGATAGAGTTTGAGATGCCATGTAATGATGCAGCTCTATAAAACTCTAGTTAGGCCACATTTGGAGTACTGTGTCCAGTTCTGGTCACCTCACTATAGGAAGGATGTGGAAGCATTGAAGAGTACAGAGATTTACCAGGTTGCTGCCTGGTTTAGAGAGTATGGATTATGATCAGAGATTAAGGGAGCTAGGGCTTTACTCTTTGGAGAGGAGACATGATAAAGGTGTACAAGATATTAAGAGGAAGACAGTGGACAGCCAGCATCTCTTCCTCAGGGCACCTCTGCTCAGTACAAAAGGACATGGCTTTAAGGTAAGGGGAGGGACGTTCAAGGGGTGTATTAGAGGAAGGTTTTTCACTCAGTGTTTGGTGCGTGGAATGCACTGCCTGAGTCAGTGGTGGAGGCAGATACACTAGTGAAGTTTAAGAGACTACTAGACAGGTATATGGAGGAATTTAAGGTAGGGGGTTATATGGGAGGCAGGGTTTGAGGGTCGGCACTACAGTGGGCCGAAGGGCCTGTACTGTGCTGTTCTATGTAAGACCAAGGGATATAGAAGGCAGGAGAGGAAATATGGATAAATCATGATGAAATGACAGACTCTGAGCCAAATGACCTGTTCTCCCAGATCTTATGGCCTTACAGAGATCTGGTATGTCACGAAAAGCACTTGCAGATCTCTAAATATGTACCATGAAGAGCATTCTAACCGGCTGGGTCACTGTCTGGTATGGCACAGGATTAAAGAGCTGTAAAATTAGCTTGAATGTGGGCACTAGTCTTCATAGTATCCAGGAAATCTGCAAGGAGCAATGCTTCATAAAAGCAGCATCATCATTAAGGGCCCCCACCAAACAGGACATATCTGCTTCTCATTGCTACCATCAGGTAGGAGGTACTGAAGCCCGAAGACACCACTCACTGATACTATAAGTTTTTTCTCCTCTACCATCCAATTTCTAAATGGATATTGAACCCATCAACACCTCACTACTATTTTATTTCCTATTTTTGCACAACCTAACTATAAAACCTAATCACACACCAATTTGGTTTTTCCATATCATCATGAACTGCACTGTACTGCTGCTGCACAGTTAACTAATTTCACACCATATGATGGTGATATTAAACATGATTTGGATTCTATAGCCCATCTACTTTGTTTTGCTGTGTTGTACATTGAGTGATTGTTTCCTTCCTATCAGCTTGAACCAACCTGGCCATTCTCCTCTGACCTCTCTCATTAACAAAGCATTTTCATCTACACAACTGCTGCTCAGTGAATTTTTTTTTGTACTATTCTGTGAACTTTAGATTGTTGTGTGTTAAAACTCCAGACCAGCTTTTTTACTTAAGCCACTTGAATATTTGGCAGCAACAATCATTCCATAGTCAAAGTCGCTCAGAACACACTTCGTCCGCATTCTGATGTTTGGTCTGAACAACCTGACCATGTTGCATGCTTTTATGCACTGAGTTGCTGCCAAATGATTAGCTGATTAGATATTTGCATTAACAAGGTGGTCGCTAATCGTATCTAGAAGTGCACTAATGTGTTGCAAACCTATAGATTGAGAGCCATGAATCAGGGCAGTGACCCGTATTAACACATCACACAGATTGCTCCCTCACCTGGTATTTTCAACACCTGGAGCATTTTGGCTTTACATCACTCTCACACGTTCTGCACCAAATGTCACAACAAGGCTAGGGTGCATTTCCAATCAGAGAAACAAAGCACCTGAAGAACTAAAACATTTAATAGTCAAAATTCACACATACAGTTGCCAAACAACAATAGCTTTATTTTTCAACAATAGAAAATAAAGAAAACGTCGTTCTGCCAACATTAGCTCAGATCCGCAATTCTATTCTCCCACATGGTTCTGTGTTAAGCTGTCGACACTGTGCCAGAGGCAGTGAATCTTTTTACAAGCCCAGTTTGGTCCTTCTCCAGTGTCTCCTTTTTGAGTTGTATCTGCAAGAGCAATAAACAGCAGTGAGTAAGCCTCACAGTAATTTAAATCTTTCCTATGTCAGCGACAGAAGTAACTGGAGAATTTATTTTCACATGCAAGACTAGTGACCCAGATTTAAATTTTGTCGTGTCTGTAAGGAGTTGTGTGTTCTCTCCATGACCATGTGGAGTTTCTCCCACTTCCCCAAGATGTACAGATTAGTAGGATAATTGGTCACAGTTTAATTGGGCAGCACTGGGTCAAAATGGCATGTTACTGTGCAGCTTCTCTCAATGGCAACAGAACTTGGGTAATTCAGTAATGAATGTAGCTGTTATGAAATCTGATCTTGCCATTGAATGGCAAGATAGAATACAACATGCAGACAGCCGTTGATCTCAGCAGGATTAATGACAGCACAACACTTGTAGGAGGCACTGTAATTGCAGACCTGCTGTGAAGGGAAAATTGCATCAGTTTAGCCAACAGACTTGTTTGAAGACTTTATTAGCCTTTCCAAACCCAAGCAAAAACTACAAAATCTCATTTAATTTCACAACCCCCACCGCTGCACACCAGTATTCTAAAGATTAGAAGAGCTAGATTTGTTACATGTACGTAGATACATACAGTGAAATGCCATATTTGTACAGCAATGCCCTGCTCCCTGCACCAAAATAGCATGCCTACAATTTACTAACCATATAGGAAACCAGAACACCTGGAGGAAAGTCACTTCTTCATTGGGAGAACATACAGAACCCAGGTTGTTGCACTTTAAAACCATGGCATGAGTATTGAACCAGATCAGAAGTCAGAGTCTCACTCAAGGAAGCAACAGAGAAAATTACCACTATTACAAAGTCAATGTCTTCCCAGCTCACTTCCAAGACACTGAGCGGAATCTGACCGAACTTTAACAATCTCAACGGGGCGTGATAATTAACCCATTAACACAAAGCTGAATAACAGCTGATTTAGACTTTCACTTGCTGTTGTGACAGGAATTGCAAGACCCCCCCCCCCCCCACAACATGCTGGAGGAACTCAGCAGGCCAGGCAGCATCTGTAGAAATGAGCAGTCAATGTTTCGGGCCGACACTTTTCATCAGGACACACAAATCATGCTGACCGAGCTCCAGAGAGTGCCAGCAGCATAGCACACAACTGCAGAACGCACGCTGCACTCGGCTCCAGTCAATATACTCAGTCACGTAAATAATGAGAATCCACTACCAGGGAGAAGTGAACCAGGCAAGTTACATTTCTGAAAGAGTAGCTTAAATGTTCCTAAATGTCAACAATATTTTTCAGCATGTTAAGTGGCCGACAGGCATTGCTCATCTTCACCTCAAATACTACACTCCCCAATTTCCCCAGAGACCAGATCCCCTCAATATAGAAAGTAATTTCATTGGTAAATATACTTGACCCTCCAAAGTGTGAGGATTGAGGCTCACACCTCAAAAAGTGTGACAATTGCCAAAGAATTGAGGCTGGCAACAGCCTGCCCTGGGGTTGGGAGCTGGTGTGGGCCTGTTCTACTGCTGTTTCTTGTTTTGTTGTTGCTGCACGTGATGTCTGTGTCATATTGTGTTCTGTAGCTGTGGGCACAATATATCAGCACTGAGAAGTCGGTGACACTTGCAGGATTCCTCACATCCTTGGGTGTCAATGTAAATGATGCAATTCACTGTATGTTTCAATTTGAAAGTGGAACATTTCTAAGATTAATAAGAATAAAATCCTTACTGATAACCTTATAATTAGGAAGCATAAACTTACAGATGTACATGAGAAATGCTGATATTTAGCTGAATTTCCCCTATTGTGTCTCCTGGCTTTCTTGAACAGGAGTATTTTTACATCAGCTGATTTTCAGAACCTAGGAAGTTTTATAATGTCTCCCCCACCATGACTGCAGAAGGTGGGTCATCAGGTTCCCTGGAACCTTTAACTCTAGTGATAATGACTTAAAATCCCACTTCCTTTCCTCCCCACAATGCTGGGATCCTCTGATGGTTCTGCTCCTACCTCAAATAAATTATTTGTTTCAAGACTCTGCACGTTTCTCTCATTGTCAACGCATCAAGACTCCTCCCCCAAAGGGTGAATGTTTTCTTTAGTGATGGAATAATAGAACACTACTGCACAGAAACAGGCCCATTAGCCCATCTAGTCTGTGAGCAACTATTATTCTGTCTAGTCCCATTGCCACCCATATCCCTCCCATCCATGTACAGTTGCAAGGAAGTTTGTGAACCCTTTGCAATTACCTGGCTCTCTACACTCATTATTCAAAAAAAAGTGGTCAGAATAATAGCCACACAATCTCTGCTTAAACTAATAACACAAAGTGTACTTTTCATGTCGTCATTGAAAACATTGTTTGTTCATTCACAGTCTAGAACGGAAAAAGTATGTGAATAACATATTTAATAACTGGTAGAACCTCCTTTAGCAGCAATAACCTCCACCAAATGTTTCCTATAGCTGCTGATCAGACTTGAAAAACAGCAAGGTGGAATTTTAGACCATTCCTCCAAACAAAACTGTTTCAGTTCATGCCATAGCATCTCAATTGGGTTACGATCTGGACTCTGACATGGCCATTCAAAACATGAATTTCCTTCCTTTTAAACCATTCTGTTGTTTTGGATTATTGTCCTGTTGCATCATCCGACTTTTATTAACCTTCAGGTGACAGATCGCTACCCTGACATTCTGTAAAATGTCTTGAGGCAATTTTGATTCTTTGGTTCCTCAACGTTTGCAAGCTGCCCAGGCCCTGAAACTGCAAAGCAGCCCCAAACCATGATGCTCCTTCCACCATGCTTCACAGTTGGATGAGGTTTTGGTGTGGGGTGCAGTCCCCTTTCCCCTGCAAACATGTTCTACCAAAAGTTTCATCTTTTTGTCTCATCTATCCATGGAACATTGTCCCAGAAGTGTTGTGGAACACTTTGGTGATCGGTGAACACTCAGGTATTTAGAAATGCTTTTGTAGCCTTTTCCAGTTTCATGTATCTCTACAATTCTTCTAACGTCCTCTGAAAGTTGTTCTGATTGAGACATGCTGTACATGAACAGATCTTTCTTAAGAGTAGGCTCTGTCAGTAACCTGACTTTGTGTGTCTTTTTTTAATATAGGGCACCTCTACAGCCCACACCTCCAATCTCATCTCATTGATTGGAACACCTGACTCCAAATAGCTTTGTAGAAGGCATTACCCCAGAGGGTCACATGATTTTTTGAAACTAGACTGACCTTTTAAATGGTGTACTCAGTACTGTCTAGAAGTAGTACAATTGTTTGAATGTTATTAGTTTAGGAAGGTTGTGCTTGTCTATTATTGAGACTTAGATGAAGATCAGACCATATTTTATGAGTAATTAAAGCAGAAAGCCAGGTAATTGCAAAGGGTTCACAAACCTTTTCTTGCAACTGTACCTATCCAAACTTCCCTTAAACATTCACACCAAACCCAAGTTCACCACCTTCCACTGGCATCTCATTCCACTCTCACCACCGAGTAAAAACATTCTCCCTCAAGTTCCCCTTAAATATTTCAAATTTCACCTTTAACCCATGAACTCGACTCACCCAACCTCAGTGAAAAAGCTTACATTTACCATATCTATACCCTTGTAATTTTGTATACATCCATCAAATCCTGATCCTTTAGATCATCTCATTCAGTTTTTCTTCATTAGGTAATCTCTTTTTAGCAATCAACTTTATTAATTATTTTGAAACTGCTCTTCTAGCATGTAGCTGCTATTGTTTTTAAATTTGCTGCTTATCGACTGTCAATTTTTCTCCCATTTAATAGGGCCACTCCCTGATAAGTTTCTGGCTCACCACCAATCTTCATAATTATGCCCCTGTGAATTTGATACCACCCTCAATTACCCCAGTTAACCACACATGGAATATGCTTTCTGGAGTCTTCTCTCTCTCTTAATGGAATAAATTTTTGTACAGTGCCGGAGACAATCCCTTCAAAGACTGCCACTGGCAACCCACCATCCATTTTCCCAGAACACATCAGCCAACTCTAGTTTTTATGTTATATTGATATCAGTCAACTTCATCCAATTTGATGGGTTTCTCATTAATGTCCTGATAGGGGAATCAAGGGATATGGGGACAATGCAGGAACCAGGTATTGATAGTAGATGATCAGCCATGATCTCAGAATGGCGGTGCAGGCTCAAAGGGCCGAATGGTCTACTTCTGCACCTATTGTCTATCTCACCCCTCATCCTATCTTTTCCTTTCTGAAGAAAATAAAATACCATTCAACATTCAGGTATCTGCGCTGAACTAAGCCTCTGAACTAGCCATCAAATCACACCTTCAATTTCTGTTAGTACTGACAATTTATCTTTAATGTTTTGAATGCTGAGGTCAGAATCTAAGTTTCAAGTTGTTCTTATTCTGTCCCACTGGTTGTTATGACCCCCATACGACCTCATCTTTAATCTAACTTTCCAAATCCCTTTCCTCCTAAACAGCAGAGTTCAAGTCTCTGCCAAAAAACCCTGAGACTACCCTGTCAATCAACCAGAATAAGAAATACTTACTCTGCCAATCAGTAATGTTTGCACTATTGCTTAACAGACAGATTTTGTGTATTAGACCATAATACACAGGAGCAGAATCCGACCATTCAGCCCATCGAGTCTTCTCCACCATCTGTCCATGCATGATTTATTTCCCCCTTCAATCCCATTCTCCTGCCTTCTGCCCAAAACGTTTGACAATCTTACAAATCAACCTGTCAACCTCTGCTTTAAATATATTTAATAGCTTGATCTCCACAACCGTGTGTGGCAATAACTTCCAGATTCAATAGCTGAAGAGATTCTTCCACATCTCTGTTCTGAAGGGACGTTCTTCATTTTGAAGCTATGCCCGTTGGTCCCAAGGCATCATCTCCTCCACAACCATTCTATCTAGGCCTTTCAACATGTATTAACCATCTGTGTCCTCAACACTCAGCCGATGAGCCTCCACAGTCCTGTTGGCTGCATGAATTCAAGGATTCTCCAACCTCTGGGGATAAAGCTTATTCCCTTGCCAGTCCCAAATTGGGCCCCTGGCTGTAGATATCGCAGCCCAGGGAAACTTCATCTCTGCAGCTATCCTGCATTATTCACATAAACTGCTTACATTCATTCCCAAAGTCTCTTAGCCCAGGCTAGTACTCAGCAAAATCGGATAAGGGATCACATGCACAAAACAGAAACAAATAAAATTATACCGATTAGGTAAGTTGTAGAGTCTTTGAAAGTGAGAGCAGAGTTGAGCTGAGTGAAGTTATCCGCACTGATTTGTGAACCTGGTGTTATGGAACTCGCCACGACTCAAGTTTTTTTAATATAGTTCAAACAGAACTGTAGCAATGAAAGAGAACTACCCAATAAGGAACACAAGTTGGGTGCCAACTGTGGAAAGAGAAACAATTAACATGTTGGGTCAGTGACAATTCAGAACTGAAAGAGAATTTTTGTTTCCATTCATGAGAATATGTTGCAATGAGGTCATATTTGAATTTTCTCCAATCTAAATTCTCCGTTAGATGGGAGACAGGTAATACAAGAGACTGTGCATTCTAAATGCTGAAGTATCAGCACTGAGCGTGAAGGGAGGGGACAAGCAGGAACGAGCAGACAATGTGGATCTGATGGACAGATGGAAGAAGAGACAGAGGATGGGAACTGGTAAGTGAAGACAACAGAACACGCTGTAGAGCGGAACAGATGGTGGTGATGGGAGATTGTGAATAGCAGTACAGGTGTGGAGTGACTGAAAATCTAACACTTTTCACAATAAGGAACCATACTGCTGGAGGAACTCAGCAGGTCAGAGGGCATCTGTTGAGGGAAATGAAGTTACCACTTTAGGTCGAGTCCTTCCAATGAAGTGCCTTGACCCATCGTTTTGCCTCCAGAGATGCTGCCTTGGACCTGTTCACACACACGTGCTTAGAACACAACAGGTTGTGATGCCTTGATTTTCCTTCTGGCTGCAGATTCTAGCAATCTCGTCTCTCCATCTTAATTTCAATGACAAAGGTCCATACTCTTCCTTCGCTTTACTGGCTGAGATAACACAGGAACAGGCCCTGTAACTCATACGCCAAACTAATTAAGATAGTAAATTAACGTCTAACTAAAGCAATCACGTTTGCCTATCCTATCTCTGCATATTCATGAGCCTCACTAACAGCCTCTACCACCAGCCATTCAGGCAACCACTGCTCTAAAGTTTGCCCTGCACACACACGCTCCCTCTCAAAGCACGTCTGCTCTGCGCCTGTGGAAACACTTCCTTTTATGCGCAAGGCTGTGCGCATTTCTCAGTAGCTGCATTGTGTGATCTTCCCTCATTTAATCCACATGGTGATTTTACTCGGGAAGTGGCCCAGTCTCTTTTCTACAAGAGATTGGACAGCTGAGGGATTCAGTAGGTCAGGCAGCATCTGTGGAGGAGGAATAAAGAGTCGGTGTTTCTCGTGGAGATTTTATCAGGCAATACGAGTGAATCTGCAGATGCTGGAAATAAATAAAAAACACAAAATGCTGGCAGAACTCAGGAGGCCAGACAGCATCTATGGGACTATCAGGACTGCCTTTCATTCACCATCTTTTCAGATATGAGACATAAATCATTACTGTGTAACAAACCATGCTGCAGAAACTCAGCAAGTCGGGCAAAGAGCAGTCAGGACTGGATTTACAACTGCCAGTCCTGATGAAGGGTCTTGCCCACCGCCGCCCCGCACCCACCTGATCTTGTTGCCGGTTTTCATGCGGATCCATTGCGGGATCGGCCGGTTCTGCTTCATCTTCTTGGCGAGAAAGCGCTTGATCCGGAAGGTTTTGTGCGACGGCTATGGGGGGGGAGAGAGAGGAAGAGAAACAAATCATCAGCAGAGGAGAGCGGGACCCGCAGAAACATCGCGAATCATTTAGTTTCCACTCCGAAAGCGACCCCGAACGCCTGGAGACGGTTCGCAAGGCGGATGGAGACGGATTGCCCGGCCGCACTCACCATGGCCGAAACTGCGACTCCCACAATGGCGAGCGACGACAAAGAAGGGGGAGGGGCGGGGCGGCACGGCGGGTCAAGGGTCAGAACCGCGGGCCTTCAGCTTAGTCTCCCGAAGAGGATGCCATTGGATAAAAAAAACAAAAATACATTTTAGCAAGCACATTGCCTATTTTTACATAAATGTAACCATCGATACCACTTCAAAATTAATGTTGTTTAACGTGTAACAGAATAAAACAGTCACGGATGGAGATGGTGTTTTAGTGCGACAATAAATACGGAAGGACCCCGCGCCAAGAAGCTGCAGAGGAGGAGACGGAAGACGGCGGTGGTAGTACTGTGTCCACGATTGGTCGTCAACCGATTTATGTGCACGTTCCCGCTCTTCCACCGCCTTCATGTCGGTCAGCGAACTCTTCAGCACGGTGCAAGCCTCACTAGCTGCCGATCAGGAAGTCAGGGAGGTGGGTGTCCATGGCGACGGATGGAGGGCGGGAGCTGATTGGAGGCCCCGCTGCCAATCAAGCGGAGGGCCACGATTTAAAACCAATGTGCGCGCAGAAGTCTCCCCGCCACCGCCCCTCCCCTTGCCCGGGGCCTGTGAGCCCGAGCCAGCCGGACTGAGTAGCACCCTGGCCGAGGAGAGGGGTGAGGCTGCCACCACCACCTCTCTCAAATTTGGCTTAGGTTGTTAAAATCAAATTAAGGATAGTCTGTGTCTGAACAAATCTGTCGGAGCTTTACAGACCTAGAGGGTGGGTGACAGTGGGCTGGTGGATGATCCTAGATGTATGTCCAGAAATTTGTGGTGCAAGACATAAATATTGCTACAAGTTACAACAAATAAATAATACAAGGATATATTAAAATACAATAATACAAGTCCGTAGACTGATGGCAAAGGAGCAGAAGCTGTTAATAAAATATTGAGTCTGGGTCTTCAGGCTCTGGTACCTCCTCCCCGATCACAGTAACCCAAAGGGGGCACGTGCTGGATGGTGACGGGTTTAATGATGATGGATGTTGATGGTGAGAATCTTCATTGATGGATCTTGAACCAGAACTTATGGGGTGCCTCGGGAACGGCAGTCTCGAAATGTTGACTGTCCATTTTCCACCATACTAATGCTGCCTGACTCATTGTGTTCCTCCAACAGCTGTTTGGAGTTTAACAAAAGCTTTCATGACAAGAATCTGGAAGGTTAGATCACACGGGATCCAGGGAGCATTAGCTAATTGGATTCATAATTGGCTTGACAGTAGGAAGCAGAGAGTGATGGTGTAAAGTTCTTCCTTGGACAAGCATTGTGCCAAATGGGCCAGTGCTGGGACTTCTATTATTACTGTAAGTGACTGAATGTGTTCGCAAGATTGTGAATGATAGAACATGTGGTTTTGAAGACAGTGAAGAATGTTATCAAAAGCACAAGGGGATCTTGATCAGTAGGATTGAGGACTGGAATGTTACATTTTGGAAAGTTAAACCAGAGGAGGACTTTAAACAGCGAATGGTGGGACCTTGGGTAGTATTTTGATACAGAGGGAGCTGGGGTAGAAGTACTGAATCTGCAGTATTGCTTATAGTTCTGGTCACATATGTACAGGCAAGATATGAAAAAGATTGAAAGAGTGTAGAGGAAATTTACATGGATGTTGCCAGGCCAAGAGGATCATTGTTACAGGGAAAGGTTCCATAGATAGGACTTTATTGTCTGGAGCATAGGAGAATGAGGGATCATAAAGAGGTATACAAAATTATAAGGGGTATAGATAGGGTAAATAATGCAAGTGTTCTCTCCCCCCCCCCCCCCCCCCCCCACCGGGATCAGGTGAGATTAGAACTAGAGACAATACATTGAAGGTAAAAGGTGAAATACTTAAGGGGTATCTGAGGGGGAACCTTAAAGCAGAGGATGGTGTGACTGTGGAATGAACCTTCGATAGAAGTGGTGGATGCAGCTTCAATCTCAACATGAAGGGTAGATGGGTCTAGGCGGAAAATTAGATCAGCATGTGCTTAGTGGTCTATTTCTGTACTGTCGTGTTCTTTGATTCTACAAAGTTTGCTGAAAGTGCTGTCACGTGTAGACAAAGTGTTGAAGAAAGCACTTGGCATATTGGCTTTCATCAGTCAGGACACAGTGTAGGAGTTAGGATATCATGCTGCAGTTGTACAAGACTTTGGTGAAACTGTATCTCCAGTTGTGATTATCCTGTTGAGGCAAAGATATCATTAAAACTGGAAAGAGTGTAAAGAAGGCTGACAAAACTATTGCCAGAACTCGAACACCTGAGTTACGAGAGGAGGATAGGCTGGCAAGAAGTTCCTTGGAAAGTATGAGATGAAGTGGTGATCTGATAGGGGAGTATCGCTAAAACATGGGAAATTCCAGCACAATAATGGCCTGTTCACCCACGATGTTGTGCTGATGTTTTAACCAACTCCATGGTCAATCTACACAAACAAAATGCTGGTGGAATGCAGCAGGCCAGGCAGCATCTATAGGGAGAAGCACTGTCGACATTTCGGGCTGAGACTCTTTGTCAGGACTGGCGAAGGGTCTCGGCCCAAAACGTCAACAGTGTTTCTCCCTATAGATGCTGCTTGGCCTGCTGCGTTCCATCAGCATTTTGTGTGTGTGTTGCTTGAATTTCCAGCATCTGCAGATTTCCTCATGTCCACGGTCAATCTATTATTACAGAGGCATGAGAGAGGAGCTGGCCACAATTGCTTGCGAGGTGAAACTAGTAACGGCAGAGCAGCAATGGCTGGAGTTTCTGGGAGCAATTTGGAATTGCTTCCTACATGGCTCATAACCCCCCAGTTTTCTTTCATTTATGTGTCTCTTTAAGTGTCACTAAAATATCTGCCTTTACCACTAACCCAGCAGTGCATTCCAGGGCATCCTCCACATTTGTATAATTAAAAAAAAACTACCTCTGACATTTGCACTGACTTCAAATGGATGTCCTTTGGTATTGGCCAATGCCACTTTGGGGGAAAAAAGATGCTGATTGTCCACTCTGTCTTTGCCTTTTATCATTTAGATGCCTCTTTAATCTGATACACTTCTATCAAATCATTTCCTATCCTCCCAACACTCCAAAGAGAAAATCCCTAGCTCACTCAACCTTTCCCCATAAGACATATTGTCTAATCCAGCAGGCTTCAGATTTGGATCATAAAGTATAGGAGCAGAATTAGACCATTAGGCCTATCAAGTCTGCTCTGCCATTTCATCATGGCTGATCAATTTCCCTCTCAGCTCCAATCTCCTGCTTCTCCCTGTATCCCTTCATGCCCTGACCAATCAAGAGTCTGTCTTGAATATACATACCGACTTGACTTCCACAGCTGCCTGTGGCAAAGGATTCCATAGATTCACCACTCTCTGCCTAAAGAAATTCCTCCTCATCTCCGTTCTAAAAGGACGCCCCTCTATTCTGAGGAAGTGTTTTCTGGTGTCAGACTCTCCCTCTATAGAAAACATCCATTCTATCAAGGCCTTTCATTTAATGGTGCATAGCTTTTTGTACTCACTGGGAGCTGTGAGAAGATGGCATGGCCCAGATGATGGGATTCTTTAATGATAGATGTATTCTTGAGGCTGTGCCTTCTGTAGATGCCACGGTTGTTGGGGAGGGATGAGCCTGTGTAATGTTAGGCTGAGTCCATTACTCTCTGCAACTTCCTGTACTCCTGTGCAAGGTCTGCGGTAGAGTTAAAGGCTGAAGTTATTGAACAATGAAGAATAGTGATAGAAATTTGGAAGGACAAACCAGGGTAGGACATTCACAGTGAACATTGAAGAGTACAGTAGATGAATCTGGGAATGCTGATCTATAATTCCTTGAATTTGTCTTCCCAGGTAGAAAGGGACATAAAGAGAGCTTTTGGCACACTGGCCTTCATAAATCAGAGTATTGAGTACAGGAGTTGGTTTGTTATTTTGAAGTTGTATAGGACTTTGGTGAGGCCAAATTTAGAGTATTGTGTGCAGGGGTACAAGGTGATAGATGAAACCAGGTGAGGGGGATGAAGTAAGGAGCTGGGAGGTGATAGGTCAAAGTTGTAAAGGGTTGAAGAAGGAATTTGATAGGAGAGTACGATGAACCATGGGAGACAGGGAAGAGGAGGGGCAGCAGAGGGAGGTGATGGGCAGGTGAGGAGAACCAGAATGGGGAATGGAAAAAGAAGAGGAATACGGGTGAAGTTACCAGACATCGGAGAAATTGATATTCATGCCATCAGGTTGGAGTCTACTCGGACAGAATATGAGTTGTTGCTCCTCCAACCTGATTTTGACAGTGGAGGAGACCATGGAGCGACAGGTCAGAATGGGAGTGGAACGTCAAATTGAAATGAAATCCCATCTTTTACGGCAGACGAAGCGGTTCCCCAATCTGCATCAGGTTTCACAAATGTAGAGAAGGCCACACCCTGAGCACAAGATACCATACCCTGACAGTCTTGCAGGTGAAGTGTCACCTACAGGAGTGTTGGTGAAGGAGGAAGGGAATACACAGATGTAGCACTTGTCCCACTTGCAGGAATGAGTATCATGAGGGAGATCAGTGTGCAGGGATAAGTGGACAAGGAATGGCAAAGAGAGCCGTTCCTGTGGGAAGTAGAGAGTGGTGGGGAGGGAAAGATGTGCTTAGTGGTAGGATCATGGAAATTATGGAGAATGATATGTTGGATTTGGAGGCTCATAGGGTGAGGACAAGCAGAACTTATGGCATTGGGAAGATGGGGTGAGCGGCAATGTGCAGGAAATGGAGAAGGTGTGGATGAGGGCAGCATTAGTATTAGAGAAAGTGAAGCCTCATTCTTTGAAGAAGGAGGACATCTCAGATGCTTTGGAGTGGGAAGTCTCATCTTGTGAACAGATGCAATGAAGATGAAGGTCCTGTGAAAGGGGTATAGCGTTCTTGCAAGTAGCAGGTGGGAAGAGGTATAGCCAAGATAGCTGGTTCCATGTGACTAGAGCAAAGGATCATAGGTTAAGGGTGAAAGGTGACATTTAAGGGGAGCTTAAATAGAGGAAACTACTTCTGTCAGGGGTGATGAGAGTGTGGAATAAGCTGCCAGCGAAAGGGTTGGATGCGGATTTGATTTCAACATTTAAGAGAAGTTTGGGAAAGGTATGGAGGGTTATGGACCAGGTATGGTTTGATAGGACTAGACAGAATGGAGTTCAGCATGGACTAGATGGGTTTCCTCTGTGCTGTAGTGCTCTATGAGTCTATGACCTCGAGGGCATGAAAATAATAAAATGAGAGACTCACATTAACTAATGTTACAGTAGGGAGCCATTTGGTTCACTGTGTCTATGCTGGTAATGATTCTAATCTGAGGAGCATTTCTCCCTTTTCCGTGATGTGTTCTACGTTCACTTCATTCTAGGAAATCAGAAAAGTAGTTCAAGTCCTTGAACAAACAGCTCGTGAGATTCTCACCCTGCTACAGACTGTCCATCAGATGTCTGGCTTTAAAGAAAGTAAGTATGAGAGGGGGAAGACAGCTAAGGCAGTAAGCTGTTATAGCTGTTCTGCTTTTTTCAATTTTGCATTCATACTCAGTCACTCCTATTTACAAGCTCCCCTAGCTTACAAACACCTGCCGTGTACACTTGACCAAATATTGAAAGGCCTATAGATAGAGTAGATTTTATTTATTATTTAGAGATACAGTGCAGAACAGGGACTTCTGGCCCAACAAACAGCACTGCACAATAACCCACCTATTTAACCCTATTCCCAATGACCTCTGCACTGTGGCAGGAAACCAGAACAACACGATCACAAGGAGAATGTACAGTCTCCTTACAGATGGTGCTGGAATTGAACTCTGAACTCTTGATGCCCCCAGCTGTAATAGCATCACACTAACTACTTCAATACTGCAGCACCCCAGTTTAGAAGAATGGGGGGATGGTGGAGAACACAGGAGAATATCGTTTAACGGGATAATAAATCAAACGTAGTGAAATGGTGGAGCAGACTCGATGGTCTGAATGGCCTAATTCTGCTCCTATGTCTTATGACTGAGCGTTTGAGACTGCTCTCTGAGCTGACTGCTGTCATGTGTGAATTTGTTTATAGCCTAATTACAATATGTGAACTGTCATAGATGCTAACTGACCCATTGAGTTCCTCTGGCATTTGTGCATGTTGTACCTATATTTTTATTTTCTATTCTGCTTGCTTTTCCTATTTTCGCTTGTCTGACTTGCCGCATACAGGTTGAATACCCCTTATCCGAAATGCTTGGGTCCAGAAGTGTTTTGGATTTCAGATTTTTCTTTTGGATTTTGGAATATATAATGAGATAGCTTGGGATCACCATAATTTCCTACTCTGAATTTATGTGCTACCAGTAAGCAGTCTTTGCCTTATGCATGTTCACCGCACGTACTGTATGTACTGATATGGGCATTCATTGTGTTAGATTTTTGTCAGTGATGATCTGGGCAAACTCACAGCTTCGTCATCAGCAGACACTTTATCAGAACAATTCTTTAAAAATTTAATGTTGTGTCTTATCTTAATTTTCTGCAACCAGGTTGCTGAATATTCACAATTACCTTCAATTTTCAGTTAATTTTTGGATTTTGGAATTTCAGGTAAGGAGTACTCAATCTGTTTTTCTTCTACTTCTAATCTGTCTTCATTTGCTCTTTGAATTATATAAAAAAGCACAGCTGAAGGATTGGAACAAAGAAGTTGGGATAGATATAATATGCCAATGACTTTCTATTCCATAATTCCAGCTACAGAAGGGCTTAGACTTTGGACTGAACACTAAATTCCCCACATCCCTGTCCCTAAAGCCTAACTGGAAGAGTGTATATGTGTCGTGAATGGGCGGCTGGGAGGGAGCAAATAGGTTTGTTGTGCTCTGTTCAACGTTGTGGCAACACTTGCAGGCTGTCCCAGGCACAGTATTGGCTGTGTTGGTTGTTGCACATATGATGCTTTTCACTGTATGTTTCAATGTACATGTGATAAATAAATCTGAATCCTGAATTTTTACAGCTATGAATTAATTTACAAAAAAGGCTTGGATAATTTCATTGCAGCAAAGAAACACCAGGTGGAAAAACTTTTATCTTCAGCAGTTAAGACTGAAATTAGGTACCTATTTTTATAATGTAGAGAGGCACGACTTCCGTAGTTGCGATACTAGGAATAGAACATCACAGCACAGTACAGACCCTTCTGCCCATGATATTGTACCAACCTTTAAACCTATTCCAAGATCAATCTAACTTTTGCTACTTACACGGCCCTCCATTTTTCTTTTCTATCATTCATTTGTAAGAGTTTCTTAAATGCTCCTAATGTATCTACCTCTACCACCATCCCTGGTAAGATGTTCCATGTACTCACTACACTCTGTTTTAAAAAAACTTACCTCTGACATCCCCCTAACTATACCTTCAACTTAAAATAATGTGCCCTGGTATTAGCTGTTTCTGCTCTGGGGAAACAAAGTCTCTTGCTATCCATTAAATCTATGGTTATTATCACTTGTACATCTCTGTTAAGTGGTGTAGAACCAAAACTGAAAAGAGTATCACTCCAGTTGTTTTGCTTCTTACCCTGTGGGACAATATGTCGTAATACCCTAAAGCAGAGCCAGAGAGATAAGAAGCACATTGCATGAGAAACTGTGAGGACAGTGCCAGATCCTCACTGTTTAATGTGTGTTAGTTCCTAGAAAACAGGACTTGGCTGTTATTGTACCTCATGACCAGAAACCACTAAGTGACACAGAGAGAAGTGTGAATGGCTACTCTATGATAAGTAGTATTGAGGCATCTAAAGGATAAGAGAAAAAAAAGTCAGAATCCAATTTATTATCACTGATATTTGTCATGAAATGTGTTGTTTTGTGGCAGCAGTTCATTGTAAGACATAAAAATGACCAAGGTACAAATAAATAAAGAGGAATAAGGAGGTAGTGATCATGGGTTCATGGATTGTTCAGAAATCTGACAGTGGAGGGGAAGAAGCTGTCCCTAGGACTTTGAGTGTGGGTCTTCAGACTCCACATCCACTCTATCTAGTCTATTTAAGCCTTTCAATATTAACACGTTTCAGTGAGAGCCCCTCTCAACCTCCGCAGTGGCAGTAATGAGAAGAGGGCATGTCCTGGATGGTGAGGGTCCTTAATGATGGATGCAGCTTTCCCAAGACACTACCTTTTGAAGATGTCCTCAGTGGCGGGGAAGCTAGTGCTCATGATGGAGCTGGCTGTGTGCCTGATGCCTCGTGATATAACCAGCTGAGTGCTCTCCACAGTACATGAAGGTTATGCTAGAAAGAGGTAGCTGTGGGTGATTGGGAGCAGATTCACATAGGACATAAATGCCTACGTGGTCTGAATAGTCTATTTCTGTACTGTAGCTTCCAGCTGAGATGGGTATTTATACAATCCACAAAATGTCCCCAAGTCACATAATGTTAATGTCAAATCACTGTAGTAATCCAGAAACAGGGCAGCTTGTGCTAAATATCATCTTGTTTGCTTTGCTAAATATTTGGTGAGGTTTAAACATTGGACAGGACACTTGACAATGGACTTCATATTTTTTCCTGATGGAACCCATTGTTAATAATAATAGTTTGTATTCATCCAAATCATTGATTATTTTTCTCTCTTTAGTGCCAAACAAATGTCAAAAAGCACGAGAACATTTTGACACTGTGAAAACACATCTGGCAGAGCTGAAAGCGAAGTTCCCTGCAGATCAATACTACAGGTTAGTCGCAAAAATGAAAACTTTAAACAGGAAAAAAAAGAAAGGAATAGTTCACCCATCAGCAACTTAAAGAGAAAATACAGGGGACAATACTGAGGTTAAAGACCATTAAGCACCACAAAATATTGGAGTTTTGTATGGAGTCTCTCAGTAGATGGATATACACTCAGTGGCCACTTTATTAGTTACCTCCTGTACCCATCCACTACAAGGTTCAGCTAGTTGTCTGTACACCACTGTTGTAACGCATAGTTATTTGAGTTACTGTTGTCTTCCTGTCATCTTGATCCAGTCTGGCCACTCTCCTCTGACTTCTCTTATTAACAAGGCATTAACTGCCACTCACTAGATTTTTTTTGTCTTTCGTACCGTTCTGTATAAACTCTAGAGACTTGTGGGTGAAATTATCAGCAGTTTCTGAGATACTCAAACCACCCCATCTGGCACCAACAATCATTCCACAGTCAATGTCATTTGGATCACAGTTCTTCCTCATTTTGATGTTTTGCAAGCTTTTTTGCATTGTGTTGCTCCCACATAATTGGCTGATTAGATATTTGCATCAACGAGCAGTTGTATCCTATAAAGTGGTCATTGAGTATATATGTAAATTAAAAAGAAAGCTTGGGATTTGTTTTGCTGTCCCAAAAAACTTTATAGCCCATGAAGCATATTTGAACTGTAATCACAGTTGTAGATGTACAGAGCACAGTAACATAGCAGTTAATTTGATTCCCGCCACTGTCTGCAAGGGGTTTGTAAGTTTTCCCTGTGTTTCCTCCAGATGTTTGGTTTCCTCCCATATTCCAAATGCATACAGTTTAGTACTCTGGGCATGCTGTGTTTCAACTGGAAGCACAGGTGTAGAATTTGCCCAGCGCAATCCTTGCTGATTTGATTTGATGTGAACAACACATTTCACTGTATGTTTTGATTTACATGTGACAAATGAAGCTAATCTGTCTTGATGATGTTAATTGAGTTAATTTGTGAACAGGATGCCAAGGATCATTACTTGATTATTAAAATATTACCATGAGACTTTGATGTATCCACCTAAGTGAGTGGATGGAGCCTTGCTTAATGGCATTCTTGGCAGTGCAAAACTCCCTCAGTGTTGCACTGGGAGTGTCAGCCAAGATATTTTCATTCTTCAGTCTCTGAAGAGGATGCAAGCCAGCTCTGACTCAAGACGAGTGTTACTGACAATAGGACCACGGGGCATAGTTTCAGATTACAGGGATGTCCATTTACAGCAGAGATGAGGAGGAATTTCTTTAGTGAGTGGCTGGTGAATCAGTGAAATTTATTGCCACAGACGGCTGTGGGGGCCAAGTCATTGGGTATATTTAAACTGGAGGTTGATAGGTTCTTGATTAGTCAGAGCATCAAAGGAACAAGGAGAAGGCAGGAGAAATGAGTTGAGAGGGACAATAAATTAGCCATGACGGAATATTGGAGTAGACTCTAAGGGCCAAATGACCTAATTCTGCTCCTATAATTTATTGTCTTGTGGCGACCCATTTCCTGGCACATCCGAACCGGCTCACAATTAGATAGCCTACGGGGGTTTGCGAGCACAGAGCTTTGGAGCCTCTGCGCCATGGGGGGCAGGTTGAGGGAGGCTTAAAAGTGAGGCTGAGGATTTCGAATAAATTTTTTTCCTTCGACTGCAGTTACCGACTCTGTGTCGTAATTTTAGCACTGCATGTAGCACACCGCTACAATTGGTGACCCCGACGGTCCAAACGATTTTTGGACCAGAAATGACCGACGCCGCCTCTGTTCATGCGGTTTCGTTGAAACTGCCGGGTTTCTGGACACAGCGACCGAACCTATGGTTCCAGCAAGCCGAAGCCCAATTCCACGTTCGCCAGATCACCTCAGAAGACACCCGCTACTACTACGTGGTGAGCTCCCTCGATCAGGGCACAGCGGCCCAGGTCGCGGAGTTCGTACAGTCGCCCCTGGCAGACGGCAAGTACACGGAATTCAAAGCCCTGCTCCTCAGGACTTTCGGACTCTCACGGCGCGAGCGGGCTGCCCGTTTACTGCACCTGGATGGCTTGGGCGACAGACCTCCTTCGGCTTTAATGAATGAGATGTTGTCTCTGGCCGACAGACACACACCCTGCCTCATGTTTGAGCAGGCATTCCTGGAGCAGCTGCCCGAGGACATACGCCTGCTGCTGTCCGACGTGGATTTCAGTGACCCCTGGAAGGTGGCAGCCCGGGCGGACTTGCTGTGGAACGCCAAAAAGGTGAGCGAGGCGTCCATCGCACAGATCTCCCAGCCACGCTCCCAGCAGCAAACCAGTCCAGGCCCGGCCGCAGAGCCCGCCAACCCCCAGCCCAATGAACACTGGTGCTTCTACCACCAGCGGTGGGGCGCAGAAGCCCGCCGTTGTCGCCCGCCCTGCAAGTTCCCGGGAAATGCCAGGGCCAGCCTCCGCTGATGGCTACGGCGGCTGGCCATCGGGATAGCCTCCTGTATGTGTGGGACAGTAGGTCGGGACGCCGGTTTTTGGTCGATACTGGGGCTGAGATCAGCGTTTTACCTCCGACGAGTTATGACACCCGCAGCAGGGCACCGGGCCCCCCCGAGGGCCGTGAATGGCAGCACAGTAAGGACCTATGGCACCCGTCAGGTGCAGCTACGGTTCTGCTCCAGCCTGGTCACGTGGGACTTCACACTGGCCGCCATAGCCCAACCGCTTCTGGGTGTGGATTTTTTGCGGGCTCACAGCCTACTGGTCGACCTGCCCAGGAAGAGACTGGTACACGCCGAGACCTTTCAGATGTTCTCCCTGGGTGCAGCCCAGTTGCCAGCCCCTCACCTCGGCTCCATCACGCTGTCCGACAACGACTTCACCAGGGTCCTGGCGGATTTCCCATCGGTTCTGGCACCGCAGTTCACAGCGGCCATGCCCCGACATGGCATACAGCACAACATCCCGACCCAGGGACCACCCCTCCACGCCCGCGCTCGGCGGCTTCCCCTGGACAAGCTCCGACTGGCGAAGGAAGAGTTCCAGAGAATGGAGGAATTGGGGATCATCCGGCGGTCCGACAGCCCATGGGCCTCCCCCCTGCACATGGTGCCCAAAGCGACGGGAGGCTGGAGACCGTGCGGCGACTAGCGCAGGCTGAACGAGGCTACCACACCGGACCGCTACCCTGTGCCGCATATTCAGGACTTTGCAGCAAACCTGCACGGCGCACGGATCTTCTCCAAGGTAGACCTCGTCCAAGGGTACCATCAAATCCCGATGCATCCTGACGACATCCCCAAAACGGCTCTCATCACCCCGTTTGGCCTTTTTGAGTTCCTCCACATGCCGTTCGGTCTGAAGAATGCTGCACAGACGTTCCAGCGGTTAATGGACGCAGTGGGACGGGACCTGGACTTTGCGTTCATCTATTTGGACGACATCCTCATAGCCAGCAGCAGTCGTCAGGAGCATCTGTCCCACCTCCGTCAACTCTGCGCCCGACTGAATGAGTACGGTCTTACAATCAACCCCGCCAAATGCCAGTTCGGACTCGATACCATTGACTTCCTGGGCCACAGGATTACTAAAGACGGGGCAACCCCTCTGCCCGCTAAGGTAGATGCGGTCCACCACTTTCCCCGACCCACCAAGATCAAAGGCCTTCAGGAATTCGTAGGTTTGGTCAATTTCTACCACCGCTTCTTCCCTTCAGCTGCCTGGATCATGCGCCCCCTGTTCGCCCTGATGTTGGGTCCGAACAAGGACATTACCTGGGACGAGGAGTCCACCGCCGCTTTCGTTCAAACGAAGCAAGCTTTGGCGAACACCGCAATGCTAGTACATCCCAGAATGGACGCCCCTACTGCCCTCACAGTGGACGCATCTAACACGGCAGTCGGTGGGGTGCTGGAGCAACTCATCGCAGGTTGCTGGCAACCCCTGGCGTTTTTCAGCAAACACCTGCGGCCACCCGAGCTCAAGTACAGTTCTTTCTACCGGGAATTGTTGGCGCTCTACCTGGCAATCCGGCATTTCAGGTACTTCCTAGAAGGTCAGCCCTTCACTGCGTTCATGGACCACAAAACGCTTACCTTTGCGTTTACGAAGCGTCCGACCCCTGGTCGTCCCGCCAGCAACGCCACCTGTCCTACATCTCTGAATACACGATGGATGTCTGGCACGTCTCGGGTAAGGACAATGTCGTGGCAGATGCGCTCTCTCGCCCTACCGTTCATGCCCTTTCCCAAGGGGTAGACTTTGAGGCACTGGCAGAGGCACAGCAGGCAGATGAGGAGATTCCGAGTTACAGAACCGCAGTCTCCGGTTTGCAGCTCCAGGACCTCCCCGTAGGCCCGGGTGAGAGGACCCTACTCTGTGACGTCGCCACCGGCCAGCCCTGTCCCGTCGTCCCGACAGCCTGGCGGCGCCGTGTTTTCAACTCCATTCATAACTTGGCACATCCCTCCGGACAGTTGTCCGGATGGTTTCCAGCAGGTTCGTTTGGCACGGACTCCGCAAACAGGTCAGTGAATGGGCCAAAACGTGCATGCACTGCCAGACGGCCAAGGTGCAGCAGCACACCAAAGCCCCACCGCAGCAGTTCCATCCCGCCCACCGGCGTTTCGACCACATTCATGTGGATATCGTGGGCCCCCTGCCAGTGTCGCGCGGAGCGCGGCACCTCCTGACTATCGTGGACCGGTTTACAAGATGGCCAGAGGCGGTCCCGCTCACCGACACCACCTCCGAATCTTGCGCCCGAGCCCTGATCACCACCTGGATATCTTGCTTTGGTGTACCGGCCCACATTACCTCCGACAGAGGCGCCCAGTTCACCTCCAGCCTGTGGTCAGCTATGGCCAGCCTTTTGGGGACTCAGCTGTACCACACAACTGCCTACCACCCACAGTCAAACGGACTAGTGGAGCGTTTCCACTGTCAGCTGAAGTCGGCCCTCATGACCCGCCTGCGAGGAGCCAACTGGGCGGACGAGCTTCCCTGGGTCCTACTCGGCATCCGCACAGCGCCCAAGGACGACCTGCACGCCTCGTCGGCCGAGTTGGTCCCCGGGGAGTTCCTACCAGCCCCACGGGGGCAAGAGGAAGATCCCGCAGCAGTCCTGGGCAGACTACGCGAGAAGCTCGGTAACCTGGTCCCCATACCCACTTCACAGCACGGGCGGAACCCGACCTGCGTACCCAAAGACCTGCAGAACTGTAAGTTTGTGTTTGTATGAAGGGGCGGGCATCGGCCACCGCTGCAGCGGCCATTCGAGGGGCCGTTTATGGTGCTCCGGAACAACGGGTCCACGTTCGTGCTGGACGTTGGGGGGAAAGAGGAGGTTTTCACGGTGGACCGCCTCAAACCGGCCCATGTGGACCTGGCGCAACCGGCTGAGTTTCCGGCACCTCGGTGCAGAGGCCGACCTCCCAAGCAGGTTCCGGCCCAGACTGTGGACATTGGGGGGTGTAGCGCCGGTTCTGGGGGGGGGGGGGGGGGGGTTATGTGGCAACCCATTTCCTGGCACATCTGAACCGGCTTACAATTAGATAGCCTACGGGGGTTTGCGAGCACAGAGCTTTGGAGCCTCTGCGCCACGTTTTGAGGGAGGCTTAAAAGTGAGGCTGAGGATTTTGAATAAAGTTTTTTCCTTTGACTGCAGTTACCGACTCCGTGTCGTAATTTTAGCGCTGCATGTAGCACACCGCTACAGTCTTATGGTTGAAACTTCAAATGACTCTGGTAAAACTATAGGGGGTATTGTTACATAGGTGTTCCACCCTTCTTTACCGATAAAGGCATTGTGTTTCCAGAGATTTAAGGGAGATTAGCTTTACTCATCACATCAAAATGTACATTGAAATGTGTTGCTTGCAATGGGGATGTGCTAGGGCTGCCCACAAATGCTTCAGGTGCCAACATAGCATGCCCATAATTTACTAACCCTAACCTGAATAACTTTGCAAAGGCTTACTCAGAAAGTCAGAAGGCATGGGATCCAGGGAAGTTTGGCCAGGTGGATTCAGAATTGGCTTGCCTGCAGAAGGCAGAGGGTTGTGGTGGAGGGAGTACATTCAGATTGGAGGGTTGTGACTAGTGGTATCCCACAAGGATCTGTTCTGGGACCTCTACTTTTTGTGATTTTTATTAACGACCTGGATGAGGGGGTAGAAGGGTGGGTTGGCAAGTTTGCAGATGACACAAAGGTTGGTGGTTTTGTAGATAGTGTAGAGGATTGTTGAAGATTGCAGAGAGACATTGTTAGGATGCAGAAGTGGGCTGAGAAGTGGCAGATGGAGTTCAACTTGGAGAAGTATGAGGTTTGGAAGGACAAACTCCAAGGCAGAGTACAAAGTAAATGGCAGGATACTTGGTAGTGTGGAGGAGCAGAGGGATCTGGGGGTACATGTCCACAGATTCCTGTAAGTTGCCTCACAGGTAGATAGGGTAGTTAAGAAAGCTTATGGGGTATTAGCTTTCATAAGTCGAGGGATAGAGTTTAAGAGACGCGATGTAATGATGCAGCTCTATAAAACTCTAGTTAGGCCACACTTGAAGTACTGTGTCCAGTTCTGGTTGCCTTAGTATAGGAAGGATGTGGAAGCATTGGAAAGGGTACAGAGGAGATTTACCAGGATGCTGCCTGGTTTAGAGAGTATGGATTATGATCAGAGATTAAGGGGATGGAGAGAAGGAGGATGAGAGGAGACATGATAGAGGTGTACAAGATATTAAGAGGAATAGACAGAGTGGACAGCCAGCACCTCTTCCCCAGGGCACCACTGCTCAGTACGTGGCTTTAAGGTAAGGGGAGGGAATTTCAAGGGGGATATTAGAGGAAGGTTTTTCACTCAGAGTGGTTGGTGTGTGGAATGCACTGCCTGAGTCAGTGGTGGAGGCAGATACACTAGTGAAGTTTAAGAGACTACTAGACAGGTATATGGAGGAATTTAAGGTGGGGGGGGGGGTTATATGTGAGGCAGGGTTTGAGGGTCGGCACAACATTGTGGGTCGAAGGGCCTGTAATGTGCTGTTCTGTTCTGTTCTGTTCTATGTTCTATGTGAGGAAACCCACATGGTGCACAGGGAGAAACGTACAAGGCAGCAGTGGGAATTGAACTCTAATCTTCTGGCTGGCACTGTAAAGCATTGCACCAACTGCTATACTACCATACCGCCCTCCAGCAATATCTAGTTACACATTAACAATTGGTTTGAAAATTTCAGCAGTAATGCACTGGGATTAAAGGCATTTTTAACCCTATTTAGAATAGCTGTCCATTCATTCAATTCTACTTGCTCTTGAGGTTTGAATGACATAATATTTATTATGGCACGGAAAAATGCCATTCAGCCCATTTGGTCCATACCAATAGCCAACACTCAATCCCATTTAACCCTCCTCACCTTATTTCCCTACAATTCAACATATCTCTCCCTCTCCCTTGCCCTCTATCTATTAACCAATTAGCACATTTCTAGGCTGTAAAAGGAAGCTGGAACGCCTGGATGAAACTTGCAGGATCCCAGGGACAGCATGCAAACTCCACACAGACAGCACTCAAGGTGTGGAGTAAATCCATGTCCCTTGAGTTGTGAGACAAGAGGACTATTTGCCAGTTATTATTCAGACTTGCTTGCCCAGTGACTGAACAATGTATACGTAGCCTTTTAGAGTAAGGCTCCTGGCACTGGGAAGTGGTTTTGATTTTGGAAATCACCTGAAGGTGGCCTGTCCTGGGGTTGGAGGCCCGTTTGTCTGTCTGTCTGTGTGTGCGCGCGGCCTGTTTTGTTGTTATTGTTGTCATTGTTTGTGTTGTTCTGCCAAGCATTGTGGGTGTGCAATGTTCGTGCGCTACTTGAAGACTACTTGCTGTTTAAAACAAATGACATTTTCACTGTATGTTTTGATACATGTGACAAATAAATGAACCTGAATTGGAATGGCAGAGAGCTGCGTAGCCTCATTCACAATGAGGAATGGGCTCAAGCCGTGGGCTGGCCTGTTTGCATCTGTCCAAAGATAGAGGTGTCAGAGTTGGTGCGCTCCACCGGAGTGCCAGAGGCAGTGTGGTGCAACGTCCACGCTGGAGTTGGTGCTGCATTCCAGTGCTTGCTCAACAAATGCAGACTGCTGCAACATTCATGGACTCAGGGACTTGGACTATATATTTTTTGTGTGTCTTATGTGCTATGTGTGACTGTTTGTACTGTGTTTTGCACCTTGGCCCCAGAGTAACGCTATTTCATTTGGTGTATTCATGGGTATTTATGTATGCTTGAATGACAATTAAACTTGAACTTGAAACTTTAATAGAAATGATGGTGTGATATGTGCCCTGTATACATGACTACACCATTTACTTCAGCTGATTGCTTTCCTAGGTGCTGCACAGACTGGGTGGAGATTGAACCAGGTAGTTTTACGTTCTCCATAGGCATTGCTTGGCTCATTGAGCCAAACTGAGCCACAGTTTGCCATGGCTGCTCAGATAGGCTTGAAGGGAGTTAGATATGGCTCTTGTGGCTAAAGGGATGAGGAAGTTAGATATGGCCCTTGTGGCTAAAGGGATGAGGAAATTACATATGGCCGTTGTGGCTAAAGGGATGAGGAAGTTAGATATGGCCCTTGTAGCTAAAGGGATCAGGGGGCATGGAGAGAAAGCAGGTACAGGGTTCTGAGTTGGATGATCAGCCATGATCATACTGAATGGCGGTGCAGGCTCGAAGGGCCGAATGGCCTACTCCTGCACCTATTTTCTATGTTTCTATGTTTCTAAGAATGTAGCTATCATTCTGAGAATGAAACCAGAATGAAAGGATTAACATTTGAGGAGCATTTGATGGCTCTGGTGCTGTACATACTAGCTGTAGTTTTAAAGAATGAGAGGGGAATCTCATTGAACCTATCAAATATTGAAATACCTAGACAGTGGATGTGGAGAGGACGTTTCCAATAATGAGGTAGTCTAGGACCAGAAGGCGCAGCCTGGGAGTATAAGGATGTCTTTTTAGAACAGAATCTCTTTAGCCAGAGAGTGGTGAATCTGTGGAATTCATTGCCACAGACGGCTGTGAGGCCAAGTCTTTGGGTATATTTAAAGCAGAGGTTGATAGGTTCTTGATCCGAAGGGGCGCCAAAGGTTATGGGAAGAAGGCAGCAGAATACAGTTGAGAGGTGTATAAATCAGCCCTGACGGAGTGGTGGAGCAGGCTCAGTGGGCCAGATGCCTGATTCTGCTTCTGTGTCTTATGGTCTAAGGGCTGAAACTAGCATAGCCTAAAGATAATGTAAGGAATGCAAAACAATTGATAGAGTAATCCAGTCTGACTAGTTTAACCCACTTCACTGATATCCTCCAGGGAAGGATATCTGCACTCATTTTGGCTGAAGTATAATTCTGGAACCACAGTAACAATGTTAACTCTTGACTCTCCTGCAAAATGGGCCAGCGAATCCCTTGGTTCCAGGGCTATTGACAATGGGCAATAAATACTGCTCTTTTAGTGACACCTGGTTCCTGTGATTGAGTTAACTGAAACTATGCAGGTCAAAGTCAAGGAAAATACATATATGTCACCATATACTACCTTTTTTCTTGCAGATAGTTACAGGAAAGTAAAGAAGTATGATAGAATTTATGACCAACTATACATAAAAACTGATGAACAACCAGTGAGCAAAAGAAGGCAAGCATTAATAGTAAAAAATAAATAAACAGGACCGAGAACATGGGTTGTAGAGTCCTTGAAGTTGAGTCCTTGGGTTGTGGAATCAGTTCAGTGTTGGGGTGAGTGAAGTTATCCATGCTGGTTCAGGAGTCTGACGGTTGAAGAGTAATAACTGTTCCTGAACCTGGTGATGTGGGATGCAAGGCTCTTGTACCTCCTGCCTGATGATAGTGGTAGATATTGGCTGGTTCTTTTGAGAATAGTTACACACTCGAACATGACAGCTGGTGTGTTGTGTCTCCATAGATTTAAAATGGAAATTGCACCAATTTTGAGGCTACGAGAGACCCTGACAGACATTTGTAAAATCATGAGAGCACTGATAGGGTAGACACAAAATCTTTTTCTCAGGGTAGAAATGTCAAGTACTAGAGGACATGGATTTAAGGTGAAAATGGGAAACATTAAAGGAGATGTGTGAGGCAAGAACATTGATTTCTCAAACTTCAGATTATGGCCCCCCTCCTCTCCTTCATCAGTCCCCAGTTCTGTTCCCCTCTCTCACCTTATCTCCTTACCTGCCCATCACCTCCCTCTGGTGCTCCACCACTTCCCTCTCCTCTCCTATCTTTCGTCCTCTCTCATCAGATCCCCCCTTCTCCAGCCCTTCAGCTCTTTTACCAGTCAACTTCCCAACAACTTCACCTCTCCCCCCTCCCGGTTTCACCGATCACCTGCCACCTTGTACTTCTTCCTCCCCTCCCCCATCTCCTTACTCTTGACTTCTCCCCTTCTCTTCCAGTCTTGAAGAAGGGTCTCGCCCTGAAACTTCGACTGTTTACTCTTTTTCCATAGATGCTTCCTGGCCTGCTGAGTTCCTCCAGCATTTTTTTGTATAATGATCATCATTTTAAGCACTGTATTGATATGCATTGGGGTGAGACCCAAATGTGTTTGACTCTGAGTATCTTTATTTAGGTTCAATGAGCACTGGAGGTTTGTTCTGCAGCGTCTGATCTTCCTGGCTGCGTTTGTGGTGTACCTGGAGTCGGAGACCTTGGTGACGCGCGAAGGTGTTGCAGAAATACTGGGAAGTATGTTATGTACCTGTGCTTTGATGTGCCTGTAACACCTCAGAGGCTGCTCTCCTCCTTTTAAATGGTGGTCTGTAGATCGAGGATCAGAACATAGAACAGCACAGTACAGCCCTTCGGTCCACGGTGTTGTTCTAACCTATTAACCAATTCCAAAATCGATCTGATTATTCCTTCCCACATAGCCCTCCATTCATTAACAGATTCTTATATATCCTAAATGTATCTGCCTCTACCATCACACTCAGTGTATTAAAAAAATCTGACATAACCTCAATATCACCTTATTTCCTCTAGTTACCTTAATGGTGACATCATTATTAAGGATCCCCATCACCCAGGACTTGCCCGCTTCTCCTTGCTACCATCAAGAAGGTGTTACAGGAGCCTGAAGATGTGCACTCAACATTTTAGGAACAGCTTCTTCCCCAGTGCCATCAGATTTCTGAATGTACAGTAGCAATCTGGGCAGCACCTGCCAAGCTTCCATCACTGAGTAAAAAAAATCCCTCACATCCCAATTGAACCTATCTCCTCTCACCTTCAATGCATGCACTCTGGTATTAGACATTTCACCCTGGGAAACAAATACTCCCTGTCTACACCTTCCCTGCCTCTCTTAATCTATAATCCTCTGTCTGATCTTCCCTTGGCCTCCACTGCTCCAGAATCAGAATTAGGTTTAATATCACTGTCATATGTTGTGAAATTCATTGTCTTTGCAGCAGTACAATGTAATAATAATAGAAAAGGAAAAAAAAACTGGGAATATATAACTGTAAGTGTGTGTGTGCGCACGCACGTATATGCAGTTAAATAAGTAGTACAAAAATAAAAATAAAGTAGTGAGATAGTGTTCTTGGGTCCAGAGTGTGCAGACAAAACAACCCCAGTTTGTCCAACCTCTCGTGATAGCACGTGCCCTCTAAACCAGGCAGCATCCTGGTGAACCACCCTCTCCAAAGCTTCAACATCCTTTCTACAGTGGGATGACCACTATGGTCAGTAATGAGAGTAAAGTCTCTGCAATACAAGTACTGGATGAAATATTTTACACCCAAACCAGACTCAAGGCACTCAATCTGTGTGTAATAGTTCTCTGCAGTGATAAGGGAATGTGATTCAAAGGCTGTGAAGTGTTCACTTCCATCACACATAACACCTGACATGATGAGGTGAGGTGTCACAAACAAGCTTCACCAGACAATGTGGATCATAATGTGTGAGTACAGTGTCTGACATCACCATTTCTTCTGCCTTTTGGAAAGCCACCTCACACTGCTTTGTCCAGTGCCATTCCTTCACAATCCATGGTAATGAGTTCAAGGGGTGGAGCACAGTTGCCAGGTTTGGCAAGAACCTGTATCAGTAATCAACAAATCCTAAAAAGGACTGAAACTGAGACATATGCTTTAGCCTTTGGGCATTCACTTCTGCTTGAATTTTCTCAGCACACTTGTGACTTGTTACTTGATACTTGTTTTAAAGAATTCATATTTAATGCATTGTGCTCTGAGCCCATGCATTGTTGCCCATGGTTGCATTTTCTGCAAGTTTTGCCTTAAAGCCTGCATTGGTTTGATCTACCTATATGAGCCCCTGCCACAACGGGAACACAATCTGTTCATTGGTTTGATTTACCTATATGAGCCCCTGCTACAACGGGAACACAATCTGTTCATTGGTTTGATCTACCTATATGAGCCCCTGCCACAACGGGAACACAATCTGTTCATTGGTTTGATTTACCTATATGAGCCCCTGCTACAACGGGAACACAATTTGCTCAGCCAGGCAGGTTTCTGTGTAGACATTGCAATTCAGTTCACGCTCACTTTCATTCCTGACTGCAATTCAGTTGAGTCTCTGGCTGCTGTTTCCATTGATGCAACAATTTCAGCTTCTCTTTTAAGTGTAAGTTGTGCTTCAGTTAGGAGCCATTTTTGAATGCTTTCTTGTAAGATTCTACAAACTAAATGATCTCCTTTCACTGAACTGACATTGCTCAAGCAACTCTTCAACTTTTGATTCTTCTTATGAAACCTAATGCATTCTGCAATCAACAATGATTTTGATTCTAAATGTTCCTGCATTACATTCACGATATTGGCAAAGATAAGTTTGACTTGTTTGGTTGTAGCTGTCAAACTTTTAAGCAAGCTGTATGCTTTTCCACCTTTTGCAGTGATCAACACTAAGACAGGGTTTTTATTAACTATTTCATTTACTTCAATATATGCTCAATATGTCATCCAGTTATTTGTTGTGCAATTGAGTGCATTGGTCTCTCCAATAAAGTCAGCAATTAATGCCTTTTAAAACATTTTTTTTACACTTGGCCATACTGTTAATTTTGTCTGTTTTCTGCCTTTTTTAAAATTTGAACGTCTCTCTCCCTCTCTGAAGGAAAAAAATGTGCAACGTTGCAACTTCATCTCAAGTTCATTTTTAAATTACCTCGTCGGCACTGTTATGTTCTGTAACTCCAGAAATCAACTGAAAGAAAAATGTGGGAGCCTGGGATAACATGTCTACTTAGTTTTTCTTTAGTGATCACTCCCAAATGACATGGTGGCATAATGACATATGCCATTCACATACTTCTTGCATATAACCTGTAATGAATTATGTAAATGAACAATATTTATAATATTGCTCAAATATTACTGAGATATTGAGTACACTACAACATCTCCCCCCCCCCCAAACTATCTTACAGTCACCTGAAAATTTATTTCCCTTTGTATTAGCCATTTCTATTTGGTATAAAGTCTCTGGTTATCTGACTCAGTCTATGTGTCAAATCACATGTAATCCTCCTTTACTCCAAAGGGAAAAGCCAAAGCTTGCTGAACCTGTCCTCAGAAAACAATGGTTATGGAGCCTACAGCAATAGGCTCTTCTGGCCCACCATGTCAGTTGCCCATCCCATCTACCTGTATTTGACCTGTAGCGTTCCATGCCTTGTCAGTTCAAGTGCTTGTCTGGATACTTAAAATTTGAGACAGTGTCTGCCTCCACAACCCCTTAGGCAGCACTTTCCTGATTCCAACCATCTTCTGGTAAAACAAGTTCCTCCACTGCGGCAAGAGTTTCTCTTTTTGTCAGGAGGTTTTAAATCATTTGCAAAGCAAACAAACAAAAAAGCTTCTATTTCTTTTCATAACCTCAGCACCTCCCAAAAGCACTTTTTTTTTAGCCACTGAAGTACTTTAGAAGTGCAGTTGTTGGTGTCCACATGACAAAGCCAACAGAAGTTCAGTGTAATACTTTACCACACCACCAGTTTCAGGAGCAGTAGTTATCCCTCAACCATCAGGCTCTTGAACCAAAGGGGATAACTTCACTCACACCAACAGTGAACTACCCTACAGCCTGTGGACTTACTTTGACGGACACCACCTGCTGTCTTCAATATTTATTGTTATTTATTAATATTATTTTTCTTTTTGTATTTGTGCAGTTTGTTCTCTCTTCTGTGTGGGCTTTTATTTATCCTATTGTGCTTCTTTGTATTTACTGCAAGCAAATGATTCTCAGGGTTACATATGGTGACATATATGTACTTTGATAATGAATTTACTTTGAACTTTGAAAGATGGTATCTCTGTTCACTTGCCACCTCACCTGGAGTTCAAGCTTAAATAGCTGAATTTAAATGACTTGAAAAAGAAGAAGAGGATTTGCAGGACAATGAGCAGTGAGAAGGAATTAGTAAAATAGCTTTCCGATTTTGTGTTCTCATAAAATCAGTGATGTTGAGACCATCAGATATTATAGGAGCAGAATTAGGCCATTTGGCCCATCCAGCTATTCAACCATTCCATCATGGCTGATTTATTTTCCTTCTCAACCTCATTTTCCAAAGGAGCCCCATAATTTTTGATACCCTTAGTAGTTAAGTACATATTGACCTCTGGTTTAAATATGCCCAATGTCTTGGCCTCCATGGCTGTCAGTAGCAATCAATTCCAAAGATTCACTGCAATTTGGCTAAATAAATTCCCTGTCATCTCTGCTGTAAAGGGACATTTTTATATTCTGAGGCTATGCTCTCTGGTCTTAAACTGTCCCACCATATGAAGCATTCTCTCCACATCCACTCTATCTAGGCCTTTCAATATTCGGTATGAGATCCCCTCTTATTTTGTTAAATTGACAATAAATGGACAATGATATTTTATCTATTTGCAGTTGAAGTGCACCGAGATAAAGGCTTCCATCTCGATATTGAGGATTACCTTTCAGGACTCTTGATTCTAGCTAATGAACTGGTAAGATACAGATAAAGAGTTTAGCTTTGTTTGTCATGTGTACATTGACATATAGTGAAATTGTACTGGGCACCTTGCGACTGTCACTATGCTTCCGGTGGCAAGAGAGCATGT
This sequence comes from Hypanus sabinus, assembly GCF_030144855.1. Classification (NCBI taxonomy): domain Eukaryota; kingdom Metazoa; phylum Chordata; class Chondrichthyes; order Myliobatiformes; family Dasyatidae; genus Hypanus; species Hypanus sabinus. Next base: position 91,959,371 of record NC_082709.1, on the reverse strand, counting down.
CCACAACTCATTACCCCTAGCCATACATCTGTGGAATGTGGAGGAAACTGGCAACGCACATGGTGATGGGGAAATCCTACAGACTCATTATGGGCAGTGGCGAGAATGGAATCCTGATCACTAGTGCTGTAGTAGTATTCTGCTAACTGCTACAACATAAAGAGTGACTGGGCTGCTGAGTAAATCACAGTGCATGAGGGTGCACATTCATACCACTCACTCACGGGATGTAGTAGATCATTTTGCTCCTCATTAACTTTCTGCATGAATCTTTTGATTAGTACACAGCTTCCTACCTGCTCCTTAGCTTTATTTTATTTTGATATATTTAGAGATACAGCAGAGTGACTGGCCTTTCTGGCCCTCTGAGCCTGCTCTGCGCAGTTACACCCATGCGACTAATTACCTGACTACGTTCTTTGGAATGTGGGAGGAAACGGGAACATCCAAAGGAAACCCTCGCAGTCACGGGGAGAACGTGCTAACTCCTTATAGACAGCAGCGGAACTGAACCTGGGTAGCTGATGCTCTGTCAGCAATATGCTCCCGTGCCACCCTCCCCTTACCCTTTTCTGTGGGTATATCAACTTGACGTTTGGTTAGATTATGGCCTATAATTCACTCCTGAACTTTTCCAGCTTTTTGCATTTGTATTTCAATATCTTGAATTATAGTTTTTATGCCACAAACATAAATCTAGGAGTAGGCTATTCAGCCCCTCACTCTTGCTCTAACATTTAAGATTGTGGTTGACTTGATTATAACCTCAAAGTTTAGAAGGTTGTGGGCTAAATACTAGCTTGGATGGGGCATCTTGGTCAGTATTTGGGCTGAAGGACCTGTTTCTATGCTGTATAATTTTGACTAAAGAATCCCACTTTTCCATTTACCTGCGGTAACCTTTCCACACTAGTCAAGAGTCTGTCTACTTCTGCATGAAAAATAGATCCACTTATTTTGCTTACACCAGCCTTTGAGGAGTTAAGAGTTACAAAGACTTGCACATAATACCTTGGGAGAATTTTTTTAACCTCATTCACTTTAAGTAGTGACCCCATGTTTTTAAATAGCGTACCTGTAATTCAATATCCTTCCACAAGGTGAAACTTTAACTTTACATCCACCCTGTAAATGCCCCTCACAATCTCATGTATCAATGCAGTTCCTTCCCATCCTGTATGAGGCATCCCACCCATTACTGACAACAGTCAAGTGAGCCTCTGAACTGCTTTCAAACAATAAACACTTTTCCTTAAACAAGTCCAATACTGCACACAAAACCCCCCTGTAACTGAGGTACAACATTCCTACTTTTGAATTCAATTTCCTTGACCACAAACAGCAAGATTCTGTAAGCTAATTACTTGTGGTATCTGCATAGACTTCCATGATTCACACATGAGACACCTTGGTCCCCTTATGTAAATACTCTATCAACTTGCAGCATCTAGACAACTTGCTTTAATTACTTTTCCACCTTTTCATAATGTACATACTATTGGCCAGATATTTGCCCACTCGCTTAACTGGTTCATATCCCTATGCAGCCTCCTTCACAACTTACTTCCCAACCTATCTTTGTGACATCAGCAAAGTCTATGTTGGTTATATAATCAAAGCCATTTTATATAAGTGGTAAAGGCACGCATAATGCCAGCTGTCATGTTTGTATTAACAGGCACAAAGACAGCTTCTGTTATGGGCCTTAATATGATAAGATGGATTCTTGAACTTGTAATCTCCCTCATTATAGCCATGCATTTTATTGTCAGCCTCCTCTGTACTTTTTCTGTATCTGTGACACTATATCTTGCATTCAAATAGTTTTGGCATGGACTAGATGGGCCAAATGACCTGTTTCTATATGAGTCTATTTGAAACGACACACAGTTTAAGGATGTGCTGGGATCAGCCCACAAGTGTCGCCATGCTTCTGGTGTCAACACAGCGTGCACAAAACTTACTGACCCTGACCCTCACACCTTTGGATGACCTGGAGAAAAGCCTCAGGGAGAATGTAGAGTGCAGTAGGAAAGAAGCCAGGCTGCATTGTGCAAACTGCTGGGCTGGCATGCCCCCATTGTTCCCCCTCGTACAGCCTCAGTGCACTGACGTAATGGATGGCATACAAAACAGATTTTCACTGTTCCCCGGTACATGTAAACTATTATACCCACTAATTATTCTGAATCTTGTCCCTAACTCTGTGATCTTGGTCCTTGCTATCCACCACGATCTTGGAGCTCCTTGAATTCTGGTTTCTTCGGCATTTAATTGCTCCATCACTGTTGATCATGCCTTCAGCTGCCCAGGTCTCAAGCCCTCAATTTCCCTCTCTAGAGTTCTCCTTTTCTCACTCCTTAAGCCAACCTGTCTGACCCAGCATTTGGGTTCTTGCCCTAATATATGGCTAAGCATTTGTCGTTGATCCCAACAACGAGATCTTGGGTTGCTTCTTTCCAATGTAAATGCAGGTTGGTGTATTTTCTAGAAAGAGCGAATGGCATGTCCCACCCACCCTGTGTCCTTTTTGATTCCCTCTTTTCCCCCATGTTCCCTCCACTACTGTTAACACGTTTTTCTCCTCCATGATGTATCCCCATCCCTGTTCCTGCTTATATAGAGACATTGTGGGATAAATGCCTGTTGTTATGCTGTACTGTTCTATATAACAGCGCGTGGTAGTGTAGCAGTTAGCATGACGCTGCTAGAGCCTGGGATGTTCCGGAGTTTGGAGTTCTGATGTTCTGTAAGGACTCTCTTCCTGTGGAATATCTGGGATTTCCCCAGGCACTTCAGCTTCCTTCCACAGACCTACTGGGTAGGTTAATTGGTCATTGTGAGTGGTCCATGATCAGGTTGGGGTTAATCAGGGGCTAAGAGGCAGTGTGGCTCGAAAGGCTGATCCGCACTGCATCACTTAAAAAAAAATTAATGTTCCACGTTCCCCTTCCCACTTACTCAACTGCTCATCACATTTGCCTTCCCAGTCTCCACTCCCCCTGTGTTTCACCATCTGAGATCATAACACAAGGGAGCAGAATTGGGCAATTCAGCCCATCCATGAGCTGAGTATTACGTTAGGTTGTGATGGAGATGCACCGTAAAGAAAATTACTCCTCATGTATGTGAAGGACATAAGCAATAAAGTCAATTCAATTCATTCCATCATGGCTGATTTACTATTCCCCTCAATCCCATTCTTCTGCCTTCTCCACTTAACCCTTAAGACCCTTACTATCAACCCCTGCTTTCAATATACCTAATGATCTAGCCTTTACAGCTGTCTGTGGCAATGAATTCCATAGAGTCACTGCCCTCTGGCTAAAGAAATTCCTCCTCATCTGTTCTAAAATGATGTATTCTGAGGCTGTGCCCTCTGGTTCTAGCCTCCCCCTCCCCCCCCATCCACTGTAGGAAACATCCTCTCCGCATCCACTTTATCTAGTGCTCTGGTCCTAGCCTTCTCCCCACCCCACCCACTGTAGGAAACATCCACTCCATCTAGCCCTTCCAGTGTTCGATAGGTTTCAATGAGATCCCCCCTCATTCTTCTAAACTCCAGTGAGTACATACATACAGCCATCAAACACTTCTCTTAAGTTAATCCTTTCATTTCTGGGATCATTATTGTGAGTGTCCTTTGGACCCTCTTCAATGTCAGAACATCCCTTTGTTTAAAGACATGGGGCCCAAAATTATAGACAATAGATGCAGAAGTAGACCATTTGGCCCTTGGAGCCTGCACCGCCATTTTGAGATCATGGCTGATCAATTACTATCAATACCCGGTTCCTGCCTTATCCCCATATCCCTTGATTCCCCTATCCATAAGATACCTATCTAGCTCCTTCTTGAAAGCATCCAGAGAATTGGCCTCCACTACCTTCCGAGGCAGTGCATTCCAGACCCCCACAACTCTCTGGGAGAAGAAGTTTTTCCTTAACTCTGTCCTAAATAACCTACCCCTTATTCTCAAACCATGCCCTCTGGTACTGGACTCTCCCAGCATCTGGAACATATTTCCTGCCTCTATCTTGTCCAATCCCTTAATAATCTTACATGTTTCAATCAGATCCCCTCTCAATCTCCTTAATTCCAGTGTGTACAAGCCCAGCCTCTCTAACCTCTCTGCGTAAGACAGTCCAGACATCCCAGGAATTAACCTCGTGAATCTACGCTGCACTTCCTCCACAGCCAGGATGTCCTTCCTTAACCCTGGAGACCAAAACTGTACACAGTACTCCAGGTGTAGTCTCACCAGGGCTCTGTACAAATGCAAGAGGATTTCCTTGCTCTTGTACTCAATTCCCTTTGTAATAAAGGCCAACATTCCATTAGCCTTCTTCACTGCCTGCTGCACTTGCTCATTCACCTTCAGTGACTGATGAACAAGGACTCCTAGATCTCTTTGTATTTCTCCCTTACCTAACTCTACACCATTCAGATAATAATCTGCCTTCCTGTTCTTACTCCCAAAATGGATAACCTCACACTTATTCACATTAAACGCCATCTGCCAAGTATCTGCCCACTCACCCAGCCTATCCAAGTCACCCTGAACTCTCCTAACATCCTCATCACATGTCACACTGCCACCCAGCTTAGTATCATCAGCGAATTTGCTGATGTTATTCTCAATGCCTTCATCTAAATCGTTGACGTAAATTGTAAACAGCTGTGGTCCCGATACCGAGCCCTGTGGCACCCCACTAGTCACCACCTGCCATTCCGAGAAACACCCATTCACCACTACCCTTTGCTTTCTATCTGCCAACCAGTTTTCTATCCATGTCAATGCCTTCCCCCTGATTCCCTGAGCTTTGATTTTACCCACCAATCTTCTATGTGGGACCTTATCAAATGCCTTCTGAAAATCAAGGTACACTACATCCACTGGATCTCCCTCGTCTAACTTCCTGGTTACATCCTCGAAAAACTCCAACAGATTAGTCAAACATGATTTACCCTTGGTAAATCCATGCTGGCTCGGCCCAATCCTATCACTGCTATCTAAATATGCCACTATTTCATCCTTAATAATGGGCTCTAGCATCTTTCCCACCACCGATGTCAGGCTGACAGGTCAATAGTTCTCTGTTTTCTCCCTCCCTCCTTTTTTAACATTAGCCATTCTCCAATCCTCAGGAACTGATGCTGAATCTAAGGAACATTGGAAAATGATTACCAATGCATCCGCAATTTCCAGGGCCACCTCCTTTAGCACCCTAGGGTGCAGACCATCTGGACCTGGGGATTTGTCAGCCTTCAGTCCCATCAGTCTTCTCATCACCTTTTCCTTCATGTCAATCTGTTTCATTTCCTCTGTTACCCTATGTCCTTGGCCCATCCATACATCTGGGAGATTGCTTGTGTCTTCCTTAGTGAAGACAGATCTAAAGTACTCATTAACTTCTTCTGCCATTTCTCTGTTTCCCATAATAATTTCACCCAATTCATTCTTCAAGGGCCCAACATTGTTCTTAACTATCTTCTTTCTCTTCACATACCTAAAAAAAAGCTTTTGCTATCTTCCTTTATATTCCTGGCTAGCTTGCGTTCGTACCTTATTTTTTCTCCCCGTATTGTCTTTTTAGTTAAGTTCTGTTGTTCCTTAAAACTTCCCAATCATCTGTCCTTCCACTCACCTTAGCTCTATCATATTTCCTTTTTTTTAATGTTATGCAATCTCTGACTTCCTTTGTCAACCACTGGCCCCTTTCCCCCCTTTGAATCCTTCCTTCTCTGGGGGATGAACTGATTTTGCACCTTGTGCATTATTCCCAAGAATACCTGCCATTGCTGTTCCACTGTCTTCTGCTAGGCTATCCGTCCAGTCAACTTTGGCCAGCTCCTCCCTCATGGCTCCATAGTTTCCCCTGTTCATCTGCAACACTGACACCTCCGAGCTGCCCTTATCCTTCTCAAATTGCAGATAAAAACTTATCATATTATGATCACTACCTCCTAATGGCTCCTTTACTGCGAGATCGCTTATCAAATCCTGTTCATTACATAACACTAAATCCAGAATAGTCTTGTCCCTGGTCGGCTCTCGTACAAGCTGTTCCAAGAATGCATCCCGTAGGCACTCTACAAACTCCCTATCCTGGGGTCCAGCACCAACCTGATTCTCCCAGTTCTCCTGCATGTTGAAATCCCCCATAACTACTGCGACGTTACCTTTGCCACATGCCAATATTAACTCCCTATTCAACTTGCACCCAATATCCATGCTACAGTTTGGTGGCCTGTAAACAACACCCATTTGGGTCCTTTTGCCCTTACTGTTCCTCAGTTCTATCCACACAGACTCTACTTCTCCTGACCCTTTGCCCCCCCCCTTGCAAAGGACTGAATCTCATTCCTCACCAACAGGGCCACCCCACCCCCTCTGCCCACATTTCTGTCCCTATGATAGCATGTATACCCTTGTACATTCATTTCCCAGGTCTGATCTCCCTGTAGCCATGTCTCCATTGTCCCAACAACATCATAGTTACCCATTCGCACCTGGGCTTCAAGCTCATCCGCCTTATTTCTGACACTTCGTGCATTCAGATATAGAAGTTTTAACCCATTTCTCCTCTCTCTGTTTGAATTGCTGCCTATTGTGCTTAACCCAGCTCCCCGAACTCTCATCGGCCATACGCCCCTAGAATTTTGTTGTCCTTCCTAAGTTTACTTATTCTTTCAACACATTTAACTCCATGTTCCGTCAGACCATCCCTCTGCACATGAGTCCTCCTTATCACTTGTTCCGCCCCACCTTCCTCTACTATACACTTAATATTCCGGAACCGTGTAGTCCCCACCTATCCTTTATTCTTCCTCTCGCTATCCTCCCTTACCATTTTACCCCATTCCCTCCCTTCCCTTTGTACCCCTTCTCTATTTTCCAGTCATTCTGTTTCTCACTTTATTTAGACTTTCCCTTCCATTCTTACTGATCCCCCTTCAGAACTGCTCATCTTGTTGCATCCTCCCCCACTGCTCCCCATCTCCTACTCAGGAAATGCTATGATGACTTGCTCATAGTATTTCTCAAAGTTCTTTGTGAAACTGCACCAGATTATGAAAGGGTTGCTCCTCACAAACAGTGTTTGGAGGCACAGAAACAGTGGTGTAAATTTATTTATTTTTGTATAGGCTCAGGGCACCCCACAATTACAACACAAACACAAGCAAACAGACAAAACCTTGTTCAATCTACATAACCTCCTTTGGGAGAAGGGAATTGGGAGAGAAGGGCGAACTGTGTTGGTGTACTGAGGTCTGTGGGGGAAATATGGTGGCTAACCCTAACTGTGAAAGACAAAACTAACACCAAAGTGGAACTGATTGTCGTAACTCTGCATTTCCCATTCATTTTCCTGGCCTCTGGACACAGTCAAGGCTCGCTCTGAACAGCGTCACTGCTGGCGATTACTCCCGTCCCCTCCGCATCTCTTCCTTTATCAACGAGCTGGATTCTGGTTTCCGTCTGCTCAACCTAAAGAATGACTCCCTACGGAAGCGCTATGATGGCCTGAAGTATGACGTGAAGAAGATAGAAGAAGTGGTGTACGATCTATCGATACGTGGGCTGGGGAAAGGGGATGAGCCCAGCGGGGGCACAGTTGCAGGAAAGTAACTTCCGTTGTAGGCTTGAGGATTTGCTGGGAAGGAAGGAAGTTACCGGTTGATGGTGTTTTTGATGGAAAAATGGTGATGTGTTCTTTTTTATCTTGATTATGGCTTATGGTAAAGTGAAATAATTTTGGGATCTGAAGTTTAAAGAGCTGTAACTTCCTTCAGTGTGGTCAGTATTATGCTGATTTGTGCAGCCTTGTCTGTCGGTGCTGAGCTGAGCTCTTATGCTGATTTACAACATAATCCAGCACTCACCACCACGTTTGTGCTCAGCCGTTTACTTTTCGGTTTGCCTTTTGATACCTGCAAACAAAATAAAAACCAAATATTCCTGCATGCACATGGGTCTCATCTTGAGGGAAGTTGGTGTCAGAATTTAATTGAATGATACGGCACAGAATGAGCTCGTTCCTCTGCCAGAATATGAATTGAGATGGTGAGGAGTCCTGGATGAACAGAATGTAGAACATTACAGCACAGTACTGGCCTTCAGCCTACAATGTTGTGCTAACCTTTTAACCTACTTCAAGATGAATCTAACCCTTCTCTCCCTCGTAGCAGTCCACTTTTCTTTCATCCTTGAAACATCAAAGACCACAAGACCGAAGAGCAGAATTAAGCCATTTGGCCCACCTTGTCTGTGCTGCCATTTGATCATGGCTAAAATTTATCATCCCCCCACCCCCCCCAAGTCAAGTCAAGTCACTTTTATTGTACATAGTAAAAATGAGACAACGTTTTTCAGGACACAGTACAAAAACTAGACTCAACTACGTAAAAAACAACATAGAGAAAAAAAAACAACTACACTAGACTACAGACCTACCCAGGAATGCATAAAGTGCACAAAACAGTGCAGGCATTACAATAAATAATAAACAGGACAGTAGGGCAGTAAGGTGTCAGTCTAGGTTCTGGGTATTGAGGAGTCTGATAGCTTGGGGGAAGAAACTGTTACATAGTCTGGTCCTGAGAGCCCAAATGCTTCGGAGCCTTTTTCCAGACAGTAGGAGGGAGAAAAGTTTGTATGAGGGATGCATGGGGTCCTTCATAATGCTGTTTGCTTTGCGGATGCAGCGTGTAGTGTAAATGTCCGTGATGGCAGAAAGAGAGACCCCAATGATCTTCTCAGCTGACCTCACTTTCCGCTGCAGGGTCTTGCGATCCGAGATGGTGCAATTTCCGAACCAGACAGTGATGCAGCTGCTCAGAATGCTCTCAATACAACCCCTGTAGTATGTGGTGAGGATGGGGGGTGGGAGATGGACTTCTGTTTTACACAGATAGGTGGGTGCATATAGGTGCCAGAGATGTTGTTAGAAGCTGATACATTACTGACATTTAAGAGACTCTTTAAACAGAGATGGGGAGGAATTTCTTTAGCCAGAGCGTGGTGAAGCTGGAATTCATTGCCATAGATGGCTGTGGAAGCCTAGTCTTTGGGTGTATTTAAAACCGAGGTTGATAGGTTCTTGATTAGTCAAAGATAATGGGGAGAAGTCAGTAGGATAGGGTTGAGAAGGATAAAAAAAATCAGTCATGATGGAAAGGCAGAACAGACTTGATAGGCCGAATGGCCTAACTGCTCCTTATGGTCTTCATTTCTGAACTTGCTGGGTAGTAGTTGCTCCCACCATTAGAGGGCATACTCATCCCACAATATAGAGCAGCAATTTAACAACCTTTTTGCCCTGGAGGAATCCTTGAAATAATTTTCAGGTCTAGGGGCACCCCTGTATAAAAATTATTATATCTACAGCTCATGGTACGTTAGCGTGATCAGTAAGTTGTAGATAGAATAATCCAAAAATAATTGCCAGTGCTCTTTTGAGTAGAGAGTAAATTTTTAGCCGATCTTTCTTGGAAAAAAAACAGATAGTTAAGCTCTGCTTACCTTTCTTGAAATTAATTTTGTTTTTTTCTGTTTAATAAATTTTAAAAACTCATAAGGCAAACACAATAAATTTCTGTTAAATAACTGGCTTAAGCCAAAATGGGATTTAATTTTTCTAAAGGTAGGCTTAGTAGATTTGATTTAAATAAAGGTTGTAAATTGATTTTAATTAATGCTACTTACAATATGAAAATTTATTGACAATGTTGTGTAGTAAAGTTACTAAAAATAAGCCAAGGTAATATGAATAAAAATATAGCCTAACACAATTTCATAAAATACAAAAAAAAGCGTAATAAATAACGAAATGAGAAAGCCACAGAACATACAAACACTTCACAATACAATTCACAATTCTATCCATGGCTTCCACCCACTGTCGCAATGAGACCATACTCAGGTTGGAGGAACAACAACTTATTCTCCAACCTGATGGCGTGAACATCGATTTCTTAAACTTACAGTAATGGCGCCACCCATTCCATTCACCATTCCCCATCCCCTTTTCCCTCTCTCACCTTATCTCCTTGCCTGCCCATACCTCCCTCTAGTACTTCCTCCCCTCCCTTTTCTTTCTTCCATGACCTTCTGTCCTCTGTCAGACTCCCCCTTCTCCAGCCCTGGATTTCTTTCACCTATCAACTTCCCAGCCCTTTCCTTCAGGCCCTTCCCCTCTCCCGGTTTCACCTATCACCTTGTGTTTTTCTCCCTCCTCTCCCACCACCTTTTAACTCCACTCATCTTTATTTTTCCAGTCCTGCTGAAGGGTTTCGGGCTGAAATGTCCACTGTATTCTTTTCCATAGATGCTACCTGGCCTGCTGAGCTCCTCCAGCACGTGTGTGTTGCTTCACAACACAATTCACTCCTAACCCACACCTACCTTTTGCAACGTTTACAACTCAGCAAAATGGCAGGCCAGTAGCTGAGTCACGGTGCGGAAAAATTCCTTTAGAATGAAAATTTCCCTCCAATTTTCTATGGGAGTTTGTTTGTTCCCTTAAACCAGTCGGTGGCGTGTGGGGGGAAGTTGGAGAGAGAATTCAGCTGGGAGATGCTGCCTTTGCAGCCCAGTCAGTGCTCAGAAAATGCACTTCATGCTCATCATCAGCCTACCGTCCGCCTCTCCGTGAGATACGGTGCTCACCAATTATCAGTTTACCCTCCTGCTTCCGTGCAATACAGTGCTCACCATCAGTCTACCATGCTCCCCCATCTCACGTCAAAAACTGAGAGTGGACTCAAGCAAGTAAACACAGTCCTACTGTGCACTGCCATACGAGATCTAACGAGATCGCCACCGGGGCTGCTCAGTCCCTGCCTGCCACTAGCATTGCGTGTCGGTTGGGCGAAGTTCAAAAAACGATGTTTATTTTAAAAATCATGACCCCGGTTGAGAACTAGATTATTAAAGTCAGGTTTTCCTTCCACATCCTTTTGCCGCGGAGGTGAGAATGCGGCCACTGGGTTATCACTTACACCTATTACTACATCTGGCTTAAATAGTAAAATAGAGGAGATGAGATTGCGGATATACCATGTAGTGAAACAGACTTTGTTGAAGATAGTCTGTGTTGTGTTAGGCTGTACAATGTCATACTAAATCTCCCGTCCAATTTCAGATTCAGACTGTGGATCTCATGGGCAATTTGGGTAAGAAGACCCATTACAAACAATTTTTCATTTATTTACGTTGATTTCTGAAATCTGACTCTAGATAAAGGTACTTGAAGTGACGGTCTGCTCAAGCACGGTTAGGATCTGGTCTGATCTGAACGCAAGAGATTCTTCAGATGCTGGAAATCGGAAGCACCACACACGAAACGCTGCGGGAATTCACCAGGTCGGGCAGCATCTCTTGTGGAGTCAACGTTTCAGGCTGAGAACCTTCTTCAGGGCTGCAAGGGAAGGGGGAAGCAGCCAGGATAAGAAGGTGGGGGAGAGGGGGTGAAGTGAGAAGCTGGGAGGTGAGAGGTGGATGAGATAAAGGGCTGAAGAAGTGATCTGATAGGAGAGGAGAGTGGGCTATGAGAGAAAGGGAAGGAGGAAGGGCACCAGAGGGAGATGATGAGGAATGGAAAAAGGTGGATGGGAGAAATGACCAGAAATGAGAAAAATCGATGGGTGGCTTCCAACCTGATGGCATGAACAAACAGAATGAGGTGTTGCTCCTCTTTGTGTGGTAGTAGAGGAGGCCATAGACCATAATGTTTGAAAATCTGAATTCGGCAATTGGGCAATCCCTCATCTGTGTCAAAGGTCTTTTGGAGCAAAAGATCTGATCTGTTTCTATTTAGATCATTACCCAAATCTAACCATTTTAGGGTGTATTTTAAATTTTTGTAGAGTTTGAAGAAATTTTCCAGGGAAGAGGAACTTGTGTGGGAAAACTAGGGAAGTGGGAATTGTTCAAATGTGAAAAGATTGAATATTGAAAGGAAATTTAGTAGAAATTTTCAAAATTTTGAATGGTTTGTGTAGAGAAGAAACTTCCTTCACTGGCAGGAAGGTGAACAGCTCAAACGCAAGGAGCTGGAGAGGAGATAAGGAAACAATTTTTCTTCATACACAGCAGATCCACAGGATTGGAATGTGCTGCCTGGAGTGATGGTGAAAGCAAATGGAGCAAATCTGCATGGGCTGGAATTTATAGGTGAGAGGGAGCAGGTGTTCCATTGAACCAAGAACACTAGTAGATGGGTGATATTTCCCTTTCTCTCCATTCAATATGGTCAAAGCCAGTCTATCCCAGGCCTTAACCCCCCCCCCCCCTCTTCAGTAACCATCTCGTTATGATCTCAATTCCCAGATCACAGGCACAAGGATCAGAACTGCCCCCATCTGTGCTGTAATATTCTGTCATTGAAGGTTTTGCAGAAAACAGAGATCCCACAGACACTGTCTGCTGTGTGCACACACAACGCCACAGACACTGTCTGCTGTGTGCACACACAATGCTGGAGCAACTCAGCAGATAATTAATTGAGATTCTACAGATGCTGGAAAACCAGAGCATGCACAAAACTCTGGAGGAGCTCAGCAGGTCGTAGAACATTGAACACAGAACAGTGCAGCACAGGAAAACACCCTTTGGCCCACAACATTGTATCAAACCAATTAAATTAATTTAATGGCCAACTAAACTAATCCCTCCTGCCTATTCAGAATTCATATCCTTCCATTTCCTTACATTCATGTACCTATCTAAATGTCTCTAATGTATCTGCCTCTACCACTCCCCAGTTAGTGTGTTCCAGGCTTCCAAAACACTGTGCAAAAACTTGTTCCTCACATCCCCTTGAAACTACCCCCTCTCATCTTAAATGATGCTCTCTAATAGGAGTCATTTTAATGTGCCCTCTAATCCAGGAAGCATCCTGGTAAACCTCTTCTGCAGTCTTTCCAAAGACACAACATCCTTTCTCTAATGGATGCAATACTCCAGATGTGGTCTAACTTGACTTTTATTAAGTTTCATAAAGTTACTGATTCTCTTCTTGAGTTCTTTTCTGGCTTTTAAAAAAATAATCTCAAGCATTCTTGATGATTCTAGATCCCAAGAGATCCATAATAATCCTTATCTATAGTTATCTTAAAACTTAAGGAGCTATGGTCACTGTTCCATAACCGTTCACCCACTGAAAAGTCAGTCAACTGGCCAAGCTCATTACTCCCCTCTTGTTGGACTAATTACATATTGATTTTAAAAACCCACCTGGATGCACCTAATGAATTCTGCCTTATCTAAGTCTCTTGCACTAAGAAGGTGTCAGTTTATATTAGGGAAGTTGAAGTCCCTCATGATAACTAGCCTATTGTTTTCACACCTTTCCCTAATCTGCCGGGATATCTGCTCCTCCATAGGAAATTGGGTGTGAATTGGGGCATCCCATCAGAGTAAATGTGCCCTTCCTATTTTCGTATTCTACCCATATACTCTGTAGACGAGCCCTCCAATATATCCCCTCTGAATGCAGTTGTGATATTGTCCCTGATTAATAGTGCAGCTCCCCTCTCACCTCTTTTATCTCCCTCCCTCTCAATCTTTTCTAATACATCGGAACCCTGGGGCATTAATCACCCACTCCTGTCCCTCCCTCAATCAATTCTCTGCAATGGCCACAATATCATAGTTCCATGTACTGATTCATGCTCTACGTTAATCACATTTACCCATGATACCCCTAGCATTAACATATACACTCCTCAAACTATCTGTCCCATTGTGTCTATTATTTTGCTCCTACCTGTTTTTACTGGCCCTGGCATCTACCTTCCTCTCCATCCTTCTATTTTATGACCTGATGCTCTGGGTTCCAGCCCTCTGCAAAATCAGTTTAAACGCTCCCAAGTAGCACTAGCAAAATTCCTGACCGGGAAATTGGTTCTCATCTAGTACTGGTGCAACCCTTCCACCCCTCTTGTATGGGACATCATAGCCCAGAAGAAGTTCCAATGTTCCGAGAACCTGAAACTGTGCCAGTTCCTGAACCATTCATTTATCTGTACTATCATCCTATTCCTGTCCTGACTAGCACGTTTAGCTCCTTTCCTGGTTGCTGTTTGCAGTACAATGTCCCAGACTATAACACCACTTTCAGATTAATTTTAAACATAGAGCTAAACTGTTCAGGCCCTTTGGCCCTCAAGGTGCTGATCTTTTAATCCACTCCAAGATCAATCTAACCCTTTGCCTACCACATAGCCCTCCATTTTTATTTCATCCATGTGACTATCTAAGAATTTCTTAAAGGTCCCTAATGTATCTGTATTTACCACCATCCCTGGCAGTATGTTTGACATATTTAGCATTCATTGTCACAGAACAGACGCAATGGAGGCCAAGACCTTGGGCATTTTTAAAGCAGGGGCTGATAGTTTCTTGATTAGTAAGGGCTTCAAAGGGTTATAGGGAGAAAGCAGGAGAATGGGGTTGAGAGGGGTAATAAATCAGCTATGATGGAATGGCAGAGCATATGGGCCGAATGGCCTGACTTTGTTCCATTGTCTTATGGTCCTATAATTTGAAGGGGGTTGGAAAAGGAGCAAACAACTTTCTTTTTTGTGAACTTAACACTCAGCCAATGAAGGTGATTGTCTACACTAGGATCTTTATCGTTTATTCCGGGGATCAGATCCCATTTCTCCATGAAAGCAAACTCACCAAAAACTTGCAAACAAACATGAAAAAGATGCAGATTTTGTTTTTAGATTTGCTTTTATTTAATCGTTATTAAGATCCACAATAATACACTATACACACATCATTGTTTTGCTTGCGTTTTTCATAAAGATCCCCCTCTGGCAATGGTATAAAAATTATGGAGAAAAAATAAATTACAAAGTTAAAACACAGTTCATCTAGTTTCTCATGAGCTTGAAGTTTCAGGATTAAAAGTCTACAGTTGCATCACTGCAAACAACAGCCCAAATCTCTGCTTTTGACTTGATAGGCAATGTTACTCCATCTGTTTGTGCATGACTCAGATACCAGAGTCTTAAGAGACTCGACATACAAGAAGCTGCCATATGCACTTAGTGGCCACTTTATTATGTACCTCCTTGTACTGTCTGAAACGTCAACTTGTTTATTCCTCTAATAACCACAAGAGATTGTGCAGATGCTGGAAATCCAGGGGAACACACACAAAATACTGGAGAAATTCAGCAGGTCAGGCAGCATCTGTGGAATGAAATCAGTTGACATTTAAAGCCAAGACTCTTTAGGGTTTCTCCAGCATTTTGTGTGTGTTATTCTGGATTTCCACATCTGTAGAATCCCTGTGTTTCACTTTAGTGCTTTACAGTTTCCAACATCTGGTTCAACAAGTCCTCTAATGTTGGGGAAAATATCTGCCCAAGTTCCTACAATGATGTTTCACACACTACTTAAGTAAATGACCAGGTTAATCCAAATGAATGGTCCCTGCCCTTCAATAGGTTAATATGAGGGGCATAATTTTAAGGTGATTGAAATGAAGTATAGGAGGGATGTCAGAGGTAAGTTTTTTTTAAAAACACAGAGAGGTGGGTGCGTGGAATATGCTGCCGGGGTGGTCGTATTAGGGACATTCAAGAGTCTCTTGGATAGGCACATGGATGAAATAAAATTGGAGAGCTATGTGGGAGGGAAGGGTTAAATTGATCAAAGTCAGCTGACTGTTGAGGGCCAAAGGGCCCGTACTGCCTAACCTGCTGTGTTCCTCCAGCAGGTCATTTTCTGCTTCAGATTCTAGCATCTGCAATCTCTTCTGTTTCCGATGACCTGGTTAATTTGTTTCGCTGGGACTGAATTGGTTTAGGAATTTGCCTTGTTGTTTTGTTGACATTTATATAGTCCTTACATAAGGTAGAACATTGCCCTGGAGAGCATTGTGTTCACCTGAAGGACAGATCTCTCGACTTGGCATTGCAATGTACAAAACTATGGAGGGATCTGTCCCTGAAGCTCGAGCCTCTCAGTGGTGCAGGGCTCTGGTTATCTGCTCAATGTAGCAGTGACAGTGACTCACCTGCATGAATCATAGTTCCTGACATTTGGCCTGTTGGCCCTGAGAGGCATTAATCATTAATCTTATTTCCCTGTTACCTACTCTGTCACATGCTCATTAATAAAGGGTAACCTGTTGAGGATATCTAATCGAAACATATAGACATTATCTTATCGAATGGAGGGATAAGTGCAAGGGGTTAAATGGTCTATCATGCTTCCCTGTTTCACCTCACTCAAGGTACAGTAAGTGTTGGTCTTGATGTAAATACCCACATCTCACAATCAAAATGGAAATCCAATTAGGATTTTTATCTATTTAGTTACAGCGTATTGATGTCACTGTCAATGCCAGCATTTATTTTCCATCTAGTAGCATTCTTGTGAATCTTTTCCACACACTAATATCACCCTCACCTGACATATGATTGTTTAACTCACTGGGTCTGAAGCCTGCAATTTACTTCCAAATGCCTTCAGCAGAGGAGTGGCAACTGCTCAAGAAAAGATAAAGATTAGCTTATGTTTGTCATATGCACATCAAAACAGACAGTGAAATGCACTGTTTGTGAGAATGCTCCAAGGATGCGCTGGGGGGCAGCCCACAAGCGTCGCCACAATTTCAGCATCAACATAGCATGCCCACAACTCACTAACCCTAACTAAGAAGGAAGTTCACCAACATCTTCTTAGAGACAATCAGAGATGGACAACGAATATCAATAACACTCAACAGTTAAACTCATTATGAAGATTGGTTGAGGTAGTAGAGCTGGAAACCATGAGAACTTGGTAGAATAGTGAAAGAATTTTTAACTGATTTGTAAACCATTTGATTTATTGATTATACGATCAACGTGCTCATCAATAAATGTTTTAGTAATTGAATATTTACAAGGTATTTGAAGAAGTTAATTTTGGGCTGGTGTATATGGAGTTTGGTCTCCACTTCAATTTATAGTTTCCTTATAAATTCCTAGCTCCACTTATATAAAACACAAATTGTTGGAGTTTTTTGACTATGTTAAAGTTTGTGTTTAAATTCAAGTCCTTGCTAAATACACAGAGAGGTATTTAGAATGAAGGTAGGGTGGGAGTGCAGTGAACATATTTCTATACAAGCACCCAGAACCATGGACAATTGAGCCAAAGAAATGAATGCGACTGGATGTCTGGGGTGTTAAAATTTGATTTGTGTGTATTTTGAAGTTATGAATGAAAATCTAGAATGCAAATAAAAAGGTTTGTTATATAAAAACCCCTCTGATGTTCTTCAGGGAAGGGTATCTGGCACCCTCATCTGCACTGCTCTAGATATACCTGTAAACCCCATCCCCTTTCCAGCTCTTTAGCTCAGGGCTAGTTATGGATAGAATTAAATGCCAACTTTGGCAGTGTCATCAATGCACTGTGAATCAAAAAAATCCTAATTGTATTTCCTTTTGATGGTGAAATGTGGGTATTTAGGATTTAGATCTAGGTTATCTGGCCCGTAAGATAATGTCTAGGATTTTACCTCAGTGATGCTTTACTCCCCAGCCCAATTGCTCTTGAATCTGAATATTCAAAAATCTCCAGCCTGTGTCTTACATATACTGAGCAAATAAACCTCCATAGAGATCTTGGGCAGAGAATTCCAAGGACTCATTCTCCAAGTAAGGAACTGTATTCACATTCATATACTCAACAGGTGTCCCTTTATTTTGAAGCTATAACTCTTGGTTCCAGACACCCCAAACTTCTCTTGAATGCTGCAATCAAACTTACGTCCACCAACTTTGCTATTTATTCACTAACATGACACAGGCTATTTCAGCCCCTACTAGCCTGTAGCAGAACAAACCCACCAGCCAATTTTCCCTCCTGTTCCCTTTCTTGCATGTACATTCATTTAGTCTCTCCATATCCCTTTGAAGCATCTCTGCAACTGCTCATATCAAATCAGCGAATTAGTGGCACTCCCTAGCTAAGGGCAAGATTTCTTCCCTTGGAGAGTAATCAGATAGGTGAATCAGATAGGTCTTTATTATGGTCTGTTTTATATTTGATGTCAGATTTATTTAACTGCTTGAACCTGTAGCTACCATTGAACTTACTTTTCAAGATAAATAATCCAGGCACTAGAGAATGGTCCAAAACTTTAAGCGTTATACTACTGCATACACATTTTAAGAGAGCCATCCCACTTTAATGAGAGAAATCTATGTAAATAGTTTATGTGGTGTTGAATTCCTCCATAAAACGCAGAAGAAACTCAGCAGGTCAGGCAACATCAAGGCTATGAATAAACAGTTAACATTACAGGGCAAAACCCTTCATCAGGACAGGAGTTTCAGCCCTAAATGTTGCCTGTTTATACCTCTCCATAGATGCTGCCTGACTCTATGAGCTCCTTCAGCATTTTGTGTGTGTTGCTCTGGATTTCCAGCATTTGTGTTGAATTCTCCCACCAAGACCCTAGGAATTTATAGCAGCAATCTGAAGTACATCTAGACAAGGAGCTGGAAACAATATAGTAACGAGTGTGTGAAAGTTTATAATTATTTTATAAATGTCTTTGTGCTTATTGAATATTTCTGTTGAGGAGGAAGACTACAACATTCAACACCAAAACAGCCACCCAATCAACACAGAGTTAAACCCCCAGCATCACCAATTTCCTTCCATTTGTGGCCCAGCTGGTGAGGTGGCAACCATTTATATTGCTCAGATATTTAGACTTATTTATCACATGTGAAATGTATCATTTGTGATAACAACCAACACAGTCCAGGGGTGTGCTGGGGAAGCTTGCAAGTGCCACCACAGATTCTGGTGCTAAAAGAGCATGCCCTCAATGCTCAGTAGAACAACAGAGATAACACTTACATAGAAGATATTTAAAGGTAAGACTGGCCCATTCCCTGTGGCCACTTTTTATGCCAGCTCAGGTCTGGAGCATGAATTTAACTGGAAAACATTCCTGGACACAGTTCTAACTGGGTAAATACCAAGCACTCATACATAGATTGATGGCATTCCAAGGACAGTTGTAAAATATATACTCAGTGGCCATTTTATTAGCTATCCCCTGTACCTGATGAGTGCATGTTCACGGACTTCTGCTGCTGTAGCCCATCCAATTCAAGTTCGACATGTCGTGCGTTGAGAAATGTTCTTCTGCACACCGCTGTTGTAATGCGTAGTTGTTTAAGTTTCCTATCAGCTTGAAGCATGCCAGCCATTCTCCTGACCTCTCTCATGAACAAGGCATTTTCACCCACAAAACTTGCTCATTGGACCCTATTTTGCTTTCCCCATCATCCTCTGTAAACTCTAGAGACTTGTGACAATCCCAGGAGATCAGCAGTTTCTGAGCCCTGTCTGGCACTAAGGTCCATGGTCAAAGCCACTTAGATCACATTTCTTCCCCATTGGTCTGAGCAACTGAACTGAACATTGAGTTGCTGCCATATGATTGGCTGATTAGATATTTGCATTACTGAGCAGGTGTACCTAATAAAGTGGCCGCTGAGTGCGTGAATCAAATAATTTAACAACAAAGGCAAATAAATAAACACGTGACTCAAGTCACAATTACTTGTGCTTTCAGAGACTGGCTGTGATAAGCTGGGATAGTACTGAGAGTCAAACACTGAAACTGCGATCACATGAATGCAAGCAGTTAAAATTAACCATGTGAGGTTTGAATGATGCTCCCGGAACAGAGAGGCAAACACAAAGTGCATCATAGGTTAAATAAATAAACAAGGAGTGCTTTTATAATCAACCACTATTGAGCTGTTGAGTGCAAAGTTCCAAACTCCATGGGCAGTATGGTTCAGTGTGTGTTGTTACATTGCCAATGCAAAGTTTACATCCACCAGCAAGTTCAGGATGCAAAATTCCATTTTTTCCTTAAATGTATAAAAGTTTATCCCCCAGCCTACTTCCCCAAACCTGTCGTCCATCCCCTCATTTGACATTCCCAACCCAGCAGGCATCTGGAGTCTCGAGGAAATGAAGATTAATCTTTGGTCACCATTGCAAGCTAAATCTGGAGAGGCAAGGAATGATTACAATATGTAAAAAATTATTTTCTATTATTCCTGAACATGTTTGTTTAAGTAGTACCTTTCTCATGTCTTCCTCCGTCACTGTCACAGACCATACAACACAAACAGGCCCTTCGGCCCATCTAGTTAATGCCGACCAACTTGTCTCATCCAAAATAGTCTCATTTGGCCCATAAACCTTTCCAATCCATATGCCTGTACAAATGTCCCTTACATGTTCTTACTGTACCTGCGTCAATCACTTCCCCTAGCAGCTGATTCCACAGAATCACCCTTTGTGTCAAAAAAGGTTGCCCTTCAAGTTGCTGTGAAATCTCTCCTGTCTTTCAAAATGTCCCGAAGCATTTTAAAGTCAATGAAATAGTTTTGAAGTGTAGACACAGTTGTCAGGAAAGAAATGGGAGCAAGCCAAATTGTGCACAGGAAACTCCCACAAACAGGAATGGACAATGAAGCTTTAGAGAGGGTGCAGAAAGACTCACCACAGGATGGTGCCTGAATTAGAGAGCATGTCTTATGACGATAGGTTGAGTGAGCCAGGGAACGATGGAGGATGCGAGGTGACTTCATACAGGTAAGATGATAAGAGGCACTGATAGAGTGGACTGCCAGCACCATTTTACCAGGGTGAAAATGGCTAATATTAATTTTAATGTGATTAGAGGAAGATAAAAGGGGATGTTAGAGGTAGTTTTTCACACAGAGAGTGGCAGGTGCAGGGAATGTGCTGCAAGGGCTGCTGGTTGAGGCAGATATATTAGGGACATTTATGAGATGGCCACATGGGTGAAAGAAAGATAGAGGGCTATGTGGAAGGGAAGGGTTAGATTGATCTTAAGAGTTTGTTGAAAGATTGGCACAACATTGTGCCTGTAACTGTGCTGTATGGTACATGTTTTATCTATACCACCATATGAAGGCGTTTACCCGAGACACTGACTGTCCATTTCCATCCACTGGTGCAGCCTGACCTGCTGAGTTCCTCCACCACCTAGTGTGTCGCTCTTTGTCTGACGGGGTGACACTGAATCACAAACCTTCTCTGATAACTTTACAACTTCAAAGCAGAGATTTTCTTTAATTGTATTCCCCAGCTCTGAGTTTTACTTGCAAGATTAAATCTTAGCTCCTGGGGACTCCTGGACATACCAACAGTTGTGGATAGCGGTTCAGATGAAGAAACTCCTGACCAAACTTCGCCCCGACCCCCACCCCCCACAAGACTCCTTCCTGCGCACTGCCCTCCTTTCAGTAAGCAATGACTTGTCGTTCGGAGAGATCTGCCCCCAGAGACTCAGGCCCGGCTGCAGGTGGCATTGATCATGATGTTGGGAAGCGCGTTGCGCCTCCTGCGCCAGGAGCCCAGATCCTGCGAGTAGCCTTTAACCAGCTGGAACCAGTGCTGGGTCCGTGGACGATCTGCGGCGCGGAAGACAAACACTTCCTTGGGTATCTCCAGCAGCTCGAAGGTGTCGTCACAGTCAGGATCTGAAGACACCACGCAGTTGCCCAGGTGGAGGGGCCGCCGGAAGAGGGAGAACTTGCCACTGCTCTTGTCCCGAATCAGCACCAGCGCGACGTCCCGTGGTGCCTCCTGTCCGCCCCCACTGGGTGACAAGCCTCTCTGGCCAGGTATGGGCTCAGGGTCTGCCCTGTTGACCAGCAGCAGAGCATGGAGGCTCTGGAACTTGAGGGACCTGCTCCCCTTCTTGGACCATTGGCTGTCACCAGGCTGTGAGGACTGCAGTGTTCCCTCCATCGCAAAGCGCGTCTCCTCTCGCAGCCACCCTACCGCACGGACCGCCACCTCCCTCAGCTCCAGGTCGGCGGCTTCTCGGTGCCGCCGGCTCCCACGCCGGAGCGAGCGGAAGTTCCAGAGCGGAGCGCCCTCCTGCCGGCTCTTCATGTTGATGTGTTCCAGGTGCGACTCCACCCGACTCTTGGCCTCCCGCAGGCCCCGGTGGTCCGGGTGCAGCTCCGGAGTCGAGCTGCCGATCCGGCTCAGCAGCAGTGGGTACTTGGTTACTCGCTGCAGTGGTGCCATCAGGAAGGAACGCAGGTTCATGCGACGCAGGGCAGTATTGTCATTCTGCGACACGTCCAAGAAGATCCTGAGAGCAATCAACAGAACATTCGGTTAGTGCACAAACAGTGCCGACTAGTCGTTTCCAATAATTGACTAGATTACTTTATTTAGCAGAGCCTTCTGGCCCAACCACACCTACACAAAAAAAACCTATTTATTCATATGTCTTCGGAAAGTGGGAGGAAGCCAGATTATCCAATTCAACCTGCATTACTCAATCAGTAAATGCAGAATAAAGTGTTAGAGAAAGTGAAGTGTGGCTGTGAGATCATAAAGAGCTACATTGTGAGATCCTTATTCTACTAGGGGGCAATTCATAGAACACAAATCATTATTGTCCATCCACTCCTGCACACCACTGTTGTAATGTGTAGTTATTTGAATTACTGTTGCCTTGCTGTCAGCTTGAAGCAGTCTGGCCATTTTCCTCTAAGCTCTCTCATTCATAAGGCATTTTTGCCCACAGAACTGCAGAACTGGATGTTTCTTGCACTGTTCTCTGTAAACACTACAGACTGTTGTGTGTGAAAATCCCAGGAGATCAGCAGTTTCTGAGATACTCAAACCTCTCTGTCTGGCACCAGCAATCATTCCACAGTTAAAGTCACTTAGATCAGGTTTCTTCCCCATCTGCTGTGTGGTCTGAACAACATCTTGACCATGTCTTTATGCACGGACTTGCTGCCACATGATTGGCTGATTAGATATTTGCAGTGACGATGTGGACAGGTGTACCTGATAAAGTGACTGATCGGTGTAGAATCTCATTGCTCCCCAGACTGAATCTAGAATTCCTCACTGCTCCCTAAGGAATCCTTAACCACAACAGTTTCCTACCTTACTAATATGACCAATCTATAATGGTCCAGTCCCAGGGACATTCCTGAAGGAACTACCCTAAAGACAATACACAAGCTCTTCTTCCACAGTACTTTTCTCAATTTGGTTATTCTAATCATTATGCAGATGTCATAAGTCAGGTGTTGAATCAGGACTCAACTGCAGGACACAGACACTGGAGTCCCGGAAACAGGACGAGACAGAACCCAAGGGTGGGATGGGATGCAGTCTAGGCAGGGGAAGCAGGACCAGGATGAGGGACTGGGAACAAGGAGCCTGGGGTGGAGCCCGAGACTAGACAAGGACCTGGAACCTGGGTCTTGCCTCGAGCTTGGACCCCTAAACCCAGGCGAGGACATGACGAGGCTTGGCTAGGGACTTGGGGTCTTGAGGCTTGGGGCTGGAGGCCGCAGGCTTGGGTCGAGGCTTGGGGCTGGAGGCCGCAGGCTTGGGTCGAGGCTTGGGGCTGGAGGCCGCAGGCTTGGGTGGAACCTTGGGGCTGGAGGCCACAGGCTTGGGTCGAGGCTTGGGGCTGGAGGCCGCAGGCTTGGGACGAGGCTTGGGGCTGGAGGCTGCAGGCTTGGGGAACTCGGAGGCTGGAGCTAGGGACAGACTAGGAACTGTACATCAACATGGAGCCGGGACTTATCCTCCGACAAGCTGGGACTCGTCTGTAACTCCACACCAAGGTGGGGCAGGACCATCCGTTGGGTAACGGCAGAACAGCCTGACCTAACCGACAGAGTCAAAGACAGGACAAGACAGATTCCCCCCGCAGGGCAACGGCAGAATGGTGGACTTACCCCACGGGGGCGAGGACAAGGCAAGACAGACCCCCCCGCAGGGCAACGGCAGAATGGTGGACTTACCCCACAGAGGCGAGGACAAGGCAAGACAGACCCCCCCGCAGGGCAACGGCAGAATGGTGGACTTACCCCACAGAGGCGAGGACAAGGCAAGACAGACCCCCCCCGCAGGGCAACGGCAGAATGGTCGGACTTACCCCATAGAGGCGAGGACAAGGCAAGACAGACCCTCCCGCAGGGCAACGGCAGAATGGTGGACTTACCCCACGGGGGCGAGGACAGGAAGAGACAAACGCCAAGGAACGACAGAGAGTTCCACCTCTGCATCGGGGTAGCTCCGAGTAGCCGTTACAGCCAGCAGCCTGGGCTGACTGCGGAAGCAACCGGATCCCTACCTAGCTCAGAGTGGCTGACGGACACCCAGCTGGCCCAGGAAACAGCTGAATCCATACCACAATGACAGCTCCGACTACTACCAGCAAGACTCCCAGAAACCATGGTTGTCCAACGTGGCCCCAAGGATGGCAGGAGTGCACTCAAGCCTTCCACCAGCCATCTGTGCCATGAGTATCTTGACAGGACGACCCCACCCCCCCCACAACCACACTGAATACCAGGGCCACTTGTATTACCAGTTCCAACATGAGACCGCCGGAAAACCCGGAGTCCGGAGTACGCGGACCGCACCATGGACTTCAGACTGAACCACCACAGCAGATTAAAGGTACTTATAATGATTACCCTTCCCTTTTTCAATGGCAGATTCTACTGCCACAATGGTCTGGATAGCCTCCAACCTGACAGGCATGACATTGATTTCTCTAACTGTTGGCGATTTCTCCCACATTCCCTTCGTTCTTTTTGCATTCCTCTTTCTGGATTCCCTCTTTCTCTTCTCTTCACCTGCCAATCATTTCCCTTCTTCTTCCCTTTCTCCCATGGTCTATTGTTGTGTCCTATCAGATTAATTCTTCTTCCAGCCTTCATCTCTTCCAACGATCACCTCACAGCTTCTCCCTTCACCCCCCCTCCCCACCATCCCCCCACGTGGTTTCACCTATCACCTCACAGCTTCTCCCTTCACCCCCCCTCCCCACCATCCCCCCACGTGGTTTCACCTATCACCTCACAGCTTCTCCCTTCACCCCCCCTCCCCACCATCCCCCCACGTGGTTTCACCTATCACCTCACAGCTTCTCCCTTCACCCCCCCTCCCCACCATCCCCCCACGTGGTTTCACCTATCACCTCACAGCTTCTCCCTTCACCCCCCCTCCCCACAATCCCCCCACCATCCCCCCACGTGGTTTCACCTATCACCTCACAGCTTCTCCCTTCACCCCCCGTCCCCACTATCCCCCCACGTGGTTTCACCTATCACCTCACA
Source organism: Hypanus sabinus (assembly GCF_030144855.1). Classification (NCBI taxonomy): domain Eukaryota; kingdom Metazoa; phylum Chordata; class Chondrichthyes; order Myliobatiformes; family Dasyatidae; genus Hypanus; species Hypanus sabinus. The sequence goes on along the minus strand of NC_082709.1, from coordinate 91,934,183 downwards.
GCTTCTCTCTTCACCCCCCTCCCCACCATCCCCCCACATGGTTTCACCTATCACCTCACAGATTCTCCCTTCACCCCCCCTCCCCACAATCCCCCCACCATCCCCCCACGTGGTTTCACCTATCACCTCACAGCTTCTCCCTTCACCCCCCGTCCCCACTATCCCCCCACGTGGTTTCACCTATCACCTCACAGCTTCTCCCTTCACCCCCCGTCCCCACTATCCCCCCACGTGGTTTCACCTATCACCTCACAGCTTCTCTCTTCACCCCCCTCCCCACCATCCCCCCACATGGTTTCACCTATCACCTCACAGCTTCTCCCTTCACCCCCCTCCCCACCATCCCCCCACGTGGTTTCACCTATCACCTCACAGCTTCTCTCTTCACCCCCCTCCCCACCATCCCCCCACGTGGTTTCACCTATCACCTCACGGCTTCTCCCTTCACCCCCCTCCCCACCATCCCCCCACGTGGTTTCACCTATCACCTCACAGCTTCTCTCTTCACCCCCCTCCCCACCATCCCCCCACGTGGTTTCACCTATCACCTCACGGCTTCTCCCTTCACCCCCCTCCCCACCATCCCCCCACGTGGTTTCACCTATCACCTCACGGCTTCTCCCTTCACCCCCCCTCCCCACCATCCCCCCATGTGGTTTCACCTATCACCTCACAGCTTCTCCCTTCACCCCCCCTCCCCACCATCCCCCCACGTGGTTTCACCTATCACCTCACGGCTTCTCCCTTCACCCCCCCTCCCCACCATCCCCCCACGTGGTTTCACCTATCACCTCACGGCTTCTCCCTTCACCCCCCCCTCCCCACAATCCCCCCACCATCCCCCCACGTGGTTTCACCTATCATCTCACAGCTTCTCCCTTCACCCCCCTCCCCACCATCCCCCCACGTGGTTTCACCTATCACCTCACGGCTTCTCCCTTCACCCCCCTCCCCACCATCCCCCCCACGTGGTTTCACCTATCACCTCACGGCTTCTCCCTTCACCCCCCTCCCCACCATCCCCCCACGTGGTTTCACCTATCACCTCACGGCTTCTCCCTTCACCCCCCCCCACAATCCCCCCACCATCCCCCCACGTGGTTTCACCTATCACCTCACGGCTTCTCCCTTCACCCCCCCTCCCCACCATCCCCCCACGTGGTTTCACCTATCACCTCACGGCTTCTCCCTTCACCCCCCTCCCCACAATCCCCCCACGTGGTTTCACCTATCACCTCACAGCTTCTCCCTTCACCCCCCTCCCCACCATCCCCCCACGTGGTTTCACCTATCACCTCACGGCTTCTCCCTTCACCCCCCCCCCACAATCCCCCCACCATCCCCCCACGTGGTTTCACCTATCACCTCACGGCTTCTCCCTTCACCCCCCCTCCCCACCATCCCCCCACGTGGTTTCACCTATCACCTCACGGCTTCTCCCTTCACCCCCCTCCCCACCATCCCCCCACGTGGTTTCACCTATCACCTCACGGCTTCTCCCTTCACCCCCCCTCCCCACCATCCCCCCACGTGGTTTCACCTATCACCTCACAGCTTCTCCCTTCACCCCCCCTCCCCACCATCCCCCCACGTGGTTTCACCTATCACCTCACGGCTTCTCCCTTCACCCCCCCTCCCCACCATCCCCCCACGTGGTTTCACCTATCACCTCACGGCTTCTCCCTTCACCCCCCTCCCCACCATCCCCCCACGTGGTTTCACCTATCACCTCACGGCTTCTCCCTTCACCCCCCTCCCCACCATCCCCCCACGTGGTTTCACCTATCACCTCACAGCTTCTCCCTTCACCCCCCTCCCCACCATCCCCCCACGTGGTTTCACCTATCACCTCACGGCTTCTCCCTTCACCCCCCCCTCCCCACCATCCCCCCACGTGGTTTCACCTATCACATCACGGCTTCTCCCTTCACCCCCCCCTCCCCACAATCCCCCCCACCATCCCCCCACGTGGTTTCACCTATCACCTCACAGCTTCTCCCTTCACCCCCCTCCCCACCATCCCCCCACGTGGTTTCACCTATCACCTCACGGCTTCTCCCTTCACCCCCCACTCCCCACAATCCCCCCCACCATCCCCCCACGTGGTTTCACCTATCACCTCACGGCTTCTCCCTTCACCCCCCCCTCCCCACCATCCCCCACGTGGTTTCACCTATCACATCACGGCTTCTCCCTTCACCCCCCCCTCCCCACAATCCCCCCCACCATCCCCCCACGTGGTTTCACCTATCACCTCACAGCTTCTCCCTTCACCCCCCCTCCCCACCATCCCCCCACGTGGTTTCACCTATCACCTCACAGCTTCTCCCTTCACCCCCCTTCCCCACAATCCCCCCCACCATCCCCCCACGTGGTTTCACCTATCACCTCACGGCTTCTCCCTTCACCCCCCCCTCCCCACAATCCCCCCACCATCCCCCCACGTGGTTTCACCTATCACCTCACGGCTTCTCCCTTCACCCCCCTTCCCCACAATCCCCCCACGTGGTTTCACCTATCATCTCACAGCTTCTCCCTTCACCCCCCTCCCCACCATCCCCCCACGTGGTTTCACCTATCATCTCACAGCTTCTCCCTTCACCCCCCTCCCCACCATCCCCCCACGTGGTTTCACCTATCACCTCACGGCTTCTCCCTTCACCCCCCCTCCCCACCATCCCCCCATGTGGTTTCACCTATCATCTCACAGCTTCTCCCTTCACCCCCCTCCCCACCATCCCCCCATGTGGTTTCACCTATCATCTCACAGCTTCTCCCTTCACCCCCCTCCCCACCATCCCCCCATGTGGTTTCACCTATCACCTCACGGCTTCTCCCTTCACCCCCCTCCCCACCATCCCGCCACGTGGTTTCACCTATCACCTCACGGCTTCTCCCTTCACCCCCCCTCCCCACCATCCCCCCACGTGGTTTCACCTATCACCTCACGGCTTCTCCCTTCACCCCCCGTCCCCACTATCCCCCCACGTGGTTTCACCTATCACCTCACGGCTTCTCCCTTCACCCCCCCTCCCCACCATCCCCCCACCATTCCCCCACGTGGTTTCACCTATCACCTCACGGCTTCTCCCTTCACCCCCCTCCCCACCATCCCCCCACGTGGTTTCACCTATCACCTCACGGCTTCTCCCTTCACCCCCCGTCCCCACTATCCCCCCACGTGGTTTCACCTATCACCTCACGGCTTCTCCCTTCACCCCTCCTCCCCACCATCCCCCCACGTGGTTTCACCTATCACCTCACGACTTCTCCCTTCACCCCCCTCCCCACCATCCCCCCACGTGGTTTCACCTATCACCTCACGGCTTCTCCCTTCACCCCCCTCCCCACCATCCCCCCACGTGGTTTCACCTATCACCTCACGGCTTCTCCCTTCACCCCCTCTCCCCACCATCCCCCCACCATCCCCCCACGTGGTTTCACCTATCACCTCACAGCTTCTCCCTTCACCCCCCTCCCCACCATCCCCCCACGTGGTTTCACCTATCACCTCACGGCTTCTCCCTTCACCCCCCTCCCCACCATCCCCCCACGTGGTTTCACCTATCACCTCACAGCTTCTCCCTTCACCCCCCTCCCCACCATCCCCCCACGTGGTTTCACCTATCACCTCACAGCTTCTCCCTTCACCCCCCCTCCCCACCATCCCCCCACGTGGATTCACCTATCACCTCACGGCTTCTCCCTTCACCCCCCTCCCCACAATCCCCCCACCATCCCCCCACGTGGTTTCACCTATCACCTCACAGCTTCTCCCTTCACCCCCCTCCCCACCATCCCCCCACGTGGTTTCACCTATCACCTCACGGCTTCTCCCTTCACCCCCCTCCCCACCATCCCCCCACGTGGTTTCACCTATCACCTCACAGCTTCTCCCTTCACCCCCCCTCCCCACCATCCCCCCACGTGGTTTCACCTATCACCTCACGGCTTCTCCCTTCACCCCCCTCCCCACCATCCCCCCACGTGGTTTCACCTATCACCTCACGGCTTCTCCCTTCACCCCCCTCCCCACCATCCCCCCACGTGGTTTCACCTATCACCTCACGGCTTCTCCCTTCACCCCCCCTCCCCACAATCCCCCCACCATCCCCCCACGTGGTTTCACCTATCACCTCACGGCTTCTCCCTTCACCCCCCTCCCCACCATCCCCCCACGTGGTTTCACCTATCACCTCACGGCTTCTCCCTTCACCCCCCTCCCCACCATCCCCCCACGTGGTTTCACCTATCACCTCACGGCTTCTCCCTTCACCCCCCCTCCCCACAATCCCTCCACCTTCCCCCCACGTGGTTTCACCTATCACCTCACGGCTTCTCCCTTCACCCCCCTCCCCACCATCCCCCCACGTGGTTTCACCTATCACCTCACAGCTTCTCCCTTCACCCCCCGTCCCCACTATCCCCCCACGTGGTTTCACCTATCACCTCACGGCTTCTCCCTTCACCCCCCCTCCCCACCATCCCCCCACGTGGTTTCACCTATCAGCTCACAGCTTCTTCCTTCACCCCCCTCCCCACCATCCCCCCACGTGGTTTCACCTAACACCTCACGGCTTCTCCCTTCACCCCCCTCCCCACCATCCCCCCACGTGGTTTCACCTATCACCTCACAGCTTCTCCCTTCACCCCCCTCCCCACCATCCCCCACGTGGTTTCACCTATCACCTCACGGCTTCTCCCTTCACCCCCCTCCCCACCATCCCCCCACGTGGTTTCACCTATCAGCTCACAGCTTCTCCCTTCATCCCCCCTCCCCACAATCCCCCCACCATCCCCCCACGTGGTTTCACCTATCACCTCACGGCTTCTCCCTTCACCCCCCCTCCCCACCATCCCCCCACGTGGTTTCACCTATCACCTCACGGCTTCTCCCTTCACCCCCCCTCCCCACCATCCCCCCACGTGGTTTCACCTATCACCTCACGGCTTCTCCCTTCACCCCCCCTCCCCACCATCCCCCCACGTGGTTTCACCTATCACCTCACGGCTTCTCCCTTCACCCCCCGTCCCCACTATCCCCCCACGTGGTTTCACCTATCACATCACGGCTTCTCCCTTCACCCCCCCCTCCCCACAATCCCCCCCACCATCCCCCCACGTGGTTTCACCTATCAGCTCACAGCTTCTCCCTTCACCCCCCGTCCCCACTATCCCCCCACGTGGTTTCACCTATCACCTCACAGCTTCTCCCTCCCCACTATCCCCCCACGTGGTTTCACCTATCACCTCACAGCTTCTCCCTTCACCCCCCTCCCCACCATCCCCCCACGTGGTTTCACCTATCACCTCACGGCTTCTCCCTTCACCCCCCTCCCCACCATCCCCCCATGTGGTTTCACCTATCACCTCACGGCTTCTCCCTTCACCCCCTCTCCCCACCATCCCCCCACCATCCCCCCACGTGGTTTCACCTATCACCTCACAGCTTCTCCCTTCACCCCCCTCCCCACCATCCCCCCACGTGGTTTCACCTATCACCTCACGGCTTCTCCCTTCACCCCCCTCCCCACCATCCCCCCACGTGGTTTCACCTATCACCTCACGGCTTCTCCCTTCACCCCCCTCCCCACCATCCCCCCACGTGGTTTCACCTATCACCTCACAGCTTCTCCCTTCACCCCCCGTCCCCACCATCCCCCCACGTGGTTTCACCTATCACCTCACGGCTTCTCCCTTCACCCCCCCTCCCCACCATCCCCCCACGTGGTTTCACCTATCACCTCACGGCTTCTCCCTTCACCCCCCCCTCCCCACAATCCCCCCACGTGGTTTCACCTATCACCTCACAGCTTCTCCCTTCACCCCCCTCCCCACCATCCCCCCACGTGGTTTCACCTATCACCTCACAGCTTCTCCCTTCACCCCCCTCCCCACCATCCCCCCACGTGGTTTCACCTATCACCTCACAGCTTCTCCCTTCACCCCCCCTCCCCACCATCCCCCCACGTGGTTTCACCTATCACCTCACGGCTTCTCCCTTCACCCCCCTCCCCACCATCCCCCCACGTGGTTTCACCTATCACCTCACGGCTTCTCCCTTCACCCCCCTCCCCACCATCCCCCCACGTGGTTTCACCTATCACCTCACGGCTTCTCCCTTCACCCCCCCTCCCCACAATCCCCCCACCATCCCCCCACGTGGTTTCACCTATCAGCTCACAGCTTCTCCCTTCACCCCCCTCCCCACCATCCCCCCACGTGGTTTCACCTATCACCTCACGGCTTCTCCCTTCACCCCCCTCCCCACAATCCCCCCACGTGGTTTCACCTATCACCTCACGGCTTCTCCCTTCACCCCCCTCCCCACCATCCCCCCACGTGGTTTCACCTATCACCTCACGGCTTCTCCCTTCACCCCCCCTCCCCACAATCCCCCCACCATCCCCCCACGTGGTTTCACCTATCAGCTCACAGCTTCTCCCTTCACCCCCCTCCCCACCATCCCCCCACGTGGTTTCACCTATCACCTCACAGCTTCTCCCTTCACCCCCCTCCCCACCATCCCCCCACGTGGTTTCACCTATCACCTCACGGCTTCTCCCTTCACCCCCCTCCCCACCATCCCCCACGTGGTTTCACCTATCACCTCACAGCTTCTCCCTTCACCCCCCTCCCCACCATCCCCCCACGTGGTTTCACCTATCACCTCACGGCTTCTCCCTTCACCCCCCTCCCCACCATCCCCCCACGTGGTTTCACCTATCACCTCACGGCTTCTCCCTTCACCCCCCCTCCCCACAATCCCCCCACCATCCCCCCACGTGGTTTCACCTATCAGCTCACAGCTTCTCCCTTCACCCCCCTCCCCACCATCCCCCCACGTGGTTTCACCTATCACCTCACAGCTTCTCCCTTCACCCCACTCCCCACCATCCCCCCACGTGGTTTCACCTATCACCTCACGGCTTCTCCCTTCACCCCCCTCCCCACCATCCCCCCACGTGGTTTCACCTATCACCTCACGGCTTCTCCCTTCACCCCCCCCTCCCCACAATCCCTCCACCTTCCCCCCACGTGGTTTCACCTGTAACCTCACAGCTTCTCCCTTCACCCCCCTCCCCACCATCCCCCCACGTGGTTTCACCTATCACCTCACGGCTTCTCCCTTCACCCCCCTCCCCACCATCCCCCCACGTGGTTTCACCTATCACCTCACGGCTTCTCCCTTCACCCCCCCCTCCCCACAATCCCCCCACCATCCCCCCACGTGGTTTCACCTATCAGCTCACAGCTTCTCCCTTCACCCCCCGTCCCCACAATCCCCCCACATGGTTTCACCTATCACCTCACGGCTTCTCCCTTCACCCCCCCCCACAATCCCCCCACCATCCCCCCACGTGGTTTCACCTATCACCTCACAGCTTCTCCCTTCACCCCCCTCCCCACCATCCCCCCACGTGGTTTCACCTATCACCTCACGGCTTCTCCCTTCACCCCCCCTCCCCACCATCCCCCCATGTGGTTTCACCTATCACCTCACAGCTTCTCCCTTCACCCCCCCTCCCCACCATCCCCCCACGTGGTTTCACCTATCACCTCACGGCTTCTCCCTTCACCCCCCCTCCCCACCATCCCCCCACGTGGTTTCACCTATCACCTCACGGCTTCTCCCTTCACCCCCCTCCCCACCATCCCCCCACGTGGTTTCACCTATCACCTCACGGCTTCTCCCTTCACCCCCTCTCCCCACAATCCCCCCACCATCCCCCCACGTGGTTTCACCTATCACCTCACGGCTTCTCCCTTCACCCCCCTCCCCACCATCCCCCCACGTGGTTTCACCTATCACCTCACGGCTTCTCCCTTCACCCCCCCCCTCCCCACCATCCCCCCACGTGGTTTCACCTATCACCTCACGGCTTCTCCCTTCACCCCCCTCCCCACCATCCCCCCACGTGGTTTCACCTATCACCTCACAGCTTCTCCCTTCACCCCCCCTCCCCACCATCCCCCCACGTGGTTTCACCTATCACCTCACAGCTTCTCCCTTCACCCCCCCTCCCCACCATCCCCCCACGTGGTTTCACCTATCACCTCACAGCTTCTCCCTTCACCCCCCTCCCCACCATCCCCCCACGTGGTTTCACCTATCACCTCACAGCTTCTCCCTTCACCCCCCCTCCCCACCATCCCCCCACGTGGTTTCACCTATCACCTCACGGCTTCTCCCTTCACCCCCCCTCCCCACCATCCCCCCACGTGGTTTCACCTATCACCTCACGGCTTCTCCCTTCACCCCCCTCCCCACCATCCCCCCACGTGGTTTCACCTATCACCTCACGGCTTCTCCCTTCACCCCCCTCCCCACCATCCCCCCACGTGGTTTCACCTATCACCTCACAGCTTCTCCCTTCACCCCCCCGTCCCCACTATCCCCCCACGTGGTTTCACCTATCACCTCACAGCTTCTCCCTTCACCCCCCTCCCCACCATCCCCCCACCATCCCCCCACGTGGTTTCACCTATCACCTCACAGCTTCTCCCTTCACCCCCCTCCCCACCATCCCCCCACGTGGTTTCACCTATCACCTCACGGCTTCTCCCTTCACCCCCCCTCCCCACCATCCCCCCACGTGGTTTCACCTATCACCTCACGGCTTCTCCCTTCACCCCCCCCTCCCCACAATCCCCCCACCATCCCCCCACGTGGTTTCACCTATCACCTCACAGCTTCTCCCTTCACCCCCCTCCCCACTATCCCCCCACGTGGTTTCACCTATCACCTCACAGCTTCTCCCTTCACCCCCCTCCCCACCATCCCCCCACGTGGTTTCACCTATCACCTCACGGCTTCTCCCTTCACCCCCCCTCCACACCATCCCCCCACGTGGTTTCACCTATCACCTCACGGCTTCTCCCTTCACCCCCCCTCCCCACCATCCCCCCACCATCCCCCCACGTGGTTTCACCTATCACCTCACAGCTTCTCCCTTCACCCCCCGTCCCCACTATCCCCCCACGTGGTTTCACCTATCACCTCACGGCTTCTCCCTTCACCCCCCCCTCCCCACAATCCCCCCACCATCCCCCCACGTGGTTTCACCTATCACCTCACGGCTTCTCCCTTCACCCCCCCCCCCACAATCCCCCCACCATCCCCCCACGTGGTTTCACCTATCACCTCACGGCTTCTCCCTTCACCCCCCCCCCACAATCCCCCCACGTGGTTTCACCTATCACCTCACGGCTTCTCCCTTCACCCCCCCCTCCCCACCATCCCCCCACGTGGTTTCACCTATCACCTCACAGCTTCTCCCTTCACCCCCCTCCCCACCATCCCCCCACGTGGTTTCACCTATCACCTCACGGCTTCTCCCTTCACCCCCCTCCCCACCATCCCCCCACGTGGTTTCACCTATCACCTCACGGCTTCTCCCTTCACCCCCCCCTCCCCACCATCCCCCCACGTGGTTTCACCTATCACCTCACGGCTTCTCCCTTCACCCCCCTCCCCACCATCCCCCCATGTGTTTTCACCTATCACCTCACGGCTTCTCCCTTCACCCCCCTCCCCACCATCCCCCCACGTGGTTTCACCTATCACCTCACGGCTTCTCCCTTCACCCCCCCTCCCCACCATCCCCCCACGTGGTTTCACCTATCACCTCACAGCTTCTCCCTTCACCCCCCTCCCCACCATCCCCCCACGTGGTTTCACCTATCACCTCACGGCTTCTCCCTTCACCCCCCTCCCCACCATCCCCCACGTGGTTTCACCTATCACCTCACTGCTTCTCCCTTCACCCCCCCCTCCCCACCATCCCCCCACGTGGTTTCACCTATCACCTCACAGCTTCTCCCTTCACCCCCCTCCCCACCATCCCCCCACGTGGTTTCACCTATCACCTCACGGCTTCTCCCTTCACCCCCCTCCCCACCATCCCCCCACGTGGTTTCACCTATCACCTCACAGCTTCTCCCTTCACCCCCCCTCCCCACCATCCCCCCACGTGGTTTCACCTATCACCTCACAGCTTCTCCCTTCACCCCCCCGTCCCCACTATCCCCCCACGTGGTTTCACCTATCACTTCACAGCTTCTCCCTTCACCCCCCTCCCCACCATCCCCCCACGTGGTTTCACCTATCACCTCACAGCTTCTCCCTTCACCCCCCGTCCCCACTATCCCCCCACGTGGTTTCACCTATCACATCACGGCTTCTCCCTTCACCCCCCCCCTCCCCACAATCCCCCCCACCATCCCCCCACGTGGTTTCACCTATCAGCTCACAGCTTCTCCCTTCACCCCCCTCCCCACCATCCCCCCACGTGGTTTCACCTATCACCTCACAGCTTCTCCCTTCACCCCCCGTCCCCACTATCCCCCCACGTGGTTTCACCTATCACATCACGGCTTCTCCCTTCACCCCCCCCTCCCCACAATCCCCCCCACCATCCCCCCACGTGGTTTCACCTATCAGCTCACAGCTTCTCCCTTCACCCCCCGTCCCCACTATCCCCCCCACGTGGTTTCACCTATCACCTCACAGCTTCTCCCTTCACCCCCCTCCCCCACCATCCCCCCACGTGGTTTCACCTATCACCTCACGGCTTCTCCCTTCACCCCCCCTCCCCACCATCCCCCCACGTGGTTTCACCTATCACCTCACGGCTTCTCCCTCACCCCCTCTCCCCACCATCCCCCCACCATCCCCCCACGTGGTTTCACCTATCACCTCACAGCTTCTCCCTTCACCCCCCCTCCCCACCATCCCCCCACGTGGTTTCACCTATCACCTCACGGCTTCTCCCTTCACCCCCCTCCCCACCATCCCCCCACGTGGTTTCACCTATCACCTCACAGCTTCTCCCTTCACCCCCCCCCACAATCCCCCCACCATCCCCCCACGTGGTTTCACCTATCACCTCACAGCTTCTCCCTTCACCCCCCCTCCCCCACCATCCCCCCACGTGGTTTCACCTATCACCTCACGGCTTCTCCCTTCACCCCCCTCCCCACCATCCCCCCACGTGGATTCACCTATCACCTCACGGCTTCTCCCTTCACCCCCCTCCCCACCATCCCCCCACGTGGTTTCACCTATCACCTCACAGCTTCTCCCTTCACCCCCCGTCCCCACTATCCCCCCACGTGGTTTCACCTATCACCTCACGGCTTCTCCCTTCACCCCCCCTCCCCACCATCCCCCCAGGTGGTTTCACCTATCACCTCACAGCTTCTCCCTTCACCCCCCCTCCCCACCATCCCCCCACGTGGTTTCACCTATCACCTCACGGCTTCTCCCTTCACCCCCACTCCCCACCATCCCCCCACGTGGTTTCACCTATCACCTCACGGCTTCTCCCTTCACCCCCCTCCCCACCATCCCCCCACGTGGTTTCACCTATCACCTCACAGCTTCTCCCTTCACCCCCCGTCCCCACCATCCCCCCACGTGGTTTCACCTATCACCTCACAGCTTCTCCCTTCACCCCCCCTCCCCACCATCCCCCCACCATCCCCCCACGTGGTTTCACCTATCACCTCACAGCTTCTCCCTTCACCCCCCTCCCCACCATCCCCCCACGTGGTTTCACCTATCACCTCACGGCTTCTCCCTTCACCCCCCCCTCCCACAATCCCCCCACCATCCCCCCACGTGGTTTCACCTATCACCTCACAGCTTCTCCCCTTCACCCCCCTCCCCACCATCCCCCCACGTGGTTTCACCTATCACCTCACGGCTTCTCCCTTCACCCCCCCTCCCCACCATCCCCCCACGTGGTTTCACCTATCACCTCACAGCTTCTCCCTTCACCCCCCTCCCCACCATCCCCCCACGTGGTTTCACCTATCACCTCACGCTTCTCCCTTCACCCCCCCTCCCCACCATCCCCCCACGTGGTTTCACCTATCACCTCACGGCTTCTCCCTTCACCCCCCCCTCCCCACCATCCCCCCACGTGTTTTTCACCTATCACCTCAAAGCTTCTCCCTTCACCCCCCTCCCCCACCATCCCCCCACGTGGTTTCACCTATCACCTCACGGCTTCTCCCTTCACCCCCCTCCCCACCATCCCCCCATGTGGGTTCACCTATCACCTCACGGCTTCTCCCTTCACCCCCCTCCCCACCATCCCCCACGTGGTTTCACCTATCACCTCACGGCTTCTCCCTTCACCCCCCCTCCCCACCATCCCCCCACGTGGTTTCACCTATCACCTCACGGCTTCTCCCTTCACCCCCCTCCCCACCATCCCCCCACGTGGTTTCACCTATCACCTCACAGCTTCTCCCTTCACCCCCCTCCCCCACCATCCCCCCACGTGGTTTCACCTATCACCTCACAGCTTCTCCCTTCACCCCCCCTCCCCACCATCCCCCCACGTGGTTTCACCTATCACCTCACGAGCTTCTCCCTTCACCCCCCCCTCCCCACCATCCCCCCACGTGGTTTCACCTATCACCTCACAGCTTCTCCCTTCACCCCCCCTCCCCACCATCCCCCCACGTGGTTTCACCTATCACCTCACGGCTTCTCCCTTCACCCCCCCTCCCCACCATCCCCCCACGTGGTTTCACCTATCACCTCACAGCTTCTCCCTTCACCCCCCGTCCCCACTATCCCCCCACGTGGTTTCACCTATCACCTCACGGCTTCTCCCTTCACCCCCTCTCATCACCATCCCCCCACCATTCCCCCACGTGGTTTCACCTATCACCTCACGGCTTCCTTCCCCTTCACCCCCCTCCCCACCATCCCCCCACGTGGTTTCACCTATCACCTCACAGCTTCTCCTCTTCACCCCCCTCCCCACCATCCCCCCACGTGGTTTCACCTATCACCTCACAGCTTCCTCCCTTCACCCCCCTCCCCACCATCCCCCCACGTGGTTTCACCTATCACCTCACGGCTTCTCCCTTCACCCCCCTCCCCACCCATCCCCCCACGTGGTTTCACCTATCACCTCACGGCTTCTCCCTTCACCCCCTCTCCCCACCCATCCCCCCACGTGGTTTCACCTATCACCTCACGGCTTCTCCCTTCACCCCCCTCCCCACCATCCCCCCACCATCCCCCCACGTGGTTTCACCTATCACCTCACGGCTTCTCCCTTCACCCCCCCTCCCCACCATCCCCCCACGTGGTTTCACCTATCACCTCACAGCTTCTCCCTTCACCCCCCTCCCCACCATCCCCCCACGTGGTTTCACCTATCACCTCACGGCTTCTCCCTTCACCCCCCCTCCCCACAATCCCCCCACGTGGTTTCACCTATCACCTCACAGCTTCTCCCTTCACCCCCCTCCCCACCATCCCCCCACCATCCCCCCCACGTGGTTTCACCTATCACCTCACGGCTTCTCCCTTCACCCCCCCCTCCCCACCATCCCCCCACGTGGTTTCACCTATCACCTCACGGCTTCTCCCTTCACCCCCCCTCCCCACCATCCCCCCACGTGGTTTCACCTATCACCTCACGGCTTCTCCCTTCACCCCCCCTCCCCACCATCCCCCCACGTGGTTTCACCTATCACCTCACGGCTTCTCCCTTCACCCCCCCTCCCCACCATCCCCCCACGTGGTTTCACCTATCACCTCACGGCTTCTCCCTTCACCCCCCTCCCCACCATCCCCCCACGTGGTTTCACCTATCACCTCACAGCTTCTCCCTTCACCCCCCCTCCCCACCATCCCCCCCACGTGGTTTCACCTATCACCTCACGGCTTCTCCCTTCACCCCCCTCCCCACCATCCCCCCACGTGGTTTCACCTATCACCTCACGGCTTCTCCTTCACCCCCCCTCCCCACCATCCCCCCACGTGGTTTCACCTATCACCTCACAGCTTCTCCCTTCACCCCCCTCCCCACCATCCCCCCACGTGGTTTCACCTATCACCTCACGGCTTCTCCCTTCACCCCCCCTCCCCACCATCCCCCCACGTGGTTTCACCTATCACCTCACGGCTTCTCCCTTCACCCCCCCCTCCCCACAATCCCCCCACCATCCCCCCACGTGGTTTCACCTATCACCTCACAGCTTCTCCCTTCACCCCCCGTCCCCACTATCCCCCCACGTGGCTTCACCTATCACCTCACGGCTTCTCCCTTCACCCCCCCTCCCCACCATCCCCCCACGTGGTTTCACCTATCACCTCACAGCTTCTCCCTTCACCCCCCGTCCCCCACTATCCCCCCACGTGGTTTCACCTATCACCTCACGGCTTCTCCCTTCACCCCACCCTCCCCACCATCCCCCCACGTGGTTTCACCTATCACCTCACGGCTTCTCCCTTCACCCCCCTCCCCACCATCCCCCCACGTGGTTTCACCTATCACTTCACAGCTTCTCCCTTCACCCCCCCTCCCCACCATCCCCCCACGTGGTTTCACCTATCACCTCACGGCTTCTCCCTTCACCCCCCTCCCCACCATCCCCCCACGTGGTTTCACCTATCACCTCACGGCTTCTCCCTTCACCCCCCCCTCCCCGCAATCCCCCCACGTGGTTTCACCTATCACCTCACAGCTTCTCCCTTCACCCCCCTCCCCACCATCCCCCCCACGTGGTTTCACCTATCACCTCACGGCTTCTCCCTTCACCCCCCCCCCTCCCCACCATCCCCCCACGTGGTTTCACCTATCACCTCACGGCTTCTCCCTTCACCCCCCCCCCCCCACAATCCCCCCACCATTCCCCCACGTGGTTTCACCTATCACCTCACGGCTTCTCCCTTTACCCCCCTCCCCACCATCCCCCCACGTGGTTTCACCTATCACCTCACAGCTTCTCCCTTCACCCCCCTCCCCACCATCCCCCCACGTGGTTTCACCTATCACCTCACAGGCTTCTCCCTTCACCCCCCCTCCCCACCATCCCCCCACGTGGTTTCACCTATCACCTCACGGCTTCTCCCTTCACCCCCCCTCCCCACCATCCCCCACGTGGTTTCACCTATCACCTCACAGCTTCTCCCTTCACCCCCCTCCCCACCATCCCCCCACGTGGTTTCACCTATCACCTCATGGCTTCTCCCTTCACCCCCCCTCCCCACCATCCCCCCACGTGGTTTCACCTATCACCTCACAGCTTCTCCCTTCACCCCCCTCCCCACCATCCCCCCACGTGGTTTCACCTATCACCTCACGGCTTCTCCCTTCACCCCCCCTCCCCACCATCCCCCCACGTGGTTTCACCTATCACCTCACAGCTTCTCCCTTCACCCCCCCTCCCCACCATCCCCCCACGTGGTTTCACCTATCACCTCACAGCTTCTCCCTTCACCCCCCTCCCCACCATCCCCCCACGTGGTTTCACCTATCACCTCACGGCTTCTCCCTTCACCCCCCCCCACAATCCCCCACCATCCCCCCACGTGGTTTCACCTATCACCTCACGGCTTCTCCTTTCACCCCCCCCCTCCCCACAATCCCCCTACGTGGTTTCACCTATCACCTCACGGCTTCTCCCTTCACCCCCCCTCCCCACCATCCCCCCACGTGGTTTCACCTATCACCTCACGGCTTCTCCTTTCACCCCCCCCCTCCCCACAATCCCCCTACGTGGTTTCACCTATCACCTCACGGCTTCTCCCTTCACCCCCCCTCCCCACAATCCCCCCACCATCCCCCCACGTGGTTTCACCTATCAGCTCACAGCTTCTCCCTTCACCCCCCCCCCCCACCATCCCCCCACGTGGTTTCACCTATCACCTCACGGCTTCTCCCTTCACCCCCCTCCCCACCATCCCCCCACGTGGTTTCACCTATCACCTCACGGCTTCTCCCTTCACCCCCCTCCCCACCATCCCCCCACGTGGTTTCACCTATCACCTCACGGCTTCTCCCTTCACCCCCCTCCCCACCATCCCCCCACGTGGTTTCACCTATCACCTCACGGCTTCTCCCTTCACCCCCCTCCCCACCATCCCCCCCACGTGGTTTCACCTATCACCTCACGGCTTCTCCCTTCACCCCCCCCTCCCCACAATCCCCCCCACCATCCCCCCACGTGGTTTCACCTATCAGCTCACAGCTTCTCCCTTCACCCCCCGTCCCCACAATCCCCCCCACCATCCCCCCACGTGGTTTCACCTATCAGCTCACAGCTTCTCCCTTCACCCCCCCCTCCCCACAATCCTCCCCACCATCCCCCCACGTGGTTTCACCTATCACCTCACAGCTTCTCCCTTCACCCCCCCTCCCCACCATCCCCCCCACCATCCCCCCACGTGGTTTCACCTATCACCTCACGGCTTCTCCCTTCACCCCCCTCCCCACCATCCCCCCACGTGGTTTCACCTATCACCTCACGGCTTCTCCCTTCACCCCCCTCCCCACCATCCCCCCACGTGGTTTCACCTATCACCTCACAGCTTCTCCCTTCACCCCCCACCCCACCATCCCCCCACGTGGTTTCACCTATCACCTCACGGCTTCTCCCTTCACCCCCCCTCCCCACCATCCCCCCACGTGGTTTCACCTATCAGCTCACAGCTTCTCCCTTCACCCCCCCTCCCCACCATCCCCCCACGTGGTTTCACCTATCACCTCACGGCTTCTCCCTTCACCCCCCTCCCCACCATCCCCCCACGTGGTTTCACCTATCACCTCACGGCTTCTCCCTTCACCCCCCTCCCCACCATCCCCCCACGTGGTTTCACCTATCACCTCACGGCTTCTCCCTTCACCCCCCTCCCCACCATCCCCCCACGTGGTTTCACCTATCACCTCACGGCTTCTCCCTTCACCCCCCCCTCCCCACAATCCCCCCCACCATCCCCCCACGTGGTTTCACCTATCAGCTCACAGCTTCTCCCTTCACCCCCCGTCCCCACAATCCCCCCCACCATCCCCCCACGTGGTTTCACCTATCAGCTCACAGCTTCTCCCTTCACCCCCCCCTCCCCACAATCCTCCCCACCATCCCCCCACGTGGTTTCACCTATCACCTCACAGCTTCTCCCTTCACCCCCCCTCCCCACCATCCCCCCCACCATCCCCCCACGTGGTTTCACCTATCACCTCACGGCTTCTCCCTTCACCCCCCTCCCCACCATCCCCCCACGTGGTTTCACCTATCACCTCACGGCTTCTCCCTTCACCCCCCCTCCCCACCATCCCCCCACGTGGTTTCACCTATCACCTCACAGCTTCTCCCTTCACCCCCCCACCCCACCATCCCCCCACGTGGTTTCACCTATCACCTCACGGCTTCTCCCTTCACCCCCCTCCCCACCATCCCCCCACGTGGTTTCACCTATCAGCTCACAGCTTCTCCCTTCACCCCCCCTCCCCACCATCCCCCCACGTGGTTTCACCTATCACCTCACGGCTTCTCCCTTCACCCCCCCTCCCCACAATCCCCCCACCATCCCCCCCCGTGGTTTCACCGATCACCTCACAGCTTCTCCCTTCACCCCCCTCCCCACCATCCCCCCACGTGGTTTCACCTATCACCTCACGGCTTCTCCCTTCACCCCCCTCCCCACCATCCCCCCACGTGGTTTCACCTATCACCTCACGGCTTCTCCCTTCACCCCCCTCCCCACCATCCCCCCACCATCCCCCCACGTGGTTTCACCTATCACCTCACGGCTTCTCCCTTCACCCCCCCTCCCCACCATCCCCCCCACGTGGTTTCACCTATCACCTCACGGCTTCTCCCTTCACCCCCCCTCCCCACCATCCCCCCACGTGGTTTCACCTATCACCTCACGGCTTCTCCCTTCACCCCCCCTCCCCACCATCCCCCCACGTGGTTTCACCTATCACCTCACGGCTTCTCCCTTCACCCCCCTCCCCACCATCCCCCCATGTGTTTTCACCTATCACCTCACGGCTTCTCCTTCACCCCCCTCCCCACCATCCCCCCACGTGGTTTCACCTATCACCTCACGGCTTCTCCCTTCACCCCCCCTCCCCACCATCCCCCACGTGGTTTCACCTATCACCTCACGGCTTCTCCCTTCACCCCCCTCCCCACCATCCCCCCACGTGGTTTCACCTATCACCTCACGGCTTCTCCCTTCACCCCCCCTCCCCACCATCCCCCACGTGGTTTCACCTATCACCTCACGGCTTCTCCCTTCACCCCCCCCTCCCCACCATCCCCCACGTGGTTTCACCTATCACCTCACGGCTTCTCCCTTCACCCCCCCTCCCCACAATCCCCCCACCATCCCCCCACGTGGTTTCACCTATCACCTCACGGCTTCTCCCTTCACCCCCCTCCCCACCATCCCCCCATGTGTTTTCACCTATCACCTCACGGCTTCTCCCTTCACCCCCCTCCCCACCATCCCCCCACGTGGTTTCACCTATCACCTCACGGCTTCTCCCTTCACCCCCCCCCACAATCCCCCCACCATCCCCCCACGTGGTTTCACCTATCACCTCACAGCTTCTCCCTTCACCCCCCTCCCCACCATCCCCCCACGTGGTTTCACCTATCACCTCACAGCTTCTCCCTTCACCCCCCCTCCCCACCATCCCCCATGTGGTTTCACCTATCACCTCACGGCTTCTCCCTTCACCCCCCTCCCCACCATCCCCCCACGTGGTTTCACCTATCACCTCACAGCTTCTCCCTTCACCCCCCTCCCCACCATCCCCCCACGTGGTTTCACCTATCACCTCACGGCTTCTCCCTTCACCCCCCTCCCCACCATCCCCCCACGTGGTTTCACCTATCACCTCACGGCTTCTCCCTTCACCCCCTCTCCCCACCATCCCCCCACCATCCCCCAACGTGGTTTTCACCCCCCTCCCCACCATCCCCCCACGTGGTTTCACCTATCACCTCACAGCTTCTCCCTTCACCCCCCTCCCCACCATCCCCCCACGTGGTTTCACCTATCACCTCACGGCTTCTCCCTTCACCCCCCTCCCCACCATCCCCCCACGTGGTTTCACCTATCACCTCACGGCTTCTCCCTTCACCCCCCTCCCCACCATCCCCCCACGTGGTTTCACCTATCACCTCACAGCTTCTCCCTTCACCCCCCCTCCCCACCATCCCCCCACGTGGTTTCACCTATCACCTCACGGCTTCTCCCTTCACCCCCCTCCCCACCATCCCCCCACGTGGTTTCACCTATCACCTCACGGCTTCTCCCTTCACCCCCCTCCCCACCATCCCCCCACGTGGTTTCACCTATCACCTCACAGCTTCTCCCTTCACCCCCCGTCCCCACTATCCCCCCACGTGGTTTCACCTATCACCTCACGGCTTCTCCCTTCACCCCCCCTCCCCACCATCCCCCCACGTGGTTTCACCTATCACCTCACAGCTTCTCCCTTCACCCCCTCTCCCCACCATCCCCCCACGTGGTTTCACCTATCACCTCACGGCTTCTCCCTTCACCCCCCTCCCCACCATCCCCCCACGTGGTTTCACCTATCACCTCACAGCTTCTCCCTTCACCCCCCTCCCCACCATCCCCCCACGTGGTTTCACCTATCACCTCACGGCTTCTCCCTTCACCCCCCCTCCCCACCATCCCCCCACGTGGTTTCACCTATCACCTCACAGCTTCTCCCTTCACCCCCCGTCCCCACTATCCCCCCACGTGGTTTCACCTATCACCTCACGACTTCTCCCTTCACCCCCCCTCCCCACCATCCCCCCACGTGGTTTCACCTATCACCTCACGGCTTCTCCCTTCACCCCAACATTGTTATTCTGACTTCTTTCCCCCTTCTTTTCAGCCCTGTGGAAGTTCTCAGTCTGAAATGTTGACTGTGTACTCCTCTCCATAGATGCTGCCTGACCTGAGTTCTTCTGGCACTTCCCTTACCCTATAATCTTGGTAGATCGCCATTTCTGCTTTGTCTGATTGAGAAGCATCACATTGTGGGTCTATGGACTCCTGCCCATGCTTTTCATATACTGTTGAAAGTAGAAGGTTTAAAGTTTTATTAGATAGAATTCTCATTTGCTTTTCTAGCTCTCCCTTGCTATTGAGTTCGAGAGTCACAAGATAATTTTGCAGCTCTATAAGTCAGCATGTAGGCGGGAGGTCAACAACCTGGCTGAGAAGTGCCTCAACACAACCTCTCACTCAGTGTCAGCAAGACCAAAGAGCTGATTCGAGAGTTCAGGAGGAGGTCATGAGCCAGCCCTCATCGGGGGATCAGGGGAGAAGAGGGTCAGCAACTTTAAGTTCCTCGGAGTTATCATTTCAGAGAATGTGTCCTGAGCCCAACATGTAATTGCAATTATGAAGGAAGCACAGCACCGCCTCTACTTCCTTAAGAGTTTACGACGATTCAGCATAACATCTAACACTTTGACAAACTTCTATAGATGTGTGGTGGAGAGTATATTGACTGGTTGCATCACAGCCTGCTATGGAAACACCAATGCCCTAGAATGAGAAATGTTATAAAAAGCAGTGGCTCAATGCATCACGGGTAAAGCCCTCCCCACCGCTGAACACATCTACATGGAACGCTATTGCAAGAAAGCTGCATCCATCATCAGGGAACTCATCACCCAGGACATGCTCTCTACTCACTGCTGTCATCCAGAAGGAGGTACTGGAGCCTCAGGACTCACACTACCACGTTTGGGAACAGTCATTACCCCTCAACCATCAGGCTCTTGAACCAGTAGGAATAACTTCATTCAAAAAGGATCCAGTGCTTTCCTGGCGTATATGATGAATAAATTCTTCTAAGGTTTCCAGCCAGGTAGAGGTATCAATTAAACAAAGCTGAAGGTCCCACTCTAAGTAAGAACTGGAATTTGATTGTAAACAAGGTGGGAGAGCAGAAACCTGATTGGATAAGGACTAACCAATCAGGAAGGACAGACTACGGGAGTATAAATATCACTGGACTACACACGACTATGTATCCCTGATGAAGATGGCAGATTTTGTCTTTGAAACTTTCATCATAATTCATAGTTTACCCAGCTGAAAGCCCAAGAAAAGTTTAAATTTCATTCAACTTCATTTGCCCCATCACTGAACTTTTCCCACAACCTAAGGACTCACTTTCAAGCACTCTTCATCACAAGCTCTTGATATTGTATGCTTATTACTTATTTCTTTCTCTTTTGTATTTGCACAATTTGTTGTCTTTTGCTCATTGGTTGTCTGTCTGTCTTGTTGGTGTGGTCATTCATTGACTCTATCATGGCTCTTGGATTTACTGAAGACGCCCACAAGAAAACAAATCTCAGGATTGTATATGGTAACGTGTGTTCGGTTCTGGTTTCCTCATTGTATCTCAGTGCATATGACAATAATAATCAATTTCAGAGTAGTACAGGATTTAAGAGATATGGGGATTGTGCAGAAGAGCGGAGTTTGAGTTAGAAAATAAGGCAGAGTCACATTGAATGGGACAGCAGGACAGAGGGACCAAATAACTTACCCCTGATGCTATTTCTTAAGCTCTAATGCTGTCCTTGTGATCATCTACAGTCTTCACAGGTACTCCATTGGCAGCCATGCCTTTATTCTTTGTAAAGGTAAAATAATCTTAGGATGGTGCAATAACAAAGCTTCTCCCTCTCCCTTTCTTCTCACTCTCCCACTCTTTCTCCACTGAAACTGTTGGATTAGGGTCTACAATTTACCCTTCATAATTCAGTATAACTATCAAATCTCCCCTCATTCTCCTACACTCCAGGGAATAAAATCCTAACCTGTTCAACCTTTCCCTGTAACTTGAGTTCTCAAATCCCGGTTAACAACCAGGGAAATCTTCTCTGCACTCTTTCAAGCTTATTGCTATCTTTACTGTAAGTAGGTGACCATAACTCTACACAATATTCCAAATTCACCCTCGTCAACATCTTATAAAATTTCAGCATAACATCCCAATTCCTGTAGTCAGTGCTCTCCAGGGTCCCCAGCACTCAGGGCATGCCCTTTTTTCATTGTTACCATCAGGTAGGAGGTACAGAAGCCTGAAGGCACACACTCAGTGATTCAGGAACAGCTTCTTCCCCTCTGCCATCTGATTTCTAAATGGTTATTGAAGCTATGGGCATTACCTCACTTTTTAAAAATATACAGTATTTCTGTTTTTGCACAATTTTAAAAAATCTATTCAATATACATAATTGACTTACTTGTTTATTTATTATGTTTTATTTTATTTATTATTATTATTTTTTCCCTCTCTGCTAGATTATGTATTGCATTGAACTGCTGCTGCTAAGTGAACAAATTTTACGTCACATGCCAGTGATAATAAACCTCTTTCTGAGAGTTCCCATCAACTCTTGCCAGATTCTCTCACCCACCCACAAACTTGGGGCAATTTGCAGTGGCCCAGAGACCCACCTTGCACGTCCTTGGACTGTGGGAGGAAACCAGAGCACCCAGGGAAACCCACAGTCACAGGGAGAAAACTTGCAAACTCCACATAGGTCAAGGTCGAAAGTCCTCATCGTTCCACTAGCTGCCTCACTCCGCTACAAATTTTATGCTCACTTGGATTTTAAGAAAGTTCCCTCTCCTTGGATAGTGACACAATGGATAGTATTTTCTGCATGTTTAGGAAGGCTGAATTCAAATATGAATTTCCAGAATAATAATATAGATTCAAATTCTGCCCTTCATAGTGATCACAGGTAGATCTATAAGGTCTGTACATTCTCCTCATGATGGTGTGGGTTTCCTGCCACATTCCAAATGTGTATGGTTAGTTTTGGGTTAGATAGTTGTGAGCATGCTATGTTGGCGCTGGAAACATGGGGACACTTGTCAGCTGCCTCCAGCACATCCTTAGATTGTGTTGGGCATTGACACAAATGACACATTTCACTGTATGTTTCGATGTATGTGTAACAAATAAAGCTAATCTTTATTGATTATTCTGTCTGCACTGGTTAAGGTGGAGCAGTTGGTGCTGGAGATGTCCCACAAGACACAACTGTCCAGCAATGGTAACTGACCCCATGGTCTGGTTACCAAGAAGCTATCTGAAAATTTGAAGGTGTAGTCACAATCCACCATATGAACTGTAACCCTACAAATTGTTAGCTTTCTAAAACTAGTTTCACAGAAATTAAAATATTTACTTAAACAGAGAGTTCTAGAAATATTCAGCAGGTTAGGCAGGCTTTAGTGGGGAACAAAGCAGTAACTGTTTCAAGTCTAGGATCAGGATCAAGGGATTTGAAATGTTAAGTGTTTCCCTCCCACAGATGCTGCCTGACCTGATGAGTGTTTTCAAGATTTTCTGTTTTTATTTCAGATTTCCTGCAACTATTCATTTTTTTTTTTGTTTGGAGAGGTGTTGAGGAACAAATGCACAAAGATTGGTACAGATTAACACACAGAAACTCAGCAGGCCAGGCGGCATATATGGAGGGAAATAAATGGTCAACATCAATTTCTCTAACTTCCAGTAGCCACTCCCTCTGCTTCCTGCCCCCCAACCCCATTTCCCTTACCCCTCAGACCCCATTTCCCTTATCCCTGAGGTCCCATTTCCCTTATCCCTCAGACACCTTTTCCCTTACCCCTCAGACCCCATTTCCCTTACCACACAGGCCCTATTTCCTTTATCCCTCAGACCCCATTTCCCTTACCCCTCAGGCCCCATTTCCCTTAACTCCCAGGCCCCATTTCCCTTATCTCTCAGGCCCCATTTCCCTTATCTCTCAGGTCCCATTTCCATTACCCCTTAGACCCCATTTCCTTTATCCCTCAGACCCCATTTCCCTTATCCCTCAGGCCCCATTTCCCTTATCCCTCAGGCCCCATTTCCCTTATCCCTCAGGCCCCATTTCCCTTATCTCTCAGGCCCCATTTCCCTTATCCCTCAGGCCCCATTTCCCTTATCCCTCAGGCCCCATTTCCCTTATCCCTCAGGCCCCATTTCCCTTATCCCTCAGGCCCCATTTCCCTTATCCCTCAGGCCCCATTTCCCTTATCCCTCAGGCCCCATTTCCCTTATCTCTCAGGCCCCATTTCCCTTATCCCTCAGGCCCCATTTCCCTTATCCCTCAGGCCCCATTTCCCTTATCCCTCAGGCCCCATTTCCCTTATCCCTCAGGCCCCATTTCCCTTATCTCTCAGGCCCCATTTCCCTTACCCCTTAGACCCCATTTCCCTTATTCCTCAGTCCCCATTTTACCTGCCCATCTCCTTTATCCTTTTCCTTTCCTTTATTCCATGGTTAATTATCCTTTCCTATCATATTTCTTCGAGGCCCCATGTGCCACCTAGACACTAAGGGTTCAGACCACGATCATATTCCTTTGCCTTCTCCACCTGTCACCTGTCAGCTTCTTACATTCCTCTTCTTCCTGTTCTCCAACTTCCCACCTTTCCCCTCACCTGATTTCACCTATCACCTTTCAGCTTGAACTCCTTCCCCTCCTCCCACTTCCTGTTGCCCCCTTCCTTTCCCATCCAGAAAGTTGATGGTTGATTTCCCGCCACAGATGCTGCTTGTCAGTGATGGAAGACATGCAGCTTTCTTCAGCACTCCATTCCATCATAACCAGGTTGAACAAGCTGAGGGCACTGGTACCTGAGCAGTTCCTTCTCCTTCTCCAGAGTGTTGAGCAGGTTGAGAGAGGCAGACTGGTGGATGCAGTACGTCTGAAAAGCCGGCAACATATTAACGAATTCCAGGAACATCTCACCAATGCACACAGTCAAAAAGTCCTCATCGTTCTGACAACATATTAGAAAGCAGAGGATTAGAAGGTAATATCAAAACCTTTATTTGTTTAGTACCTATTGTGAAATATGAAGTGAAACAGAATTTGACTTAACTTACAGGTTGAGTCTGTGGTGAGGATGGCAGTCGGCAATGTTGACATTCATTTTGAGAAGACTAGAGTTTAAAAGCAAGGCTGTAAATCTTGGGCCCCTTATCTTAGAAAGAATGTGCTGCCATTGGAGAGGGTCCAGAAGATGTTCACGAGGATGATACCAGGAAAGACAGGGTTAACACACGAGGCGCATTTGATGGCTCTGGGGCTGTACTTGCTGGTGTTAAAAGATTGAGGAGGGATGTCATTGAAATCGAGCAAATATTGAAAGGCCCAGTCAGAGTGAGAAGTCTAGGACCCGAGGGCACTGCCTCAGAATACAAGGATGTCCCTTTAGAACAGAGCTGTATTTCTTTAGCCAGAGGGTGGTAAATCTGTGGAATTCATTGCCACAGACGTTGTGGAGACAAGTCATTGGATAAGTTTAAAGTAGAGGTTGATTAGTAAGAGCATTAAAGGCTCTGGGACGAAGGCAGGAGAATGGGAAAGTAAATCAGCCATGCTCGAATGGCAAAACAGACTCTATGGGCAAATGGCCTAATTCTGCTCCTATGTCTTATGGGTCATCGAGTGCTACAGCACAGAAACAGGCTCTTCAGCCCATCTAGTGTATGCTGGCCTGATCTTCTGCCAAGTCCCATCTATCTACACTTGGACCATATCTTCATATCTCTCCAAATCCCTCCCATCTGGCTACCTATACAAACTTCTCTCAAATGTTATAATCAAATCTGCATCCAGACTACTTCCACAGGCACCTCGTTCTGCACTTACATCACCCTTTGAGCGAAGAAGCTCCCCCTCAGGTTCCCCTTCAATTTTTCACCTTTTATCTTAAACCTATGACCTTTATAGTCTCAAACATAGAAGAAAAAGGCTGCATGCATTCACTCTATCTGATAGAGTGTTGGCAGATATGGACAAAGTGCCCATGATGGAATTGTAGCAGAGGAGGTAGCTGATGCCATGGAATTGACACACTAAAGGCGAAGCTCACAAAATGCTGGAGGAACCCAGCAGGACAGACGGTATCTATGGAAAAGAGCACAGTCGACGTTTTGGGCCAAGACCCTTCAGCAGGACTGGAGAAAAACGTATGAGAAGTCAGAGTAAGAAGGTGGGGGAGAAACACAAAGTGATAGGTGAAACCGGGAGGGGTGAAGTAAAGCACTGGGAATTTGATTGGTGAAAGAGATGCAAGGCTGGAGAAGGGGAAGTCTGATAGGAGGGGACAGAAGGCCATGGAAGAAAGAAAAGGGGTAGGAGCACCAGAAGGAGGTGATGGGTGGGCAAGAAGACAAAGTGAGAGAGGGAAAAGGGGTTGGGAAATAGAGAAGTGGGGAGCATAACTGGAAGTTTGAGAAATGAAAGGGACCCCAGGGACCTCCTCATGGCAGATGTTCTCATTTGTGATTGGAACACTAAAGGTGAAGATGGATTTAACATGTATATGCATGGGGGAAGACTACTGGGGTCTTCTAAGAGAATAGGATGGAGAAAATTGGGAATAAACAGGGAGCTTAACTTACACCTATAATATTAGAGATTAGAGGTCAGTTAAAAAAATATATTTCAGATCTTGGAATCAATCTTGGAGGATCTTGCTGACTGTGCCTCCATTAAATCTGTCTTAGGGGTGACATGGTAGCGTAGTGTTAGTGTAACACTATCAGAGTGCTAGCAACTTGGGTCCAATCCTGCTCTCTGTAAGGAATGTATACGTTCTCCCCGTGATCGTATAGGTTTCCCACATTCCAAAGGCATGAGGGCAGTGCGATAAATTGATCAGATGGGTGTGATGGGTGGCATGGGCTCATTGGGCTGGAGGGGGCAGTTACTGTGCTGTGTCTCTAAATAAATAAAGATACTCCTGCCCCTTAAGGAAGGGGTAGACACGACCTTTCTGAAAAGGGGAGGTGAAAGGTTACTGGGGGTAGAGAGGGATGCAGAGCTGAGATTATTTGTGATTTTGTTGAAAGACCAAACACATCTCAGCATTGTAATCTGTATCCTTGCAGGAGATAGTGGGGTGGTGGGTGAGTGGAACTTGGTTCTGAAAAGGCAGCAGAGCTTTAGACAAACTCAGACACTACAGCGACTAAGTGACACACAAACTGGAGGAACTCTGTGAGCCAGGCAGCATCTATGCAGGGAAAGGAAGTTGACATTTTGGGTGGAGACCCTTCATCAGGCATCTAGGTTCAGTACCTGCAGTCTCTTCAGCTTCCACTATAGGAGTAGCTTTTCCAATTCCTCCCCTTGTGTGGAATTGCAATCCATTCCAGGAATTCCCTAAAAGTGATTTCAAGGAATAGACGGATATGTGCCAAATACAGCTTAGATTGGAATTTTGTTTGGTGTGAATAAGTGGATGCTCAGGATCTCTTCCCCAGCACTGGAGAGTTCAAAACCAGAGGCCACAGATACAAGGTAAGAGGGGAGAGATTTAAAAAGAGACCTGAAAGATAACTTCTTTTCAGAGAGGATAGTGAGTAGCTGGAATGAGCTGCCCAGAGGAAGTGGTTGAGGCAGGTTCGACTTCAACATTTCGGAGACATTTAGATAGGTACATGGCTGGAAAGGTGTAGACAGAGTGGATGTTTCCTATAGTAGGAGAGTCTAGGACCAGAGGCCACAGCCTCTGAATAGAAGAATGTTCCTCTAGAACAGAGGTGAGCAGCAATTTCTTAAACCAGAGACTGGTGAATCTATGGAATTTATTGCCGCAGACAACCTTGGAAACAAAGGGCTGAAGGGCCTGTTTCTATGCTGTATGACTCTATTACAGGATGGACAGACACTGCCTCTGCATACCTGATCGAAGGCTTGCTCTGTGGAATCCTGAAGCCTCTCCAGGAACTTCTCGTTGACCTCGATGAGCTCCTGGATGTTACTGAAGACCACGGCCAGCTGCTCTGGGGTGAGAAGGCCGGCTGCCTGCATGGGCAGGTGGAACTCCTCGCGGATGATGCGCAGGTCCTCACCGTAGCTGGACTCGGTGTTGACAAACTCTAGGATGGCCTCCTTACGCTCCCGTCTGCGCTTGGCACATTTGCCACACAGGTGGTCCCGCCGTCGCCCGGCCGGTGTTGGGTCGGGCTCAGAGACGTCCCTCTCACCACAGTCCACACAAGGCTGGTGCGTCACCCAGGCCTGCACAGAGCGCGCCGTCTCCTCTACCCGGATTCTCCACTTCTTGGCTGTGGCAGGCCCGATCCCGCTGTCTGTCCGCTCCACTTCCCCCGGCCGGCTCTTCCTCCCCCTGTCCTCCTCCTCTTCGTCCTCCTCTTCCTCCTCTTCCTCTCTTTCCTCGCCCCTGTCGTTCAGTCCTACAACACCGCTGTCGGTGCTGAGGTTGCTCCAGCGGTGTTTCGGTCTGCGGGATGACCCAGGGTGAAGGCGGTGATCTTGGGCTCCAGAGTTGGGAGATGTGTCATCCATCTTGGCGGCCATGTTTGAGGGGGAACCTGAGCATCAGAGATGGCAGAATTACAAAAGCATTCGATTCCATATCAGTGACAGAGACAGGAACGTAAAAACTGCAGACTGTAAATGCATAGAAACACAGAAAACATACAGCATAATGCAGGCCCTTTGGCCCATAAAGCTGTGCTGAACATGTCCTTACCTTAGAAATTACCTACGTTTACCGATAGCCCTCCATTTTTCAGAGCTCCATGAACCTGTCCAGGAGTCTCTTAAAAGACCCTATCGTATCCGCCTCCACCACCGTCGTCGGCAGCCCATTCCACACTCTCACCACTCTCGGCGTAAAAAACTTACCCCTGACACCTCCTCTGTACTTACTGCCAAGCACTTTAAAACTGTGCCCTCTCGTACTAGCTATTTCAGCCCTGGGAAAAAGCCGCTGACTATCCACACGATCAATGCCTCTCATCATCTTATACACTTCTATCAGGTCACCCTTCATCCTCCGTTGCTCCAAGGAGAAAAGGCTGGGTTCACTCAACCTATTCTCATAAAACATACTCCCCAATGCAGGCAATGTCATTGTAACTCTCCTCAGCACCCTTTCTATGGTTTCCATATAACCATGTAACAATTACATCTCGGAAACAGGCCCCTTCCAGTCCGTGCCGAACGCTTACACTCACCTAGTCCCACTGACCTGCACTCAGCCCATAACCCTTCATTCTTTTCCTGTCCATATACCTATCCAATTTTACTTTAAATGACAATATCGAACCTGCCTCTACCACTTCTACTGGAAGCTTGTTCCACACAGCTACCACTCTCTGAGTAAAGAAATTCCCCCTTGTGTTACCCCTAAACTTTTGCCCCCTAACTCTCAACTCATGTCCTCTTATTTGAATCTCCCCTACTCTCAATGGAAAAAGCCTATCCACGTCAACTCTATCTATCCCCCTCATAATTTTAAATACCTCTATCAAGTCCCCCCTCAACCTTCTACGCTCCAAAGAATAAAGACCTAACTTGTTCAACCTTTCTCTGTAACTTAGGTGCTGAAACCCAGGTAACATTCTAGTAAATCTCCTCTGTACTCTCTCTATTTTGTTAACATCTTTCCTGTAATTCGATAACCAGAACTGTACACAATACTCCAAATTTGGCCTTACTAATGCTTTGTACAATTTTAACGTTACATCCCAACTCCTATACTCAATGCTCTGATTTATAAAGGCCAGCATACCAAAAGCTTTCTTCACCACCCTATCCACATGAGATTCCACCTTCAGGGAACTATGCATCATTATTGCTAGGTCACTGTTTTTCTGCATTCTTCAATGCTCTACAATTTATCATGTATTTCCCATTTTGATTATTCCTACCAAAATGTAGCACCTCACACTTATCAGCATTAAACTCCATCTGCCATCTTTCAGCCCACTCTTCTAACTGGCCTAAATATCTCTGCAAACTTTGAAAATCTACTTCATTATCCACAATGCCACCTATCTTAGTATCATCTGCATACTTACTAATCCAACTTAGCACCCCATCATCCAGTTTCCACATCCTTCCTATAATGAGGCGACCAGAACTGAGAACAGTACTCCAAGTGGGGTCTGACCAGTGTCCTATATAGCTGCAACATTACCACTCGGCTCTTAAATTCAACCCCACGATTGACGAAGGCCAATACACCATATGCTTTCTTAACCACAGAGTCAACCTGCTCAGCAGCTTTGAATGTCCTATGGACTCAGATCTCAAGATCCCTCTGATCCTCCACAGTGCCAGGAGTCTTACCATTAATACTGTATTCTGCCATCATATTTGACCTACTAAAATGATCCACCTGCCACTTCTCAGCAGTTTTGCAATGTCCTGCTGTAACCTCTGACAGCCCTCCACACTATCCACAACACCCCAACCTTTGTGTCATCAGCACATTGGGTTAAACTTCTCAGTTAATGGCACATAGGCTTTCATAGATCTAAGTATTGAGTACAGGAGTTGGGATGTTATATTGAAGTTGTATAAGCCATTTGTGACATCTCATTTGGAGTATTGTCTGTAAGTCCGGTCACCTACTGTACTGACAGGGAAGATATCAATAAGATTGAAAGAGTGCAGAGAAAATTTACAAGGATGTTCCCAGGACTCAAGGATCTGAGTTACAGGGAAAGGTTGAATAGGTGAGGACTTTATTTCCTGGAGCACAGGAGAACGAGGGAATAGAGGTATACGAAGCTGAAGGGTGTTGATAGTGTGAGGGCAAGCAGGCTTTTTTTCTATCAGGTTAGTGAGACTAGAACCAGATTAAATATTTAAGGGGAATGTGAGTTTCTTCACTCAGAAGGTAATGTGGGTGTGGAATGAACTGCCAATACAAGTGGTAGATGCACGTTCAGTTGTAACATTTAAGTACATGGATGGGAAGGGTATGTTGAGATATGAGTCAGATGAGGGAAGATTTGACTAGGCAGAAGACCAGGCCAGCATGGACTAGATGAGTCGAAGGGCCTGTTTCTGTGCTCCATGACTCTAATAATCCAGAGACCTACAGTATGTTAACCAGAGATTAAATCTCAACGGAGCATTTACACCAGCTATCCATGCAAGCTCTCCTCCTCTGGAGCCACAGAGTTACACGGCATGGAAGTAGCTGCTTTAGCCCAATCCTGACCAAGGTACCTACTGAACTTATACAATTTGTCTGTGTTTTGTCCCCTGTTCCTCTGAACCCTTCCTATCAACTGAGCCATTAAGTAAAGAGTACTGATGTGTTAGCCTATACTTGGTGCACTGTGTACTTCTGGATAATACAGGCAAAGTAATTTAACCTGAACCTAACCACCATAGGGCCATCCTTCCATCCTATCAGAGCAATTCCCTTTCTACCACCCAGATCCTCCCTCCCCTAAGCCAACTTGCTTCTCTATTTCCCAGATCTGATGAAGAGACCCGGATCTGAAACATTAACTCATTTCTCTTCCTGAGATATTGGGTGTCAACATCTCAGAGCATCTATCCTGGTCCTCACACCTTGATGGAATCGTAAAGAAGGCAAGCTAGCAGCTGTACTTCATCAAGAATTTGAGGATATTTGGTATGTCATCAAAGACTCTTGCAACTTTCTACAGATGTATCATGGAGAGCTTTGTGTCCTGTTGCATCATCGTTTGGTATGGAGGCTCCACAGTACAGGATCCCAGGAGGCTACAGAGAGTTGCTAACCCAGCCAACTCTATCATGGGCACAACCTTCCCTGCCATCAAGGACATCTTCTATAGATGGTGTCTCAGGAAGGTGGCGACGCATCTTTAAGGAACCTCACCACTCAGTACATGTCTTCTCATTACTACCGTGGGGGGGGGGGGGAGGGGGGAGAGGATGGTACAAGAGCCCACAAACCCACAATCAATGTTTTCAGAACAACTTTCTTCCTCTCCGCCATCGGATTTCTGAACAGTTCATCAACCCATGAATGCTACCTAATAGTTCGTCTTTAACATTAGTCAGTTTTGTAGCTTAACGTAATCTTTATATCTTCCAGTACTGCTGCGGAAAAAGTATAAATCTCATGACCCTTCATCAGGA
Source organism: Hypanus sabinus (assembly GCF_030144855.1). Lineage (NCBI taxonomy): Eukaryota > Metazoa > Chordata > Chondrichthyes > Myliobatiformes > Dasyatidae > Hypanus > Hypanus sabinus. The sequence goes on along the minus strand of NC_082709.1, from coordinate 91,902,443 downwards.
CACCTCAGCCCAAAGTGTCAATGCTTTACTCCTTTCTGCAGACACCTGGGACAGAAGCTGTCCTTGATTCTCTGAAATCTGGAGCAATGCAAAGGATGCTGGGAAAACTCAGCCGGTCAGTCAGCATCTATAGAGGAAAATGACCTTGCATCAGGACTCTGTCCTGACACAACCTCAACTCTCAATCTCCCTCCACAGATACAACCTGAGTTCCTTCAGCATCTACAGTCGACTGCTTTTCTCTCCATCTGTGCTGTCTGACCTGCTGAGATTTAACAGAATTTTTTCTCTGTTTCAGATCTTCCTGTATCTGCAGTTTGTCGATTTTCGTTTAAGTTCACTTGATTAAAGATTGCTGCTTAAAAGAACTGTGCCCACAGAACAATCATATTGATGTTCAGCTTTAACTGTGTCATGATAACCTTCCTTACTTCAATGTTATTAGACTCCTGACTGGACTTCTTGTGCACTAACTTATGCTAGGCTAACCTTACCTCTCAACCTCCCATTGTGGTCCTTGCACCGTGTCATCTGCCTACACTTTCTCCATAAATTTGATACTATATTCTGCATTCAGTTGTTGGTTTCCTTTTAGAAAACAGAACACCACAGCACAGTATACGATGTTGTAGCAACCACTTAACGTACTCTAACTTCAAACTAACTCTTCCCTTCTATATCCCTCTATTTTTCTATCATCCATGTGCCTATCAAAGAGTTTAGTAAATACCCTAATGTATCTGCCTCTACCACCACCCCTGGCAGAGTGTTCCACATACCCACCACTCTGATAAAGAACTTACCTACACTTTCCTGTAATCACCTTAAAATACTGGCAATTCCCACCCTGGGAAGAGCTCTGTGTCTGCCCACTCAATTTATGCCTCTTATCATCTTGTACACCTCTTTCAAGTCATTGAGTACAACCTCAATGTATTTATGTGTGGTATCACATGTAAAACTGTATTTTGGTACATGTGACGATAATAAACCAGTTACCAGACTACAAGGAACATAAGGATGGGCAATAATTACTGGACTTACTACATATCATGACAAAGATGCTGGTGGGAAGTATCACTACTCAGTAACCTGGAGCCTTATAATCTGTCTGAAGCAGAGTCTCTCTGGGAGTGCTGAAGCATGCTGTCTCAGGATACGAAAGCTCACCAAGACACAAGCATCTTGAAATAATATCCTGCAGCAACATGAGGGGCTTCACTAAATAAAGATTAATATTTGTCTTAAAGATGAGCTTTTTGGCACCTGCACATCAACACATACAGTGCAATGCATGAAATGAAATCAGTGAGTATTGTGCAGGAGGCAGCTCAGAAGAGCTTGCGTCCAGCACCTATGTCGCATGCTCACAGCTTACTAATGCTAACCCTAACCGTACCTCTTTGGGAGGTGGAAGGAAGCAGAGCACACAGAGGTCACCGGGATCGCTGGCACTGTAAAGCGATCGCATAAACCATGCTGATAGGCAATAACTGGGAATCCTTTAGATAAGAGTGCAGGTTATATTACAATCAAATACCCAAGAGATATATCCAGCTGTAATCACTGACTAAGCAAAGTAATTAGACATGAAAATTACTCCCTAGGCTTTCTCCAACCTTCTATTTTATATATTTCTATTGGGTTTGGAAAGGCATTTCTCCCATTCACTAATCAGATCATTTCTTCCCCCTATCTGCTGGGAACATAGAGTTGTACAGCATGGAAACCGGTCCTCTGGCCCAACTTGTCCATCCCAATCGAGGTGCCCATCTGAGCTAGTTTCATGTAGCTGTATTTGGCTCATATCCCTCTAAACCGTTACTATCCATGTACCTATCCAAATGGTTTTTAAACCTTGTAATTGTATGTGCTCTGGTAGCTCACCCTCTTTACGTTCTCCTTCTCACTTCGGGCCAGATGGCATTAGGGTAGGGTAGCGGCAAGACACCAGCAATCTGTGTTCAATTCCCACTGCTGCCTATACAGAGTTTGTACATTCTCCTCGTGACCACGTGGGGTTTCTGCAGGTGCTTCGGTTTCCACCCACATTCCAAAGACATACGGTTACTAAGTTGTGTGCATGCTATACTGTATTGGCACTGCAAGCACAGCAAGACTTGTGGGCTGCCCCCAGCACATACTCAGACTGTGTTGGTTGTTGACACAAAATGATGCATTCGTTGTACATGTGACAAATAATGTCAATCTTTATATGATCTGTTTTACCTCCCTGTGCTAGCAGAATGACTGAGGTTTTATCTATGCCCCTCATGATTTTACAAACCTTCAGTCCCTCCTCTACCAACCTCAAGAACACAGCAACACATATGGAAATCAACCATTCACACCATATAATCACAGTTTATTCTCCATGGAGACTTTCCTGCCCACTCACTTGATTCCCCTTGTATCACCATAGTACTGAAAGAACTGAAATTCCACAACACTCTAGGGCAAAGAACTCCAAAGAATCACCATGCACTGAGAAAAGAAATCTCCGTTAATTAACCACTTAAGTTTATCCATCAGTTATTGACTTTCTAACTGGAGGAATCCACTGAGGTTGGGTGAGACTAGAACTAAAGCTCATAAGTTAAAGGTGAAAAGCAAAATATTTACGGGGAACTTCTTCACTCAGAAGGTGGAACGACTTGCCAGTGGATACAGGTTTGATTGCAACGTTTGGGAGAAGTTTGGATAAGTACATTGATAGGAGGTATGGGGCAATGGGACAACAATTTGGCACTGACTAGATGGACTGAAGGGTCTATTCCTACACTGTAGTACTCTATGACATTGACTCTTGCAATTTATCCTGTCCATCCCTTTGATGATAATGGTGTAGTGTGTACTGGATGAATTACTGACCAATGGACAAGTGTGTACTGGATGGATTACTGATGAACGGACAAGTGTATACTGGATGAATTACTGACGAACGGACGAGAGTGTACTGGATGAATTACTAACACGAATGGACAAGTGTGAACTGGATGAATTACTAACACGAATGGACAAGTGTGTACTGGATGAATTACTGACACGAATGGACAAGTGTGAACTGGATGAATTACTGTCGAATGGACATGTGTGAACTGGATGAATTACTGGTGAATGGGCAAGTGTGAACTGGATAAATTACTGACACAAATGGACAAGTGTGTAGTGGATGAATTACTGACGAACGGACAAGTGTGTACTGGATGAATGACTGCCGAACGGACAAGTGTGAACTGGATGAATTACTAACACGAATGGACAAGTGTGTGCTGGATGAATTACTGACATGAACGGACAAGTGTGAACTGGATGAGTTACTGTCGAATGGACAAGTGTGAACTGGATGAATTACTGACGAATGGACAAGTGTGTAGTGGATGAATTACTGACCCAAATGGACAAGTGTGAACTGGATGAATTACTGACCCAAATGGACAAGTTTGTACTGGATAAATTACTGTTGAATGGACAAGTGTGAACTGGATGAATTGCTGACGAATGGACAAGTGTGAACTGGATGAATTACTGATGAACGGACAAGTGTGTACTGAATGAATTACTGACACAAATGGACAAGTGTGAACTGGATGAATTACTGACACAAATTGACAAGTGTGAACTGGATGAATTAATGACGAATGGACAAGTGTGTACCAGATGGATTACTGACACAAATGGAGAAGTGTAAACTGGATGAATTAATGACGAATGGACAAGTGTGTACTGGATGAATTACTGACACAAACCGACAAGTGTGAGCTGGATGAGTTACTGACATATGGACAAGTGTGAACTGGATGAATTACTGACACGAATGCACAAGTGTGTACTGGATGAATTACTGACACAAATGGAGAAGTGTAAACTGGATGAATTACTGATGAATGGACAACTGTGAACTGGATGAATTACTGACACGAATGCACAAGTGTGTACTGGATGAATTACTGACACAAATAGAGAAGTGTAAACTGGATGAATTAATGACAAATGGATAAGTATGTTCTTGATGAATAACTGTCGAATGGACAAGTGTGAGCTGGATGAATTACTGACGTATGGAGGTGTGCACTGGATGAATAACTGACACAAATGGACAAGTGTGAACTGGATGAATTACTGACACAAATGGACAAGTGTGAACTGGATGAATTGCTGACGAATGGACAAGTGTAAACTGGATGAATTACTGCCGAACGGACATGTGTGAACTGGATGAATTACTGACAAACCGACAAGTGTGAACTGGATGAATTACTGACAAACGGACATGTGTGAACTGGATGAATTACTGACAAACCGACAAGTGTGAACTGGATGAATTACTGACGAACGGACAAGTGTAAACTGGATGAATTACTGCCGAACGGACATGTGTGAACTGGATGAATTACTGACAAACCGACAAGTGTGAACTGGATGAATTGCTGACGAATGGACAAGTGTAAACTGGATGAATTACTGCCGAACGGACATGTGTGAACTGGATGAATTACTGACAAACCGACAAGTGTGTACTGAATGAATTACTGACACAAATGGACAAGTGTGAACTGGATGAATTACTGACACGAATTCACAAGTGTGTACTGGATGAATTATTGACACGAATGGAGAAGTGTGTAGTGGATGAATTACTGACACGAATGGACAAGTGTAAACTGGATGAATTACTTATGAATGGACAAATGTGAACTGGATGAATTACTGATGAACGGACAAGTGTGAACTGAATGAATTACTAACACGAATGGACAAGTATGAACTGGATGAATTACTGACAAACGGACAAGTGTGAACTGGATGAATTACTAACACGAATGGACAAGTGTGAACTGGATGAATTACTGGCGAATGGACAAGTATGTACTGGATGGATTACTGACATGAATGGACAAGTGTGAACTGGATGAATTACTGACGAATGGACAAGTGTGTACTGGATGAATTACTGACACAAATGGACAAGTGTGAACTGGATGAATTACTGACGAATGGACAAGTGTGTACTGGATGAATTACTGATGAACGGACAAGTGTGTACCGAATGAATTACTGACACAAATGGACAAGTGTGAACTGGATGAATTACTGACACAAATTCACAAGTGTGTACTGGATGAATTATTGACACGAATGGACAAGTGTAAACTGGATTAATTACTTATGAATGGACAAATGTGAACTGGATGAATTACTGACAAACGGACAAGAGTGAACTGGATGAATTACTGACACAAACGGATAAATGTAAACTGGATGAATTACTGACAAATGGATAAGTATGTTCTTGATGATTTACTGTCGAATGGACAAGTGTGAACTGGATGAATTACTGACAAATGGACAAGTGTGTACTGGATGAATTACTGACAAATGGACAAGTGTGTACTGGATGAATTACTGACCCAAATGGACAAGTGTATAGTGGATCAGTTACTGACATGAATGGAGAAGGTATATTTACTAATTTTGCAAATGATATTAAAATATTTGTTATAGATAGTGAAGACGATTATGAAAAACCACATGGGAATCTTAATCAGCTAGGTGTGTGAAAGGAGAATTGGCAATGCAGGTAAATATGAGGTTTTGCATTTTGGGAGTTCAAATCCAGGTAGGATTTATTGAGAATGGTAGGGCCCTGAGGAGTGTTACAAAATAGAATGGTCGAAGGGTGCAAGTTTATAGATCGCTGGAAGTGGCATCATGTGGATAAGGTAGTGAAGAAGGTGTTTGACACATTGGCCTTCATCTGTCAGGGCACTGAGTACAGGGCCTGGACAGTTCTGTTTCAGTTATATAGATATTGACAAGGCTGCACTTTATTGGTTACCCTGTTATTGGAAAGATATTGTTAAACTGCAAAGAAAATAGAAAAGATTTACCAGGATGTTGCCTGAACTTGGGAGCCTGAGTTCCAATAAGATGTGGCATAGTCTAGGTCTTAATTCCCAGAATGATGAATGATAGAGGTACTTTACTATGTAAGATCACAAGGGCATAGAGCAAATGAAAGCAGTCTTTTTCACAGGGAGGGGCTTCTAAAAATAAAATGAGGGCAGAGGTGTACAAGATGATAGGAGGTAAAGATTAAATTGATAGCCAAAGACTTTTAACCTGGGCAGAAATGGCTAATACAAGGGGGCTTCATTTTAAGGTGATTGGTGGAAAGTATGGGGGTGGGGGTGTCAGAGGTAAGTTTTTTTTACATGGAGTGTGGAATGCCTTTGTCAGTTTAATTAAGAAACTCCTAGTTAGGCACGAATGATAGAAAGATAGAGGGCCATGTGGGAGGGAAGGTTTGGATTGATCTTAGAGTGGGTTAATTGGTCACACAACATTGTGGGCCAAAGGCCTGTACTGTACTGTAATGTTTTATGTTCTGTAAGAAGCAAGAAATTTAAAAGGGACATCAGGGACAGCTTCTTCACAAAAAAAAGGTGGTGTGTATTTGGGATGAGCTACTGGAAATCGTGGTTGAGGTGGGCACATTAGTAATATTTAAAAGCCATCTAGATAAAGTAATGGAAAAAAGAGATAGAGAGGGCTTTTGGGGCAAATGTGAGCTGATCAGTCTGGCTTGCTGGACAACAGTCAGCACAGACCAGTTGGACTGTTTCATACTGAATGCCTGTGTGATGCTCAGTTGTTACAAATTGCCAGCTCCCCCCATCTGTACTGTGAGGAGACCTTCATCACATAAACTTTATTGGTTGAACCACATAACTCAAGGACAATTAGGCATTAGCTCTAGTTCTGAGCCAAAGAGGCTCACATTGAGTGAATCTGTGCCAACCACCAACCATCCATTTACAGTAATCCTAGACGTAATTCCATTTTCTCTTCCCCAGCAGTAGTAGTGCGATCACTCAGGTCCAGTAAGATGTTCTTCTTCTTCAACCCATTGCCCCTACTGGGGCATAGTCTGCTGACAGCAGATCATCAGAGTCCTCATTCCTGGGCCAGTCTTTCAATTGTCCCCAGGTGTATCTGGTCTTCTAGGTGAGCATCTTTCCTCTCCCAGGGATGAGGTCTTTTGGGGCTTCTGTTGACATTCCTGTAGCTTTGGGATTTTAGCGGATGGGTCTGCTGGCCCCCATGCCGAACCCGCCCCCTTTCAGTCAGGCTTGGGACTGTCCATGGCAGAGTTGTGATGTTCTCCCAAAGGGTTATTCCCTTGATGGAGAATGCCTGTGCATGATTTTGTTTACCCTGGAGAGGCTGATGCACAGGCAGCCACCACACAGTCATTGACAGACTGGGTCAGGATCCAGTGGCACGGAATGCAAGACAACTGGGGTCCCTTAATGCTACAGCCTTCCTCCACTTTCTCTGCCATTGTGATGTGTCGTCATCTTCTGCCAGCTCCACCACTGAAGTTTTGGTTGGATCGCTCTTTGGAGCCTTCCACTTGATCTTACCGCCCTGGGTGACCTTACCAGGAGCCAAGCTCCAAACGGAATCAATCTCAGAGTCTCTACACCATGACAAGGTGACAACCATCAACTGCCTCAAGATTCTACCCCTCACCTACACACCATGGGCAATTTACAGTGGCCAACTAAACCACTAGAGTACATTGGTCAAGTCACTGGTCTCAACACTGCAGCATGGCTTTAGAGTTATAGGGTCAGAGAGTTAGACAGCATGGAAACAGGTATTGAAGATAGGAGTGTGGGCAAAATACTCCAGCTGTACACGATGTTGGTAAGGTCACATTTGGAGTACTGCGTCTAGTTCTGGTTGCCCTTCTGTAGGAAGAACGTTACTAAAATGGAAAAGGTGCAAAGGAACACTTATGAGGATATTACTGTCATGGAAAAGTAAGGAAAGATTGGCTAGGCTAGGACTTTTCTCCATAGAGCATAGAAGGCTGAAAGGTAAGCTTATAGAGGCAAGGTGAATGCACAGAATATTTTCCTGAGGGTAGGGGAGTCTAAAACTACAGGTTTAATGTGAGAGGGGAAGGATTTAAAAAGCTCCTGAAGGGCAACTTCTTCCTCACAGACGTTAGTGGGCACATGGAATGAGTTGCCAGAGGTGGGTATAATTATAATGTTCAGAGACATTTGGACAGTTACAAGGATAGGAACGGTTTGAAAGGATTTGGGCCAAACAGCAAAAAATGGGATGACCTCAGGTACACCTTAATGTCTACCTGTACTGAACTTTATTTTTAACTGTAACATTACACTCCGAGGCCACTTTATAAGGTACACCTGTTCATTAATGTAAATATCGAATCAGCCAATGATGTGGCAGCAACAATGTGTAAAGCATGGTTGAGGGCTTCAATTGTTATTCAGACCAAATATCAGAATGGGGAAGAAATGACGCTGAGTGTGGAATGATTGTTGGTGCCAGATGGGGTGGTTTGAGTATCAAAAGCTGCTGATCTCCTGGGGTTTTACACATAACAGTCTCTAGAATTTACAAAGAATGACACAAAAAACAATAAATACCCAGTGAGCGGCAGTACTGTGGGTCAAAATGCCTTATTGATGAGAGAGGTCAGAGGAGAATGGCCAGACTGGTTCAAGCTGACAGTAACTCAAATAACCTCAGTGGTGTGTAGAGGAGCATCTCTGAACGCACAACACATCAAACCTTAAAGGGGATGGGCTAGAGCAGCAGATGACAGTGAACGTACACTCAGCAATCATTTGATTAGGTACAGGAAGTAACTAATAAAGAGGTCACTGAGTCGACGTCTGCAATGTTTCCCTTTTTAATGGCTTAAAGTACTTGTGTACGGAATGATTTGTCTGGATGGCACACTAATGAAAGCTCTTAACCGTGTCTTGGTACATATTTTGGAATTGGTCTATCATGCACCAAGAAACAGGCAGAAGTGCATCTTGCAAACTGTTCAAACCAATCAGATCATTACACAGTGTACTTGGTGGAACAGGTAAAATTATGTCATGGGGCTGCGCATTAGTGTAGTGGTAAACTATTATAGCACCAGTGACTTGGGTTCAATTCCCGCTGCTGTCTGTAAGGAGTTTGTATGTTCTCCCTGTGACAACATGGGAGTTAACATTATTACAGCACCAGCAAACTGAGTTCAAGTTGCGCTGCTGTCTGTAAGGAGTTTGTATGTTCTCCCTGTGACTAAGTGGGTTTCCTCCCACAGTCCAATGTTGTACGGGTTAGTAGGTTAATTGGTCACATGGGTGTAAATGGGTGGCACAGGCTTGTTGGGCCAAAGTGCCTGTTACCCAACTTTATCTCTAAACAAAAATAACAACACAGCACAAAGTGGAAAAGCTACAGAGAAGGTGCTGAGCAGCATGCAGAAACATAACGAGGTGCATTGTGAGGTCAAAAGTCCATCTTATTGTACAAGAGGTCCATTTTACCGGTGGTAGGTGCTTTCAGGCTTTTGTATCTTCTGCCTGATGGGAGAGGGCAGAGGGGAGAAGGGAGAATGTGGGTGGGGTCTTTGATATGCTAGCAGTAATCCAATATTGACTATAGTGACAATAATAATTACCAATACCAACACCAGCTCGGAGGGTGTGGATGGGTTGCAATGCTGTATGACTGGGATGGATTTCCTTATCCAAAGGACAGCACCGCTGACGTACGGCTCTCCCTTGTATTGCACCTAAGGACCAGAGGGTAGTCCTGGATTCCTGAAGTCCCCCCGTGTGAGTGCTGGCCGCGATCTGAGTACCCAATATGACACTCACACCCACCACCTTCCTTGTCCTGCCCTCGTTTCTGCCCCAGGCCCCAGGCCGCCGCCGCAATCCTCATCTCCAGTTGCTTCCGCTTCGCCGCATCGGCTGGCATCGGGTCACTGAAGTGGGGTCGCAGCCGGCACTCCCGCTGAGCCTTAGCTGTCTCCGTGGTCCCATAAGCCGCGTCTGAACTGGATCGCCGACAGATAGGCAGGGAACGCTGGGGGGTGGGGGGGGGAACAAAATCCAGGGCAAAAATAAAAATTAGCTACATTTTTAAAGATTAGCTTTATTTGTTACCAGTTCATCAAAACACGCAGTGAAACATGTTTGTGTCAACGATCAAAACCAGTCTGAGGATGTGCTGGGGCAGTCAACAGATGCTGCCTGGCTTCCTGCACTAACATCGCGTGCCCACACATTGGAATGTGGGAGGAAAGCAGAGCACCCAGTGGAAACCCACGCTGTCCCGGGGAGAATGTACAAGCTCCTTTCAGACAGCTACAGGAACTACTTCCGTCTTATGGGGATAGCTTGCTCTCTTATGCCATTTCAGTCACTCAGTCTCTTTCTGCCTGCCAACTCATTCCAGATCTGGCCGCTCACTTTATTCTGTCAGATTTACTGCTAAGAACCTGCCAGCTGATAATTCGGATTCTGGGAAGTCACTCATCCTGAAACGAGGTATGCAGAACAGTGCAGCACAGGGACAGGCCTTTCAGTCCATTACGCTCATGAGATACAAGACAAGGATGCAAAAATAAGCCATTCTGCCCATCGAGACAGTGCACATTCCATCATGGCTGATTTATGATCTCTCTCAACTCCATTCTCCCACCTTCTCCCCGAAACCTTTGACGTCGTTACTGCTCAAGAACTTGGCCCCTGTCTGTGGCAACAAATTCCAGATTCACCACAGCCTGGCTAAAGAAGTTCCTCATTGTTCTAAGGAGGCTGAGGCTTCATTCTGAGGCTGTGCTCTGGTTGTAGACATCCTCTCCATATTCATTCTATCTAGGCCTTTCAATACTTGAAAGGTTTCAAGGAGACCCCTCCTCATTTTCTGAACTCCAGTAAGAAAAGTTCGAGAAACATCAAATGCTCAGCGCACGTTAACCCTTTCATTCCTGGGATCATTCTCATGAGCCTCCACTGGACTCTGCCCAATGCCACATAAATGTGGTCTGACCAATGGCTTATAAAGCCTCAGCATTACATCCTTGCTTTATATTCTAGAGCTCTCAATATGAATGTCTGTGCCAATAATGATGCTAATTTAAACCAATCCCATCTGCCTACATATGGACTATATCGCTCCATTCCCCATCTCTTCATGCCTCTGTCCAAATGCTGCTTAATCGTATCATATCTGCTTCCATCAGCAGCACTGGCCAGGAGGCCCAGGGACCCACCACTCTGTGTAAAAGAAATCCTGTTTCACAAAGCAACACTCATAGCACGTCAGGGACCAGCAATGGAAGGGAATAAACAGTCAACGATTCAGACTGAGACCCTTCATAGATGCCAAAACCCTTTCTTAATGACCTGTGACGCCACTGTCAATGAATGATGGACCTGATTTCCTAGAGCCCTTTGTTCTACAGCACTCCTCAGTGCCCTACTGGTCACTGTGTAAGACCTACCCTGGCTGGTCCACCAAAGGGCAACACCTTAATCTCGCCTGCATTAAATCCCACCTGCCAGCGGATCCAGATCCCACTGCAAGCTTTGATATTCTTCTTCACTGTCCGCTACACCTCCAATTCCAGCATCATCCACTTATCTGCTAAATCAGTTAACATCAGATCAGATACATCTACACCATTCAGATCGTTGACATACATGACAAACAACAGACCCAGCACCGATCCCTGTGTCACTCCACTAGTCACAGGCAGAGAGGAATATATCTACTCCCATTATCCGGCTTCTCCATCAAAGCCAATGTCTAATCCAATTTACAACCTCATCTTCAATGCCAAGTGCCTGAACCTTCTTCACCAACCTCTCATGTGGCACTTTGTTTGATACCTTGCTCAGGTCCATGTGGGCAACATCCACTTCATCACCGTTCCTGGTAATTTCCTCAAAAAAACTCTGTAAGACCCACTACACATGAACCATGCTGACTATCCCTGAGCAATCCCTGTCTATCCTAATACTCATATATCTGGTCCCTTCAAACAACTTCCACTAACCTGTCCACTACAGATGTCAGGCTCACCAGATTATAATTTCCTGGTTTATTCTTAGCGCCTTTCTTCCACAGCAAAACAACATTAGCTATTCTCCAGTCCTTTGGTACCTCACCTGTCACTAAGGGTGATTTAATTATCTCTGCTAAGGCCACGGCAGTTTCTGGATTTGCCTCCTGCAGGATCCAAGGGAACAATCTGTCAGGCTGTGGGGATTTGCCTCAGGGCAGTAAACACCTCCTCCGCAATCTGTATAGGGTCTATGACCTCGCTGCTGCTTTGCCTCATTTTTATAGACTCTGTGTCTATCTCCCGAGTAAATACTGATGCAAAAGTAATCAATTTAAGATCTTCCCATGTCTCTTGGTGCCACACGTGGATTCTCATTCTGATCTTCCAGAGGGCCAATCGGGATTCTCCTTCACCTCGTCTGTTAGGGAAACCTCATGCCTTCTTTTAGCCCTCCTGATTTCTTTTTTATGTGTTCTCTACAAATTGTTTCCTCTAAATCCCCGGGACAGTTGGGTGGTCTGTAGTAGAGCCCCATTAACATGGTCATACCTTTCTTATTCCTCAGTTCCAACCACAGAGCCTCACTAGACAAGTTTTCCAGTCTGCCCCGACTGAGCACTGCCATGACATTTTTCCTGACTAGTAAGGCCACCCCTCCCCCTTTAATCCCTCCTGCTTTCTCACATCTAAAACAATGCAACCCTGGATATTGAGCAGCTAGTCCTGCTTCTCCTGCAACCAAGTCTCACTAACGGCTACGATATCATAACTCCAGGTGTTAATCTGAACTCACCTGGCCTTCCTATGACACTTCTTGCATTGAAATGTATGAAACTCAGAACATAGTCACACTAATCTCAACCTTTTGATTCCTGACTGTGTCTGAGGCCTTACCAACATCGGCCTCCACACTCACTCTGGTCCTGTCAACCCCCTGTGCAGTACTAGCAAACCTTCCCACTGGGATATCCGTCCAGCTCCAGTTTAGGTGCAAACCGTCTTTTCTGTACCAGTCCCACCTTCCCTGAAAGAGAGCCCAATTATCCAAAAATCTGAAGCTCTCCCTCCTACACCAACTCTTAGCCAAGTGTTAAACTATACGATCTTCCTACTTCTGCCCTCACTAACAGCTGGCACGGATCAGGACATGAAGGAATATGGGGAGACGGGAGGAGATGGGGGCTGAAAGGAAAATCTGATCAGCCTTGATGAAATGGTGGTGCAGACTCGATGGGCCACTGCTCCTATACCATAAGGTCTTATGGGCAGCAATCCCGAGATCACAACCCTGGAGGTCCTGTCCTTTAATTTAGCACCTAACTCTCCAACTCACTTTGCCAAACCTCATCCCTCTTCCGACCTGTGACCATAAGGACCACAACCTCTGGCTGATCACCCTCCCACTTTAGATTGCTGAGGAATTGATCCAAGATGTCCCAGAACCTGGCACGCGGGAGGCAACATATCCCACCTGGGAATCCCCTTCTTGTCCACAGAACCTCCTTTCTGTTCCCTAATCAGCACAGTTTATTACTTCTCCCCCTTTCCTTTCTGAGCCACAGAGACCTGAGTGCTGTGACGCATTCCTCCAGCATTTTGTGCCTGCTGCTCAGATTTCCAGCATCTGCAGATTTTCTCTTGTTTGTGTGTGTAACTTTCTTCTGCTAGGTCATCCCACCCAATGGTATCCAAAGTGATATAGGTATTGTTGAGGGGGATGGCCACAGGAGTTCTCTGCACTGGCTTTCACCCTCCTGATGACACCCAGTTTCTTGTGTCCTGCATCTTTTCTGAAATACTTCCACTGTTTAAGCAAATTCAGAATCGCACCCTGAGAAAATATTGGTAACCTCAGCATTGGCCAGCGTGGTAGAGACATTTATACTCACTCCTACAGAATTCAGCACCTAAAAATCTAAAATTCACAGTCACGGGATTTAAACAGAAAATAAACACGTTTTTTTGAGTGTAACTACCTCCCTGTATGTCCTGTCTATCATCCCCTCAGTCTCCCAAATGATTCAGAGCTCATCCAGTTCCATCTCCAACCCCTTCACATGGTCTGTTGGAAGCTAGATGTACTAACTGTATTTGAAGTCATCAGCTCTGCCTCTCATGATTTTACATACTCATATTAGGCCCAGTAACTTCAGTTCTCTCTCCAACAGATGTTGCCCAACCAGCTGAGAGTTTACAACCTTCCTGTTTTTATTCTTCAAACAGATTACCAGAGCCTCCCAGATTCTGCTACTGTATACATAGAAACATAGAAAACCTACAGCACAATACAGGCCCTTCTGCCCACAATGCTCTGCCAAACATGTACTTAATTTAGAAATTACATTTTTCTGAGCTCTGTGTACCTGGCCAGGAGACCCTATTGTATCCGCCTCCACCACCACTGCCGGCAGACCATTCCATGCACTCATCACTCTCTGCATAAAAATCTTACCCCTGACATCTCCTCTGTACCTACTTCCAAGTACCTTAAAACTGTGCCCTCTTGTGCTAGCCATTTCAGCCCTAGGAAAAAGCCTCTGACTATCTGCATGATCAATGCCTCTCATCGTTTTATACACCTCTATCAGGTCACCTCTCATCCTCCGTCGCTCCAAGGAAAAAAGGCCGCGTTCACTCAACCTATTCTCATAAGGCATGCTCCCCAATCCAGGTAACATCCTTGTAAATCTCCTCTGCACCCTTTGTATAGTTTCCACATCCTTCCTGTAGTGAGGTGACCAGAATTGAGCACAGTACTCCAAGTGGGGTCTGACAAGGGTCCTATATAGCTACAACATTACCTCTCGGCTCTTAAACTCAATCCCATGGTTGACGAAGGCCAATGTATGCCTTAACTACAAGAGTCAACCTGCGTAGCAGCTTTGACTGTCCTATGGGCTCGGACCCCAAGATCCCTCTGATCCTCCACACTGCCAAGAGTCTTAACATTAATACTATATTCTGCCATCATATTTGACCTACCAAAATGAACCACCTCACACTTATCTGGGTTGAACTTCATCTGCCACTTCTAAGCCCAGTTTTGCATCCTATCAATGTCCCGCTGTAACCTCTGACAGCCCTCCACACTATCCACAACACCCCCAACCTTTGTGTCATCAGCAAATTTACTAACCCATCCCTCCACTTCCTCATCCAGGTCATTTATAAAGATCAGGAAGAGTAGGGGTCCCAGAACAGATCCCTGAGGCACACCACTGGTCACCGACCTCGACCCGTCTACAACTACTCTTTGCCTTCTGTGGGCAAGCCAGTTCTGGATCCACAAAGCAATATCCCCTTGGATCCCTTGCCTCCTTACTTTCTCAATAATCCTTGCATGGGGTACCTGATCAAATGCCTTGCTGAAATCCATATACACTAACATCTACTGCTCTTCCTTCATCAATGTGTTTAGTCACATCCTTAAAAAATTCAACCAGGCTTGTAAGGCATGACCTGCCCTTGACAAAGCCGTGCTGACTATTCCTAATCACATTATGCCTCTCCAAATATTCATAAATCCTACTTCTCAGGATCTTCTCCATCAACTTACCAACTCACTGGTCTATAATTTCCTGTGCTATCCCTACTTCCTTTCTTGAATAACAGAACAACATTCGCAACCCTCAAATCCTCCAGCACCTCTCAGTGATGATGGAAAGATTATCGCCAGAGGCTCAGCAATCTTCTCCCTTATCTCCCACAGTAGCCTGGGGTACATCTTGTCCGGTCCTGGTGACTTATCCAACTTGATGCTTTCCAAAAGCTCCTGAACATCCTCTTAATATCTACATGCTCAAGCTTTTCAGTCTATTGCAAGTCATCCCTACAATCGCCAAGATCCTTTCCGTAGTGAATACTTAAGTATTCATTAAGTACCTCCGCTATCTCCTGCAGTTCCATACACACTTTTCCACTGTCACACTTGATTGGTCCTATTCTCTCACATCTAACCCTCTTGCTCTTCACATACTTGTAGAATGCCTTGGGGTTTTCCTTAATCCTGTCCACCAAGGCCTTCTCATGGCCCCTTCAGGCTCTCCTAATTTTCTTCCTGCTCGCCTTATAATCTTCTAGATCTCTAACATTACCTAGTTTTTCAAACCTTTTTTAAGCTTTTCTTTTCCTCTTAACTAGATTTTCATCAGCCTTTGTACACCACAGTTCCTGTTCCCTATGATCCTTTCTGTCTCATTGGAACGTACCTCTACAGAACCCCACGCAAATATCCCCTGAACATTTACCACATTTCTTCCATACATTTCCTGGAGAACATCTGTTCCCAATTTATGCTTCCAAGTTCCTACCTGATAGCCTCATACAGCGGGATGTGATGAAATTCCTTGTCTAGAGTAAAACCATTCCCCTCCTCTATCTATCACACTCCTCAGGTTGATCCACTTCACTTGCCAGATCTTGTTCCACACCTTCAGCTCACCCCTATATACTCTACTCTTTCAGTCCAGGTGTACCCTGTCCATTTCCCTTCTCCAACGCTGCCTGACCTGTTGAGTTTCTCCAAGAGTTTGGAGGCATTTTGTAACTGCAGCTGCTGGAATCTGGAGCAACAAATAACGTGCTGGAGGAATAATTCAGCATGTCACCTCACAGCTGCTGCTTCGTTTGCTCCAGACCATTCAATTATGCTAACCGCTCTCTCCCATTGGATTGCAGCTTGCAATTCACTGCAGGAATCCTTCATTTCATACAAACAACACTCAAACATAATTGGACTGCAGCTTCTGACTCCTGTTCACCCGTCATAATTTAAACTGTCAACAGTTTCTCTTGCCTCCTGCTTGGGTCGTTGGTTGACTTACCGATAGCAGTTTGATCATTCACGTTGCTCTCTGAAACGGTTATCAGGTGGTGGAAGGAACTGCGCCAAAACCTTGCTCCTTTTTCACCTGCCACATCGCTAAGCTCCTCGAGTCATAGAGTGCTAATAGCACAGAAACAGACCCTTCGGCCGATCTAATCAATGTCCACCTGTTATTCTGCCTAGTCCTATTAACCCTCCCTCCACACCCTTCCCATCCATTCAAACTTCTCTTAACTGTTCCAATCGAATCCACTTCCACTGGCAGTTCGTTCCACACTCTCACCGCCCTCTCAGTGAAGAAGTTCCGCTCATGTTCCACTTAAATATTCACCTTTCACCCCTAACCCATGACCTCTAATTCTAGTCTCACCTAACCTCAGAGGAAAATACTCGGTTTGCACTAATCCATACCCATCAAATCTCCCCCGTTCTCCGATATATCCTAACCTATTCAACCTTTCCATATAACTCATATTGCTGCCTCTCTCCTAAGGTCATCAATAAGCCCCATCTTCCACACACCTAACCACCAGAATTATTTCGCTTCAGTCTGCAACGATGCAAGAATGAGGCACAAACAGCCCTGTCCTATCCCTTGCCCCGTGAGCTAATTAATTAGCGTTCAGATCACAGTAAAGAGCGATAAAGAATTGGCTTATTTACACGGTCCGCCTGGCGAGCTCCAGCAGACGCCGCCACCTTCAGAGCGCTGCCGTCGAGGGTTGCCGTGGAAACTGGGCCTGATTGACGGCTCTGTTCATTGACAGTGACGTCATCCAGCTGCCGAAGCTGCGCCGGCTTGATGGCTGCGGGTTCTGCAGTGCAGCTGTGAAAGGAAGTGGAAGAAACGGATCAAATCAAAATCTTATCGCCAGATTTAACTTGTGGTCGAAGCCCCAGTCGCAGTTGTGATTCCCACACTCAACGCGCGCGGATTTAAGCTTCAGTACCTGCTAAATGACGGAATTAAATACCTTTACCTATAAGGTGGATGGCGAGGGCCCACTTTTACTCTTGCACACTACGTGATTCGATTTTAATGAAATATAACGTGGAACTGAGGGACTTACAGTGTGTTGCATACATTTGGTGATTTTCCTTGCGAGTATTCCATGGGCTAATGCCCAGAGATGTCGAAAACAGATGCAGCGTGTGTCACCTCCAGGATTTTCATCGCTGTGTCTGCTCTGGTAACACTTAAAGGGGACTTGTCTAAGCAGATCACCAGCCCTGAAGTCTGGTGCTGGGAAGGTACTCTCATCCACCAGATCTCCTCAACAGGTACCCGCGGAGGACCACAGTGAACCCACAAATTAGGGCAAAAATAAACAAGCTGCTGGAGGGAAATGGCTTCAACGTTATGGTTGGAGATTTAGAACAGGAGGGGAGGTAGCCAGTGTAAACTGGTGAGAGGGAGGGGTTGGACTGGGATGATTGGCAGATGGATTCAGTTGGAGGGGGTGGTTGGAAAGGTCCATCTATCTCTCTGTACAGATGCTGCCTGACCTGCCAGGTTCTTCCAGTGTGTTTCATACTCCAGATTCTAGCATCTCATGTCTCCATTATGCAAACTCGGACTGTGCATCTTAGAATTTTTTTTACCAAGTTATGTTTGGAATATCACTTAAGTTTTCAACATATTCTGGTGAACTACTAGGATACGCAGAGAGAAACTACATCTACAAACGAGATTTGGCAAATGCTGCAAATCTTGAGCAACACATGAATTCATTATCAAAGTACATATATTCACCATATACTATCCTGAGATTCATTTTCTTGTCGGCATTCACTGTAGGACAAAGAAATATACTCGAATCAATGAAAAACGACACACAGACTGACAACAACCGATGTGCAAAGAAAGAAAAACCATACAAATACCAATAGTACATAACTAACAGTGAGAATGTGAGTTACAGAGTCCTAGAAAGTGAGCTGGAGCAAAACACAAAAGACAGCAGCTCCTCCAGCATCTAGTGTGAGAAACTACTGCTAGTTGGTAAAGCGAGAACTGTGGATCAAGAACTCATACATAAAATCTGATAACCTTTTATATACAAGCATTTAAGAAATATCTTGACCTGTACATGAATGAGCAGGGCATAGAGTATATTCAATTAAAGCAGGCAAGTGAAATCGATAAAGAGAGGCATGATGGTTAGCACAGAACAATGTGCCGAAGGACTTGTTTCTATGCTGAAGATCTCACTGGGGCCCATTTCCCACATTCCTTGTGAACTCACCTGTGTCCCATTCCCTCTATTCTTTGTAAATTCGCTTGCACCCTGTTTCCCACACATCCTGTAAACTCTGTGTACTATTTTCCATGATCCTGTTAAACTCACCAGTGCTTGGCTCCCTTTAATCTAACCAGAGTACTGCTTGCCGTGCTCTCTAAACTTATACTGTTCTGTAATATCTAAAGGCAGGTGTATTAAATGTGAGCTGGAATTTTATATTGGAATAGAAAACAATGAAAAAGCCTACAGAAATTGGTGGATACAGCCCAGTCTATCACAGGAAAGGCCCTCCCCACCACTGAACACATCTACAAGGAACATTGCCATAAGAAAGCAGCATCCACCATTAAGGACACCCACTGTCCAAGCCAGGCCCCCTTCTTGTTGCTGCCATCGGGAATGAGGTGCAGATCCTTAGGTCCCACATCAGTAGGATCAGAAACAGCTATTATCTTACAACCATTAGTAACTTCACTCACCACACCATAACCTACAGACTCATTTTCAAGGACTCTACAAATCATGTTCTCAGAATTATTCATTTTCTATTTGCAAACTTGTCTTCTTTTGCACATTGGTCACTTGTCAGTCTGTGTGTAGTTTTTCATTGTTTCTATGGTATTTCTTTGTTATACTGTGAATGCCTGCAAGAAAATGAGCCTTAGGATAGTATACGTTGACATACATTAACTTGGATAAAAAATTACAAACTTCGAAATTTCAGCAGCCATAGTCCATTCGATAACCTGGAAAATCTGCCACACCAGTTGGAGTTTAACTGATATCTACAAGAATTATATCAATAAGACTGAAAAAGTACGGAGAAAATCTATAAGGGTTTTGTCAAGACTTCAGGTCATGATTTACAGGGAATGGACATGAACCGCCCAGGATTCTTTTCCTGGAGCATGGGTGAATGAGAGGAGAATTGATAGAAGTGTACAAAATTATGAGGATTATAGATAGGGTAAATGCAAGCAGGCATTGAGGTTGGGAGATACTAGAACTGGAGATCATTGGTGTGTGTGTGTGTGAACACGTGTATATACACATGCCCATTTAAAGTTAGTTACTCAATTAGTACTGCTACCACCTCGGGCACCAAGGGTTGTCAATTTGATACACAAGAGCAAGAGCTCAAGCATTAAATCTAAGCAGACATCTTAAATCGGCATTTGAAAGCATCTCTGTATCCCTGGGGCACAGGGTGCAGTCACTTCAGCTGCTGACGTCCGGGTCTCTGTGTTAATGGGGAAGCAGGAATAGTGCAGGGGGAGGGGGGCTTGGAAATACGTCAGCGAATGGCCGTGCGATTGACTTTAATGACTAGATACAAGAACAGCTAGTGCAGCTGTGAGGAACTATCAGTGCCTCAACCTCCAATGAGTTATTCAGGGGATTGAATTCGAGAGCCACGAGGAAATGTTGCAGGATACAATGTTTTAAGTAGGAGAGAAGCGGCAGACTGATTTTAGAGTAGGTTAAAAGTTGGCACAGCATCATGAGCTGAAGGGCCTATACTGTGCTGTAATGTTTTAAGCTCTCTATAAAATCCTGGTCAGATGACATCTGGAGTTTTGTGTTTGAGTCTGGTCACCAGAGGAACATAAGACCATAAGACATAGGAGCAGAATTAGGCCATTCAGCCCATCGAGTCTGCTCCACCATTCCATCATGCTGATCACAGATCCCATTCAACCCCATACACCTGCCTTCTCGCCATATCCTTTGGTGCCCCAACTGATCAGGAAATTATCACCTTCTGCTTTAAATATACCCACGGACTTGGCCTTCACAACAGTCTGTGGCAAAGCATTCCACAGATTCACTACACTTTGGCTAAACAAATTCCTCTTTACCTTTGTTCTAAAAGGTAGTTGCTCAATTTTGGGGCTGTGCCCTCTGGTTCTGGATACCCCCAGCATAAGAAACATTCTCTCCACATCCATCCTATCTAGTCCTTTCAACATTTGGTAGGTTTCGATGAGATCCCCCACATTCTTCTAAATTCCATTAAGTACAGGCCCAAAGCTGCCAAATGTTCCTCATATGTTAACCCCTTCATTCCTGGAATTATCCTCGTGAACCTCCTCTGGACTCCCTCAAATGACAATACATCCTTTCTGAGATACGGGGCCCAAAACTATTGAAAATACTCCAAGTGCGGCCTGACTAGTGTCTTATAAAGCCTCAACATTATCTCCTTGCTTTTATATTCTATTCCGCTTGAAATAAATGCCAACATTATATTTGCCTTCTTTGCCACTGACTCAACCTCTAAATTAACCTTCTGGGAGTCTTGCATAAGGGCTCCTGTCCCTCTGCACCTCTGATGTTTGAACCTCCTCCCCATTTAAATAATACTCTGCACTATTGTTCCTTTTACCAAAATACATTATCATACATTTCCCAACACTGTATTCCATCTGCCATTTTTTTGCCCATTCTTCCAATTTGTCTAAATCCAACTGCAATCACATTGTTTTCCCAGCACTACCCCTCCACCTATCTTTGTATCATTTGCAAACTTTGCCACAAAGCCATTAATTCCATTATCCAAATCAATGACAAACAATGTGAAAAGTAGCAGTCCCATTACTGACCCCTGAGGAACACCAGCAGCCAACCAGAAAAGGCCCCTTTTATTCCCACTCACTGCCTCCTGCCTGTCAGCCATTCCTCTATCCATGCCAGTATCTCTCCTGTAACATCATATGATTTTATCTTATTAAGCATGTGTGGCACCTTATCAAATGCTTTCTGAAAATCCAAGTAAATGACATCCACTGCCTCTCCTTTGTCCACCCTGCTTGTTACTTCCTCAAAGAACTCTAACAGATTTGTCAGGCAAGATTTCCCTTTACAGAAACCATGCTGACTTTGGCTTATTTTATCATTAGTCTCCAAGTACCCCGAAACATCATCCTTAATAAGCATTTTCCCAAGCACTGAGGATAGACTAACTGGCCTATAATTTCTTTTCTTTTGCCTTCCTCACTTCTTAAAGAGTGGAGTGATGTTTGCAATTTTCCAGTCCTTCGGGACAATGTCAGAATCAAGTGATTCTTGAAAGGTGACCAATGTATTCGTTATCTCCCCAGCAACCTCTCTCAGGACTCTGGGATGTAGTCCATCTGGTCCAGGTGACTTATCCACCTTAAGGCCTTTCAGTTTGCCTAGCACTTTTTTTTTGAAATAGCAATGACACTCACTCCTGCTCCCTGACACTCACGGATCTCTGGCACACTGCTATTATCTTCCACTGTGATGACAGATGCAGAGTACCCATTAACTTCATCTGCCATTTCTTTGCGCCCATTACTACCTCAGCAGCATCATTTTCCAGTGGTCTAATATCAACTCTCAGTTCCCTTTTACTCTTTATATAACTGAAAAAAAACTTTCAGTAACCTGCTTTATATTATTGGCTAGTTTTGCCCTCATATCTCATCTTTTCCCTCCTTAGAGCTTTTTTGTTCACCTTTTATTAGATTTTAAAAGCTTCCCAATCATCCAATTTCCCACTCACTTTTGCTACCTTTTATGCCCTTTCCTTGGCTTTTATGCAGTCCTTAATTTCCCTTGTCAGCCTTGGTTGCCATTTGAGAACTTATTCCTTTGTGGGACTTATCTATCCTGCGCCTTGTGAACTATTCCCACGAACTTCAGCCATGTCTGCTCTGTCGCCATTCCCACCAGTATTCTCCAATCCACCTGGGAAAGCTCCTCTCTCATGCCTCTGTAACTCCCTTACTGTCGGAAGGATGTGGAAGATTTTAGAGGGGTTGCAGAGGAGATTTATCAGGATGCTGCCTGGATGAGAGAGCATGTCTTATATATTGAGTGAACTAGGGCTTTTCACTTTGTAGCAAAGAACGATGATTCATGACTTAATAGAAGCCAAGAAGTGGCATTGATAGAGTGGACAGCCAGCACCTTTTTCCCAGAATGGAACTGAATAATATGAGGACATAATTTTAAGGTGATTTGAGGGAAGTATAGGGGGAGGTCAGAGGTACATTTTTCCAGCAGAGAGCGGGTGGGGGGGGGGGCTTGAAATGTGCTGCCATTGGTGGTGGTAGAGGCAGGTGCATTAGGAACACAATAGAAATTCATATAGGAACATGGATGAAAGGAAAATGGAAGCCTCTTTTCCTGGATCCTCGGATGGCATTCAGAAGAGAGACTGATAAATTTATAACGTCATAGAATAGAGTGAGAAATGGGCCCTTTGGCCTATCACATCCAGCAGAACTTTGTGCCAAACTTATTAACTGATTATTTGCGTGTAACTGGAGGCTGCATTCACTAGAACTTAGAAGAAAAAAATAGAGGGCTATAGGTAAGCCTAGTAATTTCTAAGGTAGGGACATGTTCGGCACAACTTTGTGGGCCGAAGGGCCTGTATTGTGCTGTAGGTCTTCTGTGTTTCTATTGAGGGAAGATCTTATTGAAACCTATTGAATTTGAATTTCCAAGCTAATATCTGTTCTGTAATAATGTGGGCTCTTACCTTGTTAAGCAGCCTCATGTGCGGCACTTTGTTAAAGGCCTTCTGAAAGTCCAAGATTCTCCTTTGTCATCCTACTTGTAATTTCCTCAAAGAATTCTAACAGATTTGTCAGGCAAGATTTTCCAATCCACTGATTCTCCTTTGTCTATCTTACATGTAATTTCCTTAAAGAATTCTAACAGATTTGTCAGGGTAAGATTTTCCCTTCAGGAAACCATGCTGACTTTGGCCTATTTTACCATGTGTCTCCAAACACCCGAAAGAACATCCTTAATGATTGACTCCAAGATCTTCCCAACTACTGAGGTCAGGCTAACTGGCTTATCATTTTCTTTATTCTGCCTTTCTCACTTCTTGAAAAGTGGAGTGACATTTGCAATTTTCCAGTTCTCCAGAACTGGAAACTCAATTGATTCTTGAAAGATCATTACTAATGCCTCCACAATCTCTTCAGCGACTTCCTTCAGAACCCTTGATCTATTTGGTCTATCTGGTCCAGCTGACGTGTCTACCTTCAGACCTTTCTGTTTCCCAAGCACCTTCCCCTATTCATAGCAACTACATTCACTCTGTTCTCTGACTCTCTGAAACATCCAGCATTCTACTTGTGTGTTCCACAGTGAAGACTGATGCAAAATACTGATTTTGTTTGACCACCATTTTTTCCCTCATTACTACCTCTCCTGTGTCATTTTCCAATGGTCCAATATCTATTCTTACCTCTCTTTTACTCTTTAAATATCTGAAAAAAACTTTTGTTTTTTTTATTATTGGCTAGTTTGCCTTCATATTTCATCTTTTCCCCCCTTACAGCTTTTTCAATCGCCTTCTGTTGGATTTTAAAATCTTCCCATTAATTTTTGCTCCATTATATACCCTTTCTTTTGTTTTTATGTTGGCCTTGGCTTCTCTTGTCAGCCACACTTGCATCATCCTGCCTTTAAAATACTTCATCTTCTTTGGGATTGATGCACCATCAATAACTCACACTGAGACGTAGGCGAGATATCGGCTTTTATTGACTGGAAGAAGGAACCAGGAGTGAGTGTCTATCATACAAGGTCCTGGAGACTGAGGCCGAGCGTCAGGCCGCAGGTCTCCTTTATACAGGGGCCTGTGGGAGGAGCCACAGGAGCAGTCAGCAGGGGCGTGTCCCGACAGGCACATAGTTCACCACAGGGATGTATCTATTCTGTGCCTTGTTCCCAGAAACTCCGGCCATTGCTACTCTGCTGTCAGCCCTGCTGGTATTCAATTCAAATCGACTTCTGCCTCTGTAATTCCCTTTTTCCCACTGTTATACTGATACATCTGACTTTAGCTCCTCCCTCTCAAACTGCAGGGTGAATTCTATGATATTATGATCACAGGCTCCTGAGGGTTCATTTACCTTAAACTCCCTAATCAAATCTGGTTCATTACACAACACAATCAAGAATAGCTGAACCCCTAGTCAGCTCAACTATAAACTGCTCTAAAAAGCTAACTTATAGGCAAATTCTACAAATTCTCTCCCTTGGAATTCAGCACCAACCTAATTTTCATAATCTACCTGCATATTGAAGTCCCCCAGGACTATGGTAACGATGTGCTTTTGACAAGGTTTTTCTATCTCCCATTGTCATTTGTAGCTGGCATCCTGGCTACTGTTCGGAGGCCTGTATAAAATTCCCATCAGGGTCTTGGCAGTTCCCCTTGCAGTTTCTTAACTCTACCCACAAGGAATTTTTAAAGGTGAAAATGATGGGGAATTTCTTCACTCAAGAGGCTGATGAGAGTATGGGAAGAGATGCTGGCAGAGGTGGTGTATGCAGTTGCTATTTCAACATCTGAGAGCTCACGTGCAGCTTGTTCTACACTCTTACGACACTGAGTGAAGGTTTCCTCTCATATTCTCCTTAAATCTTTCACCTTTAACCTATGACCTCTAGTTGTAGTCCCACCCAACCTCAGTGGAAAAAGCCTCCCTGCATTTACCCTGTCTCTACTCCTCATAATTTTGTATACCTCTATCAAATTTTCCCCTCAGTCTTCTACATTCTGAGAAATAGTGACCAAAACTGAACACAATGCTCCAAATTAGGCCTTACCAATGTCTTATACAACTTCAACATAATATCTCATCTCCTGAACTCAGAACTTTGATTTATGAAGGCCAATGTGCCAAGAGCTTTCTTCATAACCCTATCTACCTGTGCTGTCACTTTCAGTGAATGATGGACCTGTATTCCCAGATCCCTTTTTTCTGCCACGCTCCTCAGTACCCTACAGTTCACTGTGTAAATCCTACCCTGGCTGGTCCTACCGAAGTGCAAAATCGGCATTACATTCATCTGCCATTTTTCAGCCCAATTTTCCAGCTGGTCCAGATCTCGATGTAAGCCATGATAGTCTTTCTCACTGTCCATACAACCCCAGTTTTGGTGTCATCCATAAATTTGCTGATCCAGTTAACCACATTATCATCCAGATTATTGGTATAGATGACAAACAACAACAGAACCAGCACCGATCCCTGAGGCACTTCAGTAGTCATTGGCCTCCAGTCAGTGAGGCAACCATTTATTCCCACTTCTCCCACAAAGCCATTGTCTAATCCAATTTACTACCTTATCTTGAATGCCAAGCAACTTCTTGACCAATCTCCCATGTGGGACTTTGTCAAATGACTTACTAAAGCTGATGTGGCCAACATTTGCTGCCTTTCCTTCATCCACTTTCTTTGTAACTTCCTCAAAAAACTCATAAGATTGGTTAGAAATTACCTATCATGCACAAATCCATGCTGACTATCTCTGATCAGTCCCTATCTAACCAAATACTCATATATCTGGTCTCTTTGAATTATTTCCAAAAACATTCTCACTTCTGATGTCAGGCTCACTGGTCTATAATTTCCCAGTTTATCCTTACAGCCTTTCTTAAACGGTAGAACAACATTAGCTGTATTCCAATCTTCTGGTACTTCACCTGTCACTGATGATTTGAATATCTCTGCTAGGGCTTCTGCAATTTCTGCACTTGCCTCCCAAATTCCTTAATTTGCCTCAGGATCGCCAACACCTCCTCCTCTGTAATCTGTGGAGGGTCCATGAGCTCGCTGCTGCTTTGCCTCTTTTCTACAGACTCTGTGTCTGTGTCCGAGTATGTACAGATGCACAAAATCCATTTAAGATCTCTCCCATCTCTTTTGGCTCAATGCATAGATTATCACTCTAATCTTCCAGAGGACCAGTTGCCCCTTGTAATCTTTTTGCTTTTAACATATCTGTAGAATCTTTTAAGACTACCCTTCACCTTGTCTGCTAGGGCAACCTCATGTCTTCTTTTAGTCCTGCTGATTTCTTTCTGAAGTGTTCTCTCACATTTTTACACTCCTCAAATACCTTATTTGATCCCACCTGCCTATCCCTACTGTGCACCTCCTTTTTTCCTTAATCAGGGCCGCAATATCTTTTGAAAACCAAGGTTCTCTAAACCTGATATCTTTACCTTTTATTTTGACAGGCATGTACAAGCTTTATACACTCAAAATTTCACTTTGGAAGGCCTCCCACTTATCAAATACACCTTTGCCAGAAAACAGCCTGTCCCAATCCACACTTGACTTTAGTCTGTCTGATGCCATTAGAATTGTCTTAACTGCAATTTAGAATCTCAACCCAATCTCAACCAGACCTATCTTTTTCCATATTCACTGTACTTTGAAACGAATGGCATTATGATCACTAGATGCACAGTGTTCCCCAACACAAACCTCTGTCACCTGCCCTGTCTCATTCCCCAGTAACAGAGCAAGTATTGCACACTCTCTTGTTAGGACTTCTACATATCAATTAAAGAAACTTACCCGAACACGTGTTAAACTCTATCCCATCTAGTTCTTTTACAGTATGGGAGCCCCAGTCAATATGTGTAAAGTTAAAATCACCTACTATCACAACCTTAAGTTTCTTGTAACAGTCTGCGATCTCTCTACAAATGTGTTCCTCTACGTCTCCCAGACGGTCGAGTGGTCTATAATATAACCCCATTAATATGGTCTAACCTTTCTTATTTCTCAATTGCACCCCATAATGGGGTGCACCCCAGAGAAACATAATTCTCACTAGACGAGTTCTCCAGTTTGACCTAACTGAACACTACCATGACCTATCTAGATGTCTGCCTCTACCATCACCCATGCACCCAATGTTCTCTATGTAAAGAACTTATGTCTGACATCTCCCCTATACTTTCCTCCAATCATCTTATAATTATGCCCCCTTGTATTAGCCACTTTTATTTGGGAAAAAGGTTTCTGGCTGTCAGTGCAATCTATGCCTCCTTTAAATGATCCTCCCCTCTTCCTTAAACCTATGCCTCCCAGTCTTCAGCATTTAAAGTCAATGAGCCAAATAGAAGATTAAAAGATTATGAGCAGCATAGATAGAGTAGACAGACAACATCTTTCTCTGAGGGTTAAAAGGTCTAATACCAGAGGGCATGCATTTAAGGTAAGGGGGTAATTTCAAAGGAGTTGAGTGGGGCAAGTTTTCTTACATATGGAGCGCCTGGTACCTGGAATGCGCTGTCAGGGATGATGGAGTTTAATACAATAGAGGTGCATAAGAGGTTCTTAAATAGGCACTTGGATATGCCAAGAATGGAGGGATATAAACAAAGTATAGGGCAGAAGGGATTAGTTTAGTTAGAACCATAGAACCATTGAACTTTACAGCACAGAAACAGGCCTTTTGGCCCTTCTTGGCTGTGCTGAACCATTTTTCTGCCTAGTCCCACTGACCTGCACCTGGCCCATATCCCTCCATACACCTCTCATCCATAAACCTGTCCAAGTTTTTCTTAAATGTTAAAAGTGAGCCTGCATTTACCACTTCATCTGGCAGCTCATTCCACACTCCCACCACTCTCTGTGTGAAGAAGCCCCTCCCCCATGTTCCCTTTAAACTTTTCCCCCATCACCCTTAACCCATGTCCTCTGGTTTTTTTCTCCCTTACCCTCAGTGGAAAAAGCCTCCTTGCATTCACTCTATCTATACCCATCATCATTTTCTATACCTCTATCATGTCTCATCTCATTCTTCTACACTCCAGGGAATAATGTTCTAACCTATTCAACCTTTCTCTGTAACTCAGTTTCTCAAGTCCTGGCAATATCGTTGTAAACCTTCTCTGCACTCTTTCAACCTTATTAATATCCTTCCAGTATTTTGGTGACCGAAACTGCACACAATACTCCAAATTTGGCCTCACCAATGCCTTATACAACCTCACCATAACATTCCAATTCTTATACTCAATACTTTGATTTATAAAGGCCAATGTACCAAAAGCTCTCTTTACTACCCTATCTACCTATGACGCTACTTTTAGGGAATTTTGTATCTATTTTCCTAGATCCCTGTGTTCTACTGCACTCCTCAGTGCCCTACCATTTACCTTATATGTTCTACCTTGGTTTTTCCTTCCAAAGTGCAATACCTCACACTTGTCTGTATTAAAATCCATCTGCCATTTTTCAGCCCATTTTTCCAGCTGGTCCAGATCCCTCTGCAAGCTTTGAAAACCTTCCTCACTGTCCACTACACCTCCAATCTTTGTATCATCAGCAAATTTGCTGATCCAATTTACCACATTATCATTGATATAGATGACAAATAGCGATGGACCCAGCACTGATCCCTGTGGCACACCACTAGTCACAGGCCTCCACTCAGAGTAGCAATCCTCCACCACCACTCTCTGGCTTCTTCCATTGAGCCAATGTCTAATCCAATTTACTACCTCACCATATATACCTAGCGACTGAATCTTCCTAACTACCTCCCATGTGGGACCTTGTCAAAGGCCTTACTGAAGTCCATGTAGACAACATCCACTGCCTTCCCTTCATTCACTTTCCTGGTAACTTCCTTGAAAAACTCTAATAGATTTGTTAAACATGACCTACCACGCACAAAGCCGTGTTGACTCTCCCTAATAAGTCCCTGTCTATCTAAATACTTGTAGATCCTATCTCTTAGTACTCCTTCTAATAATTTACCTACTACTGATGTCAAACTTACTGGCCTATAATTTCCTGGATTACTTTTAGAGCCTTTTTTAAACAACAGAACAACATGAGCTATCCTCCTATCCTCCGGCACCTCACTCGTAGATACTGACATTTTAAATATATTTGCCAGGGCCCCTGCAATTTCAGCACTAGTCTCCTTAAGGTCCGAGGGAATACCCTGTCAGGTCCTGGGGATTTATCTACTTTGATTTGCCTCAAGGTAGCAAGCACCTCCTCCCCTTCAATCTGTATAGGTTCTATGACCTCACTACTTGTTTGCCTCATTTTCATTGACTCCATGCCAGTTTTCTTAGTAAATACAAAAAAACATTTAAGATCTTAATAAAAACACAAAATGCTGGCAGAACTCAGCAGGCCAGACAGCATCTACTGGAGGAGGTAGTTATGACATTTCAGGCTGAAACCCTTCATCAGGAGTGAAGTAACATGGGATGGTCGAGGGGGGATAAGAAGTGGGGGGAAGATTTAAGATTTTCCCCATTTCTTTTGGTTCCATACATAGCTGACCACTCTGATCTTCAAGAGGACCAATTTTATCCCTTACTATCCTTTTGCTCTTAACATACCTGTAGAAGCTCTTTGGGTTATCCTTCACCCGGACTGCCGAAGCAACCTCATGTCTTCTTTTAGCCCTCCTGATTTCTTTCTTAAGAATTTTTTTGCAATTTTTATACTCCTCAAGTGCCTTATTTGCTCCCTGTTTTCTATACATGTCTTACATCTCTCTCTTCTTCTTTATCAGAGTTCCAATATCCCTCGAGAACCAAGGTTCCTTATTCTTATTCATTTTACCTTTAATCCTGACAGGAACATACAAACTCTGCACTCTCAAAATTTCTGCTTTGAAGGCCTCCCACTTACCAATCACATCCTTGCCAGAGAACAACCTGTCCCAATCTACGCTTTTTAGATCCTTTCTCATTTCTTCAAATTTGGCCTTTTTCCAGTTTAGAACCTCAACCCAAGGACCAGATCTATCTTTATCCATGATCAAGTTGAAACTAATGGTTTTATGATCACTGAAACCAAAGTGTTTCCGTACACACACTTACGTCACCTGTTCTAACTCATTTCCTAACAGGAGATCTAATATTGCATCCTCTCTAGTTGGTACCTCTATATATTGATCTAGAAAACTTTAGAAACTCTAGAAAACACATTTTACAAACTCAAACTCATCTAGACCTTTAACAGTATGGGAGTCCCAATCAACATGTGGAAATTAAAATCCCCTACTATCCTGCAGTTGTCTGCTATCTCTCTGCAGATTTGCTCCTCCAATTCTTGCTGACTATTGTATATAATACAACCCCATTAACGTGGTCTTACCTTTCCTGTTTCTCAGCTCCACCCTTATGGCCTCGGTAGACAAGCCCTCTAATCTGTCGTGCCTGAGCACTGCTGTAACATTTTCCCCGACTAGCAATGCCACCCCCACCCCCACCCTTCATCCCTCTGCCTCTATCACGTCTGAAAGATCGGAACCCTGGAACATTAAGCTGCCAGTCCTGCCCCTCCTGTAGCCAAGCTTCACTAATGGCTACAATGTCATAATTCCATGTGTCAATCCACTCCCTGGAATTTAATTACCAGTTTAATTAGTGTGGCACAATGCCATGCGATATAGGGCCACTGTTCTGTCAGTAGATAATCTCCTGTCAGTGGGCTCAGCCAGCTTCATCGTGGGCACAAGGACTCTTCTCAAGGTGCTACCTCAAGAAGGTGGCATCCATCATTAAGGGGTGGCAAGTCTTTTCGAGAGCATGTGCCAAAATTGACAATAATCTAAAAAATGCCTTCTCACATGCAATGGTAACTTTGAGCAGAGGTTATCATTAATAAATTAGTGACAATGATTATGGACTTTTAAAGGAAAAAACATGAGTCATATTGCTTACTTACATGCTTACATTTTTATTAACATGCAACAAACAAAAACAGATTGAAATACCTCTAAATGAACCATTTTAGAAAACCTGAACAATAATTATTAATATTTATCTTTTAAAAAGACAAATGTAAACGTGAAATTATAAGCTTTAGATGCAAGAGCTTCTACAGATGCTGGAAATCCAGAACAACACACACAAGATGCTGGAGGAACTCAAAAGGTTAGGCAGCTATGTGGCAAAGAATAAACAGTCGACCTTTTGGGCTGAGACTCTGTCAGGACTGGAAATGAAAGGGGAAGAAGTCAAAATAAGAAGATGTGGGAAAGGGAAGGAGTACAAGCTGGCAAGTGATAGGTGAGACCAGGTGAGGGGGAGGTGGGTGGTGGAGGGGTTGAAGTGAGAGGCTGGAAGGTGATAGTTGGAAGACGTAAAGGACTGAAGAAGGAATTTGATAGGAGAGGACATTGAACCATGGGAGAAACGAAGGGAAGAGGGAACCAGAGAGAGGTGATGGGCAGATGAGGAGAAGAGGAAGGATAAGAAGGAAGCCAGAATGGTGAATGGAAAAAGCAAAGGGAAGGGGAGGATTTGAAAAAGTCAGAAAAATCGATGCTCATGCTATCAGGTTGGAGGCTACCCAGATGGAATCTGAGGTATTATTCCACCAACCGGAGTTTCACTTCATCATGACTATAGAGGAGGCCATGGACCAACATGTCAGAATGGGAATGGGAACTGTAATTAAAAAGGGTAGCCAACAAATTATAAGCTTTAGTGCATATTCATGAAAGATCACGAAAAGGACAATAAACACTCTTTATACTCTGCCCTTCACCCTCTCCGCGCTAATCCTAACCTCACCATCAAACCGAAAGATGCAGGGTAGTAGTAGTCCAGAAGAGGCCCAGCACCAACTCTCAGACACCTCCTCTTACCCCTCAGACAGGACCCCACTAAGGAGAACCGGGCCACTGTCTTCCACACAATCACTTACCCTACTGACTCTGGGGATCTCCCATCCACTGCCTCCAACCTCATAGTTCCCACACCTCCCGTTTCAACCTCCTACCCAAGATCCACTAACCCGCTTGTCTAGGTAGACCCACTGTTTCTGCTTGTTGCTGAGCCAGAGAACTTGTATCTGTATACCTCGACTCAGCTTTATCCCCCCTAGTTCAGTCCTTTCCTAACTACATCCATGACAAGTCATACGCTCTCGAACTTCTCAATGATTTCAAGGTCCTTGACCCTGATCATCTTATTTTCACCAGTCCCGACACACCTCCACCCCCCATCAGGAAGGTCTCAAAGCTCTCCATTTCTTTGTGGACACCTAACCAGTTTCCCTCCACTACCACTCTCCTCCATCTGGCAGACTGGTCTTCATAATTTCTCCTTCAGCTTCTCTACTTCCTTCACACCAAAGGTGTAGCCATGGGCACTCGCATGGGTCCCAGATATACCTGCCTTTCTGTTGGCTATGTAGAACAGTCTATGTTCCAAGCCTACACTGGTGACTTTTCCACACTTTTCCTAAACGATATCGACGACTGTGTTGGTGCTGCTTCCTGTACCCATGTGAAGCTTGTCAACATCACCAACTTTGCCTCCAATTTCCATCCTGCCCTCAAATTTACTTGGTCCATTTCCGACACCTCCCTCCCCTTTCTTGATCTTTCCGTCTCTCTTTTAGAGACAGCTTATCTACTGATGTGTATTATAAACCCACAGTCTCTCAGAGCTGCCTGGACCATACCTCCTCCCACCCTGTTACTTGCAAAAACACCATCCCTTATTCTCAATTCCTCGGTTTCTGCCTCATCTGCTCTCAGGAAGAAGCTTTTCATTCTGGAGCAAAGGAGGTGTCCTCTGACTTCAAAGAAAGGGTCTTCCCTTCCTCCACCATCAACGCTGCTCTCACCTGCGTCTCTCCACTTCACTCACATCTGCCCTCACCCATTCTCTTGCCAACCCATAGGGGATAGGGTTCTTCTTGTCCACACCAGCCTCCGTACAGCACATAATCCTCCATAATTTCCACCAACTCTAACGGGATCCCACCACCATTCCCTTCTCCTGTCCCCTCACTTCCTACTTTCCGCAGGGATTCCCTAGTCCATTTGTCCCTCCCCACTGATCTCCCTCCTGACACTTATCCTTGCAAGCAGAACAAGTGCTACACCTGCCACTAAACCTCCTCCCTCATTACCATTCAGGGCCCCAAACAGTATTTCCAGGTGAGGTGACACTTCACCTGTGAGTCTATTGTGGTCATTTACTGTGTCTGATGCTCCCGGAGTGGCCTTCTGTATACTGGTGAGACCCGACATAGATTGGAAGACCATTTTGATGAGCACCTTCACTCTGTCTGCCAGAAAAATTAGCTTCTCCTAGTGGCATCCATTTTAATTCCACCTCCCATTTCCATTTCGACATATCAGTCCATGACCTCCTCTACTGTCACGATGAGGACACATTTAGGCTGGAGAAACAACACCTGATATTCCATCTGTTTAGCCTCCAACCTGACGGCATGAACAATGATTTCTTGAACTATTGAGATAGTTCTCGAATAATGCCCACTTCACCATTCTTCATCCCCTTTTCCCTTTCTCATCTTATCTCCTTGCCTGCCCCTTGACTCCCTCTGGTGCTCCTCTTCCTTCCCTTTCTTCCTTGGCCTTCTGTCCTCTTCTATCAGACTCTCACTTCTCCAAGCCCTGTATCTCTTTCACCACTCAACTTCCCAGCTCTACTTAACCTCCCCACCACCTCTCCGGTTTCCCATACCATCTCGTGTTTCTTCCTCCCCTCTCCCTACTTTCTAACTCTGACAACTCATATTTTTTTCTCGTCCTGCTGAAGGGTCTCGGCCAGAAACATCAATTATACACTTTTCCATAGACGCAGCCTGGCCTGCTGAATTTCTCCAGCAATTTGTATGTTGCTTGGATTTCCAGCATCTGCAGATTTTCACTTGTTTGTTCTTTATTATTATTCACTTTATTATAGACAGGGTTTATGGAATCGAGATTCAACACATGTCAGTTTATTATGGACAGGGTTTATGGAATCGAGGGTCTACACGTTTCAGTTTATTATGGACTGGGTTTATCGAATCGAGGGTCAACACGTGTCAGTTTATTATGGACAGGGGTTATGGAATCAAGGGTCAACACGTGTCAGTTTATTATGGACAGGGGTTATGGAATCGAGGGTCTACACGTTTCAGTTTATTATGGACAGGGTTTATCGAATCGAGGGTTTACACATGTCAGTTTATTTAGGACCGCACTTATGGAATCGAGGGTCAACACATGTCAGTTTATTATGGACAGGGTTTATAGAATCGAGGGTCAACACGTGTCAGTTTATTATGGACAGGGTTTATGGAATCGAGGGTCAACACGTGTCAGTTTATTATGGACAGGGTTTATAGAATCGAGGGTCTGCACATGTCAGTTTATTATGGACAGGGGTTATGGAATCGAGGGTCTACACGTGTCAGTTTATTATGGACAGGGGTTATGGAATCGAGGGTCTACACGTTTCAGTTTATTATGGACAGGGTTTATCGAATCGAGGGTTTACACATGTCAGTTTATTTAGGACCGCACTTATGGAATCGAGGGTCAACACATGTCAGTTTATTATGGACAGGGTTTATAGAATCGAGGGTCAACACGTGTCAGTTTATTATGGACAGGGTTTATGGAATTGAGGGTCAACACGTGTCAGTTTATTATGGACAGGGTTTATAGAATCGAGGGTCTGCACGTGTCAGTTTATTATGGACAGGGTTTATAGAATCGAGGGTCAACACGTGTCAGTTTATTATGGACAGGGTTTATGGAATCGAGGGTCAACACGTGTCAGTTTATTATGGACAGGGTTTATAGAATCGATGGTCAACACGTGTCTGTTTATTATGGACAGGGTTTATGGAATTGAGGGTCGACATATGTCAGTTTATTATCGATAGCGTTTATGGAATCAAGGGTCAACGCATGTCAGTTTATTATGGACAGGGTTTATAGAATCGAGGGTCAACACGTGTCAGTTTATTATGGACAGGGTTTATAGAATCGAGGGTCAACACGTGTCAGTTTATTATGGACAGGGTTTATAGAATCGAGGGTCAACACGTGTCAGTTTATTATGGACAGGGTTTATGGAATCGAGGGTCTACACTTGTCAGCTTAGTATGGACAGTGTTTATATAATCTAGGGTCAATATGTGTCAGTTTATTATGGACGGGGTTTATGGAATCGAGGGTCAACCCACGGCAGTTTATTATGGACAAGGTTTATGGATTCGTGAGTGAACGCTTGTCAGTTTATTATGGACTGGTTTTATAGAATCGAAGGTCAACACGTGTCAGTTTATTATGGAAAGGGTTTATGGAATCGAGGGTCAACACGTGTCAGTTTATTATGGACAGGGTTTATAGAATGGAGGGTCAAAACGTTTCAGTTTATTATGTACAGGGTTTAGGGAATCGAGGGTGGACACTTGTCAGCTTAGTATGGACAGTGTTTATGTAATCTAGGGTCAATATGGGTCAGTTTATTATGGACAGGGTTTATTGAATCGAGGGTCAACCCACGGCAGGTTATTATGGACAGGGTTTATGGATTCGTGAGTGAAATCTTGTCAGTTTATTATGGACTGGTTTTATAGAATCGAAGGTCAACACGTGTCAGTTTTATAGAATCAAGTGTCAACATGTGTCAGTTTATTATGGACAGGGGTTATGGAATCGAGTGTCAACACGTGTCAGTTTATAATGGATATGGTTTATGGAATCGAGTGTCAACGCATGTCAGTTTATTATGGACAGGGTTTATGGAATCGAGTGTCAACACGTGTCAGTTTATTATGGACAGGGTTTATAGAATCGAGGGTCAACACATGTCAGTTTATTATGGACAGGGGTTATGGAATCGAGTGTCAACACGTGTCAGTTTATAATGGATATGGTTTATGGAATCGAGTGTCAACGCATGTCAGTTTATTATGGACAGGGTTTATAGAATCGAGGGTCAACACGTGTCAGTTTATTATGGACAGGGTTTATAGAATGGAGGGTCAACACGTTTCAGTTTATTATGGACAGGGTTTATGGAATCGAGGGTCAACACGTGTCAGTTTATTATGGACAGGGTTTATAGAATCGAGGGTCAACACGTGTCAGTTTATTATGGACAGGGTTTATAGAATCGAGGGTCAACACGTGTCAGTTTATTATGGACAGGGTTTATAGAATCGAGGGTCAACACGTGTCAGTTTATTATGGACAGGGTTTATGGAATCGAGGGTCTACACTTGTCAGCTTAGTATGGACAGTGTTTATATAATCTAGGGTCAATATGTGTCAGTTTATTATGGACGGGGTTTATGGAATCGAGGGTCAACCCACGGCAGTTTATTATGGACAAGGTTTATGGATTCGTGAGTGAACGCTTGTCAGTTTATTATGGACTGGTTTTATAGAATCGAAGGTCAACACGTGTCAGTTTATTATGGAAAGGGTTTATGGAATCGAGGGTCAACACGTGTCAGTTTATTATGGACAGGGTTTATAGAATGGAGGGTCAACACGTTTCAGTTTATTATGTACAGGGTTTAGGGAATCGAGGGTGGACACTTGTCAGCTTAGTATGGACAGTGTTTATGTAATCTAGGGTCAATATGGGTCAGTTTATTATGGACAGGGTTTATTGAATCGAGGGTCAACCCACGGCAGGTTATTATGGACAGGGTTTATGGATTCGTGAGTGAAATCTTGTCAGTTTATTATGGACTGGTTTTATAGAATCGAAGGTCAACACGTGTCAGTTTTATAGAATCAAGTGTCAACATGTGTCAGTTTATTATGGACAGGGGTTATGGAATCGAGTGTCAACACGTGTCAGTTTATAATGGATATGGTTTATGGAATCGAGTGTCAACGCATGTCAGTATATTATGGACAGGGTTTATGGAATCGAGTGTCAACACGTGTCAGTTTATTATGGACAGGGTTTATAGAATCGAGGGTCAACACATGTCAGTTTATTATGGACAGGGGTTATGGAATCGAGTGTCAACACGTGTCAGTTTATAATGGATATGGTTTATGGAATCGAGTGTCAACGCATGTCAGTTTATTATGGACAGGGTTTATAGAATCGAGGGTCAATACGTGTCAGTTTATTATGGACAGGGTTTATAGAATGGAGGGTCAACACGTTTCAGTTTATTATGGACAGGGTTTATGGAATCGAGGGTCAACACGTGTCAGTTTATTATGGACAGGGTTTATAGAATAGAGTGTCAACACGTGTCAGTTTATTATGGACAGGGTTTATGGAATCGAGGGTCAACATGTGTCAGTTTATTATGGACAGCTTTTATAGAATCGAGTGTCAACACGTGACAGTTTATTACGGACAGGGTTTTTGGAATCGTGTGTCAGCTCGTGTCAGTTTATTATGGACAGGTTTTATAGAATTGAGGGTGAACACGTGTCAGTTTATTATGGACAGGGTTTATAGAATTGAGTGTGAACACGTGTCAGTTTATTTTGGACAGGGTTTATAGAATCGAGGGTCAACACGTGTCAGTTTATTATGGACAGGGTTTATAGAATCGAGGGTCAGCACGTGTCAGGTTATTATGGACAGTGTTTATGTAATCCAGGGTCAACACACGTCAGTTTATTATGGACAGGGTTTATGAAATCGAGGGTCAGCACGTGTCAGGTTATTATGGACAGGGTTTATGTAATCCAGGGTCAACACACGTCAGTTTATTATGGACAGGGGTTATGGAAACGAGGGTCAACACGTGTCAGTTTATTATGGACAGGATTTATGGAATCGATGGTCTGCACGTGTCTGTTTATAATGGACAGGGTTTATGGAATCGAGGGTCAACACATGTCAGTTTATTATGGACAGGGTTTATAGAATTGAGGGTCTACACGTTTTTTTTTGTATTGACACGGTTTATGGAATCGAGGGTCAACACGTGTCAGTTTATTATGGACAGGATTTATGGAATCGATGGTCTGCACGTGTCTGTTTATTATGGACAGGGTTTATGGAATCGAGGGTCAACACGTGTCAGTTAATTATGGACAGGGTTTATGGAATCGAGGGTCAACACGTGTCAGTTCATGATGGACAGGGGTTATGGAATCTAGGGTCAACACGTGTCAGTTTATTATTTACAGGATTTATGGAATTGAGGGTCGACATATGTCAGTTTATTATCGATAGCTTTTATGGAATCAAGGGTCAACACGTGTCAGTTTATTATGGACTGGGTTTATAGAATCGAGGGTCAACACGTGTCAGTTTATTATGGACAGGGTTTATGGAATCGAGGGTCAACACGTGTCAGTTTATTATGGACAGGGTTTATGGAATTGAGGGTCAACACGTGTCAGTTCATGATGGACAGGGGTTATGGAATCTAGGGTCAACACGTCTCAGTTTATTATGGACAGGATTTATGGAATCGATGGTCTGCACATGTCTGTTTATTATGGACAGGGTTTATGGAATTGAGGGTCAACACATGTCAGTTTATTATGCACAGGGTTTATGGAATCGAGGGTCAACACGTGTCAGATAATTATGCACAGGGTTTATAGAATCGAGGGTCAACACGTGTCTGTTTATTATGGACAGGGTTTATGGAATCGAGGGTCAACACATGTAAGTTTATTATGGACAGAGTTTATGGAATCGAGGGTCAACACGTGTCAGTTTATTATGGACAGGGTTTATAGAATCGAGGGTCAACGCATGTCAGTTTATTATGGACAGGGTTTATAGAATCGAGGGTCAACACATGTCAGTTTATTATGGACAGGGTTTATGGAATCGATGGTCTGCACGTGTCTGTTTATTATGGACAGGGTTTATGTAATCGATGGTCTACACGTGTCAGTTTATTATGGACAGGGTTTATGGAATCGAGGGTCAACACGTGTCAGTTTATTATCGATAGCATTTATGGAATCGATGGTCTGCACGTGTCTGTTTATTATGGACAGGGTTTATGGAATTGAGGGTCAGCATGTGTCAGTTTATTATGGACAGGGTTTATGGAATCCAGGGTCAACACATGTCAGTTTATTATGGACAGGGTTTATGGAATCGAGGGTCAACACGTGTCAGTTTATTATCGATAGCATTTATGGAATCGATGGTCTGCACGTGTCTGTTTATTATGGACAGGGGTTATGGAATCGAGGGTCAGCATGTGTCAGTTTATTATGGACAGGGTTTATGGAATCCAGGGTCAACACATGTCAGTTTATTATGGACAGGGTTTATGGAATCGAGTGTCAACACATGTCAGTTTATTATGGACAGGGTTTATGGAATCGAGGGTCTACACGTGTCAGTTTATTATGGACAGGGTTTATGGAATCGAGTGTCAACACGTGTCTGTTTATTATGGACAGGGTTTATGGAATCGAGGGTCAACACGTGTCAGTTTATTATGGACAAGGTTTATAGAATGGAGGGTCAACACATTTCAGTTTATTATGTACAGGGTTTATGGAATCGAGGGTGGACACTTGTCAACTTAGTATGGACAGTGTTTATGTAATCTAGGGTCAATATGTGTCAGTTTATTATGGACAGGGTTTATGGAATCGATGGACAACCCACGGCAGTTTATTATGGACAAGGTTTATGGATTCGTGAGTGAACTCTTGTCAGTTTATTATGGACTGGTTTTATAGAATGGAAGGTCAACACGTGTCAGTTTTATAGAATCGAGTGTCAACACATGTCAGTTTATTATGGACAGGTTTTATAGAATCGAGGGTCAACACGTGTCAGTTTTATAGAATCGAGTGTCAACACATGTCAGTTTATTATGGACAGGGTTTATAGAATCGAGTGTCAACATGTGTCAGTTTATTATGGACAGGGTTTTTGGAATCGTGTGTCAGCTCGTGTCAGTTTATTATGGACAGGTTTTATAGAATTGAGTGTCAACAGGTGTCAGTTTATTATGGACAGGGTTTATGGAATCGAGGGTCAACACGTGTCAGTTTATTATGGACAGGCTTTATGGAATTGATGGTCTGCACGTGTCAGTTTATTATGGACAGGGGTTATGGAATCTAGGGTCAACACGTGCCAGTTTATTATGGACAGGATTTATGGAATTGAGGGTCGACATATGTCAGTTTATTATCGATAGCATTTATGGAATCGAGGGTCAACACATGTCAGTTTATTATGGACTGGGTTTATAGAATCGAGGGTCAACACGTGTCAGTTTATTATGGACAGGGTTTATGGAATCGAGGGTCAACACGTGTCAGTTTATTATGGACTGGGTTTATAGAATCGAGGGTCAACACGTGTCAGTTTATTATGGACAGGGTTTATGGAATCGAGGGTCAACACGTGTCAGTTCATGATGGACAGGGGTTATGGAATCTAGGGTCAACACGTGTCTGTTTATTATGAACAGGGTTTATGGAATTGAGGGTCGACATATGTCAGTTTATTATAGATAGCGTTTATGGAATCAAGGGTCAACACGTGTCACTTTATTATGGACAGGGTTTATAGAATCGAGGGTCAACACGTGTCAGTTTATTATGCACAGGGTTTATGGAATCCTGGGTCAACACGTGTCAGTTTATTATGGACAGGGTTTATAGAATCGAGGGTCAACACATGTCAGTTTATTATGGACAGGGTTTATAGAATCAAGGGTCAACACGTGTCAGTTTATTATGGACAGTGTTTATGGAATCGATGGTCTGCACGTGTCTGTTTATTATGGACAGGGTTTATGGAATTGAGGGTCGACATATGTCAGTTTATTATCGATAGCGTTTATGGAATCAAGGGTCAACACATGTCAGTTTATTATGGACAGGGTTTATGCAATCGAGGGTCAATACGTGTCAGTTTATTATGGACAGGGTTTATGGAATCGAGGGTCAACACATGTCAGTTTATTATGGACAGGGTTTATAGAATCGAGGGTCAACATGTGTCAGTTTATTATGGACAGGGTTTATGGAATCGATGGTCTGCACGTGTCTGTTTATTATGGACAGGGTTTATGGAATTGAGGGTCGACATATGTCAGTTTATTATCGATAGCGTTTATGGAATCAAGGGTCAACACATGTCAGTTTATTATGGACAGGGTTTATAGAATCGAGGGTCAACACATGTCAGTTTATTATGGACAAGGTTTATGCAATCGAGGGTCAACACGTGTCAGTTTATTATGGACAGGGTTTATGGAATCGATCGTCTGCACGTGTCTGTTTATTATGGACAGGGTTTATGGAATCGAGGGTCAACACATGTCAGTTTATTATGCACAGGGTTTATGGAATCCTGGGTCAACACGTGTCAGTTTATTATGGACAGGGTTTATAGAATCGAGGGTCAACACATGTCAGTTTATTATGGACAGGGTTTATAGAATCAAGGGTCAACACGTGTCAGTTTATTATGGACAGGGTTTATAGAATGGAGGGTCAACACGTTTCAGTTTATTATGGACAGGGTTTATGGAATCGAGGGTCAACACGTGTCAGTTTATTATGGACAGAGTTTATGCAATCGAGGGTCAACACGTGTCAGTTTATTATGGACAGGGTTTATGCAATCGAGGGTCAACATGTGTCAGTTTATTATGGACAGGATTTATGGAATCGATGGTCTGCACGTGTCTGTTTATTATGGACAGGGTTTATGGAATTGAGGGTCGACATATGTCAGTTTATTATCGATAGCGTTTATGGAATCAAGGGTCAACACATGTCAGTTTATTATGGACAGGGTTTATGTAATCCAGGGTCAACACATGTCAGTTTATTATGGACAGGGTTTATGGAATCGAGTGTCAACACATGTTAGTTTATTATGGACAGGGTTTATGGAATCGACGGTCTACACGTGTCAGTTTATTATGGACAGGGTTTATGGAATCGAGTGTCAACACTTGTCAGTTTATTATGGATGTGGTTTATGGAATTGAGTGTCAACGCATGTCAGTTTATTATGGACAGGGTTTATGGAATCGATGGTCTGAACGTGTCTGTTTATTATGGACAGGGTTTATGGAATCGAGGGTCAACACGTGTCAGTTTATTATGGACAGGGTTTATAGAATCGAGGGTCAACACATTTCAGTTTATTATGTACAGGGTTTATGGAATCGAGGGTGGACACTTGTCAACTTAGTATGGACAGTGTTTATGTAATCTAGGGTCAATATGTGTCAGTTTATTATGGACAGAGTTTATGAAATCGAGGGACAACCCACGGCAGTTTATTATGGACAAGGTTTATGGATTCGTGAGTGAACTCTTGTCAGTTTATTATGTACTGGTTTTATAGAATCGAAGGTCAACACATGTCAGTTTATTATGGACAGGGTTTATAGAATCGAGGGTCAACACGTGTCAGTTTTATAGAATCGAGTGTCAACATGTGTCAGTTTATTATGGACAAGTTTTATAGAATTGAGTGTCAACAGGTGTCAGTTTATTATGGACAGGGTTTATGGAATCGAGCGTCAACACGTGTCAGTTTATTATGGACAGGGTTTATGGAATCGAGGGTCAACATGTGTCAGTTTATTGTGGACAGGCTTTATGGAATCGATGGTCTGCACGTGTCTGTTTATTATGGACAGGGTTTATGGAATTGAGGGTCGACATATGTCAGTTTATTATCGATAGCGTTTATGGAATCAAGGGTCAACACATGTCAGTTTATTATGGACAGGGTTTATGGAATCGAGGGTCAACACATGTCAGTTTATTATGGACAGGGTTTATGGAATCGAGGGTCAACACATGTCAGTTTATTATTGACAGGGTTTATGCAATCGAGGGTCAACACGTGTCAGTTTATGATGGACAGGGGTTATGGAATCGAGGGTCAGCATGTGTCAGGTTATTATGGACAGGGTTTATGTAATCCAGGGTCAACACATGTCAGTTTATTATGGACAGGGTTTATGGAATCGAGTGTCAACACGTGTCAGTTTATTATGGACAGGGTTTATAGAATGGAGGGTCAACACGTTTCAGTTTATTATGGACAGGGTTTATGGAATCGAGGGTCAACACGTGTCAGTTTATTATGGACGGGGTTTATAGAATCGAGGGTCAACACGTGTCAGTTTATTATGGACAGGGTTTATAGAATGGAGGGTCAACACGTGTCAGTTTATTATGGACAGGGTTTATGGAATCGAGGGTCAACAGGTGTCAGTTTATTATGGACAGGGTTTATGGAATCGAGGGTCAACACGTGTCAGTTTATTATGGACAGGATTTATGGAATCGATGGTCTGCACGTGTCTGTTTATTATGGACAGGGTTTATGGAATTGAGGGTCGACATATGTCAGTTTATTATTGATAGCGTTTATGGAATCAAGGGTCAACACATGTCAGTTTATTATGGACAGGGTTTATAGAATCAAGGGTCAACACATGTCAGTTTATTATGGACAGGGTTTATAGAATCGAGGGTCAACACGTGTCAGTTTATTATGGACAGGGTTTATGTAATCGAGGGTCAACACGTGTCAGTTTATTATGGACAGGATTTATGGAATCGATGGTCTGCACGTGTCTGTTTATTATGGACAGGGTTTATGGAATTGAGGGTCGACATGTGTCAGGTTATTATGGACAGGGTTTATGTAATCCAGGGTCAACACATGTCAGTTTATTATGGACAGGGGTTATGGAATCGAGGGTCAGCATGTGTCAGGTTATTATGGACAGGGTTTATGTAATCCAGGGTTAACACATGTCAGTTTATTATGGACAGGGTTTATGGAATCGAGTGTCAACACATGTCAGTTTATTATGGACAGGGTTTATGGAATCGAGGGTCTACACGTGTCAGTTTATTATGGACAGGGTTTATGGAATCGTGTGTCAACACGTGTCAGTTTATTATGGATATGGTTTATGGAATCGAGTGTCAACGCATGTCAGTTTATTATGCACAGGGTTTATGGAATCGATGGTCTGAACGTGTCTGTTTATTATGGACAGGGTTTATGGAATCGAGGGTCAACACGTGTCAGTTTATTATGGTCAAGGTTTATAGAATGGATGGTCAACACATATCAGTTTATTATGTACAGGGTTTATGGAATCGAGGGTGGACACTTGTCAACTTAGTATGGAGAGTGTTTATGTAATCTAGGGTCAATATGTGTCAGTTTAGTATGGACAGGGTTTATGGAATCGAGGGACAACCCACGGCAGTTTATTATGGA
Organism: Hypanus sabinus; assembly: GCF_030144855.1. Taxonomy (NCBI): domain Eukaryota; kingdom Metazoa; phylum Chordata; class Chondrichthyes; order Myliobatiformes; family Dasyatidae; genus Hypanus; species Hypanus sabinus. The sequence goes on along the minus strand of NC_082709.1, from coordinate 91,857,705 downwards.
CAAGGTTTATGGATTCGTGAGTGAACTCTTGTCAGTTTATTATGGACTGGTTTTATAGAATCGAGGGTCAACACATGTCAGTTTATTATGGACTGGTTTTATAGAATCGAAGGACAACACATGTCAGTTTATTATGGACAGGGTTTATAGAATCGAGTGTCAACATGTGTCAGTTTATTATGGACATGGTTTTTGGAATCGTGTGTCAGCTCTTGTCAGTTTATTATGGACAGGTTTTATAGAATTAAGAGTCAACAGGTGTCAGTTTATTATGGACAGGGTGTATGGAATCGAGGGTCAACACGTGTCAGTTTATTATGGACAGGGTTTATGGAATCGAGGGTCAACACGTGTCAGTTTATTATGGACAGTGGTTATGGAAACGAGGGTCAGCACGTGTACAGTTTATTATGGACAGGGTTTATGCAATCGAGGGTCAACACGTGTCAGTTTATTATGGACAGGGTTTATAGAATCGAGGGTCAACACATGTCAGTTTATTATGGACAGGGTTTATAGAATCGAGGGTCAACACGTGTCAGTTTATTATGGACAGGGTTTATAGAATGGAGGGTAAACACGTTTCAGTTTATTATGGACAGGGTTTATGGAATCGAGGGTCAACACGTGTCAGTTTATTATGGACAGCGTTTATAGAATCGAGGGTCAACTCATGTCAGTTTATTATGGACAGGGTTTATAGAATGGAGGGACAACACGTGTCAGTTTATTATGGACAGAGTTTATGCAATCGAGGGTCAACACGTGTCAGTTTATTATGGACAGGGTTTATGCAATCGAGGGTCAACATGTGTCAGTTTATTATGGACAGGATTTATGGAATCGATGGTCTGCACGTGTCTGTTTATTATGGACAGGGTTTATGGAATTGAGGGTCGACATATGTCAGTTTATTATCGATAGCGTTTATGGAATCAAGGGTCAACACATGTCAGTTTATTATGGACAGGGTTTATGTAATCCAGGCTCAACACATGTCAGTTTATTATGGACAGGGTTTATGGAATCGAGTGTCAACACATGTCAGTTTATTATGGACAGGGTTTATGGAATCGAGCGTCAACACGTGTCAGTTTATTATGGACAGGGTTTATGGAATCGAGGGTCAACATGTGTCAGTTTATTGTGGACAGGCTTTATGGAATCGATGGTCTGCACGTGTCTGTTTATTATGGACAGGGTTTATGGAATTGAGGGTCGACATATGTCAGTTTATTATCGATAGCGTTTATGGAATCAAGGGTCAACACATGTCAGTTTATTATGGACAGGGTTTATGGAATCGAGGGTCAACACATGTCAGTTTATTATGGACAGGGTTTATGGAATCGAGGGTCAACACATGTCAGTTTATGATGGACAGGGGTTATGGAATCGAGGGTCAGCATGTGTCAGGTTATTATGGACAGGGTTTATGTAATCCAGGGTCAACACATGTCAGTTTATTATGGACAGGGTTTATGGAATCGAGTGTCAACACGTGTCAGTTTATTATGGACAGGGTTTATAGAATGGAGGGTCAACACGTTTCAGTTTATTATGGACAGGGTTTATGGAATCGAGGGTCAACACGTGTCAGTTTATTATGGACGGGGTTTATAGAATCGAGGGTCAACACGTGTCAGTTTATTATGGACAGGGTTTATGGAATCGAGGGTCAACACGTGTCAGTTTATTATGGACAGGGTTTATGGAATCGAGGGTCAACACGTGTCAGTTTATTATGGACAGGGTTTATGGAATCGAGGGTCAACACGTGTCAGTTTATTATGGACAGGGTTTATGGAATCGAGGGTCAACACGTGTCAGTTTATTATGGACAGGATTTATGGAATCGATGGTCTGCACGTGTCTGTTTATTATGGACAGGGTTTATGGAATTGAGGGTCGACATATGTCAGTTTATTATTGATAGCGTTTATGTAATCCAGGGTCAACACATGTCAGTTTATTATGGACAGGGCTTATGGAATCGAGGGTCAGCATGTGTCAGGTTATTATGGACAGGGTTTATGTAATCCAGGGTTAACACATGTCAGTTTATTATGGACAGGGTTTATGGAATCGAGTGTCAACACATGTCAGTTTATTATGGACAGGGTTTATGGAATCGAGGGTCTACACGTGTCAGTTTATTATGGACAGTGTTTATGGAATCGTGTGTCAACACGTGTCAGTTTATTATGGATATGGTTTATGGAATCGAGTGTCAACGCATGTCAGTTTATTATGCACGGGGTTTATGGAATCGATGGTCTGAACGTGTCTGTTTATTATGGACAGGGTTTATGGAATCGAGGGTCAACACGTGTCAGTTTATTATGGACAGGGTTTATAGAATCGAGGGTCAACTCATGTCAGTTTATTATGGACAGGGTTTATAGAATGGAGGGACAACACGTGTCAGTTTATTATGGACAGAGTTTATGCAATCGAGGGTCAACACGTGTCAGTTTATTATGGACAGGGTTTATGCAATCGAGGGTCAACATGTGTCAGTTTATTATGGACAGGATTTATGGAATCGATGGTCTGCACGTGTCTGTTTATTATGGACAGGGTTTATGGAATTGAGGGTCGACATATGTCAGTTTATTATGGATATGGTTTATGGAATCGAGTGTCAACGCATGTCAGTTTATTATGGACAGGGTTTATGGAATCGATGGTCTGAACGTGTCTGTTTATTATGGACAGGGTTTATGGAATCGAGGGTCAACACGTGTCAGTTTATTATGGACAGGGTTTATAGAATCGAGGGTCAACACATTTCAGTTTATTATGTACAGGGTTTATGGAATCGAGGGTGGACACTTGTCAACTTAGTATGGAGAGTGTTTATGTAATCTAGGGTCAATATGTGTCAGTTTAGTATGGACAGGGTTTATGGAATCGAGGGACAACCCACGGCAGTTTATTATGGACAAGGTTTATGGATTCGTGAGTGAACTCTTGTCAGTTTATTATGGACTGGTTTTATAGAATCGAGGGTCAACACATGTCAGTTTATTATGGACTGGTTTTATAGAATCGAAGGACAACACATGTCAGTTTATTATGGACAGGGTTTATAGAATCGAGTGTCAACATGTGTCAGTTTATTATGGACATGGTTTTTGGAATCGTGTGTCAGCTCTTGTCAGTTTATTATGGACAGGTTTTATAGAATTAAGAGTCAACAGGTGTCAGTTTATTATGGACAGGGTGTATGGAATCGAGGGTCAACACGTGTCAGTTTATTATGGACAGGGTTTATGGAATCGAGGGTCAACACGTGTCAGTTTATTATGGACAGTGGTTATGGAAACGAGGGTCAGCACGTGTACAGTTTATTATGGACAGGGTTTATGCAATCGAGGGTCAACACGTGTCAGTTTATTATGGACAGGGTTTATGGAATCGATCGTCTGCATGTGTCTGTTTATTATGGACAGGGTTTATGGAATCGAGGGTCAACACATGTCAGTTTATTATGCACAGGGTTTATGGAATCCTGGGTCAACACGTGTCAGTTTATTATGGGCAGGGTTTATAGAATCGAGGGTCAACACATGTCAGTTTATTATGGACAGGGTTTATAGAATCGAGGGTCAACACGTGTCAGTTTATTATGGACAGGGTTTATAGAATGGAGGGTAAACACGTTTCAGTTTATTATGGACAGGGTTTATGGAATCGAGGGTCAACACGTGTCAGTTTATTATGGACAGGGTTTATAGAATCGAGGGTCAACTCATGTCAGTTTATTATGGACAGGGTTTATAGAATGGAGGGACAACACGTGTCAGTTTATTATGGACAGAGTTTATGCAATCGAGGGTCAACACGTGTCAGTTTATTATGGACAGGGTTTATGCAATCGAGGGTCAACATGTGTCAGTTTATTATGGACAGGATTTATGGAATCGATGGTCTGCACGTGTCTGTTTATTATGGACAGGGTTTATGGAATTGAGGGTCGACATATGTCAGTTTATTATGGATATGGTTTATGGAATCTAGTGTCAACGCATGTCAGTTTATTATGGACAGGGTTTATGGAATCGATGGTCTGAACGTGTCTGTTTATTATGGACAGGGTTTATGGAATCGAGGGTCAACACGTGTCAGTTTATTATGGACAGGGTTTATAGAATCGAGGGTCAACACATTTCAGTTTATTATGTACAGGGTTTATGGAATCGAGGGTGGACACTTGTCAACTTAGTATGGACAGTGTTTATGTAATCTAGGGTCAATATGTGTCAGTTTATTATTGACAGAGTTTATGGAATCGAGGGACAACCCACGGCAGTTTATTATGGACAAGGTTTATGGATTCGTGAGTGAACTCTTGTCAGTTTATTATGGACTAGTTTTATAGAATCGAAGGTCAACACATGTCAGTTTATTATTGACAGGGTTTATAGAATCGAGGGTCAACACATGTCAGTTTTATAGAATCGAGTGTCAACATGTGTCAGTTTATTATGGACAGGTTTTATAGAATTGAGTGTCAACAGGTGTCAGTTTATTATGGACAGGGTTTATGGAATCGAGCGTGAACACGTGTCAGTTTATTATGGACAGGGGTTATGGAAACGAGGGTCAGCACGTGTCAGTTTATTATGAACAGGGTTTATAGAATTGAGTGTCAACATGTGTCAGTTTATTATGGACAGGGTTTATGGAATCGAGGGTCAACATGTGTCAGTTTATTGTGGACAGGCTTTATGGAATCGATGGTCTGCACGTGTCTGTTTATTATGGACAGGGTTTATGGAATTGAGGGTCGACATATGTCAGTTTATTATCGATAGCGTTTATGGAATCAAGGGTCAACACATGTCAGTTTATTATGGACAGGGTTTATGGAATCGAGGGTCAACACATGTCAGTTTATTATGGACAGGGTTTATGGAATCGAGGGTCAACACATGTCAGTTTATTATGGACAGGGTTTATGGAATCCTGGGTCAACACGTGTCAGTTTATTATGGACAGGGTTTATAGAATCAAGGGTCAACACGTGTCAGTTTATTATGGACAGTGTTTATGGAATCGATGGTCTGCACGTGTCTGTTTATTATGGACAGGGTTTATGGAATTGAGGGTCGACATATGTCAGTTTATTATCGATAGCGTTTATGGAATCAAGGGTCAACACATGTCAGTTTATTATGGACAGGGTTTATGGAATCGATGGTCTGAACGTGTCTGTTTATTATGGACAGGGTTTATGGAATCGAGGGTCAACACGTGTCAGTTTATTATGGACAGGGTTTATAGAATCGAGGGTCAACACATTTCAGTTTATTATGTACAGGGTTTATGGAATCGAGGGTGGACACTTGTCAACTTAGTATGGAGAGTGTTTATGTAATCTAGGGTCAATATGTGTCAGTTTAGTATGGACAGGGTTTATGGAATCGAGGGACAACCCACGGCAGTTTATTATGGACAAGGTTTATGGATTCGTGAGTGAACTCTTGTCAGTTTATTATGGACTGGTTTTATAGAATCGAGGGTCAACACATGTCAGTTTATTATGGACTGGTTTTATAGAATCGAAGGACAACACATGTCAGTTTATTATGGACAGGGTTTATAGAATCGAGTGTCAACATGTGTCAGTTTATTATGGACATGGTTTTTGGAATCGTGTGTCAGCTCTTGTCAGTTTATTATGGACAGGTTTTATAGAACTAAGAGTCAACAGGTGTCAGTTTATTATGGACAGGGTGTATGGAATCGAGGGTCAACACGTGTCAGTTTATTATGGACAGGGTTTATGGAATCGAGGGTCAACACGTGTCAGTTTATTATGGACAGTGGTTATGGAAACGAGGGTCAGCACGTGTACAGTTTATTATGGACAGGGTTTATGCAATCGAGGGTCAACACGTGTCAGTTTATTATGGACAGGGTTTATGGAATCGATCGTCTGCATGTGTCTGTTTATTATGGACAGGGTTTATGGAATCGAGGGTCAACACATGTCAGTTTATTATGCACAGGGTTTATGGAATCCTGGGTCAACACGTGTCAGTTTATTATGGACAGGGTTTATAGAATCGAGGGTCAACACATGTCAGTTTATTATGGACAGGGTTTATAGAATCGAGGGTCAACACGTGTCAGTTTATTATGGACAGGGTTTATAGAATGGAGGGTAAACACGTTTCAGTTTATTATGGACAGGGTTTATGGAATCGAGGGTCAACACGTGTCAGTTTATTATGGACAGGGTTTATAGAATCGAGGGTCAACTCATGTCAGTTTATTATGGACAGGGTTTATAGAATGGAGGGACAACACGTGTCAGTTTATTATGGACAGAGTTTATGCAATCGAGGGTCAACACGTGTCAGTTTATTATGGACAGGGTTTATGCAATCGAGGGTCAACATGTGTCAGTTTATTATGGACAGGATTTATGGAATCGATGGTCTGCACGTGTCTGTTTATTATGGACAGGGTTTATGGAATTGAGGGTCGACATATGTCAGTTTATTATGGATATGGTTTATGGAATCGAGTGTCAACGCATGTCAGTTTATTATGGACAGGGTTTATGGAATCGATGGTCTGAACGTGTCTGTTTATTATGGACAGGGTTTATGGAATCGAGGGTCAACACGTGTCAGTTTATTATGGACAGGGTTTATAGAATCGAGGGTCAACACATTTCAGTTTATTATGTACAGGGTTTATGGAATCGAGGGTGGACACTTGTCAACTTAGTATGGACAGTGTTTATGTAATCTAGGGTCAATATGTGTCAGTTTATTATTGACAGAGTTTATGGAATCGAGGGACAACCCACGGCAGTTTATTATGGACAAGGTTTATGGATTCGTGAGTGAACTCTTGTCAGTTTATTATGGACTAGTTTTATAGAATCGAAGGTCAACACATGTCAGTTTATTATTGACAGGGTTTATAGAATCGAGGGTCAACACATGTCAGTTTTATAGAATCGAGTGTCAACATGTGTCAGTTTATTATGGACAGGTTTTATAGAATTGAGTGTCAACAGGTGTCAGTTTATTATGGACAGGGTTTATGGAATCGAGCGTGAACACGTGTCAGTTTATTATGGACAGGGGTTATGGAAACGAGGGTCAGCACGTGTCAGTTTATTATGAACAGGGTTTATAGAATTGAGTGTCAACATGTGTCAGTTTATTATGGACAGGGTTTATGGAATCGAGGGTCAACATGTGTCAGTTTATTGTGGACAGGCTTTATGGAATCGATGGTCTGCACGTGTCTGTTTATTATGGACAGGGTTTATGGAATTGAGGGTCGACATATGTCAGTTTATTATCGATAGCGTTTATGGAATCAAGGGTCAACACATGTCAGTTTATTATGGACAGGGTTTATGGAATCGAGGGTCAACACATGTCAGTTTATTATGGACAGGGTTTATGGAATCGAGGGTCAACACATGTCAGTTTATTATGGACAGGGTTTATGGAATCCTGGGTCAACACGTGTCAGTTTATTATGGACAGGGTTTATAGAATCAAGGGTCAACACGTGTCAGTTTATTATGGACAGTGTTTATGGAATCGATGGTCTGCACGTGTCTGTTTATTATGGACAGGGTTTATGGAATTGAGGGTCGACATATGTCAGTTTATTATCGATAGCGTTTATGGAATCAAGGGTCAACACATGTCAGTTTATTATGGACAGGGTTTATGCAATCGAGGGTCAACACGTGTCAGTTTATTATGGACAGGGTTTATGGAATCGAGGGTCAACACATGTCAGTTTATTATGGACAGGGTTTATAGAATCGAGGGTCAACATGTGTCAGTTTATTATGGACAGGGTTTATGGAATCGATGGTCTGCACGTGTCTGTTTATTATGGACAGGGTTTATGGAATTGAGGGTCGACATATGTCAGTTTATTATCGATAGCGTTTATGGAATCAAGGGTCAACACATGTCAGTTTATTATGGACAGGGTTTATAGAATCGAGGGTCAACACATGTCAGTTTATTATGGACAGGGTTTATGCAATCGAGGGTCAACAGGTGTCAGTTTATTATGGACAGGGTTTATGGAATCGATCGTCTGCACGTGTCTGTTTATTATGGACAGGGTTTATGGAATCGAGGGTCAACACATGTCAGTTTATTATGCACAGGGTTAATGGAATCCTGGGTCAACACGTGTCAGTTTATTATGGACAGGGTTTATAGAATCGAGTGTCAACACATGTCAGTTTATTATGGACAGGGTTTATAGAATCAAGGGTCAACACGTGTCAGTTTCTTATGGACAGGGTTTATAGAATGGAGGGTCAACACGTTTCAGTTTATTATGGACAGGGTTTATGGAATCGAGGGTCAACACGTGTCAGTTTATTATGGACAGAGTTTATGCAATCGAGGGTCAACACGTGTCAGTTTATTATGGACAGGGTTTATGCAATCGAGGGTCAACATGTGTCAGTTTATTATGGACAGGATTTATGGAATCGATGGTCTGCACGTGTCTGTTTATTATGGACAGGGTTTATGGAATTGAGGGTCGACATATGTCAGTTTATTATCGATAGCGTTTATGGAATCAAGGGTCAACACATGTCAGTTTATTATGGACAGGGTTTATGTAATCCAGGGTCAACAGATGTCAGTTTATTATGGACAGGGTTTATGGAATCGAGTGTCAACACATGTTAGTTTATTATGGACAGGGTTTATGGAATCGAGGGTCTACACGTGTCAGTTTATTATGGACAGGGTTTATGGAATCGAGTGTCAACACTTGTCAGTTTATTATGGATGTGGTTTATGGAATTGAGTGTCAACGCATGTCAGTTTATTATGGACAGGGTTTATGGAATCGATGGTCTGAACGTGTCTGTTTATTATGGACAGGGTTTATGGAATCGAGGGTCAACACGTGTCAGTTTATTATGGACAGGGTTTATAGAATCGAGGGTCAACACATTTCAGTTTATTATGTACAGGGTTTATGGAATCGAGGGTGGACACTTGTCAACTTAGTATGGACAGTGTTTATGTAATCTAGGGTCAATATGTGTCAGTTTATTATGGACAGAGTTTATGAAATCGAGGGAGAACCCACGGCAGTTTATTATGGACAAGGTTTATGGATTCGTGAGTGAACTCTTGTCAGTTTATTATGTACTGGTTTTATAGAATCGAAGGTCAACACATGTCAGTTTATTATGGACAGGGTTTATAGAATCGAGGGTCAACACGTGTCAGTTTTATAGAATCGAGTGTCAACATGTGTCAGTTTATTATGGACAGGTTTTATAGAATTGAGTGTCAACAGGTGTCAGTTTATTATGGACAGGGTTTATGGAATCGAGCGTCAACACGTGTCAGTTTATTATGGACAGGGTTTATGGAATCGAGGGTCAACATGTGTCAGTTTATTGTGGACAGGCTTTATGGAATCGATGGTCTGCACGTGTCTGTTTATTATGGACAGGGTTTATGGAATTGAGGGTCGACATATGTCAGTTTATTATCGATAGCGTTTATGGAATCAAGGGTCAACACATGTCAGTTTATTATGGACAGGGTTTATGGAATCGAGGGTCAACACATGTCAGTTTATTATGGACAGGGTTTATGGAATCGAGGGTCAACACATGTCAGTTTATTATTGACAGGGTTTATGCAATCGAGGGTCAACACGTGTCAGTTTATGATGGACAGGGGTTATGGAATCGAGGGTCAGCATGTGTCAGGTTATTATGGACAGGGTTTATGTAATCCAGGGTCAACACATGTCAGTTTATTATGGACAGGGTTTATGGAATCGAGTGTCAACACGTGTCAGTTTATTATGGACAGGGTTTATAGAATGGAGGGTCAACACGTTTCAGTTTATTATGGACAGGGTTTATGGAATCGAGGGTCAACACGTGTCAGTTTATTATGGACGGGGTTTATAGAATCGAGGGTCAACACGTGTCAGTTTATTATGGACAGGGGTTATGGAAACGAGGGTCAGCACGTGTCAGTTTATTATGAACAGGGTTTATAGAATTGAGTGTCAACATGTGTCAGTTTATTATGGACAGGGTTTATGGAATCGAGGGTCAACATGTGTCAGTTTATTGTGGACAGGCTTTATGGAATCGATGGTCTGCACGTGTCTGTTTATTATGGACAGGGTTTATGGAATTGAGGGTCGACATATGTCAGTTTATTATCGATAGCGTTTATGGAATCAAGGGTCAACACATGTCAGTTTATTATGGACAGGGTTTATGGAATCGAGGGTCAACACATGTCAGTTTATTATGGACAGGGTTTATGGAATCGAGGGTCAACACATGTCAGTTTATTATGGACAGGGTTTATGGAATCCTGGGTCAACACGTGTCAGTTTATTATGGACAGGGTTTATAGAATCAAGGGTCAACACGTGTCAGTTTATTATGGACAGTGTTTATGGAATCGATGGTCTGCACGTGTCTGTTTATTATGGACAGGGTTTATGGAATTGAGGGTCGACATATGTCAGTTTATTATCGATAGCGTTTATGGAATCAAGGGTCAACACATGTCAGTTTATTATGGACAGGGTTTATGCAATCGAGGGTCAACACGTGTCAGTTTATTATGGACAGGGTTTATGGAATCGAGGGTCAACACATGTCAGTTTATTATGGACAGGGTTTATAGAATCGAGGGTCAACATGTGTCAGTTTATTATGGACAGGGTTTATGGAATCGATGGTCTGCACGTGTCTGTTTATTATGGACAGGGTTTATGGAATTGAGGGTCGACATATGTCAGTTTATTATCGATAGCGTTTATGGAATCAAGGGTCAACACATGTCAGTTTATTATGGACAGGGTTTATAGAATCGAGGGTCAACACATGTCAGTTTATTATGGACAGGGTTTATGCAATCGAGGGTCAACAGGTGTCAGTCTATTATGGACAGGGTTTATGGAATCGATCGTCTGCACGTGTCTGTTTATTATGGACAGGGTTTATGGAATCGAGGGTCAACACATGTCAGTTTATTATGCACAGGGTTTATGGAATCCTGGGTCAACACGTGTCAGTTTATTATGGACAGGGTTTATAGAATCGAGTGTCAACACATGTCAGTTTATTATGGACAGGGTTTATAGAATCAAGGGTCAACACGTGTCAGTTTATTATGGACAGGGTTTATAGAATGGAGGGTCAACACGTTTCAGTTTATTATGGACAGGGTTTATGGAATCGAGGGTCAACACGTGTCAGTTTATTATGGACAGAGTTTATGCAATCGAGGGTCAACACGTGTCAGTTTATTATGGACAGGGTTTATGCAATCGAGGGTCAACACTTGTCAGTTTATTATGGACAGGATTTATGGAATCGATGGTCTGCACGTGTCTGTTTATTATGGACAGGGTTTATGGAATCGAGGGACAACCCACGGCAGTTTATTATGGACAAGGTTTATGGATTCGTGAGTGAACTCTTGTCAGTTTATTATGGACTAGTTTTATAGAATCGAAGGTCAACACATGTCAGTTTATTATTGACAGGGTTTATAGAATCGAGGGTCAACACGTGTCAGTTTTATAGAATCGAGTGTCAACATGTGTCAGTTTATTATGGACAGGTTTTATAGAATTGAGTGTCAACAGGTGTCAGTTTATTATGGACAGGGTTTATGGAATCGAGCGTCAACACGTGTCAGTTTATTATGGACAGGGGTTATGGAAACGAGGGTCAGCACGTGTCAGTTTATTATGAACAGGGTTTATAGAATTGAGTGTCAACATGTGTCAGTTTATTATGGACAGGGTTTATGGAATCGAGGGTCAACATGTGTCAGTTTATTGTGGACAGGCTTTATGGAATCGATGGTCTGCACGTGTCTGTTTATTATGGACAGGGTTTATGGAATTGAGGGTCGACATATGTCAGTTTATTATCGATAGCGTTTATGGAATCAAGGGTCAACACATGTCAGTTTATTATGGACAGGGTTTATGGAATCGAGTGTCAACACATGTCAGTTTATTATGGACAGGGTTTATGGAATCGTGGGTCTACACATGTCAGATTATTATGGACAGGGTTTATGGAATCGAGTGTCAACACGTGTCAGTTTATTATGGACAGGGTTTATAGAATCGAGGGTCAACACATGTCAGTTTATTATGGACAGGGGTTATGGAATCGAGTGTCAACACGTGTCAGTTTATAATGGATATGGTTTATGGAATCGAGTGTCAACGCATGTCAGTTTATTATGGACAGGGTTTATGGAATCGAGTGTCAACACGTGTCAGTTTATTATGGACAGGGTTTATAGAATCGAGGGTCAACACATGTCAGTTTATTATGGACAGGGGTTATGGAATCGAGTGTCAACACGTGTCAGTTTATAATGGATATGGTTTATGGAATCGAGTGACAACGCATGTCAGTTTATTATGGACAGGGTTTATAGAATCGAGGGTCAACACGTGTCAGTTTATTATGGACAGGGTTTATAGAATGGAGGGTCAGCACGTTTCAGTTTATTATGGACAGGGTTTATGGAATCGAGGGTCAACACGTGTCAGTTTATTATGGACAGGGTTTATAGAATCGAGGGTCAACACATGTCAGTTTATTATGGACAGGGTTTATAGAATGGAGGGTCAACACGTGTCAGTTTATTATGGACAGGGTTTATGGAATCGAGGGTCAACACGTGTCAGTTTATTATGGACAGGGTTTATGGAATTGAGGGTCGACATATGTCAGTTTATTATCGATAGCGTTTATGGAATCAAGGGTCAACACATGTCAGTTTATTATGGACAGGGTTTATGTAATCCAGGGTCAACAGATGTCAGTTTATTATGGACAGGGTTTATGGAATCGAGTGTCAACACATGTTAGTTTATTATGGACAGGGTTTATGGAATCGAGGGTCTACACGTGTCAGTTTATTATGGACAGGGTTTATGGAATCGAGTGTCAACACTTGTCAGTTTATTATGGATGTGGTTTATGGAATTGAGTGTCAACGCATGTCAGTTTATTATGGACAGGGTTTATGGAATCGATGGTCTGAACGTGTCTGTTTATTATGGACAGGGTTTATGGAATCGAGGGTCAACACGTGTCAGTTTATTATGGACAGGGTTTATAGAATCGAGGGTCAACACATTTCAGTTTATTATGTACAGGGTTTATGGAATCGAGGGTGGACACTTGTCAACTTAGTATGGACAGTGTTTATGTAATCTAGGGTCAATATGTGTCAGTTTATTATGGACAGAGTTTATGAAATCGAGGGACAACCCACGGCAGTTTATTATGGACAAGGTTTATGGATTCGTGAGTGAACTCTTGTCAGTTTATTATGTACTGGTTTTATAGAATCGAAGGTCAACACATGTCAGTTTATTATGGACAGGGTTTATAGAATCGAGGGTCAACACGTGTCAGTTTTATAGAATCGAGTGTCAACATGTGTCAGTTTATTATGGACAGGTTTTATAGAATTGAGTGTCAACAGGTGTCAGTTTATTATGGACAGGGTTTATGGAATCGAGCGTCAACACGTGTCAGTTTATTATGGACAGGGTTTATGGAATCGAGGGTCAACATGTGTCAGTTTATTGTGGACAGGCTTTATGGAATCGATGGTCTGCACGTGTCTGTTTATTATGGACAGGGTTTATGGAATTGAGGGTCGACATATGTCAGTTTATTATCGATAGCGTTTATGGAATCAAGGGTCAACACATGTCAGTTTATTATGGACAGGGTTTATGGAATCGAGGGTCAACACATGTCAGTTTATTATGGACAGGGTTTATGGAATCGAGGGTCAACACATGTCAGTTTATTATTGACAGGGTTTATGCAATCGAGGGTCAACACGTGTCAGTTTATGATGGACAGGGGTTATGGAATCGAGGGTCAGCATGTGTCAGGTTATTATGGACAGGGTTTATGTAATCCAGGGTCAACACATGTCAGTTTATTATGGACAGGGTTTATGGAATCGAGTGTCAACACGTGTCAGTTTATTATGGACAGGGTTTATAGAATGGAGGGTCAACACGTTTCAGTTTATTATGGACAGGGTTTATGGAATCGAGGGTCAACACGTGTCAGTTTATTATGGACGGGGTTTATAGAATCGAGGGTCAACACGTGTCAGTTTATTATGGACAGGGGTTATGGAAACGAGGGTCAGCACGTGTCAGTTTATTATGAACAGGGTTTATAGAATTGAGTGTCAACATGTGTCAGTTTATTATGGACAGGGTTTATGGAATCGAGGGTCAACATGTGTCAGTTTATTGTGGACAGGCTTTATGGAATCGATGGTCTGCACGTGTCTGTTTATTATGGACAGGGTTTATGGAATTGAGGGTCGACATATGTCAGTTTATTATCGATAGCGTTTATGGAATCAAGGGTCAACACATGTCAGTTTATTATGGACAGGGTTTATGGAATCGAGGGTCAACACATGTCAGTTTATTATGGACAGGGTTTATGGAATCGAGGGTCAACACATGTCAGTTTATTATGGACAGGGTTTATGGAATCCTGGGTCAACACGTGTCAGTTTATTATGGACAGGGTTTATAGAATCAAGGGTCAACACGTGTCAGTTTATTATGGACAGTGTTTATGGAATCGATGGTCTGCACGTGTCTGTTTATTATGGACAGGGTATATGGAATTGAGGGTCGACATATGTCAGTTTATTATCGATAGCGTTTATGGAATCAAGGGTCAACACATGTCAGTTTATTATGGACAGGGTTTATGCAATCGAGGGTCAACACGTGTCAGTTTATTATGGACAGGGTTTATGGAATCGAGGGTCAACACATGTCAGTTTATTATGGACAGGGTTTATGCAATCGAGGGTCAACAGGTGTCAGTTTATTATGGACAGGGTTTATGGAATCGATCGTCTGCACGTGTCTGTTTATTATGGACAGGGTTTATGGAATCGAGGGTCAACACATGTCAGTTTATTATGCACAGGGTTTATGGAATCCTGGGTCAACACGTGTCAGTTTATTATGGACAGGGTTTATAGAATCGAGTGTCAACACATGTCAGTTTATTATGGACAGGGTTTATAGAATCAAGGGTCAACACGTGTCAGTTTATTATGGACAGGGTTTATGCAATCGAGGGTCAACACTTGTCAGTTTATTATGGACAGGATTTATGGAATCGATGGTCTGCACGTGTCTGTTTATTATGGACAGGGTTTATGGAATCGAGGGACAACCCACGGCAGTTTATTATGGACAAGGTTTATGGATTCGTGAGTGAACTCTTGTCAGTTTATTATGGACTAGTTTTATAGAATCGAAGGTCAACACATGTCAGTTTATTATTGACAGGGTTTATAGAATCGAGGGTCAACACGTGTCAGTTTTATAGAATCGAGTGTCAACATGTGTCAGTTTATTATGGACAGGTTTTATAGAATTGAGTGTCAACAGGTGTCAGTTTATTATGGACAGGGTTTATGGAATCGAGCGTCAACACGTGTCAGTTTATTATGGACAGGGGTTATGGAAACGAGGGTCAGCACGTGTCAGTTTATTATGAACAGGGTTTATAGAATTGAGTGTCAACATGTGTCAGTTTATTATGGACAGGGTTTATGGAATCGAGGGTCAACATGTGTCAGTTTATTGTGGACAGGCTTTATGGAATCGATGGTCTGCACGTGTCTGTTTATTATGGACAGGGTTTATGGAATTGAGGGTCGACATATGTCAGTTTATTATCGATAGCGTTTATGGAATCAAGGGTCAACACATGTCAGTTTATTATGGACAGGGTTTATGGAATCGAGTGTCAACACATGTCAGTTTATTATGGACAGGGTTTATGGAATCGTGGGTCTACACATGTCAGATTATTATGGACAGGGTTTATGGAATCGAGTGTCAACACGTGTCAGTTTATTATGGACAGGGTTTATAGAATCGAGGGTCAACACATGTCAGTTTATTATGGACAGGGGTTATGGAATCGAGTGTCAACACGTGTCAGTTTATAATGGATATGGTTTATGGAATCGAGTGTCAACGCATGTCAGTTTATTATGGACAGGGTTTATGGAATCGAGTGTCAACACGTGTCAGTTTATTATGGACAGGGTTTATAGAATCGAGGGTCAACACATGTCAGTTTATTATGGACAGGGGTTATGGAATCGAGTGTCAACACGTGTCAGTTTATAATGGATATGGTTTATGGAATCGAGTGTCAACGCATGTCAGTTTATTATGGACAGGGTTTATAGAATCGAGGGTCAACACGTGTCAGTTTATTATGGACAGGGTTTATAGAATGGAGGGTCAGCACGTTTCAGTTTATTATGGACAGGGTTTATGGAATCGAGGGTCAACACGTGTCAGTTTATTATGGACAGGGTTTATAGAATCGAGGGTCAACACATGTCAGTTTATTATGGACAGGGTTTATAGAATGGAGGGTCAACACGTGTCAGTTTATTATGGACAGGGTTTATGGAATCGAGGGTCAACACGTGTCAGTTTATTATGGACAGGGTTTATGGAATCGAGGGTCAACACGTGTCAGTTTATTATGGAGAGGATTTATGGAATCGATGGTCTGCACGTGTCTGTTTATTATGGACAGGGTTTATGGAATTGAGGGTCGACATATGTCAGTTTATTATTGATAGCGTTTATGGAATCAAGGGTCAACACATGTCAGTTTATTATGGACAGGGTTTATAGAGTCAAGGGTCAACACATGTCAGTTTATTATGCACAGGGTTTATAGAATCGAGGGTCAACACGTGTCAGTTTATTATGGACAGGGTTTATGTAATCGAGGGTCAACACGTGTCAGTTTATTATGGACAGGATTTATGGAATCGATGGTCTGCACGTGTCTGTTTATTATGGACAGGGTTTATGGAATTGAGGGTCGACATGTGTCAGGTTATTATGGACAGGGTTTATGTAATCCAGGGTCAACACATGTCAGTTTATTATGGACAGGGGTTATGGAATCGAGGGTCAGCATGTGTCAGGTTATTATGGACAGGGTTTATGTAATCCAGGGTTAACACATTTCAGTTTATTATGGACAGGGTTTATGGAATCGAGTGTCAACACATGTCAGTTTATTATGGACAGGGTTTATGGAATCGAGGGTCTACACGTGTCAGTTTATTATGGACAGGGTTTATGGAATTGTGTGTCAACACGTGTCAGTTTATTATGGATATGGTTTATGGAATCGAGTGTCAACGCATAACAGTTTATTATGCACGAGGTTTATGGAATCGATGGTCTGAACGTGTCTGTTTATTATGGACAGGGTTTATGGAATCGAGGGTCAACACGTGTCAGTTTATTATGGTCAAGGTTTATAGAATGGATGGTCAACACATTTCAGTTTATTATGTACAGGGTTTATGGAATCGAGGGTGGACACTTGTCAACTTAGTATGGAGAGTGTTTATGTAATCTAGGGTCAATATGTGTCAGTTTAGTATGGACAGGGTTTATGGAATCGAGGGACAACCCACGGCAGTTTATTATGGACAAGGTTTATGGATTCGTGAGTGAACTCTTGTCAGTTTATTATGGACTGGTTTTATAGAATCGAGGGTCAACACATGTCAGTTTATTATGGACTGGTTTTATAGAATCGAAGGACAACACATGTCAGTTTATTATGGACAGGGTTTATAGAATCGAGTGTCAACATGTGTCAGTTTATTATGGACATGGTTTTTGGAATCGTGTGTCAGCTCTTGTCAGTTTATTATGGACAGGTTTTATAGAATTAAGAGTCAACAGGTGTCAGTTTATTATGGACAGGGTGTATGGAATCGAGGGTCAACACGTGTCAGTTTATTATGGACAGGGTTTATGGAATCGAGGGTCAACACGTGTCAGTTTATTATGGACAGTGGTTATGGAAACGAGGGTCAGCACGTGTACAGTTTATTATGGACAGGGTTTATGCAATCGAGGGTCAACACGTGTCAGTTTATTATGGACAGGGTTTATGGAATCGATCGTCTGCATGTGTCTGTTTATTATGGACAGGGTTTATGGAATCGAGGGTCAACACATGTCAGTTTATTATGCACAGGGTTCATGGAATCCTGGGTCAACACGTGTCAGTTTATTATGGACAGGGTTTATAGAATCGAGGGTCAACACATGTCAGTTTATTATGGACAGGGTTTATAGAATCGAGGGTCAACACGTGTCAGTTTATTATGGACAGGGTTTATAGAATGGAGGGTAAACACGTGTCAGTTTATTATGGACAGGGTTTATAGAATCGAGGGTCAACTCATGTCAGTTTATTATGGACAGGGTTTATAGAATGGAGGGACAACACGTGTCAGTTTATTATGGACAGAGTTTATGCAATCGAGGGTCAACACGTGTCAGTTTATTATGGACAGGGTTTATGCAATCGAGGGTCAACATGTGTCAGTTTATTATGGACAGGATTTATGGAATCGATGGTCTGCACGTGTCTGTTTATTATGGACAGGGTTTATGGAATTGAGGGTCGACATATGTCAATTTATTATCGATAGCGTTTATGGAATCAAGGGTCAACACATGTCAGTTTATTATGGACAGGGTTTATGTAATCCAGGCTCAACACATGTCAGTTTATTATGGACAGGGTTTATGGAATCGAGTGTCAACACATGTCAGTTTATTATGGACAGGGTTTATGGAATCGAGGGTCTACACGTGTCAGTTTATTATCGACAGGGTTTATGGAATCGAGTGTCAACACTTGTCAGTTTATTATGGATATGGTTTATGGAATCGAGTGTCAACGCATGTCAGTTTATTATGGACAGGGTTTATGGAATCGATGGTCTGAACGTGTCTGTTTATTATGGACAGGGTTTATGGAATCGAGGGTCAACACGTGTCAGTTTATTATGGACAGGGTTTATAGAATCGAGGGTCAACACATTTCAGTTTATTATGTACAGGGTTTATGGAATCGAGGGTGGACACTTGTCAACTTAGTATGGACAGTGTTTATGTAATCTAGGGTCAATATGTGTCAGTTTGTTATGGACAGAGTTTATGGAATCGAGGGACAACCCACGGCAGTTTATTATGGACAAGGTTTATGGATTCGTGAGTGAACTCTTGTCAGTTTATTATGGACTAGTTTTATAGAATCGAAGGTCAACACATGTCAGTTTATTATTGACAGGGTTTATAGAATCGAGGGTCAACACGTGTCAGTTTTATAGAATCGAGTGTCAACATGTGTCAGTTTATTATGGACAGGTTTTATAGAATTGAGTGTCAACAGGTGTCAGTTTATTATGGACAGGGTTTATGGAATCGAGCGTCAACACGTGTCAGTTTATTATGGACAGGGGTTATGGAAACGAGGGTCAGCACGTGTCAGTTTATTATGAACAGGGTTTATAGAATTGAGTGTCAACATGTGTCAGTTTATTATGGACAGGGTTTATGGAATCGAGGGTCAACATGTGTCAGTTTATTATGGACAGGGTTTATGCAATCAAGGGTCAACACGTGTCAGTTTATGATGGACATGGGTTATGGAATCGAGGGTCAGCATGTGTCAGGTTATTATGGACAGGGTTTATGTAATCCAGGGTCAACACATGTCAGTTTATTATGGACAGGGGTTATGGAATCGAGTGTCAACACATGTCAGTTTATTATGGACAGGGTTTATGGAATCGTGGGTCTACACATGTCAGATTATTATGGACAGGGTTTATGGAATCGAGTGTCAACACGTGTCAGTTTATTATGGACAGGGTTTATAGAATCGAGGGTCAACACATGTCAGTTTATTATGGACAGGGGTTATGGAATCGAGTGTCAACACGTGTCAGTTTATAATGGATATGGTTTATGGAATCGAGTGTCAACGCATGTCAGTTTATTATGGACAGGGTTTATGGAATCGAGTGTCAACACGTATCAGTTTATTATGGACAGGGTTTATAGAATCGAGGGTCAACACATGTCAGTTTATTATGGACAGGGGTTATGGAATCGAGTGTCAACACGTGTCAGTTTATAATGGATATGGTTTATGGAATCGAGTGTCAAGGCATGTCAGTTTATTATGGACAGGGTTTATAGAATCGAGGGTCAACACGTGTCAGTTTATTATGGACAGGGTTTATAGAATGGAGGGTCAGCACGTTTCAGTTTATTATGGACAGGGTTTATGGAATCGAGGGTCAACACGTGTCAGTTTATTATGGACAGGGTTTATAGAATCGAGGGTCAACACATGTCAGTTTATTATGGACAGGGTTTATAGAATGGAGGGTCAACACGTGTCAGTTTATTATGGACAGGGTTTATGGAATCGAGGGTCAACACGTGTCAGTTTATTATGGACAGGGTTTATGGAATCGAGGGTCAACACGTGTCAGTTTATTATGGACAGGATTTATGGAATCGATGGTCTGCACGTGTCTGTTTATTATGGACAGGGTTTATGGAATTGAGTGTCGACATATGTCAGTTTATTATCGATAACGTTTATGGAATCAAGGGTCAACACATGTCAGTTTATTATGGACAGGGTTTATAGAATCAAGGGTCAACACATGTCAGTTTATTATGGACAGGGTTTATAGAATCGAGGGTCAACACGTGTCAGTTTATTATGGACAGGGTTTCTGTAATCGAGGGTCAACACGTGTCAGTTTATTATGGACAGGATTTATGGAATCGATGGTCTGCACGTGTCTGTTTATTATGGACAGGGTTTATGGAATTGAGGGTCGACATGTGTCAGGTTGTTATGGACAGGGTTTATGTAATCCAGGGTCAACACATGTCAGTTTATTATGGACAGCGGTTATGGAATCGAGGGTCAGCATGTGCCAGGTTATTATGGACAGGGTTTATGTAATCCAGGGTTAACACATGTCAGTTTATTATGGACAGGGTTTATGGAATCGAGTGTCAACACATGTCAGTTTATTATGGACAGGGTTTATGGAATCGAGGGTCTACACGTGTCAGTTTATTATGGACAGGGTTTATGGAATCGAGTGTCAACACGTGTCAGTTTATTATGGATATGGTTTATGGAATCGAGTGTCAACGCATGTCAGTTTATTATGCACAGGGTTTATTGAATCGATGGTCTGAACATGTCTGTTTATTATGGACAGGGTTTATGGAATCGAGGGTCAACACGTGTCAGTTTATTATGGTCAAGGTTTATAGAATGGAGGGTCAACACATTTCAGTTTATTATGTACAGGGTTTATGGAATCGAGGGTGGACACTTGTCAACTTAGTATGGAGAGTGTTTATGTAATCTAGGGTCAATATGTGTCAGTTTATTATGGACAGGGTTTATGGAATCGAGGGACAATCCACGGCAGTTTATTATGGACAAGGTTTATGGATTCGTGAGTGAACTCTTGTCAGTTTATTATGGACTGGTTTTATAGAATCGAGGGTCAACACATGTCAGTTTATTATGGACTGGTTTTATAGAATCGAAGGACAACACATGTCAGTTTATTATGGACAGGATTTATAGAATCGAGTGTCAACATGTGTCAGTTTATTATGGACAGGGTTTTTGGAATCGTGTGTCAGCTCGTGTCAGTTTATTATGGACAGGTTTTATAGAATTAAGAGTCAACAGGTGTCAGTTTATTATGGACAGGGTTTATGGAATCGAGGGTCAACACGTGTCAGTTTATTATGGACAGGGTTTATGGAATCGAGGGTCAACACGTGTCAGTTTATTATGGACAGGGGTTATGGAAACGAGGGTCAGCACGTGTACAGTTTATTATGGACAGGGTTTATGTAATCGAGGGTCAACACATGTCAGTTTATTATGAACAGGGTTTATAGAATTGAGTGTCAACATGTGTCAGTTTATTATGGACAGGGGTTATGGGATCGAGGGTCAGCATGTGTCAGGTTATTATGGACAGGGTTTATGTAATCCAGGGTCAACACATGTCAGTTTATTATGGACAGGGTTTATGGAATCGAGTGTCAACACATGTCAGTTTATTATGGACAGGGTTTATGGAATCGAGGGTCTACACGTGTCAGTTTATTATGGACAGGGTTTATGGAATCGAGTGTCAACACGTGTCAGTTTATTATGGGTATGGTTTATGGAATCAAGTGTCAACATGTGTCAGTTTATGATGGACAGGCGTTATGGGATCGAGGGTGGACACTTGTCAACTTAGTATGGACAGTGTTTATGTAATCTAGGGTCAATATGTGTCAGTTTAGTATGGACAGGGTTTATGGAATCGAGGGACAACCCACGGCAGTTTATTATGGACCAGGTTTATGGATTCGTGAGTGAACTCTTGTCAGTTTATTATGGACTGGTTTTATAGAATCGAGGGTCAACACGTGTCAGTTTATTATGGACTGGTTTTAGAATCGAAGGTCAACACGTGTCAGTTTTATGGAATCGAGTGTCAACACATGTCAGTTTATTATGGACAGGGTTTATAGAATCGAGGGTCAACACGTGTCAGTTTTATAGAATCGAGTGTCAACATGTGTCAGTTTATTATGGACAGGGTTTTTGGAATCGTGTGTCAGCTCGTGTCAGTTTATTATGGACAGGTTTTATAGAATTGAGTGTCAACAGGTGTCAGTTTATTATGGACAGGGTTTATGGAATCGAGGGTCAACACGTGTCAGTTTATTATGGACAGGGTTTATGGAATCGAGGGTCAACACGTGTCAGTTTATTATGGACAGGCTTTATGGAATCGATGGTCTGCACTTGTCTGTTTATTATGGACAGGGTTTATGGAATTGAGGGTCTACATATGTCAGTTTATTATCGATAGCGTTTATGGACTCAAGGGTCAACATATGTCAGTTTATTATGGACAGGGTTTATAGAATCGAGGGTCAACACGTGTCAGTTTATTATGGACAGCGTTTATGCAATCGAGGGTCAACACGTGTCAGTTTATGATGGACAGGGGTTATGGAATCGAGGGTCAGCACGTGTCAGGTTATTATGGACAGGATTTATGGAATCGATGGTCTGCACGTGTCTGTTCATTATGGACAGGGTTTATGTAATCGAGGGTCAACACGTGTCAGTTTATGATGGACAGGGGTTATGGAATCGAGGGTCAGTACGTGTCAGGTTATTATGGACAGGATTTATGGAATCGATGGTCTACACGTGTCAGTTTATTATGGACAGTGTTTATGTAATCCAGGGTCAACACATGTCAGTTTATTATGGACAGGTTTTATAGAATCGATTGTCAACACATGTCAGTTTATTATGGACAGGGTTTATGGAATCGTGGGTCAACACGTGTCAGTTTATTATGGACAGGGTTTATGGAATCGAGGGTCTACACGTGTCAGTTTATTATGGACAGGGTTTATGGAATCGAGGGTCAACACTTGTCAGTTTATTATGGACAGGGTTTATGGAATCGAGGGTCTACACGTGTCAGTTTATTATGGACAGGGTTTATGGAATCGAGGGTCTACACGTGTCAGTTTATTATGGACAGGGTTTATGGAATCGAGGGTCTACACGTGCCAGTTTATTATGGACAGGGTTTATGGAATCGAGGGTCAACACGTGTCAGTTTATTATGGACGGGTTTATGGAATCGAGGGTCAACACGTGTCAGTTTATTTAGGACAGCATTTATGGAATCGAGGGTCAACACGTCAGTTTATTATGGACAGGGTTTATAGAATCGCGGGTCAACACGTCAGTTTATTATGGACAGGGTTTATAGAATCGCGGGTCAACACGTGTCTGTTTATTATGGACTGGGTTTATGGAATTGAGGGTCGACATATGTCAGTTTATTATCGATAGTGTTTATGGAATCGAGGGTCAACGCATGTCAGTTTATTATGGACAGGGTTTATGGAATCGAGGGTCAACACGTGTCAGTTCATTATGGACAGGGTTTATAGAATCGAGGGTCAACACGTGTCAGTTTATTATGGACAGGGTTTATGGAATCGAGGGTCAACACATGTCAGGTTATTATGGACAGGGTTTATGGAATCGAGTGTCTACACGTGTCAGTTTATTAAGGACACAGTTTATGGAATCTAGGGTCAACACGTATCAGTTTATTATGGATAGGGTTTATGTAATCCAGCGTAAACACATGTCAGTTTATTATGGACAGGGTTTATAGAATCGAGTGTCAACATGTGTCAGTTTATTATGGACAGGGTTTATGGAATCGAGGGTCAACACGTGTCAGTTTATTATGGACAGGGTTTATGGAATCGAGGGTCTACACTTGTGAACTTAGTATGGACAGTGTTTATGTAATCTAGGGTCAATATGTGTCAGTTTATTATGGACAGGGTTTATGGAATCGAGGGTCAACCCACGGCAGTTTATTATGGACAGGGTTTATGGAATCGAGGGTCAACATGTGCCAGTTTATTATGGACAGGGTTTATGGAATCGAGGGTCTACACTTGTCAACTTAGTATGGACAGTGTTTACGTAATCTAGGGTCAATATGTGTCAGTTTATTATGGACAGGGTTTATGGAATCGAGGGTCAACCCACGGCAGTTTATTATGGACAAGGTTTATGGATTCGTGAGTGAACTCTTGTCAGTTTATTATGGACTGGTTTTATCGAATCGAGGGTCCACACGTGTCAGTTTATTATGGACTGGTTTTATAGAATCGAAGGTCAACACATGTCAGTTTATTATGGACAGGGTTTATAGAATGGAGGGTCAACACGTGTCAGTTTATTATGGACAGGGTTTATGGAATCGAGAGTCAACACGTGTCAATTTATTACGGACCCAGTTTATGGCATCGAGGGTCAACATGTGTCAGTTTATTCTGGACAGGGTTTATGGAATCGAGGGTCAACACGTGTCAGTTCATTATGGACAGTGTTTATAGAATCGAGGGTCAACACGTGTCAGTTTATTATGGACAGGGTTTATGGAATCGAGTGTCAACACATGTCAGGTTATTATGGACAGGGTTTATGGAATCGAGGGTCTACACGTGTCAGTTTATTAAGGACACAGTTTATGGAATCAAGGGTCAACACGTATCAGTTTATTATGGACAGGGTTTATGTAATCCAGGGTAAACACATGTCAGTTTATTATGGACAGGGTTTATAGAATCGAGTGTCAACATGTGTCAGTTTATTATGGACAGGGTTTATGGAATCGAGGGTCAACACGTGTCAGTTTATTATGGACAGGGTTTATAGAATCGAGGGTCAACACGTGTCAGGTTATTATGGACAGGGTTTATTGAATCGAGGGTCAACACATGTCAGTTTATTATGGACAGGGTTTATGCAATCGAGGGTCAACACGTATCAGTTTATTATGGACAGGGTTTATGTAATCCAGGGTAAACACATGTCAGTTTATTATGGACAGGGTTTATAGAATCGAGTGTCAACATGTGTCAGTTTATTATGGACAGGGTTTATGGAATCGAGGGTCAACACGTGTCAGTTTATTATGGACAGAGTTTATGGAATCGAGGGTCAACACGTGTCAGGTTATTATGGACAGGGTTTATGGAATCGAGGGTCAACACGTGTCAGTTCATTATGGACAGGGTTTATAGAATCGAGGGTCAACACGTGTCAGTTTATTATGGACAGGGTTTATGGAATCGAGGGTCAACACATGTCAGGTTATTATGGACAGGGTTTATGGAATCGAGGGTCTACACGTGTCCGTTTATTAAGGACACAGTTTATGGAATCAAGGGTCAACACGTATCAGTTTATTATGGACAGGGTTTATGTAATCCAGCGTAAACACATGTCAGTTTATTATGGACAGGGTTTATAGAATCGAGTGTCAACATGTGTCAGTTTATTATGGACAGGGTTTATGGAATCGAGGGTCAACACGTGTCAGTTTATTATGGACAGGGTTTATGGAATCGAGGGTCTACACTTGTCAACTTAGTATGGACAGTGTTTATGTAATCTAGGGTCAATATGTGTCAGTTTATTATGGACAGGGTTTATGGAATCGAGGGTCAACCCACGGCAGTTTATTATGGACAGGGTTTATGGAATCGAGGGTCAACATGTGTCAGTGTATTATGGACAGGGTTTATGGAATCGAGGGTCTACACTTGTCAACTTAGTATGGACAGTGTTTATGTAATCTAGGGTCAATATGTGTCAGTTTATTATGGACAGGGTTTATGGAATCGAGGGTCAACCCACGGCAGTTTATTATGGACAAGGTTTATGGATTCGTGAGTGAACTCTTGTCAGTTTATTATGGACTGGTTTTATTGAATCGAGGGTCAACACATGTCAGTTTATTATGGACAGGGTTTATAGAATGGAGGGTCAACACGTGTCAGTTTATTTAGGACAGCATTTATGGAATCGAGGGTCAACGCATGTCAGTTTTTTATGGACAGGGTTTATAGAATCGAGGGTCAACAGGTGTCAATTTATTATGGACAGGGTTTTTGGAATCGAGGGTCAACACGTGTCAGTTTATTATGGACAGAGTTTATGGAATCGAGGGTCAACACGTGTCAGGTTATTATGGACAGGGTTTATGGAATCGAGGGTCAACACGTGTCAGTTCATTATGGACAGGGTTTATAGAATCGAGGGTCAACACGTGTCAGTTTATTATGGACAGGGTTTATGGAATCGAGGGTCAACACATGTCAGGTTATTATGGACAGGGTTTATGGAATCGAGGGTCTACACGTGTCAGTTTATTATGGACAGGGTTTATGGAATCGAGGGTCTACACTTGTCAACTTAGTATGGACAGTGTTTATGTAATCTAGGGTCAATATGTGTCAGTTTATTATGGACAGTGTTTATGGAATCGAGGGTCAACCCACGGCAGTTTATTATGGACAAGGTTTATGGATTCGTGAGTGAACTCATGTCAGTTTATTATGGACTGGTTTTATTGAATCGAGGGTCAACACGTGTCAGTTTATTATGGACTGGTTTTATAGAATCGAAGGTCAACACATGTCAGTTTATTATGGACAGGGTTTATAGAATGGAGGGTCAACACGTGTCAGTTTATTATGGACAGGGTTTATGGAATCGAGAGTCAACACGTGTCAATTTATTACGGACCCAGTTTATGGCATCGAGGGTCAACATGTGTCAGTTTATTATGGACAGGGTTTATGGAATTGAGGGTCGACATATGGCAGTTTATTATGGACAGGGTTTATAGAATCGAGGGTCAACACGTGTCAGTTTATTATGGACAGGGTTTATAGAATCGAGGGTCAACACGTGTCAGTTTATTATGGACAGGGTTTATAGAATCGAGGGTCAGCACGTGTCAGGTTATTATGGACAGGGTTTATAGAATCGAGGGTCAGCACGTGTTAGGTTATTATGGACAGGGTTTATGGAATCGAGGGTCAACACGTGTCTGTTTATTATGGACAGGGTTTATGTAATCGAGGGTCAACACGTGTCAGTTTATGATGGACAGGGGTTATGGAATCGAGGGTCAGCACGTGTCAGGTTATTATGGACAGGATTTATGGAATCGATGGTCTACACGTGTCAGTTTATTATGGACAGGGTTTATGTAATCCAGGGTCAGCACATGTCAGTTTATTATGGACAGGGTTTATAGAATAGAGTGTCAACACATGTCAGTTTATTATGGACAGGGTTTATGGAATCGAGGGTCAACACGTGTCAGTTTATTATGGACAGGGTTTATGGAATCGAGGATCTACACTTGTCAGTTCATGATGGACAGGGGTTATGGAATCGAGGGTCAACACGTGTCAGTTTATTATGGACAGGGTTTATGGAATCGAGGGTCTACACGTGTCAGTTTATTATGGACAGGGTTTATGGAATTGAGGGTCAACACGTGTCAGTTTATTATGGACGGGTTTATGGAATCGAGGGTCAACACGTGTCAGTTTACTTAGGACAGCATTTATGGAATCGAGGGTCAACACGTCAGTTTATTATGGACAGGGTTTATAGAATTGCGGGTCAACACGTCAGTTTATTATGGACAGTGTTTATAGAATCGAAGGTCAACACGTGTCAGTTTATTATGGACAGGGTTTATGGAATCGAGGGTCAACACATGTCAGGTTATTATGGACAGGGTTTATGGAATCGAGGGTCTACACGTGTCAGTTTATTAAGGACACAGTTTATGGAATCGAGGGTCAACACGTATCAGTTTATTATGGACAGGGTTTATGTAATCCAGGGTAAACACATGTCAGTTTATTATGGACAGGGTTTATAGAATCGAGTGTCAACATGTGTCAGTTTATTATGGACAGGGTTTATGGAATCGAGGGTCAACACGTGTCAGTTTATTATGGACAGGGTTTATGGAATCGAGGGTCTACACTTGTCAACTTAGTATGGACAGTGTTTATGTAATCTAGGGTCAATATGTGTCAGTTTATTATGGACAGGGTTTATGGAATCGAGGGTCAACCCACTGCAGTTTATTATGGACAGGGTTTATGGAATCGAGGGTCAACATGTGTCAGTTTATTATGGACAGGGTTTATGGAATCGAGGGTCTACACTTGTCAACTTAGTATGGACAGTGTTTATGTAATCTAGGGTCAACACGTGTCAGTTTATGATGGACAGGGGTTATGGAATCGAGGGTCAGCACGTGTCAGGTTATTATGGACAGGGTTTATGGAATCGAGGGTCTACACTTGTCAACTTAGTATGGACTGTGCTTATGTAATCTAGGGTCAATATGTGTCAGTTTATTATGGACAGGGTTTATGGAATCGAGGGTCAACCCACGGCAGTTTATTATGGACAAGATTTATGGATTCGTGAGTGAACTCTTGTCAGTTTATTATGGACTGGTTTTATTGAATCGAGGGTCAACACGTGTCAGTTTATTATGGACAGGGTTTATAGAATCGAGGGTCAACACGTGTCAGTTTATTATGGACAGGGTTTATGGAATCGAGTGTCAACACATGTCAGGTTATTATGGACAGGGTTTATGGAATCGAGGGTCTACACGTGTCAGTTTATTAAGGACACAGTTTATGGAATCAAGGGTCAACACGTATCAGTTTATTATGGACAGGGTTTATGTAATCCAGGGTAAACACATGTCAGTTTATTATGGACAGGGTTTATAGAATCGAGTGTCAACATGTGTCAGTTTATTATGGACAGGGTTTATGGAATCGAGGGTCAACACGTGTCAGTTTATTATGGACAGGGTTTATAGAATCGAGGGTCAACACATGTCAGTTTATTATGGACAGGGTTTATAGAATCGAGTGTCAACATGTGTCAGTTTATTATGGACAGGGTTTATAGAATCGAGGGTCAACACGTGTCAGTTTATTATGGACAGAGTTTATGGAATCGAGGGTCAACACGTGTCAGGTTATTATGGACAGGGTTTATGGAATCGAGGGTCAACACGTGTCAGTTCATTATGGACAGGGTTTATAGAATCGAGGGTCAACACGTGTCAGTTTATTATGGACAGGGTTTATGGAATCGAGGGTCAACACATGTCAGGTTATTATGGACAGGGTTTATGGAATCGAGGGTCTACACGTGTCCGTTTATTAAGGACACAGTTTATGGAATCAAGGGTCAACACGTATCAGTTTATTATGGACAGGGTTTATGTAATCCAGCGTAAACACATGTCAGTTTATTATGGACAGGGTTTATAGAATCGAGTGTCAACATGTGTCAGTTTATTATGGACAGGGTTTATGGAATCGAGGGTCAACACGTGTCAGTTTATTATGGACAGGGTTTATGGAATCGAGGGTCTACACTTGTCAACTTAGTATGGACAGTGTTTATGTAATCTAGGGTCAATATGTGTCAGTTTATTATGGACAGGGTTTATGGAATCGAGGGTCAACCCACGGCAGTTTATTATGGACAGGGTTTATGGAATCGAGGGTCAACATGTGTCAGTGTATTATGGACAGGGTTTATGGAATCGAGGGTCTACACTTGTCAACTTAGTATGGACAGTGTTTATGTAATCTAGGGTCAATATGTGTCAGTTTATTATGGACAGGGTTTATGGAATCGAGGGTCAACCCACGGCAGTTTATTATGGACAAGGTTTATGGATTCGTGAGTGAACTCTTGTCAGTTTATTATGGACTGGTTTTATTGAATCGAGGGTCAACACATGTCAGTTTATTATGGACAGGGTTTATAGAATGGAGGGTCAACACGTGTCAGTTTATTTAGGACAGCATTTATGGAATCGAGGGTCAACGCATGTCAGTTTTTTATGGACAGGGTTTATAGAATCGAGGGTCAACAGGTGTCAATTTATTATGGACAGGGTTTTTGGAATCGAGGGTCAACACGTGTCAGTTTATTATGGACAGGGTTTATAGAATCGAGGGTCAACACGTGTCAGTTTATTATGGACAGAGTTTATGGAATCGAGGGTCAACACGTGTCAGGTTATTATGGACAGGGTTTATGGAATCGAGGGTCAACACGTGTCAGTTCATTATGGACAGGGTTTATAGAATCGAGGGTCAACACGTGTCAGTTTATTATGGACAGGGTTTATGGAATCGAGGGTCAACACATGTCAGGTTATTATGGACAGGGTTTATGGAATCGAGGGTCTACACGTGTCAGTTTATTATGGACAGGGTTTATGGAATCGAGGGTCTACACTTGTCAACTTAGTATGGACAGTGTTTATGTAATCTAGGGTCAATATGTGTCAGTTTATTATGGACAGGGTTTATGGAATCGAGGGTCAACCCACGGCAGTTTATTATGGACAAGGTTTATGGATTCGTGAGTGAACTCTTGTCAGTTTATTATGGACTGGTTTTATTGAATCGAGGGTCAACACGTGTCAGTTTATTATGGACAGGGTTTATAGAATCGAGGGTCAACACGTGTCAGTTTATTATGGACAGGGTTTATGGAATCGAGTGTCAACACATGTCAGGTTATTATGGACAGGGTTTATGGAATCGAGGGTCTACACGTGTCAGTTTATTAAGGACACAGTTTATGGAATCAAGGGTCAACACGTATCAGTTTATTATGGACAGGGTTTATGTAATCCAGGGTAAACACATGTCAGTTTATTATGGACAGGGTTTATAGAATCGAGTGTCAACATGTGTCAGTTTATTATGGACAGGGTTTATGGAATCGAGGGTCAACACGTGTCAGTTTATTATGGACAGGGTTTATAGAATCGAGGGTCAACACATGTCAGTTTATTATGGACAGGGTTTATAGAATCGAGTGTCAACATGTGTCAGTTTATTATGGACAGGGTTTATAGAATCGAGGGTCAACACGTGTCAGTTTATTATGGACAGAGTTTATGGAATCGAGGGTCAACACGTGTCAGGTTATTATGGACAGGGTTTATGGAATCGAGGGTCAACACGTGTCAGTTCATTATGGACAGGGTTTATAGAATCGAGGGTCAACACGTGTCAGTTTATTATGGACAGGGTTTATGGAATCGAGGGTCAACACATGTCAGGTTATTATGGACAGGGTTTATGGAATCGAGGGTCTACACGTGTCCGTTTATTAAGGACACAGTTTATGGAATCAAGGGTCAACACGTATCAGTTTATTATGGACAGGGTTTATGTAATCCAGCGTAAACACATGTCAGTTTATTATGGACAGGGTTTATAGAATCGAGTGTCAACATGTGTCAGTTTATTATGGACAGGGTTTATGGAATCGAGGGTCAACACGTGTCAGTTTATTATGGACAGGGTTTATGGAATCGAGGGTCTACACTTGTCAACTTAGTATGGACAGTGTTTATGTAATCTAGGGTCAATATGTGTCAGTTTATTATGGACAGGGTTTATGGAATCGAGGGTCAACCCACGGCAGTTTATTATGGACAGGGTTTATGGAATCGAGGGTCAACATGTGTCAGTGTATTATGGACAGGGTTTATGGAATCGAGGGTCTACACTTGTCAACTTAGTATGGACAGTGTTTATGTAATCTAGGGTCAATATGTGTCAGTTTATTATGGACAGGGTTTATGCAATCGAGGGTCAACCCACGGCAGTTTATTATGGACAAGGTTTATGGATTCGTGAGTGAACTCTTGTCAGTTTATTATGGACTGGTTTTATTGAATCGAGGGTCAACACATGTCAGTTTATTATGGACAGGGTTTATAGAATGGAGGGTCAACACGTGTCAGTTTATTTAGGACAGCATTTATGGAATCGAGGGTCAACGCATGTCAGTTTTTTATGGACAGGGTTTATAGAATCGAGGGTCAACAGGTGTCAATTTATTATGGACAGGGTTTTTGGAATCGAGGGTCAACACGTGTCAGTTTATTATGGACAGGGTTTATAGAATCGAGGGTCAACACGTGTCAGTTTATTATGGACAGAGTTTATGGAATCGAGGGTCAACACGTGTCAGGTTATTATGGACAGGGTTTATGGAATCGAGGGTCAACACGTGTCAGTTCATTATGGACAGGGTTTATAGAATCGAGGGTCAACACGTGTCAGTTTATTATGGACAGGGTTTATGGAATCGAGGGTCAACACATGTCAGGTTATTATGGACAGGGTTTATGGAATCGAGGGTCTACACGTGTCAGTTTATTATGGACAGGGTTTATGGAATCGAGGGTCTACACTTGTCAACTTAGTATGGACAGTGTTTATGTAATCTAGGGTCAATATGTGTCAGTTTATTATGGACAGGGTTTATGGAATCGAGGGTCAACCCACGGCAGTTTATTATGGACAAGGTTTATGGATTCGTGAGTGAACTCTTGTCAGTTTATTATGGACTGGTTTTATTGAATCGAGGGTCAACACATGTCAGTTTATTATGGACAGGGTTTATAGAATGGAGGGTCAACACGTGTCAGTTTATTTAGGACAGCATTTATGGAATCGAGGGTCAACGCATGTCAGTTTTTTATGGACAGGGTTTATAGAATCGAGGGTCAACAGGTGTCAATTTATTATGGACAGGGTTTTTGGAATCGAGGGTCAACACGTGTCAGTTTATTATGGACAGGGTTTATAGAATCGAGGGTCAACACGTGTCAGTTTATTATGGACAGAGTTTATGGAATCGAGGGTCAACACGTGTCAGGTTATTATGGACAGGGTTTATGGAATCGAGGGTCAACACGTGTCAGTTCATTATGGACAGGGTTTATAGAATCGAGGGTCAACACGTGTCAGTTTATTATGGACAGGGTTTAAGGAATCGAGGATCTACACTTGTCAGTTCATGATGGACAGGGGTTATGGAATCGAGGGTCAACACGTGTCAGTTTATTATGGACAGGGTTTATGGAATCGAGGGTCTACACGTGTCAGTTTATTATGGACAGGGTTTATGGAATCGAGGGTCTACACGTGTCAGTTTATTATGGACAGGGTTTATGGAATTGAGGGTCAACACGTGTCAGTTTATTATGGACAGGGTTTATGGAATCGAGGGTCTACACTTGTCAACTTAGTATGGACAGTGTTTATGTAATCTAGGGTCAATATGTGTCAGTTTATTATGGACAGTGTTTATGGAATCGAGGGTCAACCCACGGCAGTTTATTATGGACAAGGTTTATGGATTCGTGAGTGAACTCATGTCAGTTTATTATGGACTGGTTTTATTGAATCGAGGGTCAACACGTGTCAGTTTATTATGGACTGGTTTTATAGAATCGAAGGTCAACACATGTCAGTTTATTATGGACAGGGTTTATAGAATGGAGGGTCAACACGTGTCAGTTTATTATGGACAGGGTTTATGGAATCGAGAGTCAACACGTGTCAATTTATTACGGACCCAGTTTATGGCATCGAGGGTCAACATGTGTCAGTTTATTATGGACAGGGTTTATGGAATTGAGGGTCGACATATGGCAGTTTATTATGGACAGGGTTTATAGAATCGAGGGTCAACACGTGTCAGTTTATTATGGACAGGGTTTATAGAATCGAGGGTCAGCACGTGTCAGGTTATTATGGACAGGGTTTATAGAATCGAGGGTCAGCACGTGTTAGGTTATTATGGACAGGGTTTATGGAATCGAGGGTCAACACGTGTCTGTTTATTTTGGACAGGGTTTATGTAATCGAGGGTCAACACGTGTCAGTTTATGATGGACAGGGGTTATGGAATCGAGGGTCAGCACGTGTCAGGTTATTATGGACAGGATTTATGGAATCGATGGTCTACACGTGTCAGTTTATTATGGACAGGGTTTATGTAATCCAGGGTCAGCACATGTCAGTTTATTATGGACAGGGTTTATAGAATAGAGTGTCAACACATGTCAGTTTATTATGGACAGGGTTTATGGAATCGAGGGTCAACACGTGTCAGTTTATTATGGACAGGGTTTAAGGAATCGAGGATCTACACTTGTCAGTTCATGATGGACAGGGGTTATGGAATCGAGGGTCAACACGTGTCAGTTTATTATGGACAGGGTTTATGGAATCGAGGGTCTACACGTGTCAGTTTATTATGGACAGGGTTTATGGAATCGAGGGTCAACACGTGTCAGTTTATTATGGACAGGGTTTATGGAATCGAGGGTCAACCCACGGCAGTTTATTATGGACAAGGTTTATGGATTCGTGAGTGAACTCTTGTCAGTTTATTATGGACTGGTTTTATTGAATCGAGGGTCAACACATGTCAGTTTATTATGGACAGGGTTTATAGAATGGAGGGTCAACACGTGTCAGTTTATTTAGGACAGCATTTATGGAATCGAGGGTCAACGCATGTCAGTTTTTTATGGACAGGGTTTATAGAATCGAGGGTCAACAGGTGTCAATTTATTATGGACAGGGTTTTTGGAATCGAGGGTCAACACGTGTCAGTTTATTATGGACAGGGTTTATAGAATCGAGGGTCAACACGTGTCAGTTTATTATGGACAGAGTTTATGGAATCGAGGGTCAACACGTGTCAGGTTATTATGGACAGGGTTTATGGAATCGAGGGTCAACACGTGTCAGTTCATTATGGACAGGGTTTATAGAATCGAGGGTCAACACGTGTCAGTTTATTATGGACAGGGTTTATGGAATCGAGGGTCAACACATGTCAGGTTATTATGGACAGGGTTTATGGAATCGAGGGTCTACACGTGTCAGTTTATTATTGTCAGGGTTTATGGAATCGAGGGTCTACACTTGTCAACTTAGTATGGACAGTGTTTATGTAAACTAGGGTCAATATGTGTCAGTTTATTATGGACAGTGTTTATGGAATCGAGGGTCAACCCACGGCAGTTTATTATGGACAAGGTTTATGGATTCGTGAGTGAACTCATGTCAGTTTATTATGGACTGGTTTTATTGAATCGAGGGTCAACACGTGTCAGTTTATTATGGACTGGTTTTATAGAATCGAAGGTCAACACATGTCAGTTTATTATGGACAGGGTTTATAGAATGGAGGGTCAACACGTGTCAGTTTATTATGGACAGGGTTTATGGAATCGAGAGTCAACACGTGTCAATTTATTACGGACCCAGTTTATGGCATCGAGGGTCAACATGTGTCAGTTTATTATGGACAGGGTTTATGGAATTGAGGGTCGACATATGGCAGTTTATTATGGACAGGGTTTATAGAATCGAGGGTCAACACGTGTCAGTTTATTATGGACAGGGTTTATAGAATCGAGGGTCAACACGTGTCAGTTTATTATGGACAGGGTTTATAGAATCGAGGGTCAGCACGTGTCAGGTTATTATGGACAGGGTTTATAGAATCGAGGGTCAGCACGTGTTAGGTTATTATGGACAGGGTTTATGGAATCGAGGGTCAACACGTGTCAGTTTATTATGGACAGGGTTTAAGGAATCGAGGATCTACACTTGTCAGTTCATGATGGACAGGGGTTATGGAATCGAGGGTCAACACGTGTCAGTTTATTATGGACAGGGTTTATGGAATCGAGGGTCTACACGTGTCAGTTTATTATGGACAGGGTTTATGGAATCGAGGGTCTACACGTGTCAGTTTATTATGGACAGGGTTTATGGAATTGAGGGTCAACACGTGTCAGTTTATTATGGACGGGTTTATGGAATCGAGGGTCAACACGTGTCAGTTTACTTAGGACAGCATTTATGGAATCGAGGGTCAACACGTCAGTTTATTATGGACAGGGTTTATAGAATTGCGGGTCAACACGTCAGTTTATTATGGACAGTGTTTATAGAATCGAAGGTCAACACGTGTCAGTTTATTATGGACAGGGTTTATGGAATCGAGGGTCAACACATGTCAGGTTATTATGGACAGGGTTTATGGAATCGAGGGTCTACACGTGTCAGTTTATTAAGGACACAGTTTATGGAATCGAGGGTCAACACGTATCAGTTTATTATGGACAGGGTTTATGTAATCCAGGGTAAACACATGTCAGTTTATTATGGACAGGGTTTATAGAATCGAGTGTCAACATGTGTCAGTTTATTATGGACAGGGTTTATGGAATCGAGGGTCAACACGTGTCAGTTTATTATGGACAGGGTTTATGGAATCGAGGGTCTACACTTGTCAACTTAGTATGGACAGTGTTTATGTAATCTAGGGTCAATATGTGTCAGTTTATTATGGACAGGGTTTATGGAATCGAGGGTCAACCCACTGCAGTTTATTATGGACAGGGTTTATGGAATCGAGGGTCAACATGTGTCAGTTTATTATGGACAGGGTTTATGGAATCGAGGGTCTACACTTGTCAACTTAGTATGGACAGTGTTTATGTAATCTAGGGTCAATATGTGTCAGTTTATTATGGACAGGGTTTATGGAATCGAGGGTCAACCCACGGCAGTTTATTATGGACAAGGTTTATGGATTCGTGAGTGAACTCTTGTCAGTTTATTATGGACTGGTTTTATTGAATCGAGGGTCAACACATGTCAGTTTATTATGGACAGGGTTTATAGAATGGAGGGTCAACACGTGTCAGTTTATTTAGGACAGCATTTATGGAATCGAGGGTCAACGCATGTCAGTTTTTTATGGACAGGGTTTATAGAATCGAGGGTCAACAGGTGTCAATTTATTATGGACAGGGTTTTTGGAATCGAGGGTCAACACGTGTCAGTTTATTATGGACAGGGTTTATAGAATCGAGGGTCAACACGTGTCAGTTTATTATGGACAGAGTTTATGGAATCGAGGGTCAATACGTGTCAGGTTATTATGGACAGGGTTTATGGAATCGAGGGTCAACACGTGTCAGTTCATTATGGACAGGGTTTATAGAATCGAGGGTCAACACGTGTCAGTTTATTATGGACAGGGTTTATAGAATGGAGGGTCAACACGTGTCAGTTTATTTAGGACAGCATTTATGGAATCGAGGGTCAACGCATGTCAGTTTTTTATGGACAGGGTTTATAGAATCGAGGGTCAACAGGTGTCAATTTATTATGGACAGGGTTTTTGGAATCGAGGGTCAACACGTGTCAGTTTATTATGGACAGGGTTTATAGAATCGAGGGTCAACACGTGTCAGTTTATTATGGACAGAGTTTATGGAATCGAGGGTCAACACGTGTCAGGTTATTATGGACAGGGTTTATGGAATCGAGGGTCAACACGTGTCAGTTCATTATGGACAGGGTTTATAGAATCGAGGGTCAACACGTGTCAGTTTATTATGGACAGGGTTTATGGAATCGAGGGTCAACACATGTCAGGTTATTATGGACAGGGTTTATGGAATCGAGGGTCTACACGTGTCAGTTTATTATGGACAGGGTTTATGGAATCGAGGGTCTACACTTATCAACTTAGTATGGACAGTGTTTATGTAATCTAGGGTCAATATGTGTCAGTTTATTATGGACAGTGTTTATGGAATCGAGGGTCAACCCACGGCAGTTTATTATGGACAAGGTTTATGGATTCGTGAGTGAACTCATGTCAGTTTATTATGGACTGGTTTTATTGAATCGAGGGTCAACACGTGTCAGTTTATTATGGACTGGTTTTATAGAATCGAAGGTCAACACATGTCAGTTTATTATGGACAGGGTTTATAGAATGGAGGGTCAACACGTGTCAGTTTATTATGGACAGGGTTTATGGAATCGAGAGTCAACACGTGTCAATTTATTACGGACCCAGTTTATGGCATCGAGGGTCAACATGTGTCAGTTTATTATGGACAGGGTTTATGGAATTGAGGGTCGACATATGGCAGTTTATTATGGACAGGGTTTATAGAATCGAGGGTCAACACGTGTCAGTTTATTATGGACAGGGTTTATAGAATCGAGGGTCAACACGTGTCAGTTTATTATGGACAGGGTTTATAGAATCGAGGGTCAGCACGTGTCAGGTTATTATGGACAGGGTTTATAGAATCGAGGGTCAGCACGTGTTAGGTTATTATGGACAGGGTTTATGGAATCGAGGGTCAACACGTGTCTGTTTATTTTGGACAGGGTTTATGTAATCGAGGGTCAACACGTGTCAGTTTATGATGGACAGGGGTTATGGAATCGAGGGTCAGCACGTGTCAGGTTATTATGGACAGGATTTATGGAATCGATGGTCTACACGTGTCAGTTTATTATGGACAGGGTTTATGTAATCCAGGGTCAGCACATGTCAGTTTATTATGGACAGGGTTTATAGAATAGAGTGTCAACACATGTCAGTTTATTATGGACAGGGTTTATGGAATCGAGGGTCAACACGTGTCAGTTTATTATGGACAGGGTTTATGGAATCGAGGATCTACACTTGTCAGTTCATGATGGACAGGGGTTATGGAATCGAGGGTCAACACGTGTCAGTTTATTATGGACAGGGTTTATGGAATCGAGGGTCTACACGTGTCAGTTTATTATGGACAGGGTTTATGGAATCGAGGGTCTACACGTGTCAGTTTATTATGGACAGGGTTTATGGAATTGAGGGTCAACACGTGTCAGTTTATTATGGACGGGTTTATGGAATCGAGGGTCAACACGTGTCAGTTTACTTAGGACAGCATTTATGGAATCGAGGGTCAACACGTCAGTTTATTATGGACAGGGTTTATAGAATTGCGGGTCAACACGTCAGTTTATTATGGACAGTGTTTATAGAATCGAAGGTCAACACGTGTCAGTTTATTATGGACAGGGTTTATGGAATCGAGGGTCAACACATGTCAGGTTATTATGGACAGGGTTTATGGAATCGAGGGTCTACACGTGTCAGTTTATTAAGGACACAGTTTATGGAATCGAGGGTCAACACGTATCAGTTTATTATGGACAGGGTTTATGTAATCCAGGGTAAACACATGTCAGTTTATTATGGACAGGGTTTATAGAATCGAGTGTCAACATGTGTCAGTTTATTATGGACAGGGTTTATGGAATCGAGGGTCAACACGTGTCAGTTTATTATGGACAGGGTTTATGGAATCGAGGGTCTACACTTGTCAACTTAGTATGGACAGTGTTTATGTAATCTAGGGTCAATATGTGTCAGTTTATTATGGACAGGGTTTATGGAATCGAGGGTCAACCCACTGCAGTTTATTATGGACAGGGTTTATGGAATCGAGGGTCAACATGTGTCAGTTTATTATGGACAGGGTTTATGGAATCGAGGGTCTACACTTGTCAACTTAGTATGGACAGTGTTTATGTAATCTAGGGTCAACACGTGTCAGTTTATGATGGACAGGGGTTATGGAATCGAGGGTCAGCACGTGTCAGGTTATTATGGACAGGGTTTATGGAATCGAGGGTCTACACTTGTCAACTTAGTATGGACTGTGCTTATGTAATCTAGGGTCAATATGTGTCAGTTTATTATGGACAGGGTTTATGGAATCGAGGGTCAACCCACGGCAGTTTATTATGGACAAGATTTATGGATTCGTGAGTGAACTCTTGTCAGTTTATTATGGACTGGTTTTATTGAATCGAGGGTCAACACGTGTCAGTTTATTATGGACAGGGTTTATAGACTCGAGGGTCAACACGTGTCAGTTTATTATGGACAGGGTTTATGGAATCGAGGGTCAACACGTGTCAGTTTATTATGGACAGGATTTATGGAATCGATGGTCTGCACGTGTCTGTTTATTATGGACAGGGTTTATGGAATTGAGGGTCGACATATGTCAGTTTATTATCGATAGCGTTTATGGAATCGAGGGTCAACACATGTCAGTTTATTATGGACTGGATTTATAGAATCGAGGGTCAACACCTGTCAGTATATTATGGACAGGGTTCATGCAATCGAGGGTCAACATGTGTCAGTTTATGATGGACAGGGGTTATGGGATCGAGGGTCAGCATGTGTCAGGTTATTATGGACAGGGTTTATGTAATCCAGGGTCAACACATGTCAGTTTATTATGGACAGGGTTTATGGAATCGAGTGTCAACACATGTCAGTTTATTATGGACAGGGTTTATGGAATCGAGGGTCTACACGTGTCAGTTTATTATGGACAGGGATTATGGAATCGAGTGTCAACACGTGTCAGTTTATTATGGGTATGGTTTATGGAATCGAGTGTCAACATGTGTCAGTTTATGATGGACAGGGGTTATGGGATCGAGGGTGGACACTTGTCAACTTAGTATGGACAGTGTTTATGTAATCTAGGGTCAATATGTGTCAGTTTATTATGGACAGGGTTTATGGAATCGAGGGACAACCCACGGCAGTTTATTATGGACAAGGTTTATGGATTCGTGAGTGAACTCTTGTCAGTTTATTATGGACTGGTTTTATAGAATCGAGGGTCAACACGTGTCAGTTTATTATGGACTGGTTTTATAGAATCGAAGGTCAACAC
The DNA here is from genome assembly GCF_030144855.1 of Hypanus sabinus. NCBI lineage: Eukaryota > Metazoa > Chordata > Chondrichthyes > Myliobatiformes > Dasyatidae > Hypanus > Hypanus sabinus. The sequence continues at coordinate 91,816,843 of NC_082709.1, read as the reverse complement.
GTGTCAGTTTTATGGAATCGAGTGTCAACACATGTCAGTTTATTATGGACAGGGTTTATAGAATCGAGGGTCAACACGTGTCAGTTTTATAGAATCGAGTGTCAACATGTGTCAGTTTATTATGGACAGGGTTTTTGGAATCGTGTATCAGCTCGTGTCAGTTTATTATGGACAGGTTTTATAGAATTGAGTGTCAACAGGTGTCAGTTTATTATGGACAGGGTTTATGGAATCGAGGGTCAACACGTGTCAGTTTATTATGGACAGGGTTTATGGAATCGAGGGTCAACACGTGTCAGTTTATTATGGACAGGGTTTATGTAATCGAGGGTCAACACATGTCAGTTTGTTATGAACAGGGTTTATAGAACTGAGTGTCAACATGTGTCAGTTTATTATGGACAGGGTTTATGGAGTCGAGGGTCAACATGTGTCAGTTTATTGTGGACAGGCTTTATGGAATCGATGGTCTGCACGTGTCTGTTTATTATGGACAGGGTTTATGGAATTGAGGGTCGACATATGTCAGTTTATTATCGATAGCGTTTATGGACTCAAGGGTCAACATATGTCAGTTTATTATGGACAGGGTTTATAGAATCGAGGGTCAACACGTGTCAGTTTATTATGGACAGCGTTTATGCAATCGAGGGTCAACACGTGTCAGTTTATGATGGACAGGGGTTATGGAATCGAGGGTCAGCACGTGTCAGGTTATTATGGACAGGATTTATGGAATCGATGGTCTGCACGTGTCTGTTCATTATGGACAGGGTTTATGTAATCGAGGGTCAACACGTGTCAGTTTATGATGGACAGGGGTTATGGAATCGAGGGTCAGTACGTGTCAGGTTATTATGGACAGGATTTATGGAATCGATGGTCTACACGTGTCAGTTTATTATGGACAGGGTTTATGTAATCCAGGGTCAACACATGTCAGTTTATTATGGACAGGGTTTATAGAATCGATTGTTAACACATGTCAGTTTATTATGGACAGGGTTTATGGAATCGTGGGTCAACACGTGTCAGTTTATTATGGACAGGGTTTATGGAATCGAGGGTCTACACGTGTCAGTTTATTATGGACAGGGTTTATGGAATCGAGGGTCAACACGTGTCAGTTTATTATGGACAGGGTTTATGGAATCGAGGGTCTACACGTGTCAGTTTATTATGGTCAGGGTTTATGGAATCGAGGGTCTACACGTGTTAGTTTATTATGGACAGGGTTTATGGAATCGAGGGTCTACACGTGCCAGTTTATTATGGACAGGGTTTATGGAATCGAGGGTCAACACGTGTCAGTTTATTTAGGACAGCATTCATGGAATCGAGGGTCAACACGTCAGTTTATTATGGACAGGGTTTATAGAATCGCGGGTCAACACGTCAGTTTATTATGGACAGGGTTTATAGAATCGAGGGTCAACACGTGTCAGTTTATTATGGACAGAGTTTATGGAATCGAGGGTCAACACGTGTCAGGTTATTATGGACAGGGTTTATGGAATCGAGGGTCAACACGTGTCAGTTCATTATGGACAGGGTTTATAGAATCGAGGGTCAACACGTGTCAGTTTATTATGGACAGGGTTTATGGAATCGAGTGTCAACACATGTCAGGTTATTATGGACAGGGTTTATGGAATCGAGGGTCTACACGTGTCAGTTTATTAAGGACACAGTTTATGGAATCAAGGGTCAACACGTATCAGTTTATTATGGACAGGGTTTATGTAATCCAGCGTAAACACATGTCAGTTTATTATGGACAGGGTTTATAGAATCGAGGGTCTACACGTGTCAGTTTATTAAGGACACAGTTTATGGAATCAAGGGTCAACACGTATCAGTTTATTATGGACAGGGTTTATGTAATCCAGCGTAAACACATGTCAGTTTATTATGGACAGGGTTTATAGAATCGAGTGTCAACATGTGTCAGTTTATTATGGACAGGGTTTATGGAATCGAGGGTCAACACGTGTCAGTTTATTATGGACAGGGTTTATGGAATCGAGGGTCTACACTTGTCAACTTAGTATGGACAGTGTTTATGTAATCTAGGATCAATATGTGTCAGTTTATTATGGACAGGGTTTATGGAATCGAGGGTCAACCCACGGCAGTTTATTATGGACAGGGTTTATGGAATCGAGGGTCAACATGTGTCAGTTTATTATGGCAGGGTTTATGGAATCGAGGGTCTACACTTGTCAACTTAGTATGGACAGTGTTTATGTAATCTAGGGTCAATATGTGTCAGTTTATTATGGACAGGGTTTATGTAATCGAGGGTCTACACTTGTCAACTTAGTATGGACAGTGTTTATGTACTCTAGGGTCAATATGTGTCAGTTTATTATGGACAGGGTTTATGGAATCGAGGGTCTACACTTGTCAACTTAGTATGGACAGTGTTTATGTACTCTAGGGTCAATATGTGTCAGTTTATTATGGACAGGGTTTATGTTATCCAGCGTAAACACATGTCAGTTTATTATGGACAGGGTTTATAGAATCGAGTGTCAACATGTGTCAGTTTATTATGGACAGGGTTTATGGAATCGAGGGTCAACACGTGTCAGTTTATTATGGACAGGGTTTATGGAATCGAGGGTCTACACTTGTCAACTTAGTATGGACAGTGTTTATGTAATCTAGGGTCAATATGTGTCAGTTTATTATGGACAGGGTTTATGGAATCGAGGGTCAACCCACGGCAGTTTATTATGGACAAGGTTTATGGATTCGTGAGTGAACTCTTGTCAGTTTATTATGGACAGGGTTTATGGAATCGAGGGTCTACACTTGTCAACTTAGTATGGACAGTGTTTATTTAATCTAGGGTCAATATGTGTCAGTTTATTATGGACAGGGTTTATGGAATCGAGGGTCAACCCACGGCAGTTTATTATGGACAAGGTTTATGGATTCGTGAGTGAACTCTTGTCAGTTTATTATGTACTGGTTTTATAGAATCGAAGGTCAACACATGTCAGTTTATTATGGACAGGGTTTATAGAATGGAGGGTCAACACGTGTCAGTTTATTTAGGACAGCATTTATGGAATCGAGGGTCAACACGTCAGTTTATTATGGACAGGGTTTATAGAATCGCGGGTCAACACGTCAGTTTATTATGGACTGGGTTTATAGAATCGCGGGTCAACACGTGTCTGTTTATTATGGACAGGGTTTATGGAATTGAGGGTCGACATATGTCAGTTTATTATCGATAGTGTTTATGGAATCGAGGGTCAACGCATGTCAGTTTATTATGGACAGGGTTTATAGAATCGAGGGTCAACAGGTGTCAATTTATTATGGACAGGGTTTATGGAATCGAGGGTCAACACGTGTCAGTTTATTATGGACAGGGTTTATAGAATCGAGGGTCAACACGTGTCAGTTTATTATGGACAGAGTTTATGGAATCGAGGGTCAACACGTGTTAGGTTATTATGGACAGGGTTTAAGGAATCGAGGGTCAACACGTGTCAGTTCATTATGGACAGGGTTTATAGAATCGAGTGTCAACACGTGTCAGTTTATTATGGACAGGGTTTATGGAATCGAGTGTCAACACATGTCAGGTTATTATGGACAGGGTTTATGGAATCGAGGGTCTACACGTGTCAGTTTATTATGGACAGGGTTTATGTAATCCAGGGTAAACACATGTCAGTTTATTATGGACAGGGTTTATAGAATCGAGTGTCAACATGTGTCAGTTTATTATGGACAGGGTTTATGGAATCGAGGGTCAACACGTGTCAGTTTATTATGGACAGGGTATATAGAATCGAGGGTCAACACATGTCAGTTTATTATGGACAGGGTTTATTGAATCGAGGGTCAACACATGTCAGTTTATTATGGACAGGGTTTATTGAATCGAGGGTCAACACATGTCAGTTTATTATGGACAGGGTTTATTCAATTGAGGGTCAACACGTATCAGTTTATTATGGACAGGGTTTATGTAATCCAGGGTAAACACATGTCAGTTTATTATGGACAGGGTTTATAGAATCGAGGGTCAACACGTGTCAGTTTATTATGGACAGAGTTTATGGAATCGAAGGTCAACACGTGTCAGGTTATTATGGACAGGGTTTATGGAATCGAGGTTCAACACGTGTCTGTTTATTATGGACGGGTTTATGGAATCGAGGGTCAACACGTGTCAGTTTATTTAGGACAGCATTTATGGAATCGAGGGTCAACACGTCAGTTTATTATGGACAGGGTTTATAGAATCGCGGGTCAACACGTCAGTTTATTATGGACAGGGTTTATAGAATCGCGGGTCAACACGTGTCTGTTTATTATGGACAGGGTTTATGGAATTGAGGGTCGACATATGTCAGTTTATTATCGATAGTGTTTATGGAATCGAGGGTCAACGCATGTCAGTTTATTATGGACAGGTTTTACGGAATCGAGGGTCAACACGTTTCAGTTTATTATGGACAGGGTTTATAGAATCGAGGGTCAACACGTGTCAGTTTATTATGGACAGAGTTTATGGAATCGAGGGTCAACACGTGTCAGGTTATTATGGACAGGGTTTATGGAATCGAGGGTCAACACGTGTCAGTTCATTATGGACAGGGTTTATAGAATCGAGGGTCAACACGTGTCAGTTTATTATGGACAGGGTTTATGGAATCGAGGGTCAACACATGTCAGGTTATTATGGACAGGGTTTATGGAATCGAGGGTCTACAGGTGTCAGTTTATTAAGGACACAGTTTATGGAATCAAGGGTCAACACGTATCAGTTTATTATGGACAGGGTTTATGTAATCCAGCGTAAACACATGTCAGTTTATTATGGACAGGGTTTATAGAATCGAGGGTCTACACGTGTCAGTTTATTAAGGACACAGTTTATGGAATCAAGGGTCAACACGTATCAGTTTATTATGGACAGGGTTTATGTAATCCAGCGTAAACACATGTCAGTTTATTATGGACAGGGTTTATAGAATCGAGTGTCAACATGTGTCAGTTTATTATGGACAGGGTTTATGGAATCGAGGGTCAACACGTGTCAGTTTATTATGGACAGGGTTTATGGAATCGAGGGTCTACACTTGTCAACTTAGTATGGACAGTGTTTATGTAATCTAGGATCAATATGTGTCAGTTTATTATGGACAGGGTTTATGGAATCGAGGGTCAACCCACGGCAGTTTATTATGGACAGGGTTTATGGAATCGAGGGTCAACATGTGTCAGTTTATTATGGACAGGGTTTATGGAATCGAGGGTCTACACATGTCAACTTAGTATGGACAGTGTTTATGTAATCTAGGGTCAATATGTGTCAGTTTATTATGGACAGGGTTTATGGAATCGAGGGTCTACACTTGTCAACTTAGTATGGACAGTGTTTATGTAATCTAGGGTCAATATGTGTCAGTTTATTATGGACAGGGTTTATGTAATCCAGCGTAAACACATGTCAGTTTATTATGGACAGGGTTTATAGAATCGAGTGTCAACATGTGTCAGTTTATTATGGACAGGGTTTATGGAATCGAGGGTCAACACGTGTCAGTTTATTATGGACAGGGTTTATGGAATCGAGGGTCTACACTTGTCAACTTAGTATGGACAGTGTTTATGTAATCTAGGGTCAATATGTGTCAGTTTATTATGGACAGGGTTTATGGAATCGAGGGTCAACCCACGGCAGTTTATTATGGACAGGGTTTATGGAATCAAGGGTCAACATGTGTCAGTTTATTATGGACAGGGTTTATGGAATCGAGGGTCTACACTTGTCAACTTAGTATGGACAGTGTTTATGTAATCTAGGGTCAATATGTGTCAGTTTATTATGGACAGGGTTTATGGAATCGAGGGTCAACCCACGGCAGTTTATTATGGACAAGGTTTATGGATTCGTGAGTGAACTCTTGTCAGTTTATTATGGACTGGTTTTATAGAATCGAAGGTCAACACATGTCAGTTTATTATGGACAGGGTTTATAGAATGGAGGGTCAACACGTGTCAGTTTATTTAGGACAGCATTTATGGAATCGAGGGTCAACACGTCAGTTTATTATGGACAGGGTTTATAGAATCGCGGGTCAACACGTCAGTTTATTATGGACAGGGTTTATAGAATCGCGGGTCAACACGTGTCTGTTTATTATGGACAGGGTTTATGGAATTGAGGGTCGACATATGTCAGTTTATTATCGATAGTGTTTATGGAATCGAGGGTCAACGCATGTCAGTTTATTATGGACAGGGTTTATAGAATCGAGGGTCAACAGGTGTCAATTTATTATGGACAGGGTTTATGGAATCGAGGGTCAACACGTGTCAGTTTATTATGGACAGGGTTTATAGAATCGAGGGTCAACACGTGTCAGTTTATTATGGACAGAGTTTATGGAATCGAGGGTCAACATGTGTTAGGTTATTATGGACAGGGTTTAAGGAATCGAGGGTCAACACGTGTCAGTTCATTATGGACAGGGTTTATAGAATCGAGTGTCAACACGTGTCAGTTTATTATGGACAGGGTTTATGGAATCGAGTGTCAACACATGTCAGGTTATTATGGACAGGGTTTATGGAATCGAGGGTCTACACGTGTCAGTTTATTAAGGACACAGTTTATGGAATCAAGGGTCAACACGTATCAGTTTATTATGGACAGGGTTTATGTAATCCAGGGTAAACACATGTCAGTTTATTATGGACAGGGTTTATAGAATCGAGTGTCAACATGTGTCAGTTTATTATGGACAGGGTTTATGGAATCGAGGGTCAACACGTGTCAGTTTATTATGGACAGGGTATATAGAATCGAGGGTCAACACATGTCAGTTTATTATGGACAGGGTTTATTGAATCGAGGGTCAACACATGTCAGTTTATTATGGACAGGGTTTATTGAATCGAGGGTCAACACATGTCAGTTTATTATGGACAGGGTTTATTCAATTGAGGGTCAACACGTATCAGTTTATTATGGACAGGGTTTATGTAATCCAGGGTATACACATGTCAGTTTATTATGGACAGGGTTTATAGAATCGAGGGTCAACACGTGTCAGTTTATTATGGACAGAGTTTATGGAATCGAGGGTCAACACGTGTCAGGTTATTATGGACAGGGTTTATGGAATCGAGGTTCAACACGTGTCAGTTTATTATGGACGGGTTTATGGAATCGAGGGTCAACACGTGTCAGTTTATTTAGGACAGCATTCATGGAATCGAGGGTCAACACGTCAGTTTATTATGGACAGGGTTTATAGAATCGCGGGTCAACACGTCAGTTTATTATGGACAGGGTTTATAGAATCGCGGGTCAACACGTGTCTGTTTATTATGGACAGGGTTTATGGAATTGAGGGTCGACATATGTCAGTTTATTATCGATAGTGTTTATGGAATCGAGGGTCAACGCATGTCAGTTTATTATGGACAGGGTTTACGGAATCGAGGGTCAACACGTTTCAGTTTATTATGGACAGGGTTTATAGAATCGAGGGTCAACACGTGTCAGTTTATTATGGACAGAGTTTATGGAATCGAGGGTCAACACGTGTCAGGTTATTATGGACAGGGTTTATGGAATCGAGGGTCAACACGTGTCAGTTCATTATGGACAGGGTTTATAGAATCGAGGGTCAACACGTGTCAGTTTATTATGGACAGGGTTTATGGAATCGAGGGTCAACACATGTCAGGTTATTATGGACAGGGTTTATGGAATCGAGGGTCTACACGTGTCAGTTTATTAAGGACACAGTTTATGGACTCAAGGGTCAACACGTATCAGTTTATTATGGACAGGGTTTATGTAATCCAGCGTAAACACATGTCAGTTTATTATGGACAGGGTTTATAGAATCGAGGGTCTACACGTGTCAGTTTATTAAGGACACAGTTTATGGAATCAAGGGTCAACACGTATCAGTTTATTATGGACAGGGTTTATGTAATCCAGCGTAAACACATGTCAGTTTATTATGGACAGGGTTTATAGAATCGAGTGTCAACATGTGTCAGTTTATTATGGACAGGGTTTATGGAATCGAGGGTCAACACGTGTCAGTTTATTATGGACAGGGTTTATGGAATCGAGGGTCTACACTTGTCAACTTAGTATGGACAGTGTTTATGTAATCTAGGATCAATATGTGTCAGTTTATTATGGACAGGGTTTATGGAATCGAGGGTCAACCCACGGCAGTTTATTATGGACAGGGTTTATGGAATCGAGGGTCAACATGTGTCAGTTTATTATGGACAGGGTTTATGGAATCGAGGGTCTACACATGTCAACTTAGTATGGACAGTGTTTATGTAATCTAGGGTCAATATGTGTCAGTTTATTATGGACAGGGTTTATGGAATCGAGGGTCTACACTTGTCAACTTAGTATGGACAGTGTTTATGTAATCTAGGGTCAATATGTGTCAGTTTATTATGGACAGGGTTTATGTAATCCAGCGTAAACACATGTCAGTTTATTATGGACAGGGTTTATAGAATCGAGTGTCAACATGTGTCAGTTTATTATGGACAGGGTTTATGGAATCGAGGGTCAACACGTGTCAGTTTATTATGGACAGGGTTTATGGAATCGAGGGTCTACACTTGTCAACTTAGTATGGACAGTGTTTATGTAATCTAGGGTCAATATGTGTCAGTTTATTATGGACAGGGTTTATGGAATCGAGGGTCAACCCACGGCAGTTTATTATGGACAGGGTTTATGGAATCAAGGGTCAACATGTGTCAGTTTATTATGGACAGGGTTTATGGAATCGAGGGTCTACACTTGTCAACTTAGTATGGACAGTGTTTATGTAATCTAGGGTCAATATGTGTCAGTTTATTATGGACAGGGTTTATGGAATCGAGGGTCAACCCACGGCAGTTTATTATGGACAAGGTTTATGGATTCGTGAGTGAACTCTTGTCAGTTTATTATGGACTGGTTTTATAGAATCGAAGGTCAACACATGTCAGTTTATTATGGACAGGGTTTATAGAATGGAGGGTCAACACGTGTCAGTTTATTTAGGACAGCATTTATGGAATCGAGGGTCAACACGTCAGTTTATTATGGACAGGGTTTATAGAATCGCGGGTCAACACGTCAGTTTATTATGGACAGGGTTTATAGAATCGCGGGTCAACACGTGTCTGTTTATTATGGACAGGGTTTATGGAATTGAGGGTCGACATATGTCAGTTTATTATCGATAGTGTTTATGGAATCGAGGGTCAACGCATGTCAGTTTATTATGGACAGGGTTTATAGAATCGAGGGTCAACAGGTGTCAATTTATTATGGACAGAGTTTATGGAATCGAGGGTCAACACGTGTCAGGTTATTATGGACAGGGTTTATGGAATCGAGGGTCAATACGTGTCAGTTCATTATGGACAGGGTTTATAGAATCGAGTGTCAACACGTGTCAGTTTATTATGGACAGGGTTTATGGAATCGAGTGACAACACATGTCAGGTTATTATGGACAGGGTTTATGGAATCGAGGGTCTACACGTGTCAGTTTATTAAGGACACAGTTTATGGAATCAAGGGTCAACACGTATCAGTTTATTATGGACAGGGTTTATGTAATCCAGGGTAAACACATGTCAGTTTATTATGGACAGGGTTTATGGAATCGAGGGTCAACACGTGTCAGTTTATTATGGACAGGGTATATAGAATCGAGGGTCAACACATGTCAGTTTATTATGGACAGGGTTTATTGAATCGAGGGTCAACACATGTCAGTTTATTATGGACAGGGTTTATTGAATCGAGGGTCAACACATGTCAGTTTATTATGGACAGGGTTTATTCAATCGAGGGTCAACACGTATCAGTTTATTATGGACAGGGTTTATGTAATCCAGGGTAAACACATGTCAGTTTATTATGGACAGGGTTTATAGAATCGAGTGTCAACATGTGTCAGTTTATTATGGACAGGGTTTATGGAATCGAGGGTCAACACGTGTCAGTTTATTATGGACAGGGTTTATAGAATCAATGGACAACACGTGTCAGTTTATTATGGACAGAGTTTATGGAATCGAGGGTCAACACGTGTTAGGTTATTTTGGACAGGGTTTATGGAATCGAGGGTCAACACGTGTCAGTTCATTATGGACAGGGTTTATAGAATCGAGGGTCAACACGTGTCAGCTTATTATGGACAGGGTTTATGGAATCGAGGGTCAACACATGTCAGGTTATTATGGACAGGGTTTATGGAATCGAGGGTCTACACGTGTCAGTTTATTAAGGACACAGTTTATGGAATCAAGGGTCAACACGTATCAGTTTATTATGGACAGGGTTTATGTAATCCAGCGTAAACACATGTCAGTTTATTATGGACAGGGTTTATAGAATCGAGTGTCAACATGTGTCAGTTTATTATGGACAGGGTTTATGGAATCGAGGGTCAACACGTGGCAGTTTATTATGGACAGGGTTTATGGAATCGAGGGTCTACACTTGTCAACTTAGTATGGACAGTGTTTATGTAATCTAGGGTCAATATGTGTCAGTTTATTATGGACATGGTTTATGGAATCGAGGGTCAACCCACGGCAGTTTATTATGGACAGGGTTTATGGAATCGAGGGTCAACATGTGTCAGTTTATTATGGACAGGGTTTATGGAATCGAGGGTCTACACTTGTCAACTTAGTATGGACAGTGTTTATGTAATCTAGGGTCAATATGTGTCAGTTTATTATGGACAGGGTTTATGGAATCGAGGGTCAACCCACGGCAGTTTATTATGGACAAGATTTATGGATTCGTGAGTGAACTCTTGTCAGTTTATTATGGACTGGTTTTATTGAATCGAGGGTCAACACGTGTCAGTTTATTATGGACTGGTTTTATAGAATCGAAGGTCAACACATGTCAGTTTATTATGGACAGGGTTTATAGAATGGAGGGTCAACACGTGTCAGTTTATTTAGGACAGCATTTATGGAATCGAGGGTCAACACGTCAGTTTATTATGGACAGGGTTTATAGAATCGCGGGTCAACACGTCAGTTTATTATGGACAGGGTTTATAGAATCGCGGGTCAACACGTGTCTGTTTATTATGGACAGGGTTTATGGAATTGAGGGTCGACATATGTCAGTTTATTATCGATAGTGTTTATGGAATCGAGGGTCAACGCATGTCAGTTTATTATGGACAGGGTTTATAGAATCGAGGGTCAACAGGTGTCAATTTATTATGGACAGGGTTTATGGAATCGAGGGTCAACACGTGTCAGTTTATTATGGACAGGGTTTATAGAATCGAGGGTCAACACGTGTCAGTTTATTATGGACAGAGTTTATGGAATCGAGGGTCAACACGTGTCAGGTTATTATGGACAGGGTTTATGGAATCGAGGGTCAACACGTGTCAGTTCATTATGGACAGGGTTTATAGAATCGAGGGTCAACACGTGTCAGTTTATTATGGACAGGGTTTATGGAATCGAGTGTCAACACATGTCAGGTTATTATGGACAGGGTTTATGGAATCGAGGGTCTACACGTGTCAGTTTATTAAGGACACAGTTTATGGAATCAAGGGTCAACACGTATCAGTTTATTATGGACAGGGTTTATGTAATCCAGGGTAAACACATGTCAATTTATTATGGACAGGGTTTATAGAATCGAGTGTCAACATGTGTCAGTTTATTATGGACAGGGTTTATGGAATCGAGGGTCAACACGTGTCAGTTTATTATGGACAGGGTTTATGGAATTGAGGGTCTACACTTGTCAACTTCGTATGGACAGTGTTTATGTAATCTAGGGTCAATATGTGTCAGTTTATTATGGACAGGGTTTATGGAATCGAGGGTCAACCCACGGCAGTTTATTATGGACAGGGTGTATGGAATCGAGGGTCAACATGTGTCAGTTTATTATGGACAGGGTTTATGGAATCGAGGGTCTATACTTGTCAACTTAGTATGGACAGTGTTTATGTAATCTAGGGTCAATATGTGTCAGTTTATTATGGACAGTGTTTATGGAATCGAGGGTCAACCCACGGCAGTTTATTATGGACAAGGTTTATGGATTCGTGAGTGAACTCATGTCAGTTTATTATGGACTGGTTTTATTGAATCGAGGGTCAACACGTGTCAGTTTATTATGGACTGGTTTTATAGAATCGAAGGTCAACACATGTCAGTTTATTATGGACAGGGTTTATAGAATGGAGGGTCAACACGTGTCAGTTTATTATGGACAGGGTTTATGGAATTGAGAGTCAACACGTGTCAATTTATTACGGACCCAGTTTATGGCATCGAGGGTCAACATGTGTCAGTTTATTATGGACAGGGTTTATGGAATTGAGGGTCGACATATGGCAGTTTATTATGGACAGGGTTTATAGAATCGAGGGTCAACACGTGTCAGTTTATTATGGACAGGGTTTATAGAATCGAGGGTCAACACGTGTCAGTTTATTATGGACAGGGTTTATAGAATCGAGGGTCAGCACGTGTTAGGTTATTATGGACAGGGTTTATGGAATCGAGGGTCAACACGTGTCTGTTTATTATGGACAGGGTTTATGTAATCGAGGGTCAACACGTGTCAGTTTATGATGGACAGGGTTTATGGAATCGAGGGTCAGCACGTGTCAGGTTATTATGGACAGGATTTATGGAATCGATGGTCTACACGTGTCAGTTTATTATGGACAGGGTTTATGTAATCCAGGGTCAGCACATGTCAGTTTATTATGGACAGGGTTTATAGAATCGAGTGTCAACACATGACAGTTTATTATGGACAGGGTTTATGGAATCGAGGGTCAACACGTGTCAGTTTATTATGGACAGGGTTTATGGAATCGAGGATCTACACTTGTCAGTTCATGATGGACAGGGGTTATGGAATCGAGGGTCAACACGTGTCAGTTTATTATGGACAGGGTTTATGGAATCGAGGGTCTACACGTGTCAGTTTATTATGGACAGGGTTTATGGAATCGAGGGTCTACACGTGTCAGTTTATTATGGACAGGGTTTATGGAATCGAGGGTCTACACGTGTCAGTTTATTATGGACAGGGTTTATGGAATTGAGGGTCAACACGTGTCAGTTTATTATGGACGGGTTTATGGAATCGAGGGTCAACACGTGTCAGTTTACTTAGGACAGCATTTATGGAATCGAGGGTCAACACGTCAGTTTATTATAGACAGGGTTTATGGAATCGAGGGTCAACACATGACAGGTTATTATGGACAGGGTTTATGGAATCGAGGGTCTACACTTGTCAACTTAGTATGGACAGTGTTTATGTAATCTAGGGTCAATATGTGTCAGTTTATTATGGACAGTGTTTATGGAATCGAGGATCAACCCACGGCAGTTTATTATGGACAAGGTTTATGGATTCGTGAGTGAACTCATGTCAGTTTATTATGGACTGGTTTTATTGAATCGAGGGTCAACACGTGTCAGTTTATTATGGACTGGTTTTATAGAATCGAAGGTCAACACATGTCAGTTTATTATGGACAGGGTTTATAGAATGGAGGGTCAACACGTGTCAGTTTATTATGGACAGGGTTTATGGAATCGAGAGTCAACACGTGTCAATTTATTACGGACCCAGTTTATGGTATCGAGGGTCAACATGTGTCAGTTTATTATGGACAGGGTTTATGGAATTGAGGGTCGACATATGGCAGTTTATTATGGACAGGGTTTATAGAATCGAGGGTCAACACGTGTCAGTTTATTATGGACAGGGTTTATAGAATCGAGGGTCAACACGTGTCAGTTTATTATGGACAGGGTTTATAGAATCGAGGGTCAGCACGTGTTAGGTTATTATGGACAGGGTTTATGGAATCGAGGGTCAACACGTGTCTGTTTATTATGGACAGGGTTTATGTAATCGAGGGTCAACACGTGTCAGTTTATGATGGACAGGGTTTATGGAATCGAGGGTCAGCACGTGTCAGGTTATTATGGACAGGATTTATGGAATCGATGGTCTACACGTGTCAGTTTATTATGGACAGGGTTTATGTAATCCAGGGTCAGCACATGTCAGTTTATTATGGACAGGGTTTATAGAATCGAGTGTCAACACATGACAGTTTATTATGGACAGGGTTTATGGAATCGAGGGTCAACACGTGTCAGTTTATTATGGACAGGGTTTATGGAATCGAGGATCTACACTTGTCAGTTCATGATGGACAGGGGTTATGGAATCGAGGGTCAACACGTGTCAGTTTATTATGGACAGGGTTTATGGAATCGAGGGTCTACACGTGTCAGTTTATTATGGACAGGGTTTATGGAATCGAGGGTCTACACGTGTCAGTTTATTATGGACAGGGTTTATGGAATCGAGGGTCTACACGTGTCAGTTTATTATGGACAGGGTTTATGGAATTGAGGGTCAACACGTGTCAGTTTATTATGGACGGGTTTATGGAAGCGAGGGTCAACACGTGTCAGTTTACTTAGGACAGCATTTATGGAATCGAGGGTCAACACGTCAGTTTATTATGGACAGGGTTTATGGAATCGAGGGTAAACACATGTCAGTTCATTATGGACAGGGTTTATAGAATCGAGGGTCAACACGTGTCAGTTTATTATGGACAGGGTTTATGGAATCGAGTGTCAACACATGTCAGGTTATTATGGACAGGGTTTATGGAATCGAGGGTCTACACGTGTCAGTTTATTAAGGACACAGTTTATGGAATCAAGGGTCAACACGTATCAGTTTATTATGGACAGGGTTTATGTAATCCAGGGTAAACACATGTCAGTTTATTATGGACAGGGTTTATAGAATCGAGTGTCAACATGTGTCAGTTTATTATGGACAGGGTTTATGGAATCGAGGGTCAACACGTGTCAGTTTATTATGGACAGGGTTTATAGAATCGAGGGTCAACACGTGTCAGTTTATTATGGACAGAGTTTATGGAATCGAGGGTCAACACGGGTCAGGTTATTATGGACAGGGTTTATGGAATCGAGGGTCAACACGTGTCAGTTCATTATGGACAGGGTTTATAGAATCGAGGGTCAACACGTGTCAGTTTATTATGGACAGGGTTTATGGAATCGAGGGTCAACACATGTCAGGTTATTATGGACAGGGTTTATGGAATCGAGGGTCTACACGTGTCAGTTTATTAAGGACACAGTTTATGGAATCAAGGGTCAACACGTATCAGTTTATTATGGACAGGGTTTATGTAATCCAGCGTAAACACATGTCAGTTTATTATGGACAGGGTTTATAGAATCGAGTGTCAACATGTGTCAGTTTATTATGGACAGGGTTTATGGAATTGAGGGTCAACACGTGGCAGTTTATTATGGACAGGGTTTATGGAATCGAGGGTCTACACTTGTCAACTTAGTATGGACAGTGTTTATGTAATCTAGGGTCAATATGTGTCAGTTTATTATGGACAGGGTTTATGGAATCGAGGGTCAACCCACGGCAGTTTATTATGGACAAGATTTATGGATTCGTGAGTGAACTCTTGTCAGTTTATTATGGACTGGTTTTATTGAATCGAGGGTCAACACGTGTCAGTTTATTATGGACTGGTTTTATAGAATCGAAGGTCAACACATGTCAGTTTATTATGGACAGGGTTTATAGAATGGAGGGTCAACACGTGTCAGTTTATTTAGGACAGCATTTATGGAATCGAGGGTCAACACGTCAGTTTATTATGGACAGGGTTTATAGAATCGCGGGTCAACACGTCAGTTTATTATGGACAGGGTTTATAGAATCGCGGGTCAACACGTGTCTGTTTATTATGGACAGGGTTTATGGAATTGAGGGTCGACATATGTCAGTTTATTATCGATAGTGTTTATGGAATCGAGGGTCAACGCATGTCAGTTTATTATGGACAGGGTTTATAGAATCGAGGGTCAACAGGTGTCAATTTATTATGGACAGGGTTTATGGAATCGAGGGTCAACACGTGTCAGTTTATTATGGACAGGGTTTATAGAATCGAGGGTCAACACGTGTCAGTTTATTATGGACAGAGTTTATGGAATCGAGGGTCAACACGTGTCAGGTTATTATGGACAGGGTTTATGGAATCGAGGGTCAACACGTGTCAGTTCATTATGGACAGGGTTTATAGAATCGAGGGTCAACACGTGTCAGTTTATTATGGACAGGGTTTATGGAATCGAGTGTCAACACATGTCAGGTTATTATGGACAGGGTTTATGGAATCGAGGGTCTACACGTGTCAGTTTATTAAGGACACAGTTTATGGAATCAAGGGTCAACACGTATCAGTTTATTATGGACAGGGTTTATGTAATCCAGGGTAAACACATGTCAATTTATTATGGACAGGGTTTATAGAATCGAGTGTCAACATGTGTCAGTTTATTATGGACAGGGTTTATGGAATCGAGGGTCAACACGTGTCAGTTTATTATGGACAGGGTTTATGGAATTGAGGGTCTACACTTGTCAACTTCGTATGGACAGTGTTTATGTAATCTAGGGTCAATATGTGTCAGTTTATTATGGACAGGGTTTATGGAATCGAGGGTCAACCCACGGCAGTTTATTATGGACAGGGTGTATGGAATCGAGGGTCAACATGTGTCAGTTTATTATGGACAGGGTTTATGGAATCGAGGGTCTATACTTGTCAACTTAGTATGGACAGTGTTTATGTAATCTAGGGTCAATATGTGTCAGTTTATTATGGACAGTGTTTATGGAATCGAGGGTCAACCCACGGCAGTTTATTATGGACAAGGTTTATGGATTCGTGAGTGAACTCATGTCAGTTTATTATGGACTGGTTTTATTGAATCGAGGGTCAACACGTGTCAGTTTATTATGGACTGGTTTTATAGAATCGAAGGTCAACACATGTCAGTTTATTATGGACAGGGTTTATAGAATGGAGGGTCAACACGTGTCAGTTTATTATGGACAGGGTTTATGGAATTGAGAGTCAACACGTGTCAATTTATTACGGACCCAGTTTATGGCATCGAGGGTCAACATGTGTCAGTTTATTATGGACAGGGTTTATGGAATTGAGGGTCGACATATGGCAGTTTATTATGGACAGGGTTTATAGAATCGAGGGTCAACACGTGTCAGTTTATTATGGACAGGGTTTATAGAATCGAGGGTCAACACGTGTCAGTTTATTATGGACAGGGTTTATAGAATCGAGGGTCAGCACGTGTTAGGTTATTATGGACAGGGTTTATGGAATCGAGGGTCAACACGTGTCTGTTTATTATGGACAGGGTTTATGTAATCGAGGGTCAACACGTGTCAGTTTATGATGGACAGGGTTTATGGAATCGAGGGTCAGCACGTGTCAGGTTATTATGGACAGGATTTATGGAATCGATGGTCTACACGTGTCAGTTTATTATGGACAGGGTTTATGTAATCCAGGGTCAGCACATGTCAGTTTATTATGGACAGGGTTTATAGAATCGAGTGTCAACACATGACAGTTTATTATGGACAGGGTTTATGGAATCGAGGGTCAACACGTGTCAGTTTATTATGGACAGGGTTTATGGAATCGAGGATCTACACTTGTCAGTTCATGATGGACAGGGGTTATGGAATCGAGGGTCAACACGTGTCAGTTTATTATGGACAGGGTTTATGGAATCGAGGGTCTACACGTGTCAGTTTATTATGGACAGGGTTTATGGAATCGAGGGTCTACACGTGTCAGTTTATTATGGACAGGGTTTATGGAATCGAGGGTCTACACGTGTCAGTTTATTATGGACAGGGTTTATGGAATTGAGGGTCAACACGTGTCAGTTTATTATGGACGGGTTTATGGAATCGAGGGTCAACACGTGTCAGTTTACTTAGGACAGCATTTATGGAATCGAGGGTCAACACGTCAGTTTATTATAGACAGGGTTTATGGAATCGAGGGTCAACACATGACAGGTTATTATGGACAGGGTTTATGGAATCGAGGGTCTACACTTGTCAACTTAGTATGGACAGTGTTTATGTAATCTAGGGTCAATATGTGTCAGTTTATTATGGACAGTGTTTATGGAATCGAGGATCAACCCACGGCAGTTTATTATGGACAAGGTTTATGGATTCGTGAGTGAACTCATGTCAGTTTATTATGGACTGGTTTTATTGAATCGAGGGTCAACACGTGTCAGTTTATTATGGACTGGTTTTATAGAATCGAAGGTCAACACATGTCAGTTTATTATGGACAGGGTTTATAGAATGGAGGGTCAACACGTGTCAGTTTATTATGGACAGGGTTTATGGAATCGAGAGTCAACACGTGTCAATTTATTACGGACCCAGTTTATGGTATCGAGGGTCAACATGTGTCAGTTTATTATGGACAGGGTTTATGGAATTGAGGGTCGACATATGGCAGTTTATTATGGACAGGGTTTATAGAATCGAGGGTCAACACGTGTCAGTTTATTATGGACAGGGTTTATAGAATCGAGGGTCAACACGTGTCAGTTTATTATGGACAGGGTTTATAGAATCGAGGGTCAGCACGTGTTAGGTTATTATGGACAGGGTTTATGGAATCGAGGGTCAACACGTGTCTGTTTATTATGGACAGGGTTTATGTAATCGAGGGTCAACACGTGTCAGTTTATGATGGACAGGGTTTATGGAATCGAGGGTCAGCACGTGTCAGGTTATTATGGACAGGATTTATGGAATCGATGGTCTACACGTGTCAGTTTATTATGGACAGGGTTTATGTAATCCAGGGTCAGCACATGTCAGTTTATTATGGACAGGGTTTATAGAATCGAGTGTCAACACATGACAGTTTATTATGGACAGGGTTTATGGAATCGAGGGTCAACACGTGTCAGTTTATTATGGACAGGGTTTATGGAATCGAGGATCTACACTTGTCAGTTCATGATGGACAGGGGTTATGGAATCGAGGGTCAACACGTGTCAGTTTATTATGGACAGGGTTTATGGAATCGAGGGTCTACACGTGTCAGTTTATTATGGACAGGGTTTATGGAATCGAGGGTCTACACGTGTCAGTTTATTATGGACAGGGTTTATGGAATCGAGGGTCTACACGTGTCAGTTTATTATGGACAGGGTTTATGGAATTGAGGGTCAACACGTGTCAGTTTATTATGGACGGGTTTATGGAAGCGAGGGTCAACACGTGTCAGTTTACTTAGGACAGCATTTATGGAATCGAGGGTCAACACGTCAGTTTATTATGGACAGGGTTTATGGAATCGAGGGTAAACACATGTCAGTTCATTATGGACAGGGTTTATAGAATCGAGGGTCAACACGTGTCAGTTTATTATGGACAGGGTTTATGGAATCGAGTGTCAACACATGTCAGGTTATTATGGACAGGGTTTATGGAATCGAGGGTCTACACGTGTCAGTTTATTAAGGACACAGTTTATGGAATCAAGGGTCAACACGTATCAGTTTATTATGGACAGGGTTTATGTAATCCAGGGTAAACACATGTCAGTTTATTATGGACAGGGTTTATAGAATCGAGTGTCAACATGTGTCAGTTTATTATGGACAGGGTTTATGGAATCGAGGGTCAACACGTGTCAGTTTATTATGGACAGGGTTTATAGAATCGAGGGTCAACACGTGTCAGTTTATTATGGACAGAGTTTATGGAATCGAGGGTCAACACGGGTCAGGTTATTATGGACAGGGTTTATGGAATCGAGGGTCAACACGTGTCAGTTCATTATGGACAGGGTTTATAGAATCGAGGGTCAACACGTGTCAGTTTATTATGGACAGGGTTTATGGAATCGAGGGTCAACACATGTCAGGTTATTATGGACAGGGTTTATGGAATCGAGGGTCTACACGTGTCAGTTTATTAAGGACACAGTTTATGGAATCAAGGGTCAACACGTATCAGTTTATTATGGACAGGGTTTATGTAATCCAGCGTAAACACATGTCAGTTTATTATGGACAGGGTTTATAGAATCGAGTGTCAACATGTGTCAGTTTATTATGGACAGGGTTTATGGAATTGAGGGTCAACACGTGGCAGTTTATTATGGACAGGGTTTATGGAATCGAGGGTCTACACTTGTCAACTTAGTATGGACAGTGTTTATGTAATCCAGGGTCAATATGTGTCAGTTTATTATGGACATGGTTTATGGAATCGAGGGTCAACCCACGGCAGTTTATTATGGACAGGGTTTATGGAATCGAGGGTCAACATGTGTCAGTTTATTATGGACAGGGTTTATGGAATCGAGGGTCTACACTTGTCAACTTAGTATGGACAGTGTTTATGTAATCTAGGGTCAATATGTGTCAGTTTATTATGGACAGGGTTTATGGAATCGAGGGTCAACCCACGGCAGTTTATTATGGACAAGGTTTATGGATTCGTGAGTGAACTCTTGTCAGTTTATTATGGACTGGTTTTATTGAATCGAGGGTCAACACGTGTCAGTTTATTACGGACTGGTTTTATAGAATCGAAGGTCAACACATGTCAGTTTATTATGGACAGGGTCTATAGAATGGAGGGTCAACACGTGTCAGTTTATTTAGGACAGCATTTATGGAATCGAGGGTCAACACGTCAGTTGATTATGGACAGGGTTTATAGAATCGCGGGTCAACACGTCAGTTTATTATGGACAGGGTTTATAGAATCGCGGGTCAACACGTGTCTGTTTATTATGGACAGGGTTTATGGAATTGAGGGTCGACATATGTCAGTTTATTATCGATAGTGTTTATGGAATCGAGGGTCAACGCATGTCAGTTTATTATGGACAGGGTTTATAGAATCGAGGGTCAACAGGCGTCAATTTATTATGGACAGGGTTTATGGAATCGAGGGTCTACACGTGTCAGTTTATTAAGGACACAGTTTATGGAATCAAGGGTCAACACGTATCAGTTTATTATTGACAGGCTTTATGTAATCCAGCGTAAACACATGTCAGTTTATTATGGACAGGGTTTATGGAATTGAGGGTCAACACGTGGCAGTTTATTATGGACAGGGTTTATGGAATCGAGGGTCTACACTTGTCAACTTAGTATGGACAGTGTTTATGTAATCCAGGGTCAATATGTGTCAGTTTATTATGGACATGGTTTATGGAATCGAGGGTCAACCCACGGCAGTTTATTATGGACAGGGTTTATGGAATCGAGGGTCAACATGTGTCAGTTTATTATGGACAGGGTTTATGGAATCGAGGGTCTACACTTGTCAACGTAGTATGGACAGTGTTTATGTAATCTAGGGTCAATATGTGTCAGTTTATTATGGACAGGGTTTATGGAATCGAGGGTCAACCCACGGCAGTTTATTATGGACAAGGTTTATGGATTCGTGAGTGAACTCCTGTCAGTTTATTATGGACTGGTTTTATTGAATCGAGGGTCAACACGTGTCAGTTTATTACGGACTGGTTTTATAGAATCGAAGGTCAACACATGTCAGTTTATTATGGACAGGGTCTATAGAATGGAGGGTCAACACGTGTCAGTTTATTTAGGACAGCATTTATGGAATCGAGGATCAACACGTCTGTTTATTATGGACAGGGTTTATAGAATCGCGGGTCAACACGTCAGTTTATTATGGACAGGGTTTATAGAATCGCGGGTCAACACGTGTCTGTTTATTATGGACAGGGTTTATGGAATTGAGGGTCGACATATGTCAGTTTATTATCGATAGTGTTTATGGAATCGAGGGTCAACGCATGTCAGTTTATTATGGACAGGGTTTATAGAATCGAGGGTCAACAGGCGTCAATTTATTATGGACAGGGTTTATGGAATCGAGGGTCAACACGTGTCAGTTTATTATGGACAGGGTTTATAGAATCGAGGGTCAACACGTGTCAGTTTATTATGGACAGAGTTTATGGAATCGAGGGTCAACACGTGTCAGGTTATTATGGACAGGGTTTATGGAATCGAGGGTCAACACGTGTCAGTTCATTATGGACAGGGTTTATAGAATCGAGGGTCAACACGTGTCAGTTTATTATGGACAGGGTTTATGGAATCGAGTGTCAACACATGTCAGGTTATTATGGACAGGGTTTATGGAATCGAGGGTCAACACGTGTCAGTTCATTATGGACAGGGTTTATAGAATCGAGGGTCAACACGTGTCAGTTTATTATGGACAGGGTTTATGGAATCGAGTGTCAACACATGTCAGGTTATTATGGACAGGGTTTATGGAATCGAGTGTCAACACATGTCAGGTTATTATGGACAGGGTTTATGAAATCGAGGGTCTACACTTGTCAACTTCGTATGGACAGTGTTTATGTAATCTAGGGTCAATATGTGTCAGTTTATTATGGACAGGGTTTATGGAATCGAGGGTCAACCCACGGCAGTTTATTATGGACAGGGTGTATGGAATCGAGGGTCAACATGTGTCAGTTTATTATGGACAGGGTTTATGGAATCGAGGGTCTACACTTGTCAACTTAGTATGGACAGTGTTTATGTAATCTAGGGTCAATATGTGTCAGTTTATTATGGACAGGGTTTATGGAATCGAGGGTCAACCCACGGCAGTTTATTATGGACAAGGTTTATGGATTCGTGAGTGAACTCTTGTCAGTTTATTATGGACTGGTTTTATTGAATCGAGGGTCAACACGTGTCAGTTTATTATGGACTGGTTTTATAGAATCGAAGGTCAACACATGTCAGTTTATTATGGACAGGGTTTATAGAATGGAGGGTCAACACGTGTCAGTTTATTTAGGACAGCATTTATGGAATCGAGGGTCAACACGTCAGTTTATTATGGACATGGTTTATAGAATCGCGGGTCAACACGTCAGTTTATTATGGACAGGGTTTATAGAATCGCGGGTCAACACGTGTCTGTTTATTATGGACAGGGTTTATGGAATTGAGGGTCGACATATGTCAGTTTATTATCGATAGTGTTTATGGAATCGAGGGTCAACGCATGTCAGTTTATTATGGACAGGGTTTATAGAATCGAGGGTCAACAGGTGTCAATTTATTATGGACAGGGTTTATGGAATCGAGGGTCAACACGTGTCAGTTTATTATGGACAGGGTTTATAGAATCGAGGGTCAACACGTGTCAGTTTATTATGGACAGAGTTTATGGAATCGAGGGTCAACACGTGTCAGGTTATTATGGACAGGGTTTATGGAATCGAGGGTCAACACGTGTCAGTTCATTATGGACAGGGTTTATAGAATCGAGGGTCAACACGTGTCAGTTTATTATGGACAGGGTTTATGGAATCGAGTGTCAACACATGTCAGGTTATTATGGACAGGGTTTATGGAATCGAGGGTCTACACGTGTCAGTTTATTAAGGACACAGTTTATGGAATCAAGGGTCAACACGTATCAGTTTATTATGGACAGGGTTTATGTAATCCAGGGTAAACACATGTCAATTTATTATGGACAGGGTTTATAGAATCGAGTGTCAACATGTGTCAGTTTATTATGGACAGGGTTTATGGAATCGAGGGTCAACACGTGTCAGTTTATTATGGACAGGGTTTATGGAATCGAGGGTCTACACTTGTCAACTTCGTATGGACAGTGTTTATGTAATCTAGGGTCAATATGTGTCAGTTTATTATGGACAGGGTTTATGGAATCGAGGGTCAACCCACGGCAGTTTATTATGGACAGGGTGTATGGAATCGAGGGTCAACATGTGTCAGTTTATTATGGACAGGGTTTATGGAATCGAGGGTCTACACTTGTCAACTTAGTATGGACAGTGTTTATGTAATCTAGGGTCAATATGTGTCAGTTTATTATGGACAGTGTTTATGGAATCGAGGGTCAACCCACGGCAGTTTATTATGGACAAGGTTTATGGATTCGTGAGTGAACTCATGTCAGTTTATTATGGACTGGTTTTATTGAATCGAGGGTCAACACGTGTCAGTTTATTATGGACTGGTTTTATAGAATCGAAGGTCAACACATGTCAGTTTATTATGGACAGGGTTTATAGAATGGAGGGTCAACACGTGTCAGTTTATTATGGACAGGGTTTATGGAATTGAGAGTCAACACGTGTCAATTTATTACGGACCCAGTTTATGGCATCGAGGGTCAACATGTGTCAGTTTATTATGGACAGGGTTTATGGAATTGAGGGTCGACATATGGCAGTTTATTATGGACAGGGTTTATAGAATCGAGGGTCAACACGTGTCAGTTTATTATGGACAGGGTTTATAGAATCGAGGGTCAACACGTGTCAGTTTATTATGGACAGGGTTTATAGAATCGAGGGTCAGCACGTGTTAGGTTATTATGGACAGGGTTTATGGAATCGAGGGTCAACACGTGTCTGTTTATTATGGACAGGGTTTATGTAATCGAGGGTCAACACGTGTCAGTTTATGATGGACAGGGTTTATGGAATCGAGGGTCAGCACGTGTCAGGTTATTATGGACAGGATTTATGGAATCGATGGTCTACACGTGTCAGTTTATTATGGACAGGGTTTATGTAATCCAGGGTCAGCACATGTCAGTTTATTATGGACAGGGTTTATAGAATCGAGTGTCAACACATGACAGTTTATTATGGACAGGGTTTATGGAATCGAGGGTCAACACGTGTCAGTTTATTATGGACAGGGTTTATGGAATCGAGGATCTACACTTGTCAGTTCATGATGGACAGGGGTTATGGAATCGAGGGTCAACACGTGTCAGTTTATTATGGACAGGGTTTATGGAATCGAGGGTCTACACGTGTCAGTTTATTATGGACAGGGTTTATGGAATCGAGGGTCTACACGTGTCAGTTTATTATGGACAGGGTTTATGGAATCGAGGGTCTACACGTGTCAGTTTATTATGGACAGGGTTTATGGAATTGAGGGTCAACACGTGTCAGTTTATTATGGACGGGTTTATGGAATCGAGGGTCAACACGTGTCAGTTTACTTAGGACAGCATTTATGGAATCGAGGGTCAACACGTCAGTTTATTATAGACAGGGTTTATGGAATCGAGGGTCAACACATGACAGGTTATTATGGACAGGGTTTATGGAATCGAGGGTCTACACTTGTCAACTTAGTATGGACAGTGTTTATGTAATCTAGGGTCAATATGTGTCAGTTTATTATGGACAGTGTTTATGGAATCGAGGGTCAACCCACGGCAGTTTATTATGGACAAGGTTTATGGATTCGTGAGTGAACTCATGTCAGTTTATTATGGACTGGTTTTATTGAATCGAGGGTCAACACGTGTCAGTTTATTATGGACTGGTTTTATAGAATCGAAGGTCAACACATGTCAGTTTATTATGGACAGGGTTTATAGAATGGAGGGTCAACACGTGTCAGTTTATTATGGACAGGGTTTATGGAATCGAGAGTCAACACGTGTCAATTTATTACGGACCCAGTTTATGGCATCGAGGGTCAACATGTGTCAGTTTATTATGGACAGGGTTTATGGAATTGAGGGTCGACATATGGCAGTTTATTATGGACAGGGTTTATAGAATCGAGGGTCAACACGTGTCAGTTTATTATGGACAGGGTTTATAGAATCGAGGGTCAACACGTGTCAGTTTATTATGGACAGGGTTTATAGAATCGAGGGTCAGCACGTGTTAGGTTATTATGGACAGGGTTTATGGAATCGAGGGTCAACACGTGTCTGTTTATTATGGACAGGGTTTATGTAATCGAGGGTCAACACGTGTCAGTTTATGATGGACAGGGTTTATGGAATCGAGGGTCAGCACGTGTCAGGTTATTATGGACAGGATTTATGGAATCGATGGTCTACACGTGTCAGTTTATTATGGACAGGGTTTATGTAATCCAGGGTCAGCACATGTCAGTTTATTATGGACAGGGTTTATAGAATCGAGTGTCAACACATGACAGTTTATTATGGACAGGGTTTATGGAATCGAGGGTCAACACGTGTCAGTTTATTATGGACAGGGTTTATGGAATCGAGGATCTACACTTGTCAGTTCATGATGGACAGGGGTTATGGAATCGAGGGTCAACACGTGTCAGTTTATTATGGACAGGGTTTATGGAATCGAGGGTCTACACGTGTCAGTTTATTATGGACAGGGTTTATGGAATCGAGGGTCTACACGTGTCAGTTTATTATGGACAGGGTTTATGGAATCGAGGGTCTACACGTGTCAGTTTATTATGGACAGGGTTTATGGAATTGAGGGTCAACACGTGTCAGTTTATTATGGACGGGTTTATGGAAGCGAGGGTCAACACGTGTCAGTTTACTTAGGACAGCATTTATGGAATCGAGGGTCAACACGTCAGTTTATTATGGACAGGGTTTATGGAATCGAGGGTAAACACATGTCAGTTCATTATGGACAGGGTTTATAGAATCGAGGGTCAACACGTGTCAGTTTATTATGGACAGGGTTTATGGAATCGAGTGTCAACACATGTCAGGTTATTATGGACAGGGTTTATGGAATCGAGGGTCTACACGTGTCAGTTTATTAAGGACACAGTTTATGGAATCAAGGGTCAACACGTATCAGTTTATTATGGACAGGGTTTATGTAATCCAGGGTAAACACATGTCAGTTTATTATGGACAGGGTTTATAGAATCGAGTGTCAACATGTGTCAGTTTATTATGGACAGGGTTTATGGAATCGAGGGTCAACACGTGTCAGTTTATTATGGACAGGGTTTATAGAATCGAGGGTCAACACGTGTCAGTTTATTATGGACAGAGTTTATGGAATCGAGGGTCAACACGGGTCAGGTTATTATGGACAGGGTTTATGGAATCGAGGGTCAACACGTGTCAGTTCATTATGGACAGGGTTTATAGAATCGAGGGTCAACACGTGTCAGTTTATTATGGACAGGGTTTATGGAATCGAGGGTCAACACATGTCAGGTTATTATGGACAGGGTTTATGGAATCGAGGGTCTACACGTGTCAGTTTATTAAGGACACAGTTTATGGAATCAAGGGTCAACACGTATCAGTTTATTATGGACAGGGTTTATGTAATCCAGCGTAAACACATGTCAGTTTATTATGGACAGGGTTTATAGAATCGAGTGTCAACATGTGTCAGTTTATTATGGACAGGGTTTATGGAATTGAGGGTCAACACGTGGCAGTTTATTATGGACAGGGTTTATGGAATCGAGGGTCTACACTTGTCAACTTAGTATGGACAGTGTTTATGTAATCCAGGGTCAATATGTGTCAGTTTATTATGGACATGGTTTATGGAATCGAGGGTCAACCCACGGCAGTTTATTATGGACAGGGTTTATGGAATCGAGGGTCAACATGTGTCAGTTTATTATGGACAGGGTTTATGGAATCGAGGGTCTACACTTGTCAACTTAGTATGGACAGTGTTTATGTAATCTAGGGTCAATATGTGTCAGTTTATTATGGACAGGGTTTATGGAATCGAGGGTCAACCCACGGCAGTTTATTATGGACAAGGTTTATGGATTCGTGAGTGAACTCTTGTCAGTTTATTATGGACTGGTTTTATTGAATCGAGGGTCAACACGTGTCAGTTTATTACGGACTGGTTTTATAGAATCGAAGGTCAACACATGTCAGTTTATTATGGACAGGGTCTATAGAATGGAGGGTCAACACGTGTCAGTTTATTTAGGACAGCATTTATGGAATCGAGGGTCAACACGTCAGTTTATTATGGACAGGGTTTATAGAATCGCGGGTCAACACGTCAGTTTATTATGGACAGGGTTTATAGAATCGCGGGTCAACACGTGTCTGTTTATTATGGACAGGGTTTATGGAATTGAGGGTCGACATATGTCAGTTTATTATCGATAGTGTTTATGGAATCGAGGGTCAACGCATGTCAGTTTATTATGGACAGGGTTTATAGAATCGAGGGTCAACAGGCGTCAATTTATTATGGACAGGGTTTATGGAATCGAGGGTCTACACGTGTCAGTTTATTAAGGACACAGTTTATGGAATCAAGGGTCAACACGTATCAGTTTATTATGGACAGGGTTTATGTAATCCAGCGTAAACACATGTCAGTTTATTATGGACAGGGTTTATGGAATTGAGGGTCAACACGTGGCAGTTTATTATGGACAGGGTTTATGGAATCGAGGGTCTACACTTGTCAACTTAGTATGGACAGTGTTTATGTAATCCAGGGTCAATATGTGTCAGTTTATTATGGACATGGTTTATGGAATCGAGGGTCAACCCACGGCAGTTTATTATGGACAGGGTTTATGGAATCGAGGGTCAACATGTGTCAGTTTATTATGGACAGGGTTTATGGAATCGAGGGTCTACACTTGTCAACGTAGTATGGACAGTGTTTATGTAATCTAGGGTCAATATGTGTCAGTTTATTATGGACAGGGTTTATGGAATCGAGGGTCAACCCACGGCAGTTTATTATGGACAAGGTTTATGGATTCGTGAGTGAACTCTTGTCAGTTTATTATGGACTGGTTTTATTGAATCGAGGGTCAACACGTGTCAGTTTATTACGGACTGGTTTTATAGAATCGAAGGTCAACACATGTCAGTTTATTATGGACAGGGTCTATAGAATGGAGGGTCAACACGTGTCAGTTTATTTAGGACAGCATTTATGGAATCGAGGATCAACACGTCAGTTTATTATGGACAGGGTTTATAGAATCGCGGGTCAACACGTCAGTTTATTATGGACAGGGTTTATAGAATCGCGGGTCAACACGTGTCTGTTTATTATGGACAGGGTTTATGGAATTGAGGGTCGACATATGTCAGTTTATTATCGATAGTGTTTATGGAATCGAGGGTCAACGCATGTCAGTTTATTATGGACAGGGTTTATAGAATCGAGGGTCAACAGGCGTCAATTTATTATGGACAGGGTTTATGGAATCGAGGGTCAACACGTGTCAGTTTATTATGGACAGGGTTTATAGAATCGAGGGTCAACACGTGTCAGTTTATTATGGACAGAGTTTATGGAATCGAGGGTCAACACGTGTCAGGTTATTATGGACAGGGTTTATGGAATCGAGGGTCAACACGTGTCAGTTCATTATGGACAGGGTTTATAGAATCGAGGGTCAACACGTGTCAGTTTATTATGGACAGGGTTTATGGAATCGAGTGTCAACACATGTCAGGTTATTATGGACAGGGTTTATGGAATCGAGGGTCAACACGTGTCAGTTCATTATGGACAGGGTTTATAGAATCGAGGGTCAACACGTGTCAATTTATTATGGACAGGGTTTATGGAATCGAGTGTCAACACATGTCAGGTTATTATGGACAGGGTTTATGGAATCGAGTGTCAACACATGTCAGGTTATTATGGACAGGGTTTATGAAATCGAGGGTCTACACTTGTCAACTTCGTATGGACAGTGTTTATGTAATCTAGGGTCAATATGTGTCAGTTTATTATGGACAGGGTTTATGGAATCGAGGGTCAACCCACGGCAGTTTATTATGGACAGGGTGTATGGAATCGAGGGTCAACATGTGTCAGTTTATTATGGACAGGGTTTATGGAATCGAGGGTCTACACTTGTCAACTTAGTATGGACAGTGTTTATGTAATCTAGGGTCAATATGTGTCAGTTTATTATGGACAGTGTTTATGGAATCGAGGGTCAAACCACGGCAGTTTA
This sequence comes from Hypanus sabinus, assembly GCF_030144855.1. Lineage (NCBI taxonomy): Eukaryota > Metazoa > Chordata > Chondrichthyes > Myliobatiformes > Dasyatidae > Hypanus > Hypanus sabinus. Next base: position 91,787,081 of record NC_082709.1, on the reverse strand, counting down.
TTATGGACAAGGTTTATGGATTCGTGAGTGAACTCATGTCAGTTTATTATGGACTGGTTTTATTGAATCGAGGGTCAACACGTGTCAGTTTATTATGGACTGGTTTTATAGAATCGAAGGTCAACACATGTCAGTTTATTATGGACAGGGTTTATAGAATGGAGGGTCAACACGTGTCAGTTTATTATGGACAGGGTTTATGGAATCGAGAGTCAACACGTGTCAATTTATTACGGACCCAGTTTATGGCATCGAGGGTCAACATGTGTCAGTTTATTATGGACAGGGTTTATGGAATTGAGGGTCGACATATGGCAGTTTATTATGGACAGGGTTTATAGAATCGAGGGTCAACACGTGTCAGTTTATTATGGACAGGGTTTATAGAATCGAGGGTCAGCACGTGTTAGGTTATTATGGACAGGGTTTATGGAATCGAGGGTCAACACGTGTCTGTTTATTATGGACAGGGTTTATGTAATCGAGGGTCAACACGTGTCAGTTTATGATGGACAGGGGTTATGGAATCGAGGGTCAGCACGTGTCAGGTTATTATGGACAGGATTTATGGAATCGATGGTCTACACGTGTCAGTTTATTATGGACAGGGTTTATGTAATCCAGGGTCAGCACATGTCAGTTTATTATGGACAGGGTTTATAGAATCGAGTGTCAACACATGTCAGTTTATTATGGACAGGGTTTATGGAATCGAGGGTCAACACGTGCCAGTTTATTATGGACAGGGTTTATGGAATCGAGGATCTACACTTGTCAGTTCATGATGGACAGGGGTTATGGAATCGAGGGTCAACACGTGTCAGTTTATTATGGACAGGGTTTATGGAATCGAGGGTCTACACGTGTCAGTTTATTATGGACAGGGTTTATGGAATCGAGGGTCTACACGTGTCAGTTTATTATGGACAGGGTTTATGGAATCGAGGGTCTACACGTGTCAGTTTATTATGGACAGGGTTTATGGAATTGAGGGTCAACACGTGTCAGTTTATTATGGACGGGTTTATGGAATCGAGGGTCAACACGTGTCAGTTTACTTAGGACAGCATTTATGGAATCGAGGGTCAACACGTCAGTTTATTATGGACAGGGTTTATGGAATCGAGGGTCAACACATGTCAGGTTATTATGGACAGGGTTTATGGAATCGAGGGTCTACACGTGTCAGTTTATTAAGGACACAGTTTATGGAATCGAGGGTCAACACGTATCAGTTTATTATGGACAGGGTTTATGTAATCAAGGGTAAACACATGTCAGTTCATTATGGACAGGGTTTATAGAATCGAGGGTCAACACGTGTCAGTTTATTATGGACAGGGTTTATGGAATCGAGTGTCAACACATGTCAGGTTATTATGGACAGGGTTTATGGAATCGAGGGTCTACACGTGTCAGTTTATTAAGGACACAGTTTATGGAATCAAGGGTCAACACGTATCAGTTTATTATGGACAGGGTTTATGTAATCCAGGGTAAACACATGTCAGTTTATTATGGACAGGGTTTATAGAATCGAGTGTCAACATGTGTCAGTTTATTATGGACAGGGTTTATGGAATAGAGGGTCAACACGTGTCAGTTTATTATGGACAGGGTATATAGAATCGAGGGTCAACACATGTCAGTTTATTATGGACAGGGTTTATTGAATCGAGGGTCAACACATGTCAGTTTATTATGGACAGGGTTTATTGAATCGAGGGTCAACACATGTCAGTTTATTATGGACAGGGTTTATGCAATCGAGGGTCAACACGTATCAGTTTATTATGGACAGGGTTTATGTAATCCAGGGTAAACACATGTCAGTTTATTATGGACAGGGTTTATAGAATCGAGTGTCAACATGTGTCAGTTTATTATGGACAGGGTTTATGGAATCGAGGGTCAACACGTGTCAGTTTATTATGGACAGGGTTTATAGAATCGAGGGTCAACACGTGTCAGTTTATTATGGACTGGTTTTATTGAATCGAGGGTCAACACGTGTCAGTTTATTATGGACTGGTTTTATAGAATCGAAGGTCAACACATGTCAGTTTATTATGGACAGGGTTTATAGAATGGAGGGTCAACACGTGTCAGTTTATTTAGGACAGCATTTATGGAATCGAGGGTCAACACGTCAGTTTATTATGGACAGGGTTTATAGAATCGCGGGTCAACACGTCAGTTTATTATGGACAGGGTTTATAGAATCGAGGGTCAACAGGCGTCAATTTATTATGGACAGGGTTTATGGAATCGAGGGTCTACACGTGTCAGTTTATTAAGGACACAGTTTATGGAATCAAGGGTCAACACGTATCAGTTTATTATGGACAGGGTTTATGTAATCCAGCGTAAACACATGTCAGTTTATTATGGACAGGGTTTATGGAATTGAGGGTCAACACGTGGCAGTTTATTATGGACAGGGTTTATGGAATCGAGGGTCTACACTTGTCAACTTAGTATGGACAGTGTTTATGTAATCCAGGGTCAATATGTGTCAGTTTATTATGGACATGGTTTATGGAATCGAGGGTCAACCCACGGCAGTTTATTATGGACAGGGTTTATGGAATCGAGGGTCAACATGTGTCAGTTTATTATGGACAGGGTTTATGGAATCGAGGGTCTACACTTGTCAACGTAGTATGGACAGTGTTTATGTAATCTAGGGTCAATATGTGTCAGTTTATTATGGACAGGGTTTATGGAATCGAGGGTCAACCCACGGCAGTTTATTATGGACAAGGTTTATGGATTCGTGAGTGAACTCTTGTCAGTTTATTATGGACTGGTTTTATTGAATCGAGGGTCAACACGTGTCAGTTTATTACGGACTGGTTTTATAGAATCGAAGGTCAACACATGTCAGTTTATTATGGACAGGGTCTATAGAATGGAGGGTCAACACGTGTCAGTTTATTTAGGACAGCATTTATGGAATCGAGGATCAACGCGTCAGTTTATTATGGACAGGGTTTATAGGATCGCGGGTCAACACGTCAGTTTATTATGGACAGGGTTTATAGAATCGCGGGTCAACACGTGTCTGTTTATTATGGACAGGGTTTATGGAATTGAGGGTCGACATATGTCAGTTTATTATCGATAGTGTTTATGGAATCGAGGGTCAACGCATGTCAGTTTATTATGGACAGGGTTTATAGAATCGAGGGTCAACAGGCGTCAATTTATTATGGACAGGGTTTATGGAATCGAGGGTCAACACGTGTCAGTTTATTATGGACAGGGTTTATAGAATCGAGGGTCAACACGTGTCAGTTTATTATGGACAGAGTTTATGGAATCGAGGGTCAACACGTGTCAGGTTATTATGGACAGGGTTTATGGAATCGAGGGTCAACACGTGTCAGTTCATTATGGACAGGGTTTATAGAATCGAGGGTCAACACGTGTCAGTTTATTATGGACAGGGTTTATGGAATCGAGTGTCAACACATGTCAGGTTATTATGGACAGGGTTTATGGAATCGAGGGTCTACACGTGTCAGTTTATTAAGGACACAGTTTATGGAATCAAGGGTCAACACGTATCAGTTTATTATGGACAGGGTTTATGTAATCCAGGGTAAACACATGTCAGTTTATTATGGACAGGGTTTATAGAATCGAGTGTCAACATGTGTCAGTTTATTATGGACAGGGTTTATGGAATCGAGGGTCAACACGTGTCAGTTTATTATGGACAGGGTTTATGAAATCGAGGGTCTACACTTGTCAACTTCGTATGGACAGTGTTTATGTAATCTAGGGTCAATATGTGTCAGTTTATTATGGACAGGGTTTATGGAATCGAGGGTCAACCCACGGCAGTTTATTATGGACAGGGTGTATGGAATCGAGGGTCAACATGTGTCAGTTTATTATGGACAGGGTTTATGGAATCGAGGGTCTACACTTGTCAACTTAGTATGGACAGTGTTTATGTAATCTAGGGTCAATATGTGTCAGTTTATTATGGACAGTGTTTATGGAATCGAGGGTCAAACCACGGCAGTTTATTATGGACAAGGTTTAAGGATTCGTGAGTGAACTCATGTCAGTTTATTATGGACTGGTTTTATTGAATCGAGGGTCAACACGTGTCAGTTTATTATGGACTGGTTTTATAGAATCGAATGTCAACACATGTCAGTTTATTATGGACAGGGTTTATAGAATGGAGGGTCAACACGTGTCAGTTTATTATGGACAGGGTTTATGGAATCGAGAGTCAACACGTGTCAATATATTACGGACCCAGTTTATGGCATCGAGGGTCAACATGTGTCAGTTTATTATGGACAGGGTTTATGGAATTGAGGGTCGACATATGGCAGTTTATTATGGACAGGGTTTATAGAATCGAGGGTCAACACGTGTCAGTTTATTATGGACAGGGTTTATAGAATCGAGGGTCAGCACGTGTTAGGTTATTATGGACAGGGTTTATGGAATCGAGGGTCAACACGTGTCTGTTTAATATGGACAGGGTTTATGTAATCGAGGGTCAACACGTGTCAGTTTATGATGGACAGGGGTTATGGAATCGAGGGTCAGCACGTGTCAGGTTATTATGGACAGGATTTATGGAATCGATGGTCTACACGTGTCAGTTTATTATGGACAGGGTTTATGTAATACAGGGTCAGCACATGTCAGTTTATTATGGACAGGGTTTATAGAATCGAGTGTCAACACATGTCAGTTTATTATGGACAGGGTTTATGGAATCGAGGGTCAACACGTGTCAGTTTATTATGGACAGGGTTTATGGAATCGAGGATCTACACTTGTCAGTTCATGATGGACAGGGGTTATGGAATCGAGGGTCAACACGTGTCAGTTTATTATGGACAGGGTTTATGGAATCGAGGGTCTACACGTGTCAGTTTATTATGGACAGGGTTTATGGAATCGAGGGTCTACACGTGTCAGTTTATTATGGACAGGGTTTATGGAATCGAGGGTCTACACGTGTCAGTTTATTATGGACAGGGTTTATGGAATTGAGGGTCAACACGTGTCAGTTTATTATGGACGGGTTTATGGAATCGAGGGTCAACACGTGTCAGTTTACTTAGGACAGCAGTTATGGAATCGAGGGTCAACACGTCAGTTTATTATGGACAGGGTTTATGGAATCGAGGGTCAACACATGTCAGGTTATTATGGACAGGGTTTATGGAATCGAGGGTCTACACGTGTCAGTTTATTAAGGACACAGTTTATGGAATCGAGGGTCAACACGTATCAGTTTATTATGGACAGGGTTTATGTAATCAAGGGTAAACACATGTCAGTTCATTATGGACAGGGTTTATAGAATCGAGGGTCAACACGTGTCAGTTTATTATGGACAGGGTTTATGGAATCGAGTGTCAACACATGTCAGGTTATTATGGACAGGGTTTATGGAATCGAGGGTCTACACGTGTCAGTTTATTAAGGACACAGTTTATGGAATCAAGGGTCAACACGTATCAGTTTATTATGGACAGGGTTTATGTAATCCAGGGTAAACACATGTCAGTTTATTATGGACAGGGTTTATAGAATCGAGTGTCAACATGTGTCAGTTTATTATGGACAGGGTTTATGGAATCGAGGGTCAACACGTGTCAGTTTATTATGGACAGGGTATATAGAATCGAGGGTCAACACATGTCAGTTTATTATGGACAGGGTTTATTGAATCGAGGGTCAACACATGTCAGTTTATTATGGACAGGGTTTATTGAATCGAGGGTCAACACATGTCAGTTTATTATGGACAGGGTTTATGCAATCGAGGGTCAACACGTATCAGTTTATTATGGACAGGGTTTATGTAATCCAGGGTAAACACATGTCAGTTTATTATGGACAGGGTTTATAGAATCGAGTGTCAACATGTGTCAGTTTATTATGGACAGGGTTTATGGAATCGAGGGTCAACACGTGTCAGTTTATTATGGACAGGGTTTATAGAATCGAGGGTCAACACGTGTCAGTTTATTATGGACTGGTTTTATTGAATCGAGGGTCAACACGTGTCAGTTTATTATGGACTGGTTTTATAGAATCGAAGGTCAACACATGTCAGTTTATTATGGACAGGGTTTATAGAATGGAGGGTCAACACGTGTCAGTTTATTTAGGACAGCATTTATGGAATCGAGGGTCAACACGTCAGTTTATTATGGACAGGGTTTATAGAATCGCGGGTCAACACGTCAGTTTATTATGGACAGGGTTTATAGAATCGCGGGTCAACCCACGGCAGTTTATTATGGACAGGGTTTATGGAATCGAGGGTCAACATGTGTCAGTTTATTATGGACAGGGTTTATGGAATCGAGGGTCTACACTTGTCAACTTAGTATGGACAGTGTTTATGTAATCTAGGGTCAATATGTGTCAGTTTATTATGGACAGGGTTTATGGAATCGAGGGTCAACCCACGGCAGTTTATTATGGACAGGGTTTATGGAATCGAGGGTCAACATGTGTCAGTTTATTATGGACAGGGTTTATGGAATCGAGGGTCTACACTTGTCAACTTAGTATGGACAGTGTTTATGTAATCTAGGGTCAATATGTGTCAGTTTATTATGGACAGGGTTTATGGAATCGAGGGTCAACCCACGGCAGTTTATTATGGACAGGGTTTATGGAATCGAGGGTCAACATGTGTCAGTCTATTATGGACAGGGTTTATGGAATCGAGGGTCTACACTTGTCAACTTAGTATGGACAGTGTTTATGTAATCTAGGGTCAATATGTGTCAGTTTATTATGGACAGGGTTTATGGAATCGAGGGTCAACCCACGGCAGTTTATTATGGACAAGGTTTATGGATTCGTGAGTGAACTCTTGTCAGTTTATTATGGACTGGTTTTATTGAATCGAGGGTCAACACGTGTCAGTTTATTATGGACTGGTTTTATAGAATCGAAGGTCAACACATGTCAGTTTATTATGGACAGGGTTTATAGAATGGAGGGTCAACACGTGTCAGTTTATTTAGGACAGCATTTATGGAATCGAGGGTCAACACGTCAGTTTATTATGGACAGGGTTTATAGAATCGCGGGTCAACACGTCAGTTTATTATGGACAGGGTTTATAGAATCGCGGGTCAACACGTGTCTGTTTATTATGGACAGGGTTTATGGAATTGAGGGTCGACATATGTCAGTTTATTATCGATAGTGTTTATGGAATCGAGGGTCAACGCATGTCAGTTTATTATGGACAGGGTTTATAGAATCGAGGGTCAACAGGTGTCAATTTATTATGGACAGGGTTTATGGAATCGAGGGTCAACACGTGTCAGTTTATTATGGACAGGGTTTATAGAATCGAGGGTCAACACGTGTCAGTTTATTATGGACAGGGTTTATAGAATCGAGGGTCAACACGTGTCAGGTTATTATGGACAGGGTTGATGGAATCGTGGGTCAACATGTGTCAGTTCATTATGGACAGGGTTTATAGAATCGAGGGTCAACACGTGTCAGTTTATTATGGACAGGGTTTATGGAATCGAGTGTCAACACATGTCAGGTTATTATAGACAGGGTTTATGGAATCGAGGGTCTACACGTGTCAGTTTATTAAGGACACAGTTTATGGAATCAAGGGTCAACACGTATCAGTTTATTATGGACAGGGTTTATGTAATCCAGGGTAAACACATGTCAGTTTATTATGGACAGGGTTTATAGAATCGAGTGTCAACATGTGTCAGTTTATTATGGACAGGGTTTATGGAATCGAGGGTCAACACGTGTCAGTTTATTATGGACAGGGTTTATGGAATCGAGGGTCAACCCACGGCAGTTTATTATGGACAGGGTTTATGGAATCGAGGGTCAACATGTGTCAGTTTATTATGGACAGGGTTTATGGAATCGAGGGTCAACACGTGTCAGTTTATTATGGACAGGGTTTATGAAATCGAGGGTCTACACTTGTCAACTTCGTATGGACAGTGTTTATGTAATCTAGGGTCAATATGTGTCAGTTTATTATGGACAGGGTTTATGGAATCGAGGGTCAACCCACGGCAGTTTATTATGGACAGGGTGTATGGAATCGAGGGTCAACATGTGTCAGTTTATTATGGACAGGGTTTATGGAATCGAGGGTCTACACTTGTCAACTTAGTATGGACAGTGTTTATGTAATCTAGGGTCAATATGTGTCAGTTTATTATGGACAGTGTTTATGGAATCGAGGGTCAAACCACGGCAGTTTATTATGGACAAGGTTTATGGATTCGTGAGTGAACTCATGTCAGTTTATTATGGACTGGTTTTATTGAATCGAGGGTCAACACGTGTCAGTTTATTATGGACTGGTTTTATAGAAGCGAAGGTCAACACATGTCAGTTTATTATGGACAGGGTTTATAGAATGGAGGGTCAACACGTGTCAGTTTATTATGGACAGGGTTTATGGAATCGAGAGTCAACACGTGTCAATTTATTACGGACCCAGTTTATGGCATCGAGGGTCAACATGTGTCAGTTTATTATGGACAGGGTTTATGGAATTGAGGGTCGACATATGGCAGTTTATTATGGACAGGGTTTATAGAATCGAGGGTCAACACGTGTCAGTTTATTATGGACAGGGTTTATAGAATCGAGGGTCAGCACGTGTTAGGATATTATGGACAGGGTTTATGGAATCGAGGGTCAACACGTGTCTGTTTATTATGGACAGGGTTTATGTAATCGAGGGTCAACACGTGTCAGTTTATGATGGACAGGGGTTATGGAATCGAGGGTCAGCACGTGTCAGGTTATTATGGACAGGATTTATGGAATCGATGGTCTACACGTGTCAGTTTATTATGGACAGGGTTTATGTAATCCAGGGTCAGCACATGTCAGTTTATTATGGACAGGGTTTATAGAATCGAGTGTCAACACATGTCAGTTTATTATGGACAGGGTTTATGGAATCGAGGGTCAACACGTGTCAGTTTATTATGGACAGGGTTTATGGAATCGAGGATCTACACTTGTCAGTTCATGATGGACAGAGGTTATGGAATCGAGGGTCAACACGTGTCAGTTTATTATGGACAGGGTTTATGGAATCGAGGGTCTACACGTGTCAGTTTATTATGGACAGGGTTTATGGAATCGAGGGTCTACACGTGTCAGTTTATTATGGACAGGGTTTATGGAATCGAGGGTCTACACGTGTCAGTTTATTATGGACAGGGTTTATGGAATTGAGGGTCAACACGTGTCAGTTTATTATGGACGGGTTTATGGAATCGAGGGTCAACACGTGTCAGTTTACTTAGGACAGCATTTATGGAATCGAGGGTCAACACGTCAGTTTATTATGGACAGGGTTTATGGAATCGAGGGTCAACACATATCAGGTTATTATGGACAGGGTTTATGGAATCGAGGGTCTACACGTGTCAGTTTATTAAGGACACAGTTTATGGAATCGAGGGTCAACACGTATCAGTTTATTATGGACAGGGTTTATGTAATCAAGGGTAAACACATGTCAGTTCATTATGGACAGGGTTTATAGAATCGAGGGTCAACACGTGTCAGTTTATTATGGACAGGGTTTATGGAATCGAGTGTCAACACATGTCAGGTTATTATGGACAGGGTTTATGGAATCGAGGGTCTACACGTGTCAGTTTATTAAGGACACAGTTTATGGAATCAAGGGTCAACACGTATCAGTTTATTATGGACAGGGTTTATGTAATCCAGGGTAAACACATGTCAGTTTATTATGGACAGGGTTTATAGAATCGAGTGTCAACATGTGTCAGTTTATTATGGACAGGGTTTATGGAATCGAGGGTCAACACGTGTCAGTTTATTATGGACAGGGTATATAGAATCGAGGGTCAACACATGTCAGTTTATTATGGACAGGGTTTATTGAATCGAGGGTCAACACATGTCAGTTTATTATGGACAGGGTTTATTGAATCGAGGGTCAACACATGTCAGTTTATTATGGACAGGGTTTATGCAATCGAGGGTCAACACGTATCAGTTTATTATGGACAGGGTTTATGTAATCCAGGGTAAACACATGTCAGTTTATTATGGACAGGGTTTATAGAATCGAGTGTCAACATGTGTCAGTTTATTATGGACAGGGTTTATGGAATCGAGGGTCAACACGTGTCAGTTTATTATGGACAGGGTTTATAGAATCGAGGGTCAACACGTGTCAGTTTATTATGGACTGGTTTTATTGAATCGAGGGTCAACACGTGTCAGTTTATTATGGACTGGTTTTATAGAATCGAAGGTCAACACATGTCAGTTTATTATGGACAGGGTTTATAGAATGGAAGGTCAACACGTGTCAGTTTATTTAGGACAGCATTTATGGAATCGAGGGTCAACACGTCAGTTTATTATGGACAGGGTTTATAGAATCGCGGGTCAACACGTCAGTTTATTATGGACAGGGTTTATAGAATCGCGGGTCAACCCACGGCAGTTTATTATGGACAGGGTTTATGGAATCGAGGGTCAACATGTGTCAGTTTATTATGGACAGGGTTTATGGAATCGAGGGTCTACACTTGTCAACTTAGTATGGACAGTGTTTATGTAATCTAGGGTCAATATGTGTCAGTTTATTATGGACAGGGTTTATGGAATCGAGGGTCAACCCACGGCAGTTTATTATGGACAGGGTTTATGGAATCGAGGGTCAACATGTGTCAGTTTATTATGGACAGGGTTTATGGAATCGAGGGTCTACACTTGTCAACTTAGTATGGACAGTGTTTATGTAATCTAGGGTCAATATGTGTCAGTTTATTATGGACAGGGTTTATGGAATCGAGGGTCAACCCACGGCAGTTTATTATGGACAGGGTTTATGGAATCGAGGGTCAACATGTGTCAGTCTATTATGGACAGGGTTTATGGAATCGAGGGTCTACACTTGTCAACTTAGTATGGACAGTGTTTATGTAATCTAGGGTCAATATGTGTCAGTTTATTATGGACAGGGTTTATGGAATCGAGGGTCAACCCACGGCAGTTTATTATGGACAAGGTTTATGGATTCGTGAGTGAACTCTTGTCAGTTTATTATGGACTGGTTTTATTGAATCGAGGGTCAACACGTGTCAGTTTATTATGGACTGGTTTTATAGAATCGAAGGTCAACACATGTCAGTTTATTATGGACAGGGTTTATAGAATGGAGGGTCAACACGTGTCAGTTTATTTAGGACAGCATTTATGGAATCGAGGGTCAACACGTCAGTTTATTATGGACAGGGTTTATAGAATCGCGGGTCAACACGTCAGTTTATTATGGACAGGGTTTATAGAATCGCGGGTCAACACGTGTCTGTTTATTATGGACACGGTTTATGGAATTGAGGGTCGACATATGTCAGTTTATTATCGATAGTGTTTATGGAATCGAGGGTCAACGCATGTCAGTTTATTATGGACAGGGTTTATAGAATCGAGGGTCAACAGGTGTCAATTTATTATGGACAGGGTTTATGGAATCGAGGGTCAACACGTGTCAGTTTATTATGGACAGGGTTTATAGAATCGAGGGTCAACACGTGTCAGTTTATTATGGACAGAGTTTATGGAATCGAGGGTCAACACGTGTCAGGTTATTATGGACAGGGTTGATGGAATCGTGGGTCAACACGTGTCAGTTCATTATGGACAGGGTTTATAGAATCGAGGGTCAACACGTGTCAGTTTATTATGGACAGGGTTTATGGAATCGAGTGTCAACACATGTCAGGTTATTATGGACAGCGTTGATGGAATCGAGGGTCTACACGTGTCAGTTTATTAAGGACACAGTTTATGGAATCAAGGGTCAACACGTATCAGTTTATTATGGACAGGGTTTATGTAATCCAGGGTAAACACATGTCAGTTTATTATGGACAGGGTTTATAGAATCGAGTGTCAACATGTGTCAGTTTATTATGGACAGGGTTTATGGAATCGAGGGTCAACACGTGTCAGTTTATTATGGACAGGGTTTATGGAATCGAGGGTCAACCCACGGCAGTTTATTATGGACAGGGTTTATGGAATCGAGGGTCAACATGTGTCAGTTTATTATGGACAGGGTTTATGGAATCGAGGGTCTACACTTGTCAACTTAGTATGGACAGAGTTTATGTAATCTAGGGTCAATATGTGTCAGTTTATTATGGACAGGGTTCATGGAATCGAGTGTCAACCCACGGCAGTTTATTATGGACAAGGTTTATGGATTCGTGAGTGAACTCTTGTCAGTTTATTATGGACTGGTTTTATTGAATCGAGGGTCAACACGTGTCAGTTTATTATGGACTGGTTTTATAGAATCGAAGGTCAACACATGTCAGTTTATTATGGACAGGGTTTATAGAATGGAGGGTCAACACGTGTCAGTTTATTTAGGACAGCATTTATGGTTTCGAGGGTCAACACGTCAGTTTATTATGGACAGGGTTTATAGAATCGCGGGTCAACACGTCAGTTTATTATGGACAGGGTTTATAGAATCGCGGGTCAACACGTGTCTGTTTATTATGGACAGGGTTTATGGAATTGAGGGTCGACATATGTCAGTTTATTATCGATAGTGTTTATGGAATCGAGGGTCAACGCATGTCAGTTTATTATGGACAGGGTTTATAGAATCGAGGGTCAACAGGTGTCAATTTATTATGGACAGGGTTTATGGAATCGAGGGTCAACACGTGTCAGTTTATTATGGACAGGGTTATTGAATCGAGGGTCAACACATGTCAGTTTATTATGGACAGGGTTTATTGAATCGAGGGTCAACACATGTCAGTTTATTATGGACAGGGTTTATGCAATCGAGGGTCAACACGTATCAGTTTATTATGGACAGGGTTTATGTAATCCAGGGTAAACACATGTCAGTTTATTATGGACAGGGTTTATAGAATCGAGTGTCAACATGTGTCAGTTTATTATGGACAGGGTTTATGGAATCGAGGGTCAACACGTGTCAGTTTATTATGGACAGGGTTTATAGAATCGAGGGTCAACACGTGTCAGTTTATTATGGACAGAGTTTATGGAATCGAGGGTCAACACGTGTCAGGTTATTATGGACAGGGTTTATGGAATCGAGGGTCAACACGTGTCAGTTCATTATGGACAGGGTTTATAGAATCGAGGGTCAACACGTGTCAGTTTATTATGGACAGGGTTTATGGAATCGAGGGTCAACACATGTCAGGTTATTATGGACAGGGTTTATGGAATCGAGGGTCTACACGTGTCAGTTTATTAAGGACACAGTTTATGGAATCAAGGGTCAACACGTATCAGTTTATTATGGACAGGGTTAATGTAATCCAGCGTAAACACATGTCAGTTTATTATGGACAGGGTTTATAGAATCGAGTGTCAACATGTGTCAGTTTATTATGAACAGGGTTTATGGAATCGAGGGTCAACACATGTCAGGTTATTATGGACAGGGTTTATGGAATCGAGGGTCTACACGTGTCAGTTTATTAAGGACACAGTTTATGGAATCAAGGGTCAACACGTATCAGTTTATTATGGACAGGGTTTATGTAATCCAGGGTAAACACATGTCAGTTTATTATGGACAGGGTTTATAGAATCGAGTGTCAACATGTGTCAGTTTATTATGGACAGGGTTTATGGAATCGAGGGTCAACACGTGTCAGTTTATTATGGACAGGGTATATAGAATCGTGGGTCAACACATGTCAGTTTATTATGGACAGGGTTTATTGAATCGAGGATCAACACATGTCAGTTTATTATGGACAGGGTTTATTGAATCGAGGGTCAACACATGTCAGTTTATTATGGACAGGGTTTATGCAATCGAGGGTCAACACGTATCAGTTTATTATGGACAGGGTTTATGTAATCCAGGTAAACACATGTCAGTTTATTATGGACAGGGTTTATAGAATCGAGTGTCAACATGTGTCAGTTTATTATGGACTGGGTTTATGGAATCGAGGGTCAACACGTGTCAGTTTATTATGGACAGGGTTTATAGAATCGAGGGTCAACACGTGTCAGTTTATTATGGACAGAGTTTATGGAATCGAGGGTCAACACGTGTCAGGTTATTATGGACAGGGTTTATGGAATCGAGGGTCAACACGTGTCAGTTCATTATGGACAGGGTTTATAGAATCGAGGGTCAACACGTTTCAGTTTATTATGGACAGGGTTTATGGAATCGAGGGTCAACACATGTCAGGTTATTATGGACAGGGTTTATGGAATCGAGGGTCTACACGTGTCAGTTTATTAAGGACACAGTTTATGGAATCAAGGGTCAACACGTATCAGTTTATTATGGACAGGGTTTATGTAATCCAGCGTAAACACATGTCAGTTTATTATGGACAGGGTTTATAGAATCGAGTGTCAACATGTGTCAGTTTATTATGGACAGGGTTTATGGAATCGAGGTTCAACACGTGGCAGTTTATTATGGACAGGGTTTATAGAATCGAGGGTCTACACTTGTCAACTTAGTATGGACAGTGTTTATGTAATCTAGGGTCAATATGTGTCAGTTTATTATGGACAGGGTTTATGGAATCGAGGGTCAACCCACGGCAGTTTATTATGGACAGGGTTTATGGAATCGAGGGTCAACATGTGTCAGTTTATTATGGACAGGGTTTATGGAATCGAGGGTCTACACTTGTCAACTTAGTATGGACAGTGTTTATGTAATCTAGGGTCAATATGTGTCAGTTTATTATGGACAGGGTTTATGGAATCGAGGGTCAACCCACGGCAGTTTATTATGGACAAGGTTTATGGATTCGTGAGTGAACTCTTGTCAGTTTATTATGGACTGGTTTTATTGAATCGAGGGTCAACACGTGTCAGTTTATTATGGACTGGTTTTATAGAATCGAAGGTCAACACATGTCAGTTTATTATGGACAGGGTTTATAGAATGGAGGGTCAACACGTGTCACTTTATTTAGGACAGCATTTATGGAATCGAGGGTCAACACGTCAGTTTATTATGGACAGGGTTTATAGAATCGCGGGTCAACACGTCAGTTTATTATGGACAGGGTTTATAGAATCGCGGGTCAACACGTGTCTGTTTATTATGGACAGGGTTTATGGAATTGAGGGTCGACGCATGTCAGTTTATTATGGAGAGGGTTTATAGAATCGAGGGTCAACACGTGTCAATTTATTATGGACAGGGTTTATGGAATCGAGGGTCAACACGTGTCAGTTTATTATGGACAGGGTTTATAGAATCGAGGGTCAACACGTGTCAGTTTATTATGGACAGAGTTTATGGAATCGAGGGTCAACACGTGTCAGGTTATTATGGACAGGGTTGATGGAATCGAGGGTCAACACGTGTCAGTTCATTATGGACAGGGTTTATAGAATCGAGGGTCAACACGTGTCAGTTTATTATGGACAGGGTTTATGGAATCGAGTGTCAACACATGTCAGGTTATTATGGACAGGGTTTATGGAATCGAGGGTCTACACGTGTCAGTTTATTAAGGACACAGTTTATGGAATCAAGGGTCAACACGTATCAGTTTATTATGGACAGGGTTTATGTAATCCAGGGTAAACACATGTCAGTTTATTATGGACAGGGTTTATAGAATCGAGTGTCAACATGTGTCAGTTTATTATGGACAGGGTTTATGGAATCGAGGGTCAACACGTGTCAGTTTATTATGGACAGGGTTTATGGAATCGAGGGTCTACACTTGTCAACTTAGTATGGACAGTGTTTATGTAATCTAGGGTCAATATGTGTCAGTTTATTATGGACAGGGTTTATGGAATCGAGGGTTAACCCACGGCAGTTTATTATGGACAGGGTTTATGTAATCGAGGGTCAACATGTGTCAGTTTATTATGGACAGGGTTTATGGATTCGTGAGTGAACTCATGTCAGTTTATTATGGACTGGTTTTATTGAATCGAGGGTCAACACGTGTCAGTTTATTATGGACTGGTTTTATAGAATCGAAGGTCAACACATGTCAGTTTATTATGGACAGGGTTTATAGAATGGAGGGTCAACACGTGTCAGTTTATTATGGACAGGGTTTATGGAATCGAGAGTCAACACATGTCAATTTATTACGGACCCAGTTTATGGCATCGAGGGTCAACATGTGTCAGTTTATTATGGACAGGGTTTATGGAATTGAGGGTCGACATATGGCAGTTTATTATGGACAGGGTTTATAGAATCGAGGGTCAACACGTGTCAGTTTATTATGGACAGGGTTTATAGAATCGAGGGTCAACACATGTCAGTTTATTATGGACAGGGTTTATAGAATCGAGGGTCAGCACGTGTCAGGTTATATTGGACAGGGTTTATAGAATCGAGGGTCAGCACGTGTTAGGTTATTATGGACAGGGTTTATGGAATCGAGGGTCAACACGTGTCTGTTTATTATGGACAGGGTTTATGTAATCGAGGGTCAACACGTGTCAGTTTATGATGGACAGGGGTTATGGAATCGAGGGTCAGCACGTGTCAGGTTAATATGGACAGGATTTATGGAATCGATGGTCTACACGTGTCAGTTTATTATGGACAGTGTCTATGTAATCCAGGGTCAGCACATGTCAGTTTATTATGGACAGGGTTTATAGAATCGAGTGTCAACACATGTCAGTTTATTATGGACAGGGTTTATGGAATCGAGGGTCAACACGTGTCAGTTTATTATGGACAGGGTTTATGGAATCGAGGATCTACACTTGTCAGTTCATGATGGACAGGGGTTATGGAATCGAGGGTCAACACGTGTCAGTTTATTATGGACAGGGTTTATGGAATCGAGGGTCTACACGTGTCAGTTTATTATGGACAGGGTTTATGGAATCGAGGGTCTACACGTGTCAGTTTATTATGGACAGGGTTTATAGAATGGAGGGTCAACACGTGTCAGTTTATTATGGACAGGGTTTATGGAATCGAGAGTCAACACATGTCAATTTATTACGGACCCAGTTTATGGCATCGAGGGTCAACATGTGTCAGTTTATTATGGACAGGGTTTATGGAATTGAGGGTCGACATATGGCAGTTTATTATGGACAGGGTTTATAGAATCGAGGGTCAACACGTGTCAGTTTAT
This sequence comes from Hypanus sabinus, assembly GCF_030144855.1. Classification (NCBI taxonomy): domain Eukaryota; kingdom Metazoa; phylum Chordata; class Chondrichthyes; order Myliobatiformes; family Dasyatidae; genus Hypanus; species Hypanus sabinus. The sequence goes on along the minus strand of NC_082709.1, from coordinate 91,769,919 downwards.
TATGGACAGGGTTTATAGAATCGAGGGTCAACACATGTCAGTTTATTATGGACAGGGTTTATAGAATCGAGGGTCAGCACGTGTCAGGTTATATTGGACAGGGTTTATAGAATCGAGGGTCAGCACGTGTTAGGTTATTATGGACAGGGTTTATGGAATCGAGGGTCAACACGTGTCTGTTTATTATGGACAGGGTTTATGTAATCGAGGGTCAACACGTGTCAGTTTATGATGGACAGGGGTTATGGAATCGAGGGTCAGCACGTGTCAGGTTATTATGGACAGGATTTATGGAATCGATGGTCTACACGTGTCAGTTTATTATGGACAGTGTCTATGTAATCCAGGGTCAGCACATGTCAGTTTATTATGGACAGGGTTTATAGAATCGAGTGTCAACACATGTCAGTTTATTATGGACAGGGTTTATGGAATCGAGGGTCAACACGTGTCAGTTTATTATGGACAGGGTTTATGGAATCGAGGATCTACACTTGTCAGTTCATGATGGACAGGGGTTATGGAATCGAGGGTCAACACGTGTCAGTTTATTATGGACAGGGTTTATGGAATCGAGGGTCTACACGTGTCAGTTTATTATGGACAGGGTTTATGGAATCGAGGGTCTACACGTGTCAGTTTATTATGGACAGGGTTTATGCAATCGAGGGTCTACACGTGTCAGTTTATTATGGACAGGGTTTATGGAATTGAGGGTCAACACGTGTCAGTTTATTATGGACGGGTTTATGGAATCGAGGGTCAACACGTGTCAGTTTACTTAGGACAGCATTTATGGAATCGAGGGTCAACACGTCAGTTTATTATGGACAGGGTTTATAGAATCGCGGGTCAACACGTCAGTTTATTATGGACAGTGTTTATAGAATCGAAGGTCAACACGTGTCAGTTTATTATGGACAGGGTTTATGGAATCGAGGGTCAACACATGTCAGGTTATTATGGACAGGGTTTATGGAATCGAGGGTCTACACGTATCAGTTTATTATGGACAGGGTTTATGTAATCCAGGGTAAACACATGTCAGTTTATTATGGACAGGGTTTATAGAATCGAGTGTCAACATGTGTCAGTTTATTATGGACAGGGTTTATGGAATCGAGGGTCAACACGTGTCAGTTTATTATGGACAGGGTTTATGGAATCGTGGGTCTACACTTGTCAACTTAGTATGGACAGTGTTTATGTAATCTAGGGTCAATATGTGTCAGTTTATTATGGACAGGGTTTATGGAATCGAGGGTCAACCCACTGCAGTTTATTATGGACAGGGTTTATGGAATCGAGGGTCAACATGTGTCAGTTTATTATGGTCAGGGTTTATGGAATCGAGGGTCTACACTTGTCAACTTAGTATGGACAGTGCTTATGTAATCTAGGGTCAATATGTGTCAGTTTATGATGGACAGGGTTTATGGAATCGAGGGTCAACCCACGGCAGTTTATTATGGACAAGATTTATGGATTCGTGAGTGAACTCTTGTCAGTTTATTATGGACTGGTTTTATTGAATCGAGGGTCAACACGTGTCAGTTTATTATGGACAGGGTTTATGGAATCGAGTGTCAACACGTGTCAGTTTATTTAGGACAGCATTTATGGAATCGAGGGTCAACACGTCAGTTTATTATGGACAGGGTTTATAGAATCGCGGGTCAACACGTCAGTTTATTATGGACAGGGTTTATAGAATTGCGGGTCAACACGTGTCTGTTTATTATGGACAGGGTTTATGGAATTGAGGGTCGACATATGTCAGTTTATTATCGATAGTGTTTATGGAATCGAGGGTCAACGCATGTCAGTTTATTATGGACAGGGTTTATAGAATCGAGGGTCAACAGGTTTCAAATTATTATGGACAGGGTTTATGGAATCGAGGGTCAACACGTGTCAGTTTATTATGGACAGGGTTTATAGAATCGAGGGTCAACACGTGTCAGTTTATTATGGACAGAGTTTATGGAATCGAGGGTCAACACGTGTCAGGTTATTATGGACAGGGTTTATGGAATCGAGGGTCAACACGTGTCAGTTCATTATGGACAGGGTTTATAGAATCGAGGGTCAACACGTGTCAGTTTATTATGGACAGGGTTTATGGAATCGAGTGTCAACACATGTCAGGTTATTATGGACAGGGTTTATGGAATCGAGGGTCTACATGTGTCAGTTTATTAAGGACTCCGTTTATGGAATCAAGGGTCAACACGTATCAGTTTATTATGGACAGGGTTTATGTAATCCAGGGTAAACACATGTCAGTTTATTATGGACAGGGTTTATAGAATCGAGTGTCAACATGTGTCAGTTTATTATGGACAGGGTTTATGGAATCGAGGGTCAACACGTGTCAGTTTATTATGGACAGGGTTTATGGAATCGAGGGTCTACACTTGTCAACTTAGTATGGACAGTGTTTATGTAATCTAGGGTCAATATGTGTCAGTTTATTATGGACAGGGTTTATGGAATCGAGGGTCAACCCACGGCAGTTTATTATGGACAGGGTTTATGGAATCGAGGGTCAACATGTGTCAGTTTATTATGGACAGGGTTTATGGAATCGAGGGTCTACACTTGTCAACTTAGTATGGACAGTGTTTATGTAATCTAGGGTCAATATGTGTCAGTTTATTATGGACAGTGTTTATGGAATCGAGGGTCAACCCACGGCAGTTTATTATGGACAAGGTTTATGGATTTGTGAGTGAACTCATGTCAGTTTATTATGGACTGGTTTTATTGAATCGAGGGTCAACACGTGTCAGTTTATTATGGACTGGTTTTATAGAATCGAAGGTCAACACATGTCAGTTTATTATGGACAGGGTTTATAGAATGGAGGGTCAACACGTGTTAGTTTATTATGGACAGGGTTTATGGAATCGAGAGTCAATACGTGTCAATTTATTACGGACCCAGTTTATGGCATCGAGGGTCAACATGTGTCAGTTTATTAAGGACAGGGTTTATGGAATTGAGGGTCGACATATGGCAGTTTATTATGGACAGGGTTTATAGAATCGAGGGTCAACACGTGTCAGTTTATTATGGAGAGGGTTTATAGAATCGAGGGTCAACACGTGTCAGTTTATTATGGACAGGGTTTATAGAATCGAGGGTCAGCACGTGTCAGGTTATATTGGACAGGGTTTATAGAATCGAGGGTCAGCACGTGTTAGGTTATTATGGACAGGGTTTATGGAATCGAGGGTCAACACGTGTCTGTTTATTATGGACAGGGTTTATGTAATCGAGGGTCAACACGTGTCAGTTTAAGATGGACAGGGGTTATGGAATCGAGGGTCAGCACGTGTCCGGTTATTATGGACAGGATTTATGGAATCGATGGTCTACACGTGTCAGTTTATTATGGACAGGGTTTATGTAATCCAGGGTCAGCACATGTCAGTTTATTATGGACAGGGTTTATAGAATCGAGTGTCAACACATGTCAGTTTATTATGGACAGGGTTTATGGAATCGAGGGTCAACACGTGTCAGTTTATTATGGACAGGGTTTATGGAATCGAGGATCTACACTTGTCAGTTCATGATGGACAGGGGTTATGGAATCGAGGGTCAACACGTGTCAGTTTATTATGGACAGGGTTTATGCAATCGAGGGTCTACACGTGTCAGTTTATTATGGACAGGGTTTATGGAATCGAGGGTCTACACGTGTCAGATTATTATGGACAGGGTTTATGGAATCGAGGGTCTACACGTGTCAGTTTATTATGGACAGGGTTTATGGAATTGAGGGTCAACACGTGTCAGTTTATTACGGACGGGTTTATGGAATTGAGGGTCAACACGTGTCAGTTTACTTAGGACAGCATTTATGGAATCGAGGGTCAACACGTCAGTTTATTATGGACAGTGTTTATAGAATCGAAGGTCAACACGTGTCAGTTTATTATGGACAGGGTTTATGGAATCGAGGGTCTACACTTGTCAACTTAGTATGGACAGTGCTTATGTAATCTAGGGTCAATATGTGTCAGTTTATGATGGACAGGGTTTATGGAATCGAGGGTCAACCCACGGCAATTTATTATGGACAAGATTTATGGATTCGTGAGTGAACTCTTGTCAGTTTATTATGGACTGGTTTTATTGAATCGAGGGTCAACACGTGTCAGTTTATTATGGACAGGGTTTATGGAATCGAGTGTCAACACGTGTCAGTTTATTATGGGTATGGTTTATGGAATCGAGTGTCAACGCATGTCAGTTTATTATGGACAGGGTTTATGGAATCGATGGTCTGAACGTGTCTGTTTATTATGGACAGGGTTTATGGAATCGAGAGTCAACACGTGTCAGTTTATTATGGACAAGGTTTATAGAATGGAGGGTCGACATATGGCAGTTTATTATGGACAGGGTTTATGGAATCGAGGGTCAACACGTGTCAGTTTATTATGGACAGGGTTTATAGAATCGAGGGTCAACACGTGTCAGTTTATTATGGACAGGGTTTATAGAATCGAGGGTCAGCACGTGTCAGGTTATTATGGACAGGGTTTATAGAATCGAGGGTCAGCACGTGTTAGGTTATTATGGACAGGGTTTATGGAATCGAGGGTCAACACGTGTCTGTTTATTATGGACAGGGTTTATGTAATCGAGGGTCAACACGTGTCAGTTTATGATGGACAGGGGTTATGGAATCGAGGGTCAGCACGTGTCAGGTTATTATGGACAGGATTTATGGAATCGATGGTCTACACGTGTCAGTTTATTATGGACAGGGTTTATGTAATCCAGGGTCAGCACATGTCAGTTTATTATGGACAGGGTTTATAGAATCGAGTGTCAACACATGTCAGTTTATTATGGACAGGGTTTATGGAATCGAGGGTCAACACGTGTCAGTTTATTATGGACAGGGTTTATGGAATCGAGGATCTACACTTGTCAGTTCATGATGGACAGGGGTTATGGAATCGAGGGTCAACACGTGTCAGTTTATTATGGACAGGGTTTATGGAATCGAGGGTCTACACGTGTCAGTTTATTATGGACAGGGTTTATGGAATTGAGGGTCAACACGTGTCAGTTTATTATGGACGGGCTTATGGAATCGAGGGTCAACACGTGTCAGTTTACTTAGGACAGCATTTATGGAATCGAGGGTCAACACGTCAGTTTATTATGGACAGTGTTTATAGAATCGAAGGTCAACACGTGTCAGTTTATTATGGACAGGGTTTATGGAATCGAGGGTCAACACATGTCAGGTTATTATGGACAGGGTTTATGGAATCGAGGGTCTACACGTGTCAGTTTATTAAGGACACAGTTTATGGAATCGAGGGTCAACACGTATCAGTTTATTATGTACAGGGTTTATGTAATCCAGGGTAAACACATGTCAGTTTATTATGGACAGGGTTTATAGAATCGAGTGTCAACATGTGTCAGTTTATTATGGACAGGGTTTATGGAATCGAGGGTCAACACGTGTCAGTTTATTATGGACAGGGTTTATGGAATCGAGGGTCAACCCACTGCAGTTTATTATGGACAGGGTTTATGGAATCTAGGGTCAACATGTGTCAGTTTATTATGGACAGGGTTTATGGAATCGAGGGTCTACACTTGTCAACTTAGTATGGACAGTGCTTATGTAATCTAGGGTCAATATGTGTCAGTTTATGATGGACAGGGTTTATGGAATCGAGGGTCAACCCACGGCAGTTTATTATGGACAAGATTTATGGATTCGTGAGTGAACTCTTGTCAGTTTATTATGGACTGGTTTTATTGAATCGAGGGTCAACACGTGTCAGTTTATTATGGACAGGGTTTATGGAATCGAGTGTCAACACGTGTCAGTTTATTATGGGTATGGTTTATGGAATCGAGTGTCAACGCATGTCAGTTTATTATGGACAGGGTTTATGGAATCGATGGTCTGAACGTGTCTGTTTATTATGGACAGGGTTTATGGAATCGAGAGTCAACACGTGTCAGTTTATTATGGACAAGGTTTATAGAATGGAGGGTCAACACATTTCAGTTTATTATGTACAGGGTTTATGGAATCGAGGGTGGACACTTGTCAACTTAGTATGGACAGTGTGTATGTAATCTAGGGTCAATATGTGTCAGTTTATTATGGACAGTGTTTATGGAATCGAGGGACAACCCACGGCAGTTTATTATGGACAAGGTTTATGGATTCGTGAGTGAACTCTTGTCAGTTTATTATGGACTGGTTTTATAGAATCGAGGGTCAACACGTGTCAGTTTATTATGGACTGGTTTTATAGAATCGAAGGTCAATACATGTCAGTTTATTATGGACAGGGTTTATAGAATCGAGGGTCAACACGTGTCAGTTTTATAGAATCGAGTGTCAACATGTGTCAGTTTATTATGGACAGGGTTTTTGGAATCGTGTGTCAGCTCGTGTCAGTTTATTATGGACAGGTTTTATAGAATTGACTGTCAACAGGTGTCAGTTTATTATGGACAGGGTTTATGGAATCGAGGGTCAACACGTGTCAGTTTATTATGGACAGGGTTTATGGAATCGAGGGTCAACACATGTCAGTTTATTATGGACAGGGTTTATGTAATCGAGGGTCAACACATGTCAGTTTATTATGAACAGGGTTTATAGAATTGAGTGTCAACATATGTCAGTTTATTATGGACAGGGTTTATGGAATCGATGGTCTGCAGGTGTCTGTTTATTATGGACAGGGTTTATGGAATTGAGGGTCGACATATGTCAGTTTATTATCGATAGCGTTTATGGACTCAAGGGTCAACACATGTCAGTTTATTATGGACAGGGTTTATAGAATCGAGGGTCAACATGTGTCAGTTTATTATGGACAGGGTTTATGCAATCGAGGGTCAACACGTGTCAGTTTATGATGGACAGGGGTTATGGAATCGAGGGTCAGCACGTGTCAGGTTATTATGGACAGGATTTATAGAATCGAGGGTCAACAGGTGTCAATTTATTATGGACAGGGTTTATGGAATCGAGGGTCAACATGTGTCAGTTTATTATGGACAGGGTTTATAGAATCGAGGGTCAACACGTGTCAGTTTATTATGGACAGAGCTTATGGAATCGAGGGTCAACACGTGTCAGTTTATTATGGACAGGGTTTATAGAATCGAGGGTCAACACGTGTCAGTTTATTATGGACAGGTTTTATGGAATCGAGCGTCAACACATGTCAGGTTATTATGGACAGGGTTTATGGAATCGAGGGTCTACACGTGTCAGTTTATTAAGGACACAGTTTATGGAATCGAGGGTCAACACGTATCAGTTTATTATGGACAGGGTTTATGTAATCCAGGGTAAACACATGTCAGTTTATTATGGACAGGGTTTATAGAATCGAGTGTCAACATGTGTCAGTTTATTATGGACAGGGTTTATGGAATCAAGGGTAAACACGTGTCAGTTTATTATGGACAGGGTTTATGGAATCGAGGGTCTACACTTGTCAACTTAGTATGGATAGTGTTTATGTAATCTAGGGTCAATATGTGTCAGTTTATTATGGACAGGGTTTATGGAATCGAGGGTCAACCCACGGCAGTTTATTATGGACAGGGTTTATGGAATCGAGGGTCAACATGTGTCAGTTTATTATGGACAGGGTTTATGGAATCGAGGGTCTACACTTGTCAACTTAGTATGGACAGCGTTTATGTAATCTAGGGTCAATATGTGTCAGTTTATTATGGACAGGGTTTATGGAATCGAGGGTCAACCCACGGCAGTTTATTATGGACAAGGTTTATGGATTCGTGAGTGAACTCTTGTCAGTTTATTATGGACTGGTTTTATAGAATCGAGGGTCAACACGTGTCAGTTTATTATGGACTGGTTTTATAGAATCGAAGGTCAACACATGTCAGTTTATTATGGACAGGGTTTATAGAATTGAGGGTCAACACGTGTCAGTTTTATAGAATCAAGTGTCAACATGTGTCAGTTTATTATGGACAGGGTTTTTGGAATCGTGTGTCAGCTCGTGTCAGTTTATTATGGACAGGTTTTATAGAATTGACTGTCAACAGGTGTCAGTTTATTATGGACAGGGTTTATGGAATCGAGGGTCAACACGTGTCAGTTTATTATGGACAGTGTTTATGGAATCGAGGGTCAACACATGTCAGTTTATTATGGACAGGGTTTATGTAATCGAGGGTCAACACATGTCAGTTTATTATGAACAGGGTTTATAGAATTGAGTGTCAACATGTGTCAGTTTATTATGGACAGGGTTTATGGAATCGATGGTCTGCACGTGTCTGTTTATTATGGACAGGGTTTATGGAATTGAGGGTCGACATATGTCAGTTTAGTATCGATAGCGTTTATGGACTCAAGGGTCAACACATGTCAGTTTATTATGGACAGGGTTTATAGAATCGAGGGTCAACATGTGTCAGTTTATTATGGACAGGGTTTATGCAATCGAGGGTCAACACCTGTCAGTTTATGATGGACAGGGGTTATGGAATCGAGGGTCAGCACGTGTCAGGTTATTATGGACAGGATTTATGAAATCGATGGTCTGCACGTGTCTGTTTATTATGAACAGGGTTTATGTAATCGAGGGTCAACACGTGTCAGTTTATGATGGACAGGGGTTATGGAATCGAGGGTCAGCACATGTCAGGTTATTATGGACAGGATTTATAGAATCGAGGGTCAACAGGTGTCAATTTATTATGGACAGGGTTTATGGAATCGAGGGTCAACAGGTGTCAGTTTATTATGGACAGGGTTTATAGAATCGAGGGTCAACACGTGTCAGTTTATTATGGACAGAGCTTATGGAATCGAGGGTCAACACGTGTCAGTTTATTATGGACAGGGTTTATAGAATCGTGGGTCAACACATGTCAGGTTATTATGGACAGGGTTTATGGAATCGAGGGTCTACACGTGTCAGTTTATTAAGGACACAGTTTATGGAATCGAGGGTCAACACGTATCAGTTTATTATGGACAGGGTTTATGTAATCCAGGGTAAACACATGTCAGTTTATTATGGACAGGGTTTATAGAATCGAGTGTCAACATGTGTCAGTTTATTATGGACAGGGTTTATGGAATCAAGGGTCAACACGTGTCAGTTTATTATGGACAGGGTTTATGGAATCGAGGGTCACAACTTGTCAACTTAGTATGGATAGTGTTTATGTAATCTAGGGTCAATATGTGTCAGTTTATTATGGACAGGGTTTATGGAATCGAGGGTCAACATGTGCCAGTTTATTATGGACAGGGTTTATGGAATCGAGGGTCTACACTTGTCAACTTAGTATGGACAGTGTTTATGTAATCTAGGGTCAATATGTGTCAGTTTATTATGGACAGGGTTTATAGAATGGAGGTCAACACGTGTCAGTTTATTATGGACAGGGTTTATAGAATCGAGGGTCAACACGTGTCAGTTTATTATGGACAGGGTTTATAGAATCGAGGGTCAACACGTGTCAGTTTATTATGGACAGGTTTTATGGAATCGAGGGTCTACACGTGTCAGTTTATTATGGACAAGGTTTATGGATTCGTGAGTGAACTCTTGTCAGTTTATTATGGACTGGTTTTATAGAATCGAGGGTCAACACGTGTCAGTTTATTATGGACTGGTTTTATAGAATCGAAGGTCAACACATGTCAGTTTATTATGGACAGGGTTTATAGAATCGAGGGTCAACACGTGTCAGTTTTATAGAATCGAGTGTCAACATGTGTCAGTTTATTATGGACAGGGTTTTTGGAATCGTGTGTCAGCTCGTGTCAGTTTATTATGGACAGGTTTTATAGAATTGACTGTCAACAGGTGTCAGTTTATTATGGACAGGGTTTATGGAATCGAGGGTCAACACGTGTCAGTTTATTATGGACAGTGTTTATGGAATCGAGGGTCAACACATGTCAGTTTATTATGGACAGGGTTTATGTAATCGAGGGTCAACACATGTCAGTTTATTATGAACAGGGTTTATAGAATTGAGTGTCAACATGTGTCAGTTTATTATGGACAGGGTTTATGGAATCGATGGTCTGCACGTGTCTGTTTATTATGGACAGGGTTTATGGAATTGAGGGTCGACATATGTCAGTTTATTATCGATAGCGTTTATGGACTCAAGGGTCAACACATGTCAGTTTATTATGGACAGGGTTTATAGAATCGAGGGTCAACATGTGTCAGTTTATTATGGACAGGGTTTATGCAATCGAGGGTCAACACGTGTCAGTTTATGATGGACAGGGGTTATGGAATCGAGGGTCAGCACGTGTCAGGTTATTATGGACAGGATTTATGAAATCGATGGTCTGCACGTGTCTGTTTATTATGGACAGGGTTTATGTAATCGAGGGTCAACACGTGTCAGTTTATGATGGACAGGGGTTATGGAATCGAGGGTCAGCACATGTCAGGTTATTATGGACAGGATTTATAGAATCGAGGGTCAACAGGTGTCAATTTATTATGGACAGGGTTTATGGAATCGAGGGTCAACAGGTGTCAGTTTATTATGGACAGGGTTTATAGAATCGAGGGTCAACACGTGTCAGTTTATTATGGACAGAGCTTATGGAATCGAGGGTCAACACGTGTCAGTTTATTATGGACAGGGTTTATAGAATCGAGGGTCAACACGTGTCAGTTTATTATGGACAGGTTTTATGGAATCGAGGGTCAACACATGTCAGGTTATTATGGACAGGGTTTATGGAATCGAGGGTCTACACGTGTCAGTTTATTAAGGACACAGTTTATGGAATCGAGGGTCAACACGTATCAGTTTATTATGGACAGGGTTTATGTAATCCAGGGTAAACACATGTCAGTTTATTATGGACAGGGTTTATAGAATCGAGTGTCAACATGTGTCAGTTTATTATGGACAGGGTTTATGGAATCAAGGGTCAACACGTGTCAGTTTATTATGGACAGGGTTTATGGAATCGAGGGTCTACACTTGTCAACTTAGTATGGATAGTGTTTATGTAATCTAGGGTCAATATGTGTCAGTTTATTATGGACAGGGTTTATGGAATCGAGGGTCAACCCACTGCAGTTTATTATGGACAGGGTTTATGGAATCGAGGGTCAACATGTGTCAGTTTATTATGGACAGGGTTTATGGAATCGAGGGTCTACACTTGTCAACTTAGTATGGACAGTGTTTATGTAATCTAGGGTCAATATGTGTCAGTTTATTATGGACAGGGTTTATGGAATCGAGGGTCAACCCACGGCAGTTTATTATGGACAAGGTTTATGGATTCGTGAGTGAACTCTTGTCAGTTTATTATGGACTGGTTTTATTGAATCGAGGGTCAACACGTGTCAGTTTATTATGGACTGCTTTTATAGAATCGAAGGTCAACACATGTCAGTTTATTATGGACAGGGTTTATAGAATGGAGGTCAACACGTGTCAGTTTATTATGGACAGGGTTTATAGAATCGTGGGTGAACACGTGTCTGTTTATTATGGACAAGGTTTGTGGAATCGAGAGTGAATATATGGGATAGGTTCACCAGGACTGCTGCGGAACTTGCCCAATTCTCATTAGTACTTCCAGAAGCCTTACGGCTCACACTAAATGTTTTAGGAAGAGTATCCTTCCCTCTATATTCTGATTTCTGAACAGTCTGTGAAACCATGAACAGTATTCCCCTTTGCATTATTTATTTATACTGTAAATTACAGTAATTTTTATGTATTGCACTGCTCAGCTGCTATAAAACAAGTTTCAGGATATCCGTCAGTGATAGTAAACCTGATAGTGATCTCCCAGCGGCCACCTTGTCACCCTTTCTTTGCGCCGATTAAGTTTTCCTGTCAGAATCCCCACTCCACCCCAAGTGACCGAGTTACCTTTTTTTGATGAGGTCAATGGCTGATCCGATCAGACCGCTCTTCATTTGCTGAAGGGTGACACCATAGGCAGACAGCTCAGCGGCTGCTTCCAGCAGGAGCGTGGGGCAGCAAGTCGACTGGGTTTCAGTCACTGAGTTCCTCCCCGGGAGACTGGCATCCCCTTTGCTGACATCCTTATTCTTGTTGCCGGTCTCTGAGCTGCCAAGGGGGACTGCCGCTGTGTGCAGGGGAGAGCTGGGAGCTGGACCTGTGCAGACGGGTGGGGCGTGGCAGTCTGTACTGGGGTTCGCAGGTGGAGGAAGAGGAGAGTGGTGGTAAGGGAGGTCCCCACTGTGGGATGGCCAGGATGGGGGATGACCCCCCTGGGTGAGGCAGGGGCCCGAGGGAGACTTGGGGATCCCGTTGGAGCCCCCCAATATCCCCTGACTCTTCCCTCTCATCCTTTTGAACTCCTCAAAGGAGGGGATGTGGGTGCGGCTGGGCCGACGGCTCCCGTTGGGAGCCTGCAGAGTTGGCGGCCCCCTTCCCATCCCCTGAGAACTGAATGCTTTGATCCTGGCCCCCTCCTCTTCAGGGAAGAGAGTCCGTGCCAGGTCGGGGCTACTGTTCTGCCGCCGTAGACGCAGCCTTCTCGTGGCCTCTTCCATTATCTGGGAGGGGCTGGTCAGCCCCAAAACAGTGTCTGGTGAGGGTGCTGCTCTGAGAGGCTCAGCTGGTGGGGGCCGAGGACAGAGTGGCCTACTGGCCTCTTCAGCAGACTTGCTATTCTGTATCCTGAGCCTCTCCCTCAGGACACGGATAGTCTCACCAGCACCACTCCCCTCCGCCACTGCAAGGAGGGGTCGCAGCGAGGCGCTGGGGAGACGGAGCATCTCCCTTCCCTCTGCAGGCACTCCTTTGACACCTACCCCCTGCCAGAAGCCTGGGACCAGGGGATCTGCCTTGTGGTGGGCTGAGGCCTGGTGGAGCTCCTCCAGACTCCTGGAGGGCCTGGCATCTGGCAAGGAGGGATGTCTGGCTCCCAGACTGCGCTGGGACCCCTCGGCTGGGCCGCTCAGAGAGGATCCTTGGCTCTCACCCGCACCAGTCCTAGCGATCCCCTCTGGTTTGCCTGGGCCTGGCTCCAAGAGGTCAGAGTGGCTGGTTTGGTCATCCTTGCGGCAGCTGATGTCCATGCCACTGGCCGCAGCAGAGGCTCCCAGCAGGTTACATAATTCAGCATTCAGGTCTGGCATGGGGCCCTTGTGTGTCTCATCTCAGCTGTGGAGTGGTGGCCAAGTGTACTGTCAGAGAGAGAGATCGGGGAGAGGGAGATCGGGAGGGGGAGAGAGTAGGGGGAGAGGGAGAGAGAGAGTGGAGGGGTGAGGGAGAGAGAGAGATTGGGGAGAGAGTTGGGGGAGAGATTGGGAGAGACAGAGTGGGGGAAGAGCAAGAGGGGGAGAGTAGGGGAGAGAGAGACAGAGAGAGGGAGAGGGGAGAGAGAGAAAGAGGGTGGGACAGAGAGAGTGGGAGAGAGAGAGAATGAGATATCAGGAGAAAGAGAGTGTGCGAGCGAGGCAGAGAGAGAATGACAACGTGAGGCAGCGAGAGACAGAGAATGAGTAAGAGAGCAGGAGAGAGCAGGCAAGGCAGAATCAGAGAACAAGGCAGAGAGAGAGAGAGAGAGAGAGGGAGGGACAAACAGAGGGGGAGAGAGAGACAGAGAGGGAGGGAGAGAGAGAGAGAGAGAGAGAGAGAGAGAGAGGGAGGGAGACAGGGGGAAGAGAGAGAGGGGGGAGAGAGAGAGAGGGAAGGGGATGGGGGAGAGAAAGGGAGTGTGGGAAGTGAAGAGGGTGAGAGAGTGGGGGAGAGAGAGAGAGAGAGAGAGAGAGAGAGAGAGAGAGAGAGAGAGAGAGAGAGAGAGAGACTTGTTACTCCTGTCACCATTCAGTGGTACCACAGATAGAGTATAAACTGTAATGACATTAGAGCAATATACACAAAATCTTGGAGTTCTCTGCAGTTCCCTCGGTCGCCATGGTGGGAAATGAACAGACAGTGTTTTGGGCTGGACTGGAAAGTAAGGGGCATAAGACTGTGATTCTGACCCAGCCACCTACCTGTTCACCTGGTCTCACCTATCACGTACTGCCCCGCTCCCCCCCCCCCCCCACCATCTTCTTATTCTGGCTTCTTTCCCTTTCTTTTCCAGTGTAATGCAGGGTCTCGGCCCCAAATGTCCACTGTTTATTCCCCTGACCTGCTGAGTTTTGTGTGTGTTGCTCTGAATTCCCAGCATCTGTTGAACTTCTTGTGATTTGCTGCTCCACAGAGGTATGCCTACCCTGACGGAATTTGAATCTTCTCCTCATCAGGAGTTTGGTGAAGTCCCCTCTCCAATCTTGCCCTCCTTCCCCTCCTCTCAACTCATTCTGACCTTTCACCCTTCCTTTCCAATCCCGATGAAGAATCTCGCCTGAAACATTGACTGCTTGTTCCAGCAGCTGCCTGACCCCCTGAGCTCCTCCAGAATTTTGTGCATGTTGCTCTGTGTTTGCACAACCTTGAGGATCTGCAATATTAAGTTTAGGTTGGTGATTGGTTTATAATTGTCACATGTACAGCCAGAGAACATAATCATCTTTGCCAGCCACAGAGACCATCTGCAAACATCAGTACAACCAGATAACAATTACAGCACGGAAACAGGCCATCTCGGCCCTTCCAGTCCATGCTGAATGCTTACTTGCACCTAGTCCCACCGACCTGCACTCAGCCCATAACCCTCCATTCCTTTCCAGTCCAATTTTACTTTAAATGACAATATCAAACCTGCCTCTACCACTTCTACTGGAAGCTCATTCCACACATCTACCACTCTCTGAGTAAAGAAATTCCCCCTCGTGTTACCCCTAAGTTTTTGCCCCCTAACTCTCAACTCATGTCCTCTTGTTTGAATCTCCCCTACTCTCAATGGAAGTCACCTATCCACGTCAACTCTATCTATCCCCTTCATAATTTTAAATACCTCTATCAAGTTCCCCCTCAACTTTCTACAATCCAAAGAGTAAAGACCTAACTTGTTCAACCTTTCTCTGTAACTTAGGTGCTGAAACCCAGGTAACATTCTAGTAAATCTTCTCTGTACTCTCTCTATTTTGTTGACATCTTTCCTATAATTCGGTGACCAGAACTGTACACAATACTCCAAATTTGGCCTCACCAATGCCTTGCACAATTTTAACATTACATCCCAACTCCTATACTCAATGTTCTGATTTATAAAGGCCAGCATACCAAAAGCTTTCTTCACCACCCTATCCACATGAGATTCCACCCTTCAGTGAACTATGCACCATTATTCCCAGATCACTCTGTTCTACTACATTCTTCAATGTCCTACCATTTACCATGTATGTCCTATTTGGATTATTCTCACCAAAATGTAGCACCTCACACTTATCAGCATTAAACTCCATCTGCCATCTTTTAGCCCACTCTTCTAACTGGCCTAAGTCTCTTTGCAAGCTTTGAAAACCTACTTCATTATCCACAAACACGAGGAAATCTGCAGATGCTGGAAATTCAAGCAACACACACAAAATGCTGGTGGAACACAGCAGGCCAGGCAGCATCTATAGAGAGAAGCACTGTCGACGTTTCAGGCCGAGACCCTTCATCAGGACTCAGAGGACTAATCCAATTTACCACCCCATCATCCAGATCATTAACGTATATGACAAACAACATTGGACTCAGTACAGATCCCTGAGGCACACCACTAGTCACCGGCCTCCAACCTGACAAACAGTTATCCACCACTACTCTCTGGCATCTCCCATCCAGCCATCCATTTTACTACTTCAATATTAATACCTTACGATTGAACCTTCCTAACTAACCTTCCATGTGGAACCTTGTCAAAGGCCTTCCTAAAGTCCATATAGACGACATTCACTGCTTTACCCTTGTCAACTTTCCTAGTAACCTCTTCAAAAAATATAATAAGATTTGTCAAACATGACCTTCCATGCACAAATCCATGTTGACTGTTCCTAATCAGACCCTGCCTATCCAGATAATTATATATACCATCTCTAAGAATACTTTCCATTAATTTACCCACCACTGATGTCAAACTTACAGGCCTATAGTTGTTAGGGTTACTCTTAGAACCCTTTTTAAACAATGGAACAATATGAGCAAAACGTCAATCCTCTGACACCATCCCCGTTGCTAATGACACTTGAAATATTTCTGTCAGAGCCCCTGCTATTTCTACACTAACTTCCCTCAAGGTCCTAGGGAAGATCCTATCAAGACTCGGAAATTTATCCATTTTTATATTCCTTAAAAGCACCAGTACTTCCTCCTCTTTAATCATCATAGTTTCCATAACTACCCTACTTGTTTCTCTTACCTTACACAATTCAATATCGTTCTCTTTAGTGAATACCGAAGAAAAGAAATTGTTCAAAATCTCCCCCATCTCTTTTGGCTCCACACGTAGCTGTCCACTCTGAATTTTCTATGGGACCAATTTTATCCCTCACTATCTGTTTGCTATTAATATAACTGCAGAAACCCTTTGGATTTATTTTCACCTTACTTGCCAAAGCAACCTCGTATCTTCTTTTAGCTTTTCTAATTTCTTTCTTAAGGTTCTTTTTACATTCTCTATATTCTTCGAGCACCTCATTTACTCCATGCTGCCCATATTTATTGTAGATCTCCCTCTTTTTCTGAACCAAGTACATCCAGTGAAGCCCAGAACAATGGTACCAGACTGCAGTGTGGGCAGACGAGTTAGATTGAGAGATCAAAGGTAATGTACACGAGGTCTGTTCTGGAGTCTGATTGAGCCTGTTGGTGTATGTTTTCAAGCTGGAGGGAAGAGGGGAGAAGAAGGAATGGCCAAGTATGAAGGATCTTTGGTGATGGCACACAGACTGTCTGGCAAGCAATTCTGCTGTCTGGATCATTGAATTCTTGTGTGGTATAAATCACTTGAATCTACTGGCTAGATTTCTGCCTATAACTCATTCCTGTTTACTCTAAAGCATTGGAGAAAATTAAATTGCAAATGAAGTGATATACGGGAAACTGAAGATGTCTTACAAAGAAGCAAGTCGACAGCCAAGGAATGAGTCAGACCTGCTGGAGGCCCAAGACACAATGCATGTGTGGAGGTGGTTCATAATGATTACATTGCGTTTGTCTACACAAAGGAAGGGGATGATAAATATACTGCAGTTGAGTATGAGGTATGTGATGTACTGGAAAGGATAAACACACTGAGAGTCAGAATAATAAGGGGTTTGAGATCACTGTAAGGAGATATACTGCCAAGACTGTTAGCTTATCTCTTTCAATTAAGTGAATTAAAGAAGGAAATAATTGAAGCTCTAAATCATTGGACCATAAAAGATACTGTAGGTGCCGGCCAGGGTGCAGTGGCATCCACACGGGACTTTGAGGTGAGTGGTCCTGGGTTCGAATCTGTGCGGCTCTTTGCACGCTTTCCATCTGTGCTGGGTTGAGCAGTGAGCTAGAACTCATTCTTGTAAAAAACAGACAAAATGCTAAAGAAACAGCAAGGTTGCTGCCCAATGTGCCACAGGGCACGGAGAGATATAACGACAACAGACAGTAGGAGCAGAATTAAGCCACAGCCCTCTGTGGCAAGGAGTCTCACAGATTCACCACCCTCCGGCTAAAGAAATTCTTCCTCATCTCTTTTCTAAATGGACACCCCTCTTTTGTGAAGCTGTGCTCTCTGGACCTCAACTCCCCCACTATAAGAAACATCCTCTCCATATCCACTCTATCTAGGCCTTTCAATTCTCATGAACCTTCTCTGAACCCTCTCCAATGTCAGCGGATCTTTTCTTAGATAAGGGGCACAGAACAGCTGATAATACTCCAAATGCAGTCTGACCGAATGTCCGAGCACAACCTCAGCATTACATCCTTGCTTTTAAATTCTAGTCCCACACTGGCTGCAAATGCTAAATGCTGGAAGATCACTGGTACATAATAAAGGTTGATTAGATAGATAGATGATATAATTATAGATCAACCAACCTGACATAGGTGAAGGGCAAACTCACAGGATCATTGCACAAGAATAGGCCATTTGTCTCACTGAGTCTGCGTTGACCCTCAACTTATTGGAAATTAGAGTCACAGAGCACAGAAACAGCCTCTTCAGCCCACCTTGCCTCTGTCAAACTGTTGTTCTGCCTAGTCCTGTCATCCCGCACCAAGGCCATAGCCCTCCACACTCTTCCTATCCATGTACTTACCCAAACCTGTCCTAACCCACATCCAACACTTCTGCTGGCAGCCCGCTCCACATTCACACCACCCTCTGAGTGAAGAAGTGCTCTATCACGTATCCCTTTCACCTTTCACCCTTAACCCATGACTGCTAGTTGTAATCTCACCCACCCTCAGTGGGAAAAGCCTGTGTGCATTTACCCTATCTATACCTCACATAATTTTGTATCCCTCTCTAATACCTCCCCTCATTCTCCTACACTCCAGGGAATAAAGTCCTAATCTATTCAACCTTTCCCTAAAACGTAGCTTCGGAAGTCTTGGCCACATCCTTTTAAATTATCTCTTACTCTTAGAGTTATGGAAAACTGCACTACAGAAATGGGCCCTTCGGCCCATCTAGCCCATGCCAAACTATTATGCTGCCTAGTCCCAGACCATCACCTTCCATTTACCTCCCATCCATGTACCCATACAAAGTTTTGAAATTGACCCGCATCCACCACTCATGCAGGCAGCTTGTTCATAATCTCACCATCCTCTGAGTGAAGAAGTTTCCTCTCATGTTCCCCTTAAACATTTCACCTTTCACCCTTAACCCATGACCTCTAGTTGTAATCTCACCCAACCTCAGTGGAAAAGCCTACTTTCATTTACCTATCTATACCCCTCATAATTTTGTACACCTCTATCAAATCTTCCCTCATTCTTCTACATTCCAGGGAATAAAGTCCTAACCTATTTAACCTTTCCCTAAAACTCAGGTCCTCAAGTCCCAGCAGAATCTTTGTAAATTTTCTTTGCACTCTTTCAATCTTATTGACATCTTTCCTGTCATTGTGACCAAAACTGCACACAACGCTCCAAATTAGTCTTCACCAACATTTTAGACAGCTTCAACATAACATCCCAACTCCTGTACTCAATACTTCCATTTATGAAGGCCAACGTGCCTGTAGCGGCTCTCAAACAAACCAAACCAATGCCTTTGTTAGAGACCAAGCACAGGGAGCTATCTTGTATGATGTGCTCTGGTCCAATCCATAAATGATGTTCAAAGTCAAAAAAAGATTTCTGATCCTTCAATAGCAACGAGCAAACAATATGATCCCAAACTACTGAAACTAAAACTGGTGATATTAAATGTAGAGCAGAGTTAAGTGATTTCTAATGTATTTAAGTGAAGTTAAAGGGTCAACAAAAGATAACACACCCGCCATTCTCCAGCTTAAAAACTAATCAGAATAAGGCAAGAATATGTAATTTATTCCCTTCACTTTTACCACACCGCCACCCACATGACTAACCACCATAATAAATGTTATAAATGTGCAACACAGAATACAATGCAGACTGAAAACAGATGCATGACTCCTGCACCCCAGTCACCCAGATATTAAACTATACACTCTGACCTTCCCCACACTGACCATCCCCACTCTGACCATCCCCAGTCTGACAATCCACACTCTGACCATCGCAGTCTGACCATCCCCACTCTGACCGTCCCCAGTCTGACCATCGCAGTCTGATCATCCCCAGTCTGACAATCCACACTCTGACCGTCCCCACTCTGACCGTCCCCAGTCTGACCATCGCAGTCTGATCATCCCCAGTCTGACCATCCCCACTCTGACCATCCCCACTCTGACCATCCCCAATCTGACCGTCCCCACTCTGACCATCCCCACTCTGACGATCCCCAGTCTGACCATCCCCACTCTGACTGTCCCCACTCTGACCGTCCACAGTCTGACCATCCCCACTCTGACCGTCCTCAGTCTGACCGTCCCCACTCTGACCATCCCCAGACTGATCAATTCCAGTCTGATCATCCCCACTCTGACCATCGCAGTCTGACCATCCCCAGTATGACCATCCCCAGTCTGATCATCCCCACTCTGACCATTCCCAGACTGACCATCCCCACACTGATCATCCCCAGTCTGACTGTCCCCAGTCTGACCATCCCCACTCTGACCGTCCCCAGTCTGACCGTCCCCACTCTGACCATCCCCACTCTGACCGTCACCAGTCTGACCATCCCCACTCTGACTGTCCCCACTCTGACCATCCCCACTCTGACCGTCACCAGTCTGACCATCCCCACTCTGACTGTCCCCACTCTGACCGTCCACAGTCTGACCATCCCCACTCTGACCATCCCCACTCTGACCGTCCCCACTCTGACCGTCCACACTCTGACCATCCCCAGTCTGATCATCCCCAGTCTGACTGTCCCCAGTCTGACCATCCCCACTCTGACCGTCCCCACTCTGACCATCCCCACTCTGACCGTCCCCACTCTGACCGTCCACACTCTGACCATCCCCAGTCTGATCATCCCCAGTCTGACTGTCCCCAGTCTGACCATCCCCACTCTGACCGTCCCCACTCTGACCGTCCACACTCTGACCATCCCCAGTCTGATCATCCCCAGTCTGACTGTCACCAGTCTGACCATCCCCACTCTGACTGTCCCCACTCTGACCGTCCACAGTCTGACCATCCCCACTCTGACCATCCCCACTCTGACCGTCCCCACTCTGACCGTCCACACTCTGACCATCCCCAGTCTGATCATCCCCAGTCTGACCGTCACCAGTCTGACCATCCCCACTCTGACCATCCCCACTCTGACCGTCCCCACTCTGACCATCCCAATCTGACCATCCCCAGTCTGACCATCCCCACTCTGACCGTCCCCACTCTGACCGTCCCCAGTCTGACCATCCCCACTCTGACCGTCCCCAGTCTGACCGTCCCCACTCTGACCATCCCCAGTCTGACCATCCCCCGTCTGACCGTCCCCACTCTGACCGTCCCCAGTCTGACCGTCCCCAGTCTGACCATCCCCAGTCTGATCATCCCCACTCTGACCGTCCCCAGTCTGACCATCCCCAGTCTGACCATCCCCAGCCTGACCATCCCCAGCCTGATCATCCCCAACCTGACCATCCCCAGCCTGACCATCCCCACTCTGACCATCCCCAGTTTGACCATCCGCATTCTGACCATCCCCAGTCTGACCGTCCCCAGTCTGACCATCCCCACTCTGACCATCCCCAGACTGACCATCCCCAGTCTGACCATCCCCAGTCTGACCGTCCCCAGTCTGACCATCCCCACTCTGACCATCCCCAGTCTGATCATCCCCAGTCTGACCATCCCCAGTCTGACCGTCCCCACTCTGACCATCCCCAGTCTGACCGTCCCGACCATCCCCAGTCTGACCATCCCCAGTCTGACCGTCCCCAGTCTGACCGTCCCCACTCTGACCATCCCCAGTCTGATCATCCCCACTCTGACCATCCCCAGTCTGACCATCCCCACTCTGACCGTCCCCAATCTGACCATCCCCAGTCTGACCATCCCCAGACTGGCCATCCCCAGTCTGACCGTCCCCACTCTGACCATCCCCAGTCTGATCATCCCCACTCTGACCATCCCCACTCTGACCGTCCCCAATCTGACCATCCCCAGACTGGCCATCCCCAGTCTGACCATCCCCACTCTGACCATCCCCACTCTGACCGTCCCCAATCTGACCATCCCCAGTCTGACCATCCCCAGACTGGCCATCCCCAGTCAGACCATCCCCACACTGACCGTTCCCAGTCTGACCATCCCCACTCTGAGCATCCCCCGTCTCACCGTCCCCAGACTGACCATCCCCAGACTGATCAATACCACTCTGACCAACCCGAGTCTGATCATCCCCACTCTGACCATCCCCAGTCTGACCGTCCCCAGCCTGACCATCCCCAGTCTGACCGTCCCCAGTCTGATCATCCCCAGTCTGACCGTCCCCAGTCTGACCATCCCCACTCTGACCATCCCCAGTCTGACAATCCACACTCTGACCATCGCAGTCTGACCATCCCCACTCTGACCGTCCCCAGTCTGACCATCGCAGTCTGATCATCCCCAGTCTGACCATCGCAGTCTGATCATCCCCAGTCTGACCATCCCCACTCTGACCATCACCACTCTGACCATCCCCACTCTGACCATCCCCAATCTGACCGTCCCCACTCTGACCATCCCCACTCTGACCATCCCCAGTCTGACCATCCCCAGTATGACCATCCCCAGTCTGATCATCCCCACACTGATCATCCCCAGTCTGACTGTCCCCAGTCTGACCATCCCCACTCTGACCGTCCCCAGTCTGACCGTCCCCACTCTGACCATCCCCACTCTGACCGTCACCAGTCTGACCATCCCCACTCTGACTGTCCCCACTCTGACCGTCCACAGTCTGACCATCCCCACTCTGACCATCCCCACTCTGACCGTCCACACTCTGACCGTCCACACTCTGACCATTCCCAGTCTGATCATCCCCAGTCTGACTGTCCCCAGTCTGACCATCCCCACTCTGACTGTCCCCACTCTGACCGTCCACAGTCTGACCATCCCCACTCTGACCATCCCCACTCTGACCGTCCACACTCTGACCGTCCACACTCTGACCATTCCCAGTCTGATCATCCCCAGTCTGACTGTCCCCACTCTGACCATCACCACTCTGACCATCCCCAGTCCGACCATCCCCACTCTGACCGTCCCCAGTCTGACCATCCCCACTCTGACCGTCCCCAGTCTGACCGTCCCCACTCTGACCATCCCCAGTCTGACCATCCCCCGTCTGACCGTCCCCACTCTGACCGTCCCCAGTCTGACCGTCCCCAGTCTGACCATCCCCAGTCTGATCATCCCCACTCTGACCGTCCCCAGTCTGACCATCCCCAGTCTGACCATCCCCAGCCTGACCATCCCCAGCCTGATCATCCCCAGCCTGACCATCCCCAGCCTGACCATCCCCACTCTGACCATCCCCAGTTTGACCATCCGCATTCTGACCATCCCCAGTCTGACCATCCCCAGACTGACCATCCCCAGTCTGACCATCCCCAGTCTGACCGTCCCCAGTCTGACCATCCCCACTCTGACCATCCCCAGTCTGATCATCCCCAGTCTGACCATCCCCAGTCTGACCGTCCCCACTCTGACCATCCCCAGTCTGACCGTCCCCACTCTGACCATCCCCAGTCTGACCATCCCCAGTCTGACCGTCCCCAGTCTGACCGTCCCCACTCTGACCATCCCCAGTCTGATCATCCCCACTCTGACCATCCCCAGTCTGACCATCCCCACTCTGACCGTCCCCAATCTGACCATCCCCAGTCTGACCATCCCCAGACTGATCAATACCACTCTGACCAACCCGAGTCTGACCATCCCCAGTCTGACCGTCCCCAGCCTGACCAACCCCAGTCTGACCATCCCCACTCTGACCATCCCCAGTCTGATCATCCCCAGTCTGACCGTCCCCAGTCTGACCATCCCCACTCTGACCATCCCCAGCCTGACCTTCCCCAGCCTGATCATCCCCAGTCTGATCATCCCCACTCTGACCGTCCCCAGTCTGATCATCCCCAGTCTGACCGTCCCCAGTCTGACCATCCCCACTCTGACCATCCCCAGCCTGACCTTCCCCAGCCTGACCATCCCCACTCTGACCATCCCCAGTCTGATCAACCCCAGTCTGACCATCCCCACTCTGACCATCCCCAGCCTGACCTTCCCCAGCCTGACCATCCCCACTCTGACCATCCCCAGCCTGACCTTCCCCAGCCTGACCATCCCCACTCTGACCATCCCCAGCCTGACCATCCCCACTCTGACCATCCCCACTCTGACCATCCCCAGCCTGACCATCCCCACTCTGACCATCCCCAGTCTGACCATCCCCACTCTGACCATCCCCAGTCTGATCATCCCCAGCCTGACCATCCCCACTCTGACCGTCCACACTCTGACCATCCCCAATCTGACCGTCTCCAGTCTGTCCGTCCCCACTCTGACCATCCCCAATCTGACCGTCTCCAGTCTGTCCGTCCCCACTCTGACCATTCCCACTCTGACCATCCCCAGTCTGACCATCCCCAGTCTGACCGTCCCCAGTCTGACCATCCCCAGTCTGACCGTCCCCAGTCTGACCATCACCACTCTGACCATCCCCAGACTGACCATCCCCACTCTGACGGT
The DNA here is from genome assembly GCF_030144855.1 of Hypanus sabinus. NCBI lineage: Eukaryota > Metazoa > Chordata > Chondrichthyes > Myliobatiformes > Dasyatidae > Hypanus > Hypanus sabinus. Next base: position 91,745,685 of record NC_082709.1, on the reverse strand, counting down.
CCCCAGCCTAACCATCCCCAGTCTGATCATCCCCAGTCTGACCATCCGCATTCTGACCATCACCAGTCTGACCATCCCCAGACTGACCATCCCCACTCTGACCATCCCCAGTCTGATCATCCCCAGTCTGACCATCCCCAGTCTGACCATCCGCATTCTGACCATCACGTCTGACCATCCCCAGTCTGACCGTCCCCAGTCTGACCATCCCCACTCTGACCATCCCCACTCTGACCGTCCCCAATCTGACCATCCCCAGTCTGACCATCCCCACACTGACCGTCCCCAGTCTGACCATCCCCACTCTGACCATCCCCAGTCTGATCATCCCCAGCCTGACCATCCCCACTCTGAGCATCCTCCGTCTCACCGTCCCCAGACTGACCATCCCCAGACTGATCAATTCCACTCTGACCAACCCGAGTCTGATCATCCCCACTCTGACCATCCCCAGTCTGACCATCCCCAGCCTGACCATCCCCAGTCTGACCGTCCCCAGTCTGACCATCCCCAGCCTGACCATCCCCAGTCTGACCGTCCCCAGTCTGATCATCCCCAGTCTGATCATCCCCAGTCTGATCATCCCCAGTCTGACCATCCCCAGTCTGACCATCCCCAGTCTGATCAACCCCAGTCTGACCATCCCCAGCCTGACCATCCCCAGCCTGACCATCCCCAGTCTGACCATCCCCACTCTGACCATCCCCAGTCTGATCATCCCCAGTCTGATCATCCCCACTCTGACCATCCCCAGTCTGATCATCCCCAGTCTGATCATCCCCAGTCTGACCATTCCCAGTCTGACCATCCCCAGTCTGATCAACCCCAGTCTGACCATCCCCAGTCTGACCATCCCCAGCCTGACCATCCCCAGTCTGATCATCCCCAGTCTGACCATCCCCACTCTGACCATCCCCAGTCTGACAATCCACACTCTGACCATCGCAGTCTGACCATCCCCACTCTGACCGTCCCCAGTCTGACCATCGCAGTCTGATCATCCCCAGTCTGACAATCCACACTCTGACCGTCCCCACTCTGACCGTCCCCAGTCTGACCATCGCAGTCTGATCATCCCCAGTCTGACCATCCCCACTCTGACCATCCCCACTCTGACCATCCCCAATCTGACCGTCCCCACTCTGACCATCCCCACTCTGACGATCCCCAGTCTGACCATCCCCACTCTGACTGTCCCCACTCTGACCGTCCACAGTCTGACCATCCCCACTCTGACCGTCCTCAGTCTGACCGTCCCCACTCTGACCATCCCCAGACTGATCAATTCCAGTCTGATCATCCCCACTCTGACCATCGCAGTCTGACCATCCCCAGTATGACCATCCCCAGTCTGATCATCCCCACTCTGACCATTCCCAGTCTGACCATCCCCACACTGATCATCCCCAGTCTGACTGTCCCCAGTCTGACCATCCCCACTCTGACCGTCCCCAGTCTGACCGTCCCCACTCTGACCATCCCCACTCTGACCGTCACCAGTCTGACCATCCCCACTCTGACTGTCCCCACTCTGACCATCCCCACTCTGACCGTCACCAGTCTGACCATCCCCACTCTGACTGTCCCCACTCTGACCGTCCACAGTCTGACCATCCCCACTCTGACCATCCCCACTCTGACCGTCCCCACTCTGACCGTCCACACTCTGACCATCCCCAGTCTGATCATCCCCAGTCTGACTGTCCCCAGTCTGACCATCCCCACTCTGACCGTCCCCACTCTGACCATCCCCACTCTGACCGTCCCCACTCTGACCGTCCACACTCTGACTATCCCCAGTCTGATCATCCCCAGTCTGACTGTCCCCAGTCTGACCATCCCCACTCTGACCGTCCCCACTCTGACCGTCCACACTCTGACCATCCCCAGTCTGATCATCCCCAGTCTGACTGTCACCAGTCTGACCATCCCCACTCTGACTGTCCCCACTCTGACCGTCCACAGTCTGACCATCCCCACTCTGACCATCCCCACTCTGACCGTCCCCACTCTGACCGTCCACACTCTGACCATCCCCAGTCTGATCATCCCCAGTCTGACCGTCACCAGTCTGACCATCCCCACTCTGACCATCCCCACTCTGACCGTCCCCACTCTGACCATCCCCACTCTGACCATCCCCAGTCTGACCATCCCCACTCTGACCGTCCCCACTCTGACCGTCCCCAGTCTGACCATCCCCACTCTGACCGTCCCCAGTCTGACCGTCCCCACTCTGACCATCCCCAGTCTGACCATCCCCCGTCTGACCGTCCCCACTCTGACCGTCCCCAGTCTGACCGTCCCCAGTCTGACCATCCCCAGTCTGATCATCCCCACTCTGACCGTCCCCAGTCTGACCATCCCCAGTCTGACCATCCCCAGCCTGACCATCCCCAGCCTGATCATCCCCAACCTGACCATCCCCAGCCTGACCATCCCCACTCTGACCATCCCCAGTTTGACCATCCGCATTCTGACCATCCCCAGTCTGACCGTCCCCAGTCTGACCATCCCCACTCTGACCATCCCCAGACTGACCATCCCCAGTCTGACCATCCCCAGTCTGACCGTCCCCAGTCTGACCGTCCCCACTCTGACCATCCCCAGTCTGACCGTCCCGACCATCCCCAGTCTGACCATCCCCAGTCTGACCGTCCCCAGTCTGACCGTCCCCACTCTGACCATCCCCAGTCTGATCATCCCCACTCTGACCATCCCCAGTCTGACCATCCCCACTCTGACCGTCCCCAATCTGACCATCCCCAGTCTGACCATCCCCAGACTGGCCATCCCCAGTCTGACCGTCCCCACTCTGACCATCCCCAGTCTGATCATCCCCACTCTGACCATCCCCACTCTGACCGTCCCCAATCTGACCATCCCCAGACTGGCCATCCCCAGTCTGACCATCCCCACTCTGACCATCCCCACTCTGACCGTCCCCAATCTGACCATCCCCAGTCTGACCATCCCCAGACTGGCCATCCCCAGTCAGACCATCCCCACACTGACCGTTCCCAGTCTGACCATCCCCACTCTGAGCATCCCCCGTCTCACCGTCCCCAGACTGACCATCCCCAGACTGATCAATACCACTCTGACCAACCCGAGTCTGATCATCCCCACTCTGACCATCCCCAGTCTGACCGTCCCCAGCCTGACCATCCCCAGTCTGACCGTCCCCAGTCTGATCATCCCCAGTCTGACCGTCCCCAGTCTGACCATCCCCACTCTGACCATCCCCAGTCTGACAATCCACACTCTGACCATCGCAGTCTGACCATCCCCACTCTGACCGTCCCCAGTCTGACCATCGCAGTCTGATCATCCCCAGTCTGACCATCGCAGTCTGATCATCCCCAGTCTGACCATCCCCACTCTGACCATCACCACTCTGACCATCCCCACTCTGACCATCCCCAATCTGACCGTCCCCACTCTGACCATCCCCACTCTGACCATCCCCAGTCTGACCATCCCCAGCCTGACCATCCCCAGCCTGATCATCCCCAACCTGACCATCCCCAGCCTGACCATCCCCACTCTGACCATCCCCAGTTTGACCATCCGCATTCTGACCATCCCCAGTCTGACCGTCCCCAGTCTGACCATCCCCACTCTGACCATCCCCAGACTGACCATCCCCAGTCTGACCATCCCCAGTCTGACCGTCCCCAGTCTGACCGTCCCCACTCTGACCATCCCCAGTCTGACCGTCCCGACCATCCCCAGTCTGACCATCCCCAGTCTGACCGTCCCCAGTCTGACCGTCCCCACTCTGACCATCCCCAGTCTGATCATCCCCACTCTGACCATCCCCAGTCTGACCATCCCCACTCTGACCGTCCCCAATCTGACCATCCCCAGTCTGACCATCCCCAGACTGGCCATCCCCAGTCTGACCGTCCCCACTCTGACCATCCCCAGTCTGATCATCCCCACTCTGACCATCCCCACTCTGACCGTCCCCAATCTGACCATCCCCAGACTGGCCATCCCCAGTCTGACCATCCCCACTCTGACCATCCCCACTCTGACCGTCCCCAATCTGACCATCCCCAGTCTGACCATCCCCAGACTGGCCATCCCCAGTCAGACCATCCCCACACTGACCGTTCCCAGTCTGACCATCCCCACTCTGAGCATCCCCCGTCTCACCGTCCCCAGACTGACCATCCCCAGACTGATCAATACCACTCTGACCAACCCGAGTCTGATCATCCCCACTCTGACCATCCCCAGTCTGACCGTCCCCAGCCTGACCATCCCCAGTCTGACCGTCCCCAGTCTGATCATCCCCAGTCTGACCGTCCCCAGTCTGACCATCCCCACTCTGACCATCCCCAGTCTGACAATCCACACTCTGACCATCGCAGTCTGACCATCCCCACTCTGACCGTCCCCAGTCTGACCATCGCAGTCTGATCATCCCCAGTCTGACCATCGCAGTCTGATCATCCCCAGTCTGACCATCCCCACTCTGACCATCACCACTCTGACCATCCCCACTCTGACCATCCCCAATCTGACCGTCCCCACTCTGACCATCCCCACTCTGACCATCCCCAGTCTGACCATCCCCAGTATGACCATCCCCAGTCTGATCATCCCCACATTGATCATCCCCAGTCTGACTGTCCCCAGTCTGACCATCCCCACTCTGACCGTCCCCAGTCTGACCGTCCCCACTCTGACCATCCCCACTCTGACCGTCACCAGTCTGACCATCCCCACTCTGACTGTCCCCACTCTGACCGTCCACAGTCTGACCATCCCCACTCTGACCATCCCCACTCTGACCGTCCACACTCTGACCGTCCACACTCTGACCATTCCCAGTCTGATCATCCCCAGTCTGACTGTCCCCAGTCTGACCATCCCCACTCTGACTGTCCCCACTCTGACCGTCCACAGTCTGACCATCCCCACTCTGACCATCCCCACTCTGACCGTCCACACTCTGACCGTCCACACTCTGACCATTCCCAGTCTGATCATCCCCAGTCTGACTGTCCCCACTCTGACCATCACCACTCTGACCATCCCCAGTCCGACCATCCCCACTCTGACCGTCCCCAGTCTGACCATCCCCACTCTGACCGTCCCCAGTCTGACCGTCCCCACTCTGACCATCCCCAGTCTGACCATCCCCCGTCTGACCGTCCCCACTCTGACCGTCCCCAGTCTGACCGTCCCCAGTCTGACCATCCCCAGTCTGATCATCCCCACTCTGACCGTCCCCAGTCTGACCATCCCCAGTCTGACCATCCCCAGCCTGACCATCCCCAGCCTGATCATCCCCAGCCTGACCATCCCCAGCCTGACCATCCCCACTCTGACCATCCCCAGTTTGACCATCCGCATTCTGACCATCCCCAGTCTGACCATCCCCAGACTGACCATCCCCAGTCTGACCATCCCCAGTCTGACCGTCCCCAGTCTGACCATCCCCACTCTGACCATCCCCAGTCTGATCATCCCCAGTCTGACCATCCCCAGTCTGACCGTCCCCACTCTGACCATCCCCAGTCTGACCGTCCCCACTCTGACCATCCCCAGTCTGACCATCCCCAGTCTGACCGTCCCCAGTCTGACCGTCCCCACTCTGACCATCCCCAGTCTGATCATCCCCACTCTGACCATCCCCAGTCTGACCATCCCCACTCTGACCGTCCCCAATCTGACCATCCCCAGTCTGACCATCCCCAGACTGATCAATACCACTCTGACCAACCCGAGTCTGACCATCCCCAGTCTGACCGTCCCCAGCCTGACCAACCCCAGTCTGACCATCCCCACTCTGACCATCCCCAGCCTGACCATCCCCAGTCTGACCGTCCACAGCCTGACCATCCCCAGTCTGACCGTCCCCAGTCTGTTCATCCCCAGTCTGACCGTCCCCAGTCTGACCATCCCCACTCTGACCATCCCCAGTCTGACCGTCCCCAGTCTGATCATCCCCAGTCTGACCATCCCCAGTCTGATCATCCCCACTCTGACCATCCCCAGTCTGACCGTCCCCAGTCTGACCATCCCCAGCCTGACCATCCCCAGTCTGATCATCCCCAGTCTGATCATCCCCAGCCTGACCTTCCCCAGTCTGACCATCCCCACTCTGACCATCCCCAGTCTGATCATCCCCAGTCTGACCGTCCCCAGTCTGACCATCCCCACTCTGACCATCCCCAGCCTGACCTTCCCCAGCCTGATCATCCCCAGTCTGATCATCCCCACTCTGACCGTCCCCAGTCTGATCATCCCCAGTCTGACCGTCCCCAGTCTGACCATCCCCACTCTGACCATCCCCAGCCTGACCTTCCCCAGCCTGACCATCCCCACTCTGACCATCCCCAGTCTGATCAACCCCAGTCTGACCATCCCCACTCTGACCATCCCCAGCCTGACCTTCCCCAGCCTGACCATCCCCACTCTGACCATCCCCAGCCTGACCTTCCCCAGCCTGACCATCCCCACTCTGACCATCCCCAGCCTGACCATCCCCACTCTGACCATCCCCACTCTGACCATCCCCAGCCTGACCATCCCCACTCTGACCATCCCCAGTCTGACCATCCCCACTCTGACCATCCCCAGTCTGATCATCCCCAGCCTGACCATCCCCACTCTGACCGTCCACACTCTGACCATCCCCAATCTGACCGTCTCCAGTCTGTCCGTCCCCACTCTGACCATCCCCAATCTGACCGTCTCCAGTCTGTCCGTCCCCACTCTGACCATTCCCACTCTGACCATCCCCAGTCTGACCATCCCCAGTCTGACCGTCCCCAGTCTGACCATCCCCACTCTGACCATCCCCAGACTGACCATCCCCACTCTGACGGTCCCCAGCCTAACCATCCCCAGTCTGATCATCCCCAGTCTGACCATCCGCATTCTGACCATCACCAGTCTGACCATCCCCAGACTGACCATCCCCACTCTGACCATCCCCAGTCTGATCATCCCCAGTCTGACCATCCCCAGTCTGACCATCCGCATTCTGACCATCACGTCTGACCATCCCCAGTCTGACCGTCCCCAGTCTGACCATCCCCACTCTGACCATCCCCACTCTGACCGTCCCCAATCTGACCATCCCCAGTCTGACCATCCCCACACTGACCGTCCCCAGTCTGACCATCCCCACTCTGACCATCCCCAGTCTGATCATCCCCAGCCTGACCATCCCCACTCTGAGCATCCTCCGTCTCACCGTCCCCAGACTGACCATCCCCAGACTGATCAATTCCACTCTGACCAACCCGAGTCTGATCATCCCCACTCTGACCATCCCCAGTCTGACCATCCCCAGCCTGACCATCCCCAGTCTGACCGTCCCCAGTCTGACCATCCCCAGCCTGACCATCCCCAGTCTGACCGTCCCCAGTCTGATCATCCCCAGTCTGATCATCCCCAGTCTGATCATCCCCAGTCTGACCATCCCCAGTCTGACCATCCCCAGTCTGATCAACCCCAGTCTGACCATCCCCAGCCTGACCATCCCCAGCCTGACCATCCCCAGTCTGACCATCCCCACTCTGACCATCCCCAGTCTGATCATCCCCAGTCTGATCATCCCCACTCTGACCATCCCCAGTCTGATCATCCCCAGTCTGATCATCCCCAGTCTGACCATTCCCAGTCTGACCATCCCCAGTCTGATCAACCCCAGTCTGACCATCCCCAGTCTGACCATCCCCAGCCTGACCATCCCCAGTCTGATCATCCCCAGTCTGACCATCCCCACTCTGACCATCCCCAGCCTGACCATCCCCAGCCTGACCAACCCCAGTCTGACCGTCCCCACTCTGACCAAACCCAGTCTGATCATCCCCAGTCTGATCATCCCCAGTCTGACCATCCCCAGTCTGATCTTCCTCAGTCTGACCATCCCCAGCCTGACCAACCCCAGTCTGACCATCCCCAGTCTGTCCATCCCCAGCCTGACCATCCCCAGCCTGACCAACCCCAGTCTGACCATCCCCAGCCTGACCAACCCCAGTCTGACCATCCCCAACCTGATCATCCCCAGTCTGGCCGTCCCCAGTCTGACCATCCCCAGCCTGACCGTCCCCAGTCTGATCATCCCCAGTCTGATCATCCCCAGTCTGACCGTCCCCAGTCTGACCATCCCCACTCTGACCATCCCCAGCCTGACCGTCCCCACTCTGATCATCCCCAGCCTGACCAAACCCAGTCTGACCATCCCCACTCTGACCATCCCCAGTCTGATCATCCCCACTCTGACCATCCCCAGTCTGATCATCCCCAGTCTGACCATCCCCAGTCTGACCATCCCCAGTCTGACCATCCCCACTCTGACCATCCCCAGCCTGACCTTCCCCAGCCTGACCATCCCCACTCTGACCATCCCCAGTCTGACCATCCCCACTCTGACCATCCCCAGTCTGACCATCCCCAGCCTGACCATCCCCACTCTGACCATCCCCAGTCTGATCAACCCCAGTCGGACCATCCCCACTCTGACCATCCCCACTCTGACCAACCCCAGTCTGACCATCCCCAGCCTGACCAACCCCAGTCTGACCATCCCCAGTCTGATCAACCCCAGTCGGACCATCCCCACTCTGACCATCCCCACTCTGACCAACCCCAGTCTGACCATCCCCAGCCTGACCAACCCCAGTCTGACCAACCCCAGTCTGACCATCCCCACTCTGACCATCCCCAGTCTGACCATCCCCACTCTGACCATCCCCAGTCTGATCAACCCCAGTCGGACCATCCCCAGCCTGACCATCCCCACTCTGACCATCCCCAGTCTGATCAACCCCAGTCGGACCATCCCCACTCTGACCATCCCCACTCTGACCAACCCCAGTCTGACCATCCCCAGCCTGACCAACCCCAGCCTGACCAACCTTTGCAGCAGACACAAAATGCTGGACGAACTCAGCAGGCCAAGTGGCTTCTATAGAAAAATGTACAGGTAACATTTTGGGCTGATTCCCTTCAGCCTGACTTAGGGAAAAATCGATGAGAAGTCAGAATGTTACACTGGGTGGGTGGTGGGAAGTACAGGGTAGTAGGTGATAGGCGAATTGGGGGGGTCTGTGGTGAAGTAAGGAACTGGGTCGTTGATGGGTGGTAGAGACGAAGGGCTGGAGAATGGGGAATCTGATAGGGGAGGACAGAGGACATGGAAGAAGGGGAAGGCAGAGGAGCACCAGTGTGTGTTGCTGGGCCGGTAAGGAGATAAGTTGGGACGGGAAAAAGGGTACGGGGTATGGTGAAAGGGGGACATTACTGGAAGTTTGAGAAATCGATATTCATGCCATCAGTTTGGAGGGTACCCAAATGGAATAAAGGTGTTGTTCCTCTCATCTGAGTGTGGCTTTTTCGCAACAGTAGACGAAGCCATGGACTGACATGTTGGAATGGGAATGGGAAGTGGAATTGAAATGGGTGACCACTGGGAGTTCACACTTTTTCTGGTGGATGGAGCATAGGTGCTTGGCGAAGTGATCTCCCAATCTACGTCAGGTGTCTCCGATATACAGGAGGCCATACCAAGAGCACCTGATAAAGCAGTTGATTCCAACGGACTCACACGTGAAGTGTGATTTCACCCGGAAGGACTATTTAGGGGCCTGGATGATATTGAGGGAGGAGGTGTAAGGACAAGTGTAGCACTTGTTCTGCTTGCAAGGATAAGTGCCAGGAGGGATATCAGTGGGGAAGGATGAATGGAGAATGGAGTCGCGTAGGGAGTGATCGCTATGGATAGCAGAATGTGGGGGCGGGGAGAGAGGGAATATGTGTTTGGTGGTAGGATCCTGTTGGAGATGGCGGAAATTTCTGAGATGTATCTTCTCTACATGGAGGCTGGTGGGTTGGTAGCTGAGAATGAGAGGAACCCTACATCTGGCAGGGTGGCATGAGGATAGGGTGAGGGCAGACATGCACGAAATTGAAGAGATGCGGTTGAGGTCAGTGTTGATGATGGGGGAAGGCATGCCCTCTAATCCGGGCAACATCCTAGTGAACCTCTTTTGCACTTTATCCAAAGTTTCCTTCCCTTCTGTGATGAAGGGTCTCAGCCCAAAATGTCATCTGTTCATTCCCCTCCATAGGTGCTGCCTGACCCACTGAGTTCCTCCAGCATTTTGTGTGTATTGCTCACTACACTTTAACAACACTATGATCACTTGCACTAAAATGGACATTTTTTGTTCCAATTGTATTATTTCTTGTAAAAATTGAGTGTAAATTGAAAATAAATTAAATACAATTTTAATAGGTACACTTGTGCATCTGCTCAATAATGATAAATATCCAATCAGCCAATCACGTGGCAGCAACTCAGTGCATAAAATCAGGCAGACATGGTCAAGAGGTTCAGTTGTTGTCCAGACTAAACATAAGAACAGGAAAGAAATGTGATCTAAGTGACCCTGACTGTGGAATGATTGTTGGTACCAGATGCTGTATCTCAGAAACTGACGATCTCCTGGGATTTTCTAGAGTTTACAGAGAATAGTGCAAAAAACAAAACAAAAATCCCATGAGTGGCAAAAATGCCTTGTTAATGAGAGAGGTCAAGGAAGAATGGCTAGACTGGTTCAAGCTGATAGGACGGTGAACACACTTTACCACAGTGGTGTGCAGGAGAGCATCCCTGAATGCACAACATGTTGAAACTTGAAATGGCTGGTCTGCAGCAGCAGAACACCACGAACAGACACTCAGTGGCTACTTCACTAGGTACAGTGATGCTGCTGCAAGTACGTTTTTCATTGAATCGGTGCCTTCTTGTACTTGGAATATGACAAACTTGACTTTATTAAGTAATTTCAATGTCTAGTAAAATTGCCTTTCTCTTTGTCCTTTTCTATAAATATACTAAGTGTAATTGAAGAGATTCTTATATAGGCACATGAAACGTAGGATTATGTAGAAGGGAAGGGTGAGATTGGTCTTAGAACAGGTTCAAATATTGGCAGACATCATGGGGCTGTGCTGTCACGGGTACCTTCTATAATTCCTACCAAATTCAAACCATGAATGGCCAAATATATCAAGATGCAGAAAACCAAAGCTGTTAGCAAAAACAGATATTTGTAAAACTGATTTGCCATCTCTAGTCAGTTACGCTCCTTTTGTTTTTCATCTTAACCAGAAGACAACGTGCGATTCAACATCATTTGCTGCAACTACACATGTCGGCACACTTCTCCCTTCCTTCACTCCACGCGATCATTAGGCACACTCAGACCCTGGTGGGGCAAGTCCACGCTAGAGGCTATGAATGTTGCCATGGAGATATTGACAAGCTGCCAAAGTTAATGTCACTTTGGGAGAAAGAGGGAGTTGACAAGAAATTGCTGTGAAAGTCAAAGGCTGATTGCCAACTGTCACACCCCAGCTGGGGATAGCACCTCGGACTTTGATGGAGAGACTTCAGCATAATAGTTGTTCAGTACCTTCTTTGTGCTACTTGTGTTAAAAGGCTGATGTGAATGGTGATTAAGTGTTAACTATAATAGGCTTTGTGAGCTGAAATGAGCTATGTTATGTTAAGCAGGCTTTTACAATGGGCAAGAGCATTAGCTGTAGGGGGCGTGTTTGCCCAGTGTGGACTGCTTAGATAACTTCAATTAACATGGTAACAAGCCTTGAAAAAAACTGCAATAACCGAAAGGTGGTAATCCAGGGAATTCTCTAACAGTGGTTGGGGCAAAGGATGGATTTCCAGTGAGAATCCGAAAAGCAATTAGCTTCCATAGTGGTTTATTTTTTCTGGAGAGAGATGGTTTTTACATCCACCACTTTCCTGAGGCTTCGAGGCCACATGATTACTGGAGGGAGGGTGATTTGAGATTTATGTGATCTCCGAGTTTGAGGGAGAGGAAAGTTCCATTAAGTTTCTATTTTCCCCCAGAGTAGCTGCAGTTCTGGAGGTTCTAAAAGATCATTAATGAAGATAAGGAGGCAAATCACAAACACAAAAGATTCTGCAGATGCTGGAATTCCAGTGTAACACACACAAAACACTGGAGGAACTCAGCAGGTTCTATGGTGACACTTACTATTGGTCAGTTACTTTACTAATTCTGAAGTATTATTGTTGTTTAAAGTGTGGATTCTATTGGCCACTGATACCGGTATTACTGTAGTGTGATTGGTGACTGATCATGCATTAAGGAAGGTGACCGGTTAGGCCAGGGGTGGGCAAACTTTTTGACTTGTGGGCCACAAAGGGTTCTAAAATTTGACAGGGGGGCCGGACCAGGAGCAGATGGACGGAGTGTTTTGGTAATACACCTCATAAGAGAAAATAAAATATCATGGGATATGTAGAAAACATGTGCTTTAATTTCAATTGAAAATGAACAAATGCATTACAACAAAATATCTGTCTTTGAAGTCCCATGGTATTTAGCTATTTATTGAAATGACTTTTAAAACACTGAAAATTAAATGAATAAAATACAGCTTTTTTTAATAGTAACAGTTATTATTTTAAAGCACTGAAAATTCTGTTATCCTTCAATATATTATCATCATCACTCTCCTCCTGACTGTCTTTATTTCAAAAACGGTAGGAGATGCAGGTCTACTTGTCCTGCTCCTTCTTATTCAATTGTCCCCTGTGCCAAAACTCAACAACGACCAGCACAAAGACAGAACAATGACAGTGCGCCAGTATGCGGAGCGCGTTATTTGATCTGGAGCGCATTTTTTATTTTGAGAACGTACGTGCACCTGCGCACTACTCATGTCCATCACTTAACAGAAATGACATGTAACATGTAAGGCTTATTGAAAAAAATATTTTCAAATGCATTTTTTACATAAGACAACGAAGAAACTTATTTTTAATTTCAGTGGGAACAGTGTTGTTGGTCTCCCTTTTTAGCCAGCGCATCAAAGTCTGGATTTAGTTTTGTTGTGGCGATTCTCAGGATGGATCTGAGGTGTTGGTCAGGTGTTGATCTGTGGCTGGCTTTGTTGATGTTCATGACGCTGAACGCCTGTTAACACAAATAGGTCGAGCCGAACAAAGAGTAAAGCGCAAATGTGGAGTAATACGCTGCACCTCAACAAAGGTCAATGTATATAGAGTGCATCATCTATTGGGAAAACGCCAGAATTGCGGGGAAAAAATGTTAACAAGGTTTATTAATATAATTTCATCAAGTTCTGAGGGCCGGATTAAAAAGATTAACGGGCTGCATATGGCCCGCGGGCCATAGTTTGCCCATGCCTGGGTTAGGCTGTATCTTTATCCAACCAGTCAGTTCTGTGTAAAACCTAACAAGAGTGTAGTGACAAGCCCTGTGCACTTCTCCTGCAAAATGTGTTGGATGCAGTCCAGTCAATCACTGGCAAAGCCCTCCCCACATCTGCAAGGAGCATTGTCACAAGGGAGCAGCATCCATCCATGGTCTCAACTCACTGCTGCTTTTGGGCAGGAGATACAGGAGCCTTAAATCCCCAGCACCAGGTTCAGGATATTACCCTTCAGCCATCAAACTCTTTCTCCACCTCGGATAACTTCACTCACCACAACACTGAACTGATTCCATGAGTTTCAAGGACTCTACGCTCATGTTCCATAAATAATATTATTTATTTACTTATTTATATATTTGTATTTTTCCTGTAAATGCCTGCAGGGAAATGAATCTCAGTGTAGTGTACAATTACATAAATGTATATTGATGTATAAGTTTACTTTGAACTTTCCTTGTGCATAAGTAAATAAAATGTGATTGAGGAGTGAGTGTGAGGTTTCAGAGCCCAGTTGGCGACATGAGGAATTAGTGGGCATGTTCCAGTGCCTTGAGATGTCTGGCCTGCAGTAGGGAACCAAGGATCATATGGAAAGGCGGGAATATCTGGTGCCAGGTCCTGGTGTTCAGGGGGTAAACCCATGTCCTCAGGGAGAACGTGTAAACTCCACGCAGACAGCACCTTGTGTCAGGATTGAATTCTGAGTCACAGGCTCTGCGATTTTTTAAAAGTTTATTTTTGTATTTAGTGGTACAACATGCTAACAGGCCCTTCCAGCCCAACGAGACTGCACCATGCAGGTAAGCCCATGTGATCCATTAGCCTAATAACCCATACGTCTTTGGAATGTGGGAGGCTTTTCTCTTTGGAGTGAAGGAGGATGAGAGGTGACTTGATAGAGGTGTACAAGGCATAGATAGAGCAAACAGCCAGAGACTTTTTCCCAGGGTGGAAAAGGCTAATATAAGGGGACTTAACTTTAAGGTGATTCGGAAGAAGTATAGAGGGGATGTCAGGAGTACGTTTTTTACACAGAGAGCGGTGGCAACGTGGTGGTTGAAGGAGACATATTAGGGACATTTGAGGGAAGCTTGGATAGGCAAATGGAGGGGTGTGTAGGAGGGAAACATTAGATTGATCTTAGAGTAGGTTAAAAGGTCAGCACAACATCATGGGCCGAATGGCCTGCCCTGGATTGTAATGTTGTATGTTAACCGGAGCACCAGGAGGTCACGGGGAGAACGTACAAACTCTTCAGAGAGCAGCGGAGCTGATCCCGTGTCACTGGTGCTGTAATAGTGTTACACTAACCACTATACTCCATGAGCCCAAAATTGTGACAACGTTGCCAGAATGAGAGAATTACAACAATGAGGGAAGATTGCTAAAAAAGCTATTCAACAGTTTGGGCAGCAACTGTGAAGAGAAAAGTCAAAGTAAATTTATTAGCTTGAACCTGCATGTCACCATATATGTCACCATCTACTACCTTGTCACTACATATATCACTATCTGCACTTTATCACCATATATCACTATTTGCTACCTTGTCACCACATACGAGGGGTGATTGATAAGTTTGTGGCCTAAGGTAGGAGGAGTCAATTTTAAAAAACCTAGCATATTTATTTTTCAACATAGTTCCCTCCTACATTTACACACTTAGTCCAGCGGTCGTGGAGCAAATGGATCTTGGACCTCCAGAAAGTGTCCACAGATGGGTGATTGATAAGTTTGTGGCCTAAGGTAGAAGGAGCTGAGTTATTAACTTCAAACTTTCCGCATAATCACTCAAAGAGTTGACCTGCATGTGCATGTAATGACAGCTGTATAACTCATCTCCTGACCACAATCAATAAGTGTGGGCAGCAACACCCTTACCACAAATATCCTCGCCACTGATGCCCCACAAGGTTACTCCCTGTACTCTCACAACTGTCTGACCATATTCCGCTCTATCTTCATCTACAAGTTTGAAGGTGACACCACCACAATACATATAGATGTATTATCTATATCTCAGATAATGATGGGTGGGAGTACAGGAAGAAACTGGAGAACCTAGTGACGTTGTGTCGTGACAATAAGCTGTCCCTCAAAGTTACCAGAACCAAAGAGATGGCCATGCACTTCAGGGAGCAAGCTGGTGCATGTGTTCCTATTGACCTCAATGGTGCTGAGGTCATAGGGTTGAAATCTTTGAGTTCCTAGGTGTAAAAATCACCCATACCTTGTTCTGGTCCAACCATACAGACTACTCAACAAAAGAGGCTGACCAATGCCTCTCTCTAATAAGAACCCGACAGAAATTTGGCATGTCATTTGTAAGCCTCAGGAATTTTTACAGAGACACAATTGAAAGCATTCTATACAGGTGAATCACAGCTTGGTACTGCAACTGTTCTGCCCATGATCACAAGAAACCACGGAGGGTTGTGGACACAACTCAGTACATCATGGAAACTAAACTTCTTATGCCCCAGCATAATCAGAGACCCCACAACCCCAGACATCACTGCTTTGCTCCCCTGCAAAAGGCAGGAGACGCAAAAGCTTGAAAACATGCAATACCGTGCTCAAGGACAGCTTCTATCCCACTGTGTGTGGGTTTCCTCCAGGTGCCCTGCTTTCCTCCCACACTCCAAACATGGACAGATTTGTAAAGGTTAGTAAGTTCTGTGCGCCTGACACAGGGTGCCATTTGTAGGTTGTCCCAGCACAGATTCAGACAGTGTTGGGCATTGATGCAAATGATTCACTTTACTGTACGGTTCCATGCACATGTGACAAATCTACACTAATAATAATAATAATAATGATAACACTCAGATAAAACTTCTGAGGATATATTTTCATCAACGAAAACAGGATTCAGCACTCTACATGAGCATATGCTATTCTGATAAGAAGTACACACCATTAAATTTAAATGAAGTAATTATCACTATAGGCAACCAATGGAAGAGAATGATCTTCCATGGAAGACACCCCCATTATCCGAGCAGACTAGATGTCGACAAGGAAGTGTCGAATGCCTAGCTCAGTGTTGGAGACTTTTTCCCAGAAACAGAAGGATTTCTTGTGGTAATACAGGACCAGGTGGTTAACACAAAAAATATCAAAAATACATAATAAAAGACCAACAAATTCAAGATGATAAAGACAGAATGTCAAAGAGAAACCAGAAACAATCCAATACATTACAGGATCCTGTAGCAGTTTAACTCAATCTGATTACTTACATGGGCACAATAAAATGGCAAAAAACATTCACCAAAATCTTATTTTAAAATTCAAACTCATAAAATAAACCATTCCTTACTATAAATACAAGCCTGATCCAGTTTTAGAGTCAGAGTCCGATGAATTATATTATGTCCAATCCATTATTACAGATAGGATACAGATACAGATACAGAAATCAGTAAGTGAAAAACACCAGAAATATGTGAAGTAAAAGAGGAAATTGAAAGACTGTAACGTCAACATGGTATACATTGTCCCAATAGTAATATCTACAACTGGTATCATCCCAAAAGCATTACACAATAACATTAAACAATTGGGGCTACATATCAATATCCATGTAAATCTTCAGAAAGCCACTACACTAAACCCCACTAGAATAGTCCTAAAGTTCCTAGCAATTGAGAAATGAGTCTGCTTCGGCATGCCCGCACCTCATGCTTTACCAGCTTGAGCTGAGAAAAAAAATATAATAGCAGTAATAATGACTTTATTTTTAAAGCACTTTTCCGACAGATGAAAATACTAATGCTCTTGTACGTTGAAGATGAGCTCTTGACCTTACATTCTATCGTGCCTTGACCTTTGCACCTTTCTGTCTCCTACACTGCATTATCTCTGTAAGTTTAACGCTATATTCTCCATTCTGCTAATACTTGTACTACCTTGATGTACATATATTTTAGAACATATAACTCTACAGCACTGTACAGCAGCCTACTAAGATCAATCTACTTCTTCTATCCTTCATAGCCCTTCTATCATCCATGTACCCACCTAAGAGTTTCTTAAATGTATTTAATGTATCTACCTCTAGTACCATTCTTGGCAAGGTGTTCCAAACACCCACCACCCCTGTGTGAAAAGCCTTCTTCTGACATCTCCCCTATACTTTCCTCCCATTTCTTTAAAATTATTTTCTCTCATATTAGTTTGTTCCACCCTTGGAAAAAGCCTCTGGCTATCTATTCTATCTATGCCTTTATCATCTTATACAATTCTATCAAGTCGCTTCTCAGAGAAAAGCCCTAGCTCACTCAAACTGTCCTCATAAGACATGTTCTTATGTGTTTAAGGGAAACACGAGGGGGTATTTCTTTACTCAGAGAGTGATAGCTGTGTGGAATGAGCTTCCTGTAGAAGTAGTAGAGGCCAGTTCAGTTGTGTAATTTAAGGTAAAATTGGATAGGTATATAGACAGGAAAGGAGTGGAGGGTTATGGGCTGAGTGCGGGTAGGTGGGACTAGGTGAGATTAAGAGTTCGGCACGGACTAGGAGGGCCGAGATGACCTGTTTCTGTGCTGTGATTTTTATATGGTTCTCCAGTCCACACAGCATCCTGGCAAATCTCTTCTGCACTCTCTCGAAAACTTCCACATAATGAGGCAACCAGAGCTGAACATGCAAGACCAACTCTGGTCATGCTGGGGTTTCACGGGGTTCAATGTTACCTCAGGCTCTTGAACTCAATCCCTCAACTAATGAAGTCCAACGCTTTTAAAAATGATCTGTATGGATGGCCTGTAAAACTAAGTTTCTCACTATACACCTGACAATAATAAACCATTTCCTAAATCAATACTGATCCATTTGGTGCTAATGGCAACACTTTCCTTTTGAAAGAGATGCCCGGTGTTTGAAATGTAAATAGATTTCCCATAAACCTTTCTTAACCCTGGATGAAAACACTGAGTCCTGGCTGGATCAGAGCTGAAACACCATCCACAAAGTACAAGTCAGGGGTGTGATGTGGCCACCATTTGCCTGGATGCCATACTAACAGTTCAGATGGCAGTTTTGAAAGATACAGCTAGCAGAGATTCTATGACAGATTTTTAGGGCTGTTTCTTACAATTTTTCCAAAATGTTCCAACAGCTCCCAAACAGCTCAACACCGCTCAGAACAAAACAGCCCATGTGACAGCCATCAGATGCAGTAGCACAACACTTCCTCCCTCCAGCACCAGTGTGAATCTACAGTAGCCACAGTGCGTATCATCTACAAAATGTAGTGGACAGTCTCCCAACAGCAAATCTCAAAACACATCCTTCACCTCAAAGAAGGGGACAAAAGTTTAGGGGTAACACGAGGGGGAACTTCTTTACTCAGAGAGTGGTAGCTGTGTGGAATGAGCTTCCAGTAGAAGTGGTAGAGGCAGGTTTGGTATTGTCATTTAAAGTAAAATTGGATAGGTATATGGACAGGAAACGAATGGAGGGTTATGGGCTGAGTGCAGGTCAGTGGGACTAGGTGAGAGTAAGTGTTCGGTATGGACTAGAAGGGCCAAGATGGCCTGCTTCTGTACTGTAATTGTTATATGGTTATCTGGTTAAAGAAGGACAAAGTAAGACATCATAAACGGAAGAGATTCTGCATATAATGGAAATGTTAAAAACACACGCACAACAAACCCAATAAACCCGATCGGTATATGGAGGGGAGTATGTTTCAGACCACAACCTTTCACATGGACTGAAAAGGAAGAATGCAGAAGCCAGAATCATAAAGTATGGAGAGGGGATGAAATGGGAAGCTGGTGGGTGATAACTGAGACCAGAAGAGGGGGAATTTGGGTGAGTGGGGGAGAGGGGATGAAGTGGGAAGCTGGTGGGTGATAACTGAGACCAGAAGAGGGGGAATTTGGGTGAGTGGGGGAGAGGGGATGAAGTGGGAAGTTAGCGGGTGATAGGTGAGACCAGAAGAGGGGGAATTTGGGTGAGTGGGGGAGAGGGGATGAAGTGGGATGTTAGCGGGTGATAACTGAGACCAGGAGAGGGGGTATTTGGGTGAATGGGGGAGAGGGGATGAAGTGGGATGTTAGCGGGTGATAACTGAGACCAGAAGAGGGGGAATTTGGGTGAGTGGGGGAGAGGGGATGAAGTGGGAAGCTGGTGGGTGATAGGTGAGACCAGGAGAGGGGGGATTTGGGTGAGTGGGGGAGAGGGGATGAAGTGGGATGTTAGCGGGTAATAGGTGAGACCAGGAGAGGGGGAATTTGGGTGAGTGGGGGAGAGGGGATGAAGTGGGATGTTAGCGGGTGATAGGTGAGACCAGGAGAGAGGGAATTTGGGTGAGTGGGGGAGAGGGGATGAAGTGGGATGTTAGCGGGTGATAGGTGAGACCAGGAGAGAGGGAATTTGGGTGAGTGGGGGAGAGGGGATGAAGTGGGAAGCTGGCAGGTGATAACTGAGACCAGGAGAGGGGGGATTTGGGTGAGTGGGGGAGAGGGGATGAAGTGGGAAGCTGGTGGGTGATAACTGAGACCAGGAGAGGGGGAATTTGGGTGAGTGGGGGAGAGGGGATGAAGTGGGATGTTAGCAGGTGATAACTGAGACCAGGAGAGGGGGAATTTGGGTGAGTGGGGGAGAGGGGATGAAGTGGGAAGCTGGTGGGTGATAACTGAGTCCAGGAGAGGGGGAATTTGGGTGAGTGGGGGAGAGGGGATGAAGTGGGAAGCTGGTGGGTGATAACTGAGACCAGAAGAGGGGGAATTTGAGTGAGTGGGGGAGAGGGGATGAAGTGGGAAGATGGTGGGTGATAACTGAGACCAGGAGAGGGGGAATTTGAGTGAGTGGGGGAGAGGGGATGAAGTGGGATGTTAGCAGGTGATAACTGAGACCAGGAGAGGGGGAATTTGAGTGAGTGGGGGAGAGGGAATGAAGTGGGAAGATGGCAGGTGATAGGTGGAAGAGGTGAGAGGCTGAGGAAAGGAGAGTGGAACATGGGAGCAGGGAAGGAGGAGGGACACCAGAGGGAAGTGATGAGCAGACGAGGAGAAGGGTAAGAGGGGAACTAGTATAGTGAATGAAAAAGGAGTGGAAGGGGACAAAGGGGGAGAAATAACTGGAAGTTGGAGAAATCGATATTCATGCTGTTAGGTTGGAGGCTACTCAGACTGAATATGAGGTGTTGTTCCTCTCTCCTGAGTGTGGCAGTAGAGGAGGGCATGGACCAACATGTCGGAATGGGATTAGAGAGTTGAACTGAAATTGATGACCACCAGGAAATCCTGGCTTTTGCTTGATGAAGCAGTCCCCCAATCCACAGAGGGAGATGCACGGAATCAGCAAGTTCCCCTCCAGGTCACACTGGGAAACCTGTTGCTGTTCCTTCGTCATCACTGGGTCTAAACCAGGGATCTGTCTCCTGACTAGCAACTAGGAGATCTTCAACAAAAGTGCACAGCAGTGGTTCAAGAAGGCAATTCACCACCACCGTCACTTGGCCAGTACAGAATGGGCTTGTAATAATGATCAGACCTCAGTACAGAATGGCAATACAGAATGGGCTTGTAATAATGATCAGACCTCAGTACAGAATGGCAATACAGAATGGGCTTGTAATAATGATCAGACCTCAGTACAGAATGGCAATACAGAATGGGCTTGTAATAATGATCAGACCTCAGTACAGAATGGCAATACAGAATGGGCTTGTAATAATGATCAGACCTCAGTACAGAATGGGCTTATAATAACGATCAGACCTCAGTACAGAATGGCAATACAGAATGGGCTTGTAATAATGATCAGACCTCAGTACAGAATGGGCAATATAGAATGGGCTTGTAATAATGTTCAGACCTCAGTACAGAATGGGCTTGTAATAATGATCAGACCTCAGTACAGAATGGGCTTGTAATAATGATCAGACCTCAGTACAGAATGGGATTGTAATAATGCTCAGACCTTAGTACAGAATGGGCTTGTAATAATGACCAGACCTCAAGCCACCGATTAAAAAGAACACATTGAATATTTTCAGTCACTCATGCAGGATTCCCTAAAGGTCAGCTTGCAGGTTGAGTCTTTGGTAAGGAAGATAAATGCAATATCAGTCTTCATTTTGAGAAGATTAGGATATACAAGGAAGGATGTAATGTTGAGGCTTTAAAAGGCATTAGTTAGACCACACTTGGAATATTGTGAGCATTTTGGTCCTTATTTAAGAAAAGATGCAGAGAGGGCCAGAATAATGATACTGGGAATAGAAGTGTTTATGAAGGAGGGATGTTTGTTTCTTTCTTTCTTTCTAAATCTTTTTATTAATATTAGTAATATGGACAGAATACAGATGATATATTGATAAAGAAATTACCAACATAGACATTCCATTACATATGAAAAAAAACATACTTAATAGTTACAATATAAATGAGTTTACCAAGACATAAGCCATAAGATATATGTATGGACATAGTAAATCTAAATATTTCATAATGTATAATATAAAAAAAACAGAAAAAAGAAAGAAAAAAAAACAAAAAAAAATTTATATATTGCAGAACTAGCTAATCTAATCTAATAACTATAACTAATATAAAAGAAAAACAAAACAAAAAAGAAGGAAAAAAAACAACGGGCTGTTTATAATATCTCACAAAAATAAGTATTCATCAATGTCGTCACTTCCGGTCCTCTCAAAATACATAAGCTGAAAACTGGGAAATCAAATGAACTTGGCACAGGGTCATATTACATCATATGAAAATGTTGAATAAATGGTCTCCATAACTTTTCAAATTTAATAGAAGTCTCAAAAGTACCACTTCTAATTTTTTCTAAATTTAAACATAACATAGTTTGAGAGAACCAATTAAATACAGTGGGAGGATCAATTTCTTTCCAATTCAACAATATAGATCTTCTAGCCATCAGAGTTAGAAATGCAATCATTCGACGGGCTGAAGAAGATAAATGCAGTGAATCTAACATTGGTAAACCAAAAATTGCGGTAATAGGATGAGGTTGTAAATCAATATTCAAAACCGCAGAAATAATATCAAAAATATCTTTCCAATATTTCTCCAAAAATGAACACGACCAAAACATGTGAGTTAAAGACGCAATTTCAGAATGACATCTATCACAAATAGGACTTATATGAGAGTAAAAATGAGCTAATTTATCCTTGGACCTTAAATTGTATTAGTGAATGTTTGGCACATAACAATGATGTATTAACTAATTGAAGAATTCTATCCCAATTCTCACCAGAAATACTAAAACTAAGCTCTCTTTCCCAATCCTGTTTAGTCTTATAAAGAGGCTCTGAAAGTATCTTCATAATTATATTATAAAGTTTTGAAATAAGCCCTTTTTGAAAAGGGTCTAATTCAAATAAACTCTCCAAAGTATCTGAAGGCACAAAATTTGGAAACGTAGAGAGTACAGAACTTAAAAAATGTCTAATCTGTAAATATCTAAAAAAATGAAATCTCGGCAAGTTATATTTGTTGGATAATTGTTCAAAAGACATGAAACAATTATCTAAAAATAAATCAGAAAATCTTAGTAATCCCTTAGTTTTCCAAGCTGAATAAGCTTGATCTATAATGGAAGGGTGAAAAAAACAATTAGATACAATAGGACTATTTAAAACGAATTGAGTCAACCCAAAAAATCTCCGAAATTGAAACCATATACGCAATGTATGTTTAACTATCGGGTTGTCAATTCGTTTCGGCAATTTAGAAAGAGCAAAAGGGAGAGAAGTCCCTAAAATAGAACCCAAAGCATAAGCTGATACCGATTTAGTTTCTAAACTCACCCAACAAGGGCCAAAAGATCCACCCCCATCTTTCAACCAACATAACAAATATCTAATATTAACTGCCCAATAGTAAAATCTGAAATTAGGTAATGCTAACCCGCCTTCCTTTTTTGTCTTCTGTAAATATGTTTTACCTAACCTGGGATTTTTATACTGCCATATATATGAAGAAATTTTAGAGTCAACATTAGTAAAAAAAGATTTTGGGATAAAAATTGGTATCGCTTGAAAAATATATAAAAACTTAGGTAAAATAACCATCTTAATAGCATTAATCCTACCTATTAGGGATAGAGACAAAGGTGACCACTTAGTAAACAAACCTTTAATCTGATCAATTAAGGGTAAAAAATTAAATCTAAACAAATCTTTCTGGTTTTTTGTGATTTTGATCCCTAAATAAGTAAAAGAGTCATTAACTAATTTAAAGGGTAAATTTCCATAAATTGGGACCCGTTTATTCAATGGAAACAATTCACTTTTATTAAGATTTAACTTATACCCAGAAAACTCACTAAATTGAGCCAATAATGATAAAACTGCTGGAATGGATTTCTCCGGGTTAGAAATGAATAATAATAAATCATCTGCATACAAAGATAACTTATGAATATCTGTCCCACGATTAATACCCAAAATATCCTGTGATTGTCTGATGGCAATTGCCAAAGGTTCTAAGGCAATGTTAAATAGTAATGGACTAAGAGGACATCCCTGTCTAGTGCCCCGAAATAGGCGAAAAAAGGGAGATCTTTGATTATTGGTAACCACTGAGGCTACTGGAGTATGATAAATCAATTTAATCCATGATATAAATATCGGACTAAAATTAAACTTCTCCAACACATTAAATAAGTAAGGCCATTCAACTCTATCAAATGCTTTCTCCGCATCTAATGAAATCACGCATTCTGAAGTATCATGTGAGGGAGTATAAACAATATTCAACAATCTCCTAATGTTAAAAAAAGAATAACGATTTTTAATAAAGCCAGTTTGATCATCTGAAATAATTTTGGGTAATACCTTCTCCAATCTAGATGCCAGTAACTTAGAAAAAATCTTGGAGTCTACATTCAATAAGGATATTGGTCTATAAGAAGCACAATTAGTAGGGTCTTTATCTTTCTTCAATATTAGAGAAATGGAAGCTCTTTAAAAAGATTGTGGCAAATTCCCTAATCCAATGGCCTCCTCAAAAACCTTACCTAACCAAGGGGAAAGAGTAGCGGAAAAAAATTTTAAAAATTCAACTGTATAACCATCTGGACCCGGTGCTTTCCCAGAATTCATTGAGGAAATAGCCCCCTTAATTTCTACATCCGTAATAGGAGTATCCAATATCAAAAGATCATCAGATGATAACCTTGGAAAATTTAATTTTCCAAGAAAATCAGACATGGTATTATAATCTTGAGGAAATTCAGATTGATACAGGGAGGTATAGAAATCTTGAAATGCCTTATTTATCTCATCATGATTAACTGTCAAATTCCCATTCTGCTGACCAATCTTAGTGATTTGACGTTTAACCAGAGCATTCTTCAATTGACTAGCTAACAGTTTACCAGATTTATCACTATGTATATAAAAATCAGATTTAGTTTTCATTAATTGATTTTCAATTGAGGATGTAAGTAATAAACTTATGTTCCATTTGAAGTTCAACCCTTTGTTTGTAAAACTCCTTACTAGGAGCAATCGAATATTTCTTATCAATCTCTTTAATTTTATCAACCAATAAAAGAGTTTCCATCTTGATACGTTTCCTCAAACCAACAGAATAAGAAATAATCTGTCCACGTATATAAGCTTTAAAAGTGTCCCAAAGTGTTCCGCAGGAAATATCATCTGTAGAATTAGTTGAGAAGAAGAAGTCGATCTGCTCCTCCATAAATTTTATAAAGTCAGAGTCTTGCAACAAGGTAGAGTCAAATCGCCATTGTCTAGCATTAAAAGCTGTATCCGTAAATTTCATAGAAAGTAATAACGGAGCATAATCAGAGATAGCTATAATATCATAGTTACAACCGATTACCAATGGAATAAAACAAGAGTCTACAAAAAAATAATCAATTCTTGAATAAGAGTGATAAACATGTGAGA